>NC_142464.1:107253228-107878228 GCF_049115385.1 Moschus berezovskii
GCCAGGAGAAATATCAATAACCTCAGATATGCAGATGACACCACCCTTATGGCAGAAAGTGAAGAGGAACTCAAAGGCCTCTTGATGAAAGTGAAAGAGGAGAGTGAAAGAGGAATGTGAGCTTGAAGCTCAACATTCAGAAAACGAAGATCATGGCATCTGGTCCCATCACTTCATGGGAAACAGATGGGGAAACAGTGGAAACAGTGTCAGACTTTATTTTTTTGGGCTCCAAAATCACTGCAGATGCTGATTGCAGCCAGGAAATTAAAAGACGCTTACTCCTTGGAAGGAAAGTTATGACCAACCTAGACAGCATATTAAAAAGCAGAGACATTACTTTGCCAACCAAGGTCCGTCTAGTTAAGGCTATGGTTTTTCCCGTGGTCATGTATGGATGTGAGAGTTGGACTGTGAAGAAAGCTGAGCGCCAAAGAATTGATGCTTTTGAACTGTGGTGCTGGAGAAGACTCTTGAGAGTCCCTTGGACTGCAAGGAGATCCAACCAGTCCATCCTAAAGGAGATCAATCCTGGGTGTTCACTGGAAGGACTGATGCTAAAGCTGAAACTCCAATACTTTGGCCACCTCATGCGACGAGTTGACTCACTGGAAGAGTCTGATGCTGGGAGGGATTGGGGGTGGGAGGAGACGGGGACGACAGAGAATGAGATGGCTGGATGGCATCACCGACTCGATGGACATGAGCTTGAGTGAACTCCGGGGAGTTGGTGATGGACAGGGAGGCCTGGCGTGCTGTGATTCATGGGGTCGCGAAGAGTGGGACACGACTGAGCGACTAAACTGAAGTGCAGGTCTGCTGAGAAATTCTCTACCCTTTGTTTCTCAAAAAATATCTAATCCTTTTTGTTTAATCTGTATCTCTTTTGCTGACAAACTCATCTACTGAATTCTTAATCTCAGTTTTAAGCTTTCAGTTTGAAAATACTCATCTGATCCTTTTTATAGCTTTTAATTCCCTGCTGGAGTTCTTTGTCTTGTTAAATTGTTGTTCAGTCACTAAGTCGTGTCTGACTCTTTGCAAGCCCATGGACTGCAGCACACCAGGCTTCCCTGTCCTTCACTGTCTCCTGGAGTTTGTTCAAACCATTGAGTCGGTGATGCCATCTAACCACCTCATCCCCTGTCGCCCCCCTTCTCCTCCTGCCTTCAATCTTTCCCAGCATCAGGGTCTTCTCCAGTGAGTCGGATCTTTGTATCAGGTGGCCAAAGTACTGGAGCTTCAGCTTCAGCGTGTCCTTTCAATGATTGTTCAGGGTTGATTTCCTTTAAGACTGACTGGTTTGATCTCCCTGCTTGTCCAAGGGACTCTCAAGACTTTTCTCTAGCATCCCAATTTGAGAGCATCAGTTCTTCGGAACTCAGCCTTTTCTGTGGTCCAACTCTCACACCCACACATGACTACTGGAAAAACCACAGCTTCTGACTAAACAGACCTTTGTTGGCAATGTGATATCTCTGGTTTTTAATATGCTGTCTAGGTTTGTCATAGCTTTTAAATTCCTGAATATATTAATCTTATTTAAAAAGCCAATCTGATAATTATACTACCTAAACTTGTTCTGAATACTCTGGTTTGGTTGCCTGATATGCTTAATGATTTTTGACTGAGTACCAGGCATTGTTTATGAAAAATTAAGTAAATAATTTGAGGCTCAGAATGTTATTTTCCTCCAGAAAGCATTCACATCAGCTTCTGGCAGGCAGTTAAGAGTAGGGGCAGGTTCACTCCTCCCCCAACTAGGACTCCAGGGTTTACCTAGCTTCCTTCTCCTTTTTGGGGCCTGAACCCAAAGTTTTGTCCTTGAGATCTGTAAGACTGAAGGTCTGTTCAGCTCCTCAACTCTCTGGGACCACTTTCTGCTTTTCTTCTCAGTCTCTCAGCCATACCTCACAAATGCCCTAAGGGAAAGGGTCACACTGAACACCAGGAGACTTCTCTAGGCTTCCCCTGACTTCAAGATGGTGACCTATAAGGTCCTGGGTCCCTTGGTGGGTCTCCAATGCCTTCAAACAAATTTTACAAATACGTTTTCTTTTTCTTTTTAGTTGTTCTTGGTGGGCTGATTGGTCTTCACAAGCTAGTCTCGAATAGTCAAAAACAGAAAATCCAGACTGAGTTTTAATCTTGGTTCCAACATTTCCTAGGTAAGTGACGTTATGCAAGTAACTTAGCTTCTCTGAGCTAAGTTTCCTTATTTGAAAATCTTAAAATGGCACCTTTCACACAGGATTGTTATAAGAATTAACTTAGCTAAATTATAGAAGATGTAAACAATAATCACATATTATTGATATAACACTAAAAAAATGTGAACTGCTATTTGTATTATCATTATGCCCGTTATAGATGGGAGGAACTGAAGCTCAGATAGATTTAGTTAACTTCCCCAAGTTCACATAGCTAAGAGCAGCTGAGTTAGGGTTTGGACCAGAGCCAACTCTGAAGCCCATTTTCTTAAGTAAGACGTTGTAATGCCTCCTAGTGTAGACATTTGGACTTCCCTGATGGCTCAGATGGTGAAGAATCCACCTACAATGCAGGAGACCAGGGTTCGATCCCTGGGTTGGGAAGATCCTCTGGAGAAGGAAATGGCAATTGACTCCAGTATTCTTGCCTGGAGAATCCCATGCACAGGGGAGCCTGGCAGGCTACAGTCCATGCAGACTGTAAGTCGGACATGACTAAGCAACTAAACCACCACCACAGAATATGGAATAGAAGTATAAATAGCATTTTAAAAAACTTTTTAATTTTGAAATAATTTTAGATTTCACAAGAGATTGCAAAACTACTACAAAGTTCCCATATGCACTTTTCCCTCCCCCCCAAAAAAAACATCTCATACAACCATAGCACATTATCAAAACCAGGAAACTGACATTTGGTATAATACTATCAACTAAACCACAGACCACACCTTATTCATATTTCACCAGTTTTTATGCACTTTTTTGTATGTACACTAAAGACTATAAATTCATGTAACCTACATCACCATCAAGATACAAAATCTTTCCATCACCACAAAGAGACTCTATTGCACTTCCCTCTATAGTCACAACCCTAATTCTTGGCAACCACTGATTAAATTGCATTTTTAACACCTAAGGCAATGGCAAGCCACTCCAGTACTATTGCCTAGAAAATCCCATTGATGGAGGAGCCTGGTAGGCTGTAGTCCATGGGGTCGCTAAGGGTCGGACACGACTGAGCGACTTCACTTTCACTTTTTACTTTCACACATTGGAGGAGGAAATGGCAACTCACTCCAGTGTTCTTGCCTGGAGAATCCCAGGGACGGGGGAGCCTGATGGGCTGCCGTCTATGGGGTCACACAGAGTCGGACACGACTGAAGTGACTTAGCAGCAGCAACAGCAGCAGCAGCAAAATAAACTAAGTAACATATCAAAGCTACTAATTTTGTAAAAGACAAAAGCATTTGAATACTACACTTAACTGCTTTAAGAATTCACAAGTTGGTACCTTCCTTGGAGAAGCCTGAGAAACTTCATGTGAAGGCATGTCCCTCTGAACATACCACATCAGCAGAAAAATAGTTCACATATATTCAGTAAAAATCTTCAGTTACTGCTATTCCTGATTAACACCACTGACAGTTGGGTTAAAAAGCAAATATCTTAATTTATATTCAACCTAGCTACATTTAACATGTATCAGTGGTTTTCCTGAAAAACATGGACTTGATGTTTTTTTATCTGTACTATTTTTAAGCCATTTTTATTTAAATATTAATGTAATAATTATATAGGGATAGATTTCTTTATTGTTTTCTAATTAGCAAGTACCAGAAGTCCTTGCTTAATTGAAGATTTACCTTAAAGGGGGGAAAAAGGGAATAATAAAATACTCTTCTTGTTCTATAAATGAAGATTCTTATTTAGTGAAGTTGGAGATAGACAGAGGGCTCAATCAATATCCAAACCCTGAATTTGTGGGATTCATATAAATATGTTAGGTTTTTTTTGAGGGGGAGAAGTACACTTTGAAATTTGATTCTGTTTGTAAACACAGCTTAGAAACAAATGTTTGGACCTATGAGTTTTGGTTCCAGTTTGTCTCAATCTTGGGCATACTCTGTCAAGCAACCTAATGCTTCTTTATACCTTTGTCTCTGTCTGTGCAGGGGAGAACGTTACCACTGAATGAAATTCTTATACTGCTTTGGGACACCGGCACAAATCTCGCCATTTTGAACAGATATTAAGATGCTATTTGTTTAATCTACTGCAAAATCAGAATACTACTTTCCTCCATGCTGGTTGGGTACCACTTACTAAAGTTTGTTCTTTATACTTGTTGTTCTTTAAAGCTTATATTTTAAACATAAGCTCTTCAAGATCAGGTAGTACATGAAACAATCTACTTTTATCACATTAATTATGAAGCCCTGAGGTAAACAA
Organism: Moschus berezovskii; assembly: GCF_049115385.1. NCBI lineage: Eukaryota > Metazoa > Chordata > Mammalia > Artiodactyla > Moschidae > Moschus > Moschus berezovskii. The sequence continues at coordinate 107,257,675 of NC_142464.1, forward strand.
AGTTAGACAAAGGCCTTTGCTTATGGGAATTCTTAGAGTCTTTAATATGCCAATGAGCATGAAAGATCTCCTAGATGGGTATGCTGTATATTTCCCAAACTTATTTAAAAACTGCCAAGACCAATGTCAAGGAGCGTACCACCTTCTGTTTTCTTCTAGGAGTTTTATACTTTCAGGTCTTACATACAAGTCTTTAATCCACTTTGAGTCAAATTTTGTGTGTGGTACAAGAGAGTGGTTCAGTTTCATTCTTTTGCATGTGGCTGTCCAGGTTTCCCAATACCCACCGTATATTCTTGGCTCCTTTCTTACAAATTAATTGATCACATACACATGAGTTTATCTCTGGGCTCTCTATTGTGCTCCACCGATCAATTTTTCTGTGTTTATACCAATACCACACTGTTTTGACTATTACAGTTTTATAATATAGTTTGAAATCAGGAATTTATAGGGTTCCATCATAATACGTTTTTTAGAAATTTGTGACAGAATGTTTATAGACCTTATCATCATGGAAAAACTATATTTATATTATCCTAATTTCCAAACTTTAGGTTACTAAAATAAACCTACCAGTTTGAAAGGTTTAAAATGCTTTCAAGCTATAAGAGACAAATGAGAAAATGAGAAAAGATAGATATTATAAATATTACATGACTAAAGACAGAGTCAAACCTTGGGATGGATACTAGAACTTTTGGCACTGATGTACTGACTGGTGAAATATTATGAAAAAGGTGTTCATTTGCCCGTCTTTCATGGATATTAACCTAATTTACGCTTTATTTACAGTTACAGTGACAAAGATAAGTAATTTAAATGTGATGTGTTAGAATCTATGGGAGCATTCAAGGAAAGGGTCAAATGACCATATCAGGCAAGTTCAGACAATGTGATTTAGGGGGCAGCAGTCTTATAAAAACCAGAAAGCAGGGAATTCCCTCGTGGTTCAGTGTTTAGGACTCTGTGCTTCCACCCTAGGTGTTACAGCTATTTTTAAATTTTATGCCTCAAAAGACACTGTCAACAGAGTAAAATGGTAACTCACAGAACAGCAGAAATTTGCAAATCATATGTATAATGGGGGGCCGAGATCCAGAAAATATAGGGAACTTCTAAAACACAAACAAATCAATTAAAAAATGGGCCAAGAATTTGAATATACATTTCTCCAAAGTATCATCACCTGGTAGCTCAGATGGTAAAGACTTTGCCTGCAGTGCAGGAAACCTGGGTTCAATCCCTGGATCAGGAAGATCCCCTAGAGAAGGAAATAGCAAACCACTCCAGTATTTCTGCCTTGAAAATCCCATGGACAGAGAAGCCTGGTAGGCTACAGTCCATGGGATCACAAGAGTTGGACACAACTTAGCAACTAAACCATCAAGGCATCATCAGTTCAATGGACATGAGTTTCAGCAAACTCCAGGAGATAGTGAAACAGGGAAGACTGGAGTGCTGCAGTCCATGAAGTTGCAAAGAGCTGGACACGACTGAGTGACTGAACAACAAAGATACACAATGACCAATAAAGACATGAAAAAATACTTGAACATCATTAATCATTAGTGAAAGATGAAAGCTACAATGATACACCACCTCACATACACTGGGATGGCTACTATCAGAAAAACAGTGTTGGCATGAACACAGACATGAGAACCCTTGTGCACTGCTGGTGGGAATGTAAAATAGTGCAGTTACTGTGGAAAACAGTTGGTGGTTCCTTAAAAAAGTAAACACAGCATTACCACATGATCCAGGAATTCAGCTTCTGGGTATACACTCAAAAGAACCAAAAGCAGTACATCAACATGAATTAGCCATAGGTATACACATGTCCCCTTCTTCTTGAACCTCCCTCCCAGCTCCCACCCCATCCTACCCCTCTGGGTTATTACAGAGCCGCTGTTTGAGTTCCCTGAGCCATACAGCAAATTTCCATTGGCTAGCTATTTTACACGTGGTAGTGTATATGCTTCCATGCTGCTTTCTCCATTTGTCTCACCCTCTCCTTCTCCCCCATGTCCATAGTTCTGTTCTCTATGTCTGCATCTCCACTGAAAGTGGAAGTCTCTCAGTCGTGTCTGACTCTTTGCAACCCCATGGACTATACAGTCCATGGAATTCTCCAGGCCAGAATACTAGAGTGGGTAGCCTTTCCCTTCTCCAGGGGATCTTCTCAACCCAGGGATCAAACCCAGGTCTCTTGCATTGCAGGCGAATTCTTTACCAGCTGAGCCACAAGAGAAGCCCAAGAATACTGGAGTGGGTAGCCTATCCCTTCTCCAGTGTATCTTCCTGACCCAGGAATCGAACCAGGGTCTCCTGCATTGCAGGTGGATTCTTTACCAACTGAGCTACCAGGGAATTATAACATATATAATTATAGTTATGCTGCCCTGCAAATAGATTCATCAGTACCATCTTTCTAGATTCCATATATACATGTTAATATATGATACTTTTCTCTTTTTTACTTCACTCTGTATAATAGGCTCTAGGTTCATACACCTCATTAGAAATGACTCAATTATCTTTCAATTAAAAATAACTTAAAAAAAATTCAATAAAAAAGGACCACGTTATCAGAGAGATTTTAACGAAATGAATTCAAAGCAGGGTCTCTAAAAGATATTTGTACACCTATGTTCATAGTAACATTAGTCATAAGAGCTAAAATATGGAAACAGTCCAAGTGTTCCTCCACAAATGAATATACATACAATGGTGCATTCATTATCCAGCCTTTAAAAGGCAGGAAATTCTGAATGGTGAACCTTGAGGACACTATGCTAAGCGAAATAAGCCAATAACGAATAACAAATAATCTATAATCTGTTTTATGAAATAGAGTAGCCAAAATCCCAGTGACAGAAAATAGATTTGTGGCTGTCAAGGGCTAGGGAGAGGGAAGAATGGGTACAGAGCCTGAGTTTTCTAAGACAGAAAGTGCTCTGGAGATGGATGGTGGAGAAGACTGCACAACAATATGAATGCACTTAATACCACTGAACTGAACACTGAAAAATGTATACAAAGACGGCACATTTTATGCTGTGTGTATTTTACCACAATATAAAAATCAGATGCCCATCCTGCAAGATGTGTTATATAAACCAGTCAGGGTCAAACTGGTAGACAAGTGAATACGAATTTAACCATTCCATCATGCTTAAAAACCAAGAATAAATCTATTTGTTCTTGTGCTTAATTTGTAATAAAATATTATATGTAAAATAGTTACATAAAACTAGATAACAATTTTTTAATGGGTAAATAAAACACTGGGAGTAAGAAAGCCTGACCTAAGCATAGATCGAAACTCAAAACTCACAACTGAAGACACTACTTTGACAAATTTAATGTGCAAAATGTCTGGCAAGGATAAAAAGATGAAACCAACTGAGAAAAAGGTTTGTAACCACAGATAACAAAGGAGTACTTTACATAACATGCTATGAGCTTGTTTTAGTTCACAAACAAAAAAGACAAACCACCCAAAGAGCATCAGAGTTCAGAGGAAGAGTCCAGAAGACACACAAATATGAAGAATTTTTAAAAATACAAGTCTATTTGAGATCTTTAAATCAGTTATGTTGACGAACTAGAAATGACTGATAAACAAGAGAGCACAGAAGGAGATCCATACAAATACAGCCAACTGGCCTCTGACTACAGAGGTCGAAGGTCCGTCTAGTCAAGGCTATGGTTTTTCCAGTGTTCATGTATGGACGTGAGAGTTGGACTGTGAAGAAGGCTGATCGCCGAAGAATTGATGCTTTTGAACTGTGGTGCTGGAGAAGACTCTTGAGAGTCCCTTGGACTGCAAGGAGATCCAACCAGTCCATTCTAAAGGAGATCAGTCCTGGGTGTTCATTGGAAGGACTGATGCTAAAGCGGAAACTCCAATACTTTGGACACCTCATGCGATGAGTTCACTCACTGGAAAAGACTCTGATGCTGGGAAAGGTTGGGGGCGGGAGGAGAAGGGGACAACAGAGAATGAGATGGCTGGATGGCATCACCGACTCGATGGACATGAGCTTGAGTGAACTCCGGGAGTTGGTGATGGACAGGGAGGCCTGGCGTGCTGTGATTCATGGGGTCACAGAGAGTCGGACACGACTGAGCGACTGAACTGAACTGAACTGACCTCTGACTAAGCAACAAAGGCAATTCAATGGAGAAAGGCTATTTTCAACAAATGATGCTGGGACACAGGACATCCAAACACAAAAAGTGAATGTCAACACAGATCTGATATTTTTCACATATGGATCACAGACCTAAAACTATAAAACTAAACTACAAAGCTCCTAGAAGAAAACAGGAGAAAAGTTAGGTTACCCTGGGTTTGGTAATGACTTTTTAGCTACAATACCAAAAGTACAATCCATGAAAGAAAAAACTGATGAGTCAAACTTCATTAAAACTGAAAATTTCTGCTCTGTAAAAGACACCGTTGAAAAAAATAAAAAGACACTCCAAAGACTGGAAGAAAATACCTGTAAAACACATACAGGAGTCATCTGAGTTGTATTCCAGAAATTCTCAAAACAAAATGGCACCATAGCGATGCAACCAGCAAACTCCAGGCTATGAAAAATATAGGATGTAAACAACTTGATTTTTTTTTTAAAGGACAAGAGGAAAAAAGGAAGATGAGGAAAGTAAGAGAAATAGCAATCATTCACAAACTTTTCTGAATCCCAAGTTTAAGCACAGTGTAAAAATTTAGGTGCCTGGGGAAATGTGAATTAACTAGATATTTAACGGCATTAATGGAATGTGAGTAAGTTAAAAGAAAAAGTATCCCTTTTTATGGTATATACATAACAAAATACCTACAGATAAAATGACATGATTTACTTTTTAAAAAAGTGGGAAGTGTTACAGATGATAACACAATAGTGAATAATTCCAAAGTTGGATGAAGGGTACACAGGGGTTAATTATACTATTCTAACTTTTTAGCAAATTATAAATTTCTATAGTAAAAAAGTTTCTAATAATATTGCAACAGGACCCCACAGGCATTCAAACATCATTAATTATAATTATAAAGCATAAAAACAAAACCAACACAGTAACATAGAAAAGAAATTCTCTGCTACTGGGTGCTGATATGAGAAACATATTTATCTACAAAGTAACTTAGGCAACTGAATTAATGGGACTGAACCTACAGTCACCCTAACTCTCTTAATCAATCTTGAAACAACCTATGTCAAAGTTTATCAGGAAAACAGATCCCCTTCACTTCAAACTGTACTCACAGGACCATCCCCATTTAAGAGACTCACAGCAAAAGCAAAAGCTATCAACTTCTAAAACCTCTGTCCCAAAAGTGTTTTCTCAACTTCCCAATAACGTCATTGCTCGTATCACTTCTTACCTGGATATTAAAACACATTCAAAATCAGCTCATGATTCATCTCTACCTGCTTTGAATCCACCACACAAACACTGCCTAAGTAATTAGACATTTTATAAGTCTCCATTTAATGACAAAATTAAGTCTAAATTTGCTTGGTTTTGAAAATTATCCAAAATCTAAGCCTATCTTTATATGTTCTCCACTCCCTGCAAAAGATTACTAATTCCAATCAGAGCAGCTATCTTACTACTCCGTATGCATGTACTCTCACAGGTATACATATGTGTACATTATAAATATTTTTACCTCCAATCCTTCACTCTTGTGGCTGACATCCACTCCAGTTCTACCCATTAAAAAAGTCTTAGCTCAGGGATCCCTTCTCTGATCGTCCCAACTACAGCTGAATCCTCTTATATAGGAGCTCATGTCATCACTTCAGCTTTTGTAATTTTATATTTTTGTATATCATTTAAAGTCATTTCTGTCACATTCCCTGCCACACCTTCACAGACTTTAGGTCCCACATGTCTATTTTTACTCTATTTCCCCAAAGAGTACAGCCCCTAACACACGGCAGGTACTGCTGAGCGGAGAATGAAGGAATGCCAGGACTTCTTTTTCTTTTCTCTGTAGTTTCACCTCACCTTGCCTATACACACAACTTAGCACCTATTTCATTGTTTATTATTATTTTACATGCATTCAATTCTGTCTGACCAACCACCATAAGCTCCTCCATAGTTTCCACAGCCTCAGCACACAGCACACACTGACCTACTATAGCCATTCACAAACAGAGAAGGAAAGAGTGACTCTGTTTACTGGCTGCACCATGCAGCACATGGGATCTTAGTTCCCTGACCAGGAATCCAATTTGTACAAACCCTCTGCCCTGGAAGTGTGGAGACCTGACCACTGGACTGTCAGGGAAGTCTCCAAGAGTGACTGTTAATAACAGGAAATCTTCATTATTGTTCAGGCTTCCAGTTTATTGCCTAATTAATGTCAATTACTTGTGTTAATATAGCACCGCTGCTGCTGCTGCTGAGTCACTTCAGTCGTGTCTGACTCTGTGTGACCCCATAGACAGAAGCCCACCAGGCTCCCCCGTCCCTGGGATTCTCCAGGCAAGAACACTGGAGTGGGTTGCCATTTCCTTCTCCAAATATAGCACTACTTACTCTATATATGGACAATTACACTACAGACTGCTTACTGCTAACCAAAATCCATATTCTCTTCTGCTTCCTAGGCATACAACCAGGTTACATTTCCTAGGCTCTCTTGCAGTCAAGGTAAGGCCACAAGACCTTTAGCTAGTGAAGTGAAAAATACACCACGCATCTGGTCTGGTCCATAAATGTACCGACATGTACCTTTTCCCTGACTTTTCCCTGTTCCAGTTGGTTGGAATGGAGATAACCTTCAGGGAGACTGAGCACATCATTCAGTTTACTGTAATTTCTAGCCCATTATAAACATTAGCATTTAAGAAAATAAAACTGTCACATTACCTTTTTAAATGTATTCAATGGAATCAAATCAACATAGTGATTTGATACTCACCAGTATCTATTACATTTTTTAAAATATAAATAAAGAACTCTTTAGCAGTCAGAAATTTACATTATTCCTTTTCCTCTATGAACTTGTGTTTGAATTTCATATCCTCTAAAAATTTTATTCTAGTGTAACATTTTTATCTTTGAAATTCTTTTATCATAATTCTCTGTAACAAAAAAGTGTGTATAAACTGAAAATTTAAAAACATTTTGTGTCACCCTGATGTTGGAGAGGGGAATGGTAATCCAATCCAGTATTCTTGCCTGGAGAATCCCATGAAAAGAGGAGTCTGGCGGGATACAGTCCATGGGATTGCAAAGAGTCAGACATGACTGAGCACACACATTACCCTTTATGTAAAGCTCTATGTGTTAAATAATTTTATCTTGACTGAGTTCATAATACAGTTATAGTATACATTGAAAACAACAAATACATTACAAATTGTGATTATTACAATATAAAAATTTTATTGAAATGCATCGCTCCATAAGATGATGGGGCTCATTTTAAAAGATTACTTTCTGTATCCATAAATGTATATTATATATCACCAGAGTGAGAGTTCAGCATCAATTCTATTCCTATTTGTAAATAAACACTGAAAAACATTATTTTCATAAATCTATATATAGGAACAAAGATATTTATTATAATAATATACATTAATACTTAGAATTCCTTCTGAGTTTTATACCCAAAATCACATTGTATTCTACCATCAAAAATTATTTCTAATGATCTATAAACCTACTTATGTCCTCCTTCAATTTAGTAGGAAAAAAAACTGGAAACTATCTGAACTACTAGCAAACTAATTTTTAATAATCTGCAGTCATTTGTTTTATCAGTTTCTAGGAAATATGACCAAAACCTACCAAATGACAGGTGCACTGTTTACATTCAGAAATAGGAAAAAACATTTTTTTAATTACTAACTTCTTATGGTGGTGATAATGTTCTTTATTTTCACGGAGAATTTTTTTGTCGCATAGATGTATACATTTAAGCTGAAAACATCTGAATGTTTAAGATTTGCATATTTGTACCTTTAAGATTTGCATTTTTCAGTATATGTGAATTTTTCCTCAAAACGAAAAAGAAAACCCTCTAAACAAACAGAGAATTCTAGTTAATGGTATGCTTCGAATATGGGGGGAAAAGTATACTGAATATGTGCAACTTACTTTGAAAGGCATTTTAAAAATAAGATGATTAATGGAGAGAAGGATGGGTAAATGAATGATAAAGCAACTATAGTAAAATGCTGAATCTAGAGTTTAATTACAGAAGAAGCTTTACAGAATTCTACCCATGCCAGAAGACCCAGAAGGAGGAAGAGTTCAAGAAGTTGTCCTGGTCATAGATTTCAGAGGAGTAAGAAACTTTTCATTTGTACACAGCTTATGCTCTGAAATTCCTGCCCTGGGACTGAAGTACATTCTGCATCCTAAATGGCTATGTGATGATTCAATTACCAACAGATCTTCCCTGTTTGCCAAATAAGGCCAAAAAAGAGGAGCACTCCCCTGGGTAGGAGAGAAAAACCGACAAGAGTGTGAATAAGGTAGTTTCAAGGATGTCCAGGATAACTTCCATAGACTTTTAAAGGTAAAGACCAGGATATTTTGAAAATGTATTTGTATTCATTATAAAGATAGTCAGGGGGGGAAAAAAAAAGAACCCATCCATCAACATCAGGTAAAGGGTGACCAGGCCTTACATTTTAAGAATATTTACTTACTCTAAGACCAAATTAGTGAGAAAGAAAGAGTTTTGAGGTTTCTAACCCTTGTTTCTTTGATCCAACTTTCCAGGACCCAAACTCTACAAATCTTTACATCTTCTGAACTTCAGGTATCCAAAAATTTAACTGAAGTCTTTCTAATCAGGTTTGTTAAGAATCAACAACCCAGCTTTAGTGCTTGTGCTAAGTTATTCACCTTTAATAGAATAGTTTCCCCATTCTAGATGTACAAGCTTTTTTTAGAAAAAAAAAAAAAAGGCCCAGACAGCATTCTAAAATGAAAGCCAGACTTAAAGATAACCTGAATGCTGCAACCATCAGATAAGGACTTTAAAATAACTATGATCAAAATGTTAACAGGCCTAGCGGAAAAGGAAAACAACACGCAATGGACAGAGGGGAGTGTCAGTAAAGAGACGGATACTATAAAAAAGAGCCAAATGGAAATGATAGAAATACAGTAAACACAATTATCAGGGATGAAGAAGTCCTTCAGTGGGCCCTTAAGTAGATTCCACACAACTGAGGAAAGAATCCATTAATTTGAAGACAGGTCAATAGAAATGACCCAAGTGAAACAAAGAAAAAGTGGGGAGGGAGCAGAACAGAGCATCCAAGAGCTTCGGAACGATCTCAGTCTAGCCCTTTTGAAACCAGAGTCCTAGAATGAAGAGAAACAAAGAATGAGGCAGAGGAAAGAGTTGAAGAGATATAGTCCAAAGTTTTCCAAAAATAAAAGACAATAAATCAGAGGTCCAAGAAGCTTTAAAATTGAGATACATACACACTTTTGGCGTAGTGGTAGTGGTAAAGAACCCACCTGCCAATGCAAGAGAAGTAAGCGACGCGTGTTTGAACCCTGGGTCAGGAAGATCCCCTGAAGAAGGGAATGGCAACCCATTCCAGTATTCTTGCCTGGAGAATCCCAGGATTCATGGACAGAGGAGCCTCGCAGCATACAGCCCATGGGATCGCAAAGAGTTGGACATGACTGAAGTGACTTAGCATGCATGCATGCACTTTAAAAAGAAAAGAACAGGAACAAAACACACATCTGGACACATAATAGGTCCCCCCTTCCAGGCTCGATGGCATAAAGGGTGGAAGCACGGTCCACACTCCAGAGATCTGCAGGGGAAACAGTGCCATCAGGAAGAGTCAGGTATCCATTAGAGAAAAAGATAAAGCAATCTTTGGTGAAGAGGTTGAGGGTTTAGGGGATTATTTTGCTTATGAACCCCAGATAGGGTATGGTGGGAGTGTTTCAAGAGTTGGGGGTGGGTAGTAGGTAAGGAGACAGAAGATATGAGAAAGGAAAGGTAATCGAGGAGTCTGGCTCTTTTGATGATACCCAGTATCATATAAACAGGAATAAATAATGAGAGAAGTCCTGGCAGATTCAAGGAAGACGATGGTCAGACTGTGAGTGCTGGCAGGGAAGGAAGGAGGGGTGTTTGAGGTTTCTTTTGACCACTTTCGATTAATGGGAGCAAGGACATCTCCAGCAAATCCTAATTTTTTGGTCTTTTTCTTAATTGACTGATTCTTCTTAACACTTGAAATTTGAGACCATCTTCCCTTCCCACTTTTTTAAGTTTCTCATACTACCTCTCTTATTCCTTCTCTTCCACTGGCTTCTTTTCTTCTACCCATTCTTAATATCAGTCCTGCCTTTCTTTTCACTCCCCACACAACCTCATGCTCCCTGGCTGACTTCATCCACATGCACAGTTTTAGCCATTACCTATTCAGCTTCCTAAAGGACATCCTTCTTTAGACAGGCAGTGGGCACTTCAATGTCAAACAGCTCCAAGAGCTAAACAATATATTTTTGCCCAAACCAGCTATTCCTTCTGTATTTCCTCTCTAGGATAAAGGGATAATGGGAGTTCTTTCCTGTCTTAAAATGTGGCTCTAGTGAAACTTTCAAAGCTGAGAACGACAAATGATAAACTCCCCTATTCTCTAAAAAGAACAAACTATCCATGCCAGAGTGAGTTGCTAAAGGACAGTACCCCTATTATCCACCTGCTGCCTATCGAAAATGAAACAAAACAGAGTAGAAACAGAAGCGAATTCATAAGCATAGATAACGCTAGGGCTTTACACCTTAGTGAGAACAAGGGCAGGGGTTCCCCCAGAAAATCTCTGGGACAGCCTGGGAAACTTGACATCTCAATCTTTGGCTGGTGATATAGATAAAGGAACTCTTAAGCCCATTTGGGTTTAGCCACCAGAAGGACCTGACATACATCCCCAGGAATTTAGGCCTTATGTGAACATGGGTCCCAGCCAGTAAAAAGCAAGAGGTTAGATGGAGGGACTTCCCTGGTGGTGCAGTAGATAAGAATCTGCCTGCCAATGCAGGGGATATGGGTTCGATCCCTGGTCCGGGAAGATCCCTCATGCTTAGGCCCAACTAAGCCCAAAAGCCACAACTACTGAGCCCACGAGCTACGACTACTGAAGCCTGTGTGCCCAGAGTCTGTGCTCTGCAAAAGAGAAGCCACAGCAATGAGAAGGCCACTCACTGCGGTGAAGAATAGTCTCCACTCACCAGAGCTACAGAAAGCTCGCGAGCACAGCCAAAGGTAAAACCAATCAATAAATAAGTAATTTTTTAAGAAGAGGCTGGAAGGAGCTTCAGAAGAGCAGAGCAAGGACACAGAGGACCACAGTCAGAGGAGCTACGCTTCTTACCACCGGACTCTATAGGTCTCGCATTAGCCAAAGAGATGCTGTGGAAGGGATAGAGCATTTGCTAGGCCAAAGACACGTGCCATCTTGAGGAAGGATACTCAGCAGTAACAGGCTGCAGGTGGACTACTGGAGGCGAGAAGACTGCCAAAGGCAGCTGGCGTGTGTTCCAGGCAGGAAACTGGGCAACGTGGGCACACCACGGGGTGCAGAACCCATCCTAAACGCACTTGGACACCTGCCACACAGAGGGTACCGGCGGCTGGACTACAACAGTCCCAGTCACGTAAAACTTTGTCCTTTCTCTTCTAATCTTCCTGCCAATCAGAAGCCAAATGCAGAAAGAGGGAGGAAGTAGAAGAGTGAAGTAACCACACACAGCACCCCTCCACTGCATGGACCCTGAGTCATGATTAGGTGCAAGTCACCTCCATTCAACTGGATGTAAGATTTGGAGTAGACTTTTCATACCTTTGAATTTAATCATCGCAATAAGGCTCATTCTTGTAGTAAAAATGATGTCTTGTCAAAGAGGCAGGGAAGGAAGATTCAACAGGGCTGAAGTCAAGGATAAAAGGAAAATAAAGCCAGTTCTTACTTGTCTGCCATCAGATAGAGTCCATATACCAGTCCACAGTGCCACCACCGACTCTTGTTACTCAAGTCAGGAATCTAGGAGTCATCCCCCAGAGTCTCCCTCTTCCAAACACCCTGGCATCCGGTCATTATGTCTTAAACACATCTGTTCTCCCTGGCCCTTGAGCTACTAAGCTAGCTCGAATCTGAAGTACTAACATAATCTAATTTAATGATTCTCTACCCTGGCCTACACTTTATTATTATTATTTTTTAATTTGAGTATAATTGCTTTACAATGTTGTGTGACCTACACCTTAACATTTTTAAATATTATTTTTAATACCTAGGCCCCAGTCTAGAGACTGATTTTAATGGGATCAGACAGATGCCAGCCACGAGGTTTTTCCAAGAGGTCCCCAGGCACTTTGCAAGTGCAGCCAAGACTGAGAATAACTAACCTAACTGGTCTCTTCTAGAATCCAGGCTTCTCTTTCTCCAAACTATCTTTCATTATGCTATAAGAGTCATCTTTTTAAAAATGCAAATTTCATATTATCCCACAGTAGTTTGTTTTCAATCTAGGCTACCCCTTTAGAATCACATAGTGTAAAAATTCCTGATACCAGGCCTAACTCCAGACCAATTAAAACAGAGGCCCTGGGGATAAGAACCAGGCCGTGGTATTTATCAGAGCTCCCCAGATGACTCTAATGTGCAGACAAGGTTGAGAACCATTGTCCTAGAAGCAATGGGAAGTCAGAGCAAGTCTTTAAGAACAGTAAAATCCAAACTCCCCTGAGGGGAGCAAAACCTTGCTTCTCACCTTAGCACCCTCAGCTTTCACACTACCAAGGCAATCTAGCTCCCTACACTACATTTATACATGGGCCATGCTTTTATGCTTTCATGTAAAGTATGACCTCAATTCACCCACAGCCAAGGCCCAAACCACCTTTAAGGTTAAGACCTTTCAGGAACAGCAGCCTTTGTACAAAAACCCCTGACACATACAGCGGGCTCATCGATCCACTTGTAACTGTGACAATCCTGTAGAGTAATTTTTAACTTTTAAGTCTAACTTGCCTACTGAACTACCTGAAACTTAAAGCTTATCTATGCTTTTATGCCTAGCGTATCACTATGAAGAACACACAGTGAGCACTCAAAATTTCCATTAAATTCATTCCATTTAAGTAAATAATTATCTGTATTATTATGCAGGTAGGAGATCATTTTAATAAACTGTAATAGACACCATATTTATACCTTATAGTCAAGTCTTACTGAAACAGAAGCCAACGGTTAGACTTTTTAAACATGTAAGGCAAACATTTAATGTTCATTCTATTCATGAATAGAGTAACAAGTTAAGGGAAAAGGCAGGTAAAAATGGTAGTGTGTTTCCAGAATCCCAAGGGTGACTCCTTACAGAACAGATTCCTGGCTTTTCCCCTGAACATATCCATTCAAATATACTTTTTTCAAAATGCTATGCTGTATAATGACATCTGTACATTTTAGAAACATGAGCTAAGACTACCTACTTCACCTAAAATGATAGGTACTTCACACTGTTAAAATGAAAACAAATTATGACAAGTTTTCAAATGCTCTGAATGAACTGTGTTGACCCAGTAATATGGTAATCGGCATTTGATGGCAATTTCTAGGACTCTGCGTGCTGTTACCCAGCAAAATCTTAGCTCTCCATAAAGTCAAGGACAGCTTAAGCAGAAGACATCATATCCTATTTTCAAAAAGCCTGCATTTAGCATTTTATAGTCACTATGCATGTGACTGACCCAAAGAAAATAACTGTGCACAAATATAAACTGACGAGGAATCACATACTTACATAAAATACTTCATTCAAAAGATCTATGTTGTACCCACATTCACATGGGCCATGGAAATCATCCTAGCATGCAAAATGACTACTGTGTTACCACGCGTTTAGAGTTAAGTTTTTTATCTGTCATACATTCTTGATTACTAAATCTGGTATTCACCAAATACCTATTAATTGTTTGGGAATATAAATAAAGTCATTAACTACAATACTTGGCATTTGTGGCTAAGTCTCTTTTTTTACCTTATTTGGCGATTTCAAAGGTGAGATGGCTATTTTATTTGGTGTCTGTGTTGTAGAATTTAAAGTTGATCCAATAACACCACTTTCAGATATTGTTATGGTCTTTGATGGAGTCCCCGGAGTAGACTGTGAAAGAACCCTACCTGCAAATGAGAGGCAGCACATCAGTTTGACTTTTCAATAATCGTATAAAAACGAACCTGGTGATGATTTACACCCACTGCAGTACATATGCTCAATACTTCACATGTAGCCACATATGAACTGAAACATGTAAGGAGGTCTAATGAACCATGGTGAACCTAATGAACTATGATGAACCTAGACAGAAAGAAACAAAACAATGCTTCTTAGTAACACTTAGCATCTTAATACCACCTTATGAAAGTCCACAAAACACCTCTGCTCACATTCTCATCAAAACTGTTTTGTGGGGGTTTTTTGGCACGCTCTGGGGATCTCAGTTCTCCAACCAGGGACTGAAGCTACACCCTTGCAGTGAAAGCACTGAGCCCCAACCACTGGACCACCAGAGAAGGGCCTCATCAATACTGTTAAGTGATACCATCAGAAAATGGGCTCAGAACAAGTATGCAGTATGTCCCGTGAAAGGGGCTCCCAAAGTCAGGATGTGAATCCAAGCCTTAAAGCTTCAGTCTCTGTTCTCTACCTCAGCTTCTTGCTATTTGAACTTAAACCTCAGCATAGAATCTAAGTCCACATCTATAAAACAGGCAGTTACTGGGCTAACCTGAACAGTCTGGAAATATACTTCCAGAATAACAGAGAAAAACTGCACTGTGTCTGGATGGCTAACGGAACTGGAAATCAGAAGATGAAGAGTTGAAATATTAAGGACTTTTATCCTAGGTAGGAGAGGATTACAAAGACATGACAACTCCTCCAAATTCCTGAAAGACTGGGCGATGGTGCCATTCACCCTTCTGGTGCCCCCACCATTCTGGGCACACAGTAGGACTGCCGTTCCTACCCCCACCTCTTCCCTGTGGTGAGATTAGGGCCATATAACTAGTTCTGACCAACAGATTGTGAGCAGAAGTGATGTGTATCATCTACTGCCTATGCAAGACCTTCCCGGGCTCTCTTCTTCTACAGCTGAAAAGGTGGTTGCTCTGTCAGTCTGGGTCCTTGAGTGACCATGATGACAAGAGACCCACTCCTTTTTAACCCACAACAGACATGCAGATAACCCTGAAGTAAAAATCTAAAATAAAACTTCTTTAACTTCTGAGATTTAGACTGTTTTATTATGGCAGAAAAAAACAAGGCTATCCTGACTGATCCAGGCTGTTAGGTTGAAGGATCAGAACCATCTGTTATCTATCTGCTGCATAGCACTAATATATAGGAACAGAAAATTTTCAGTCTATCAGTAAGGAAGAACTTCCAACAAAAATTCCCAGTTGAAATGACTGTTTTAATATGAGTGAGTTCATACTCGCTGAAGGTCTATGAAACAGATGCTGGATAATCAAATCCACTGGCTAAAGAGGACACTCAAGCACTCAAGAAAGAGACAGGGTAGACGATTAAATTATCTCTAAGATCCCTTTAGATGCTATGATTTTGGACAGCAAGGAGATCAAACCAGTCAATTCTAAAGGAAATCAACTCCTTCCAGTGAGTATTCACTGGAAGGAATAATGCTGAAGCTCCAATACTCCGGCCACCTGATGTTAAGAGTCGATTCATTAGAAAAGACCCTGATGTTGGAAAAGATTTGAGGGCAGGAGGAGAAGGTGGCAATAGAGAGTGAGTTGATTCAATGGCATCACTGACTCAATGGACATGAGTTTGAGCAAACTCCAGGAGACTGTGAAGGACAGACAAAGCAGCCTGGTACGCTGCAGTCCGTGGAGTTGAAAAGAGTCACACGTGACTTAGAGCAGTGCTAAACAACAAAACAACAACTATTAGTTAGAGATGAAAGAGAAGGAGAGAGGGAAAAAAAAGGGGGAAGAGGAAAAAAAAGAAGGGACTTAACAGAGAACTAGCATGTAGTTTCAGGGCTATTACTAACAGCAATGTCATAGTACACGTATCTTTTTAAAAAATGAGTTAAGTTTTACTGGGCATTTATGAATTTTAAAATTATTTTAAATAAATTTTTAAAATTTTCTTTTACTTCATGATTACATTTTATATTACAGACATATTCCTTAGTGAATTTCAGCTGAGAGTTTTGCTAGGGTTTTTCTAGCCTGACTTACATCATAACTAGGCTGAAAAAAAAACAAAAAACAAATCCTAGCAAACCCTACCAAAACCCCTTTGACTGTGTGGATCACAACAAACTGTGGAAAATTCTGAAAGAGATGGGAATACCAGACCACCTTACCTGCCTTCTGAGAAATCTGTATGCAGGTCAAGAAGCAACAGTTAGAACCAGACATGGAACAACAGACTGGTTCCAAATTGAGAAAGGAGTATGTCAGGGCTGTATACTGTCACCCTGCTTATTTAAGTTATATGCAGAGTACATCATGAGAAACGCTGGGCTGGATGAAGCACAAGCTGGAACCAAGAATGCAAGGAGAAATATCAATAACCTCAGATATGCAGATGACACCACCCTTATCGCAGAAAGTGAAGAGGAATCAAAGAGTCTCTTGATGAAAGTGAAAGAGAATGAAAAAGTTGGCCTAAAACTCAACATTCAGAAAACTAAGATTAAGGCATCTGGTCCCATCACTTTCTGGCAAACAATGAAAACAGTGTTTTCATTGTTCTTTTCTTTTTCATTGTTCTTTATTGTTCTTTTCTTGGGCTCCAAAATCACTGCAGATGGTAATTGCAGCCGTGAAATTAAAAAGATGCTTGTTCCTTGGAAGAAAAGTTATGATCAACCTGGATAGCTTATTAAAAAGCAGAGATATTACTTTGCCAACAAAGGTCCGTCTAGTCAAAACTATGGTTTTTTGGGTAGTTATGTATGCATGTGAGAGTTGGACTATAAAGAAAGCTGACTGCCGAAGAACTGATGCTTTTGAACTGTGGTGAGAAGACTCTTGAGAGTCTCTTGGATTAAACCAACCAATCCTAAAGGGAATCAGTCTGAATATTCATTGAAGGACTGATGCTGAAGCTGAAGCTCCAATACTTTGGCCACCTGATGCAAAGAACTGACTCACTGGGAAAGACCCTGATGCTGGGAAAGACTGAAGGCAGGAGGAGAAGGGGATGACAGAGGATGAGGTGGTTGGATGGCATCACAGACTCACTGGACACGAGTTTGAGCAAGCTCTGGGAGACGGTGAAGGACAGTGAAGCCTGGCATGCTGCAGTCCGTGGGGTCACAGAGAGTGAGACACGACTTAGCAACTGAACTGACTGACATCATAACTAAATAAGCCAATTCTATAGAAACTAAATGAATCTGTATCAAATATTTTTAGAAGGCCACCCTCAAGTGTGGAGCCTGCCTCAAGTAACATGTTTATGTGTTCTGATTTCCAAAACTAACACCTGCAGGATAAGCCTAAAGCCCTATCAATCATTATTTTAAGAAAAGAAGCTACCAATAAAGACACATTTTTATAAAATGCTCATTTTTATGGCTACTACTACAATTTCTTATTTGTTAAGAATTACATACATTTCAGAAAACATATGTATATAAAATCTCCAATTCCTGAGGATAACTGGTACCAAAAAAAGGCCACTTATTCTGTGATAACCTAGAGGGGTGGGAATGCACAGGAGGTGGAAGGGAGATTCAAGACAGAGGGGACATGTGTACAGCTACGGTTAATTCATGCTGACGTATGACAGAAGTCAAACCAATATCATAAAGCAGTCATCAATCAATGAAAAATAAATAAGTATTAAAAAATAAAAACAATGTGACCTTAAGAATTCTATCATCTGTGAAAGTAATAATAGTAAGTCAGAAGGTTGTTATAAGTAATAAAATGTGATTATGGTTTAAAGTATTTTGTAGAATTTTAAAAATTAAAATGAAAAATAAAATTGGGTAAGTACAGCAAAAGAAAAGGCCACTTAAAGTGAATTACATTTAAAACAAGAACCAAAATGTCACTGTAATTAACAACAAAAACCTCTAAATTTTCCCAAGAACCCTCTATATCCTTTAAAATTCAAATTATTCTCTTCTGAAGGGCTACTTTTTTTTCCACCCAGATAGCATTTCTCCTGATTAATGTCCAAATCCCCATTTATCCTGGGCTCTTCATACAGAAGCACAAAAGTATGCAAGTAACAGTCTCACTCTGAAATCAACTTGTAAGGCATTTCACACTCTGCTGTCAGGTACTCTCCAAGACATAAGAAACATAATCCAAGAGCTACAGACAGGACAGGCTAGGGGCAGGAGCTAGCTTACCTGAGCCAGGACTAATTCTAAAGAGATTAATTCATTATCAAACATTTTAACGTTGATGAAGTTCTCTCTAATATAGCAGCTTGTTACCTTGGGAGCTCTGACAATGAGGACCTCTGTACCTCATTTAACCATCTCAAAAGTCATGTGAAGTGATTGGTTATAATATTCTGTATTATTCTATTGTATAGTTCTATAAAATGATGTTTTATAGAAAGAAATAAGAGGAACAAAAAATATATTCACCCAAAATCAGGGAGAAAATTAATAGAAGAACCATGACCAAAACCCAAGTCTCCAAATAGCTCCTCCAACATACCACACCACAATGCCTCCATGATATACAAATTCACTCAACAATACACATTCACTGAACACGTCTATGTATCAGAAACTGCAGGTACCAGAGACTCATAAAAAGCTAGTCATAAAAGGACAAATACTGTCTGATTCCACCTATACAAGATACACAGAAAAGTACAATTGATAGAGACAGAAAGTCTCTGCTAGGGGCTGGGGGAAGGAAGAAATTGAGAAGTTGTAGTTTAATGGATACAGAGATTTAGTTTTGCAACATGAAAAGTCCTAGAGACAGACAGTGGTGATGGTTGCATAACAGCATGAATATACTTAAAGCCACCAATGGTTAAAATGGTCAATTTCATATTATGCATATTTATCACAATTCTTTAAAATAATTAATTTTTAAAAACCAGATGGCAAACAAAATCCAAAATTACTATTGAGAGAAATCTTAAGTATAGTAGGGGAGACAGACAGGTAAGAAAACCAAGTATTACAATACATCAAGACTAATGCAAACGTTAAAAGTCACTGTGAAATTTAACAGAAGTCTAAAGTTAAGTGTTTGGTAGGTATAACCAAGTTTTATGGAAATACATAGGAGATGGTCAGTGAAAGAGTACCTTGCTAACCTAGGGATCAAAAAATTACCAGACAGTGGAGATAATCCAAAGACAAAATGGATGACTTAGCCATGAGGGAAGCAAAACCAAAAATCATTTCTGGTAAACCCAACATTGCCAAGAGTCTAAGTTCTAAGAGAACATGGTCAATTTGGTGATCTCTTAGAAATAAGTTACATCAGTAGGCCCAGAGCTGACAGAAGGTGAAAACGAAAAAGGTATGTATTAGATAATAAATGACTTTAATGCTAAGCAAGCTCTGGCATTTGAACCTATTCCTGATGATTTAAGGCAAGGAAATGTAAAAGAAACAGATATGACCAAGGAAATTTTAAGCAAGGGGGTGACAAGATTTGCATTTTAGAAAAGTCAACTTTATAAACACTAAGTTCATCTGGATTGAAAGAAAAATGATATTCATCTTCCATGAGAAGCCCAAGTCATTAAAAAGCAGTCTAAACGTAGTTATAAAGATCATTAGCTACAACTTAAAGACAATGGAATCACCTCGATAAGACAATTCAACAGGAGAGTTATTCTGGTGGTTTAAATTTGGCTTACATGAATTTTAAAAGCTATGAACTACTAGTTACCAGTTGAAATTATCCCTCCAAATTTAACGCCCCAAACCCTAGCGAAATTTAATAGAAGTCTGTCCCTATGCATTTGGGGAGGGCTATAATTCAAAGGTGAAGCTATGATTAGTGTGGAACACACTGTAAATGACCCAAAGACCCAGCAATGACATCCGTTACAGTCAAACGTGAGAGGTCCAAATATTCACTCAGATACACTTCTGAAAAACCACAATTATTTAGCATACAACTCCCCCTGCCCCACTTGTAATCAAAAGTTTTAAGGGATGCTCTCAAACTCAAAAATGGTAAAGAACTTTACACTGAGACAGTCCTCCTAGTTAACCACTTCAACCCACCCTATCTTCCAAGCGTCTGGTGGTCCCTTTATCATCAGTATATCCAAGCCTTACTCACTTTCAGCCAACTGAAGCCCAGTTCCTGAGGCAGCTCTAAACCTAAACCCTTTCCAATTTTTCCTCTGGGACTATACCTAGCTCCCATGACAGCCCTCAAGACACAAGCATCCTGTATAACCCCAAATCTCTACTGAAGACCAAAAGAAAGAGAACAAAAAGAGAATTTACCCAACACTGCCCTCAAACAACCACCTCCCCATGCCTTCTCTCACTTGCTAAAAAAGAGAAGCCTCCCTGCATATAATTCAAAGCCTTGGGAAAATGATTAAGTCTTTGCCACTGACTTCTGAGTTGCCTACTGTTATGAAAATGCTTAGTTGCTCAGTCGTGTCCTACTCCTTGCGACCCCATGGACTGTAACCTGCCAGGCTCCTCTGTCCATGGGATTCTCCAGGCAAGAATACTTGAGTGGACTGCCAGTTCCTTCTCCAGAGGATCTTCCCGACCAAACCCAGGTTTTCTGCACTCTTTACCATCTGAGTCAACAAGGAAAGACAGTACTAGGTGGCTTTAATACATATCCCAGGGATGGTTTGTTAACATTGGAAGTGACTTCATAAAGAATACACATTGTGGAAATGGGTAATTAGCATTTGAAAGTCTCTAGTCAAAGTCTACCACTCAGAGGTGCTTCCATAAGCTCTTAGCACAAGGGAAAGTAGAAATGAGTTCCTAAATGGTGAAAGGAGTAATGTTAGCGTAGCTCTGAATTAAAGACCAGTCACCGTGGCCTGGAGTAGGAAACTGCAACCAGTTCCAGTATTCTTGCCTGAGAGATTCATGGGCAGAGGAGCCCTCTGGGCCACAGTCCTTGGGGTCGCCAAGACTCAGACATGACTGAGTGATTAAGCATGAGTACCGGGCTGTGTGATATTCTCTAGAAGTACTGAGGTAGCCGCCAGTCAAGAAGAAATACGAGAGCTGGGCCAGTATGGAAAGAGAGTGAAAAGAAAATCAGTGGTGTTTTCAGGGAGCAATAATGATGGGTTATGAACTCTGTGCTGAATAGAGATGAATTTAAGGACAGCAAAGAACTCATTATTAATGAGGGGAAGAATGAATAGACCAGAGATTTCAAAGTGAAAGAACTGCCAGATTGGAGATACAAAGGCAGATGAACTAGAACAATAAAGAGAATGATATACTCAAAATCAAGCTTTTGGAGGTTTCACTGGTGATGACAAATTTTAATGTATATAATAAAAGAACTGGGCCACACTAAATAATTTGCTGGTAAAAGTAATACAACTAAAATGCTGTTCTCACTGTAGTAATTATTAGCATCACGACAATTTTTTGTTTCACAGAGAACTGCATACAGAAAATATTAAAACACTGAAACCAAAAATTCAAGCAGAAACCATGAAATACTACACAATCACATATACTACTTTAAACTTACTAGACTGAGCATGTCCTCTGGAGACAAACTGCCTAGATTCAAATCCCAACTTGGCCATTTACTAGTTGAGTGCCTGTTTCCATACCAGCAAAATGGGGATGTTACTAGAACCTACCCCATAGGATTGCCAGAGAATTAAATATATCACTCTTTGTGAAGACCTAAGAACAGCATGGGGTCCACAGCAAACATTATGCAAATGTTAGCTGGTATGATCAGAGTTTGGTATATCTTCTCCTAAAGATATACCAAAAACTCAGGACACTAAGCAATGGACTGATTTTGAGATACGGCATTTTGCTTGAAGCACACGTTTAACAAGTGTAATATATCTCATTAACCAGTTTGATTTATAGTAATAAACACTGAAACATTTCAAGGTGGTAGAACAGCCTTTTTTAAAACTAAAAGGAAAGGAAGTATTTAGCTTAACAAACTATAAAGAAGTATAACCTGCAATGACTGGTGGTGATACTTGAGTTGTCTGTCCTGTAACTGCTTTACTATTAATTGGTTTTGCAA
This sequence comes from Moschus berezovskii, assembly GCF_049115385.1. Taxonomy (NCBI): domain Eukaryota; kingdom Metazoa; phylum Chordata; class Mammalia; order Artiodactyla; family Moschidae; genus Moschus; species Moschus berezovskii. Next base: position 107,279,943 of record NC_142464.1, read on the forward strand.
AGATCAGCTTCGTGATTACCGGACCAGAGGTTGGTGTTCGAGGCTTCTTAGCAATCTGAAATATATAAATAACTATGAAAACCATTTTTCTATAAAACACCTACTTAATCAAGATTAGATAAGACTGATATACAGAAGTACATGTGAAACCAGCTCATTTAATAAAAACATATCTTAGTATTAATATTAAAAACATTTAAAACGCAGCCATTCACCCAAATACTAATATCACATCCGTAAGCCATTATGTAGTAATACCTTTGAATTTTATTTCAAATACTTATCTTAGTCTCTGAGACATACGCATATCATGAAAACCAAATTAATTTTTTAAAATAATGTTTAAAATAAATGTTAAATAATAATGAAACCAAAAAATGACATAGCAGTATTCTTTTCCAAATAACAAATTATTCAATAATAAAAGATGGAGTAGAATACATTAAGAAAGCATAGTGCAAATGATAAAGACATCTGTAAATATAATTTCATTGGCCCCTGGAAGCAAAATATAAACACACATTAAAGATAGGCTTATGACTTTATCTTCAACTTTAGATCTATGTATCAGGGGCAGATAAACAAAGAACTGCACAAGTTAACGCCTTAGGATACAAAGAGACATGTTTGACAAAACAAAGACTATTCTGAAGGTGAAACCTCTGAAATATTATTGACTAAAATATGATTTACTATAGTTTCAGTTCAGTTCAGTTCAGTCGCTCAGTCGTGTCCGACTCTTTGCGACCCCATGAATCACAGCACGCCAGGCCTCCCTGTCCATCACCAACTCCCAGAGTTACTATAGTTTACTAGACTATAAATTCTTTGAAGGGAGAGTCTATGTTTTATTCACCTCTGATTTTACATGATACATGGTACATTGTTGCCCTGAACTAAAATTCTTCACAAGTCAAGGAATGTAGAGTTACCAATGTTTTACATTAAAATTATCAATGTATGCAAAGAAAAGCTTTTTCTAAAAGCCAGAAGCAGAAATTTAGGAATGACAAAAATCACAAATTTTCACAGCAGGAAGGATATTAAATATTAACTTTACCTTTGGCAGATATGAAAATTGAGGCCTACTATTATTGGAAATAATAACTCAAAATGAACAAACATGACCAACTTAAATTACAAAATATACTAGAAGCTGCAACTGACCACAGAACCAGGTAAATATCAGCTTTGTGCTCTAACTATAAATTAAACTTAAAAACATATTTTCTTACATCTAGAATAAATTACTTCCTTACACTCAGAACACATTACTGACAAAATGCAGAGGAAATACAAATCATCTTTTAAAAAAACAAACCAGAGAGATCTACAACTATATATTAAAAAATATCCAGACTGCAAAACTCAGACATACCCAAATAAATCCATAATTGTACTTTACAAAACTGATGCAATTTGAGAGACAAAAAGGGAAAATATTTCCCAAGTATATTTACAGGCCTGGAACTCTAAAATAAGTTAGAATAGGTTTTCTATTGACTTAGTATTAAGAATCTCAAGAGGCAGAGGTACTGATATTTTTGAAAATCTGTATCTTGCAAAAAATAATCTTAGCTATAGTTTGGGAACTTAAACTATTTCCCCATTTTTAACTGATTTTCACAATCACAACTATACAAATACTTACCAACCAGGAAAAAAATGTAAACAATAGTACCAAAAGCTCATTAATTACTCAAATGAACAATCTCAACTTGCCTGTGTGGTTTTGTTTCTTTAATGGAGCATAGCTGAAAATAAGGATTTCCACTTCTGTTAAGGAACCTTGCTTTTTGTATCATGAATTAAACTACCCTAGGAGAAACTTACTTTTATTAAATAAAACAGAGCATAAAGGGTCATTTTTAAACAAATGTATCTAATTAACAGATTAACACAAAAATGAATCAGAAAAGGAAATTTACAAATAAGACTCCCAAATATGTGATCGAATAATAGATGCAGGTAATTTGGGGCACTGTGTTGTACAGATTTAGGAACTAATAAGGAGTTATGTTGTTCAAGACTGCTAATTATTTATTATCCTTACATACTATGCAGAAGGATCACAGGAAAGGGTTTATGTGTCTGTAATTAAGCGTAACTATCTCTGTTACTGCTTCTGGTTTCAACTGTCACCTCTTTCCTTCATTTTTCAAGATGGGTCTCCTTCTTCCACCCTTTCCTGTCGTCCACACCCTAACAGTTTCAATCGGATTAAATTTAAGACAATGCTGAGGACCATCTGGGGAAAAAAATGAGGATCACACACACTATGTAATACTAAACCAAATACTCTGGTACCTAAAATGGATAGAAAGGCATGTAGCTTTGTGTTTGTTTTTTTCTGAGCCTCATAGCTTTAGAGGCTACTCACTGGAAAAGGAAATGGCAACCCACTCCAGTATTTTTGCCTGGAGAATCCCAGGGACGGAGGAGCCTGGTGGGCTGCCGTCTATGGGGTCGCACAGAGTCAGACACGACCGAGGCGACTTGGCAGCAGCAGCATGAGTTGAAAAGATTTGAGTTGCCTAAAAATAACTGGCCAAGAAGAACAATATTCTAAATGGGGTTTCTTTTGTTTTTAAATAGAAGTTCTTTTTAAATAAACAGAATCAAATGTTATAAAAGTAACGACAATAAGAGAAGTTATAAAAATTAGACCCCAGCTTTCGTTTTTATTGTTGGTACTTGGGGGATTATAGAAAAAAACTAGTGGATACAAGTAAACTGGTCTTACAAACAGTATGTATACATTGCTCTATTAAATGGAAAAAAAAAAGACATTCTGATTTACATTATCAGTATTTTATAAACATGGCTATGATCCACATCCCCAAAGCCAGATAAAACTCTGGTAAACCAGTAAAAACACGTTTCACAACTGATTTTTAAAAAGACAAGTTGAGGATAAGGTGCCTCGTGGTGACAGGGTATCTCATTCAAGAGATCCTCATCAAAAGAAGTAAAAGGAAATCAGAGATAAATGAGAGACAATTGTGAATGAGAAAGCAAAGAACATTAAATGTTTTAACAGTGGCAAAAGGGACATGGGCAAATTATATATAAAGTCTGAGAAATCGTATGAAGTTCTTAAATAAAAAGCCCACGAAAAATAAGATTCTATTTTGCCAACATAATAAAAAACATTTTTTCTAGTATCAGCTCAGAGTGGATAATTGCCCAAACCTTCCTCCCTTCTTTTTATGCATTCTTTAGTTCTCTTGCCTTCTCCTTTTTTCTAAAAGCCAACTCTTTAAAACAGGAAATGCATTTGTGTTCCCTGGTCTTAAGTGGATCAGTGCTGACCTAAAAAGCCTATCTGGACACAAAAAATGGGGAACCACTTAACAGGTTCTGATAACCTTCTAGCTTGGGTTTCTATTCGTACTAACAATGGGTACCATTTTGAAGGATTTTCAGTGTTTTGAGAACCATATCAAGTACTGATCTGACGTGTTTCATCATGATCAAACAGCCATCTTACAGCTAAAGTCAAAAACTCAGAGAAAATAAGTAGCCTATCCAAAGTTCCACAGCACAGTCGGTCCTGCAGAAAAGTGACTGAAGTCCAGTTGGTCCAATTCTAAACCTTGCATCACACGGCACTGTCTTTCTACACTGCAAATATGAGTGATGCAGGGGACAGTAAATTCCAAAGAGGCACATACTGGCTGGTTTGAATGGCACATACTACTTGCTGGCTCGAACGGTTTCTCAGAGCAGCAACTTCTCCTAGACTCTGGCCATCTGTTAGCTGAAAATATCATGTCTGAATGATTTTTTGACAGCCCAGCACCAACTCTGCCATCTTTACACCAGCAGAACATCCTTGGACTCAAACTACGACTGAGAATAAAATGTGTTTCAAAATGAGTAAAAAGCTATAAATATACCACACATTGGAATTTAACCACAATTAAGTTCTAAGTTCTCTGGCAGAAATTTTCAAAAGCATTAGACATATCAAAGACGTTATTAAAAAAAAAAAACCACACAATTACTAAAAGCAACATTCAAAAGGATTCAGTAACAACTATGCATTTAATCACCCTACACATACAACTATGAATCAATTTAATATTTAACATGCATTTTCATTAAGAAGCCCCCTTTTTTTTTTTTACCTGTACTGTTTTTAACTGTTGGGTCTGTAACACAGAGGGCTGAGTTGTAGTATTAAGCAGTTGACTTCCTGGGGTCAATGCTGAGACACCAATGACAGGTTTCACCTCTGGCCTCCCTCCAATGGTAACTACTTTAATTTGCTGCGGTGGTAACTTAGCATCTCCTGACTGGGCCTGAGTTGTAACTTTCTGAGCCTGGGGTTGGCTATGGGGTAGTGCTAAAACAATTGGTGAACCAGACTTGCCCAAAGTTGTTAAAATTAACTTCTGTCCATCTGGTTTAAGGGTCTGATTGCCAAGTTTAAGATCAGATGTCTGTGATACTTTGTTTAAAATAATCTGATTGGCTGATATAGTCACAGGAGTCTGAGCACCAAGTTTTTGAAGGCCACTTGGAAAAGCTGGTTTCACTGTGGTATTAGAATCTGCTTTAGTGATTGTGGTGTTCACTGCAACTTGGTTAGTGTGGTTACTGTACACTGTGATTGGTTCCGTGGAAATGGGCGTGGCTGTAGAGTCACCAGTAGAATTTATGTTGACAATTTCTTCCAGTTCTGTCTCCATGGGAATTGGGGATGAAACAATAACAGCCTCAATACTATCATCATCCACTAAAGTTATACCAGTGTCCATTATCTCCTCTGGAAGCAAACTATTCACCTCAGCTGGCACCACCTCCATGATCGTTCTCCTTCGAGAAAGTTGATCAGGTGCTGCAATAAAAGTTGAAAAATGAATAAATTACTATGTTTCAAAACAGATATGAGAAAAAAATTAGCCAAGAAAAAAAGCAAATGACAAAACAAAAATTTCTACTGATGTGAGGGATATTCCTGATGCATATTTGTGTTAAACCATTTCAACAAATCCTCAATCTTCAAGAATCTGAAATATAAGTCCTATGGGACACAAAACTAGAAGCAAACATTCTCATTTACCATGTCTCAATCCAAAAGTATACTGCATTAAGGCAATACATAATTACAGGAAACTCCTTTCCAATTCCTACTCATAAATAAAACCTTTTAATCTTTGACATGTCTGATCATCTTATTTCTTCCTAGTTCTGGGTTTTTCTTCCCTACTAACAAGACTTGAAAACTTCTGATTTGCACAAGGAAATAAAGTTTTAAATAAAAACAGATATTAGAAAATATAGTCGACCCTCCAGTGAAAGAGGTCCTAAAATGAGGTTACTATATAATTTATAAAAATCCATTAAGTACTCAAATTGACGTTAAAGAAGTTTCTAGAGTAAGCCACCTCAGCAACTGCAGGTCAAATGGGTTATAGGTCCCCAGTTTGATCCATCAGCTTCATATTAAAGAAATTTTTATTTGGAAAGAAGATTCTCAACTCTTCCTCAGCTATTTAGAATGTCAAAAAGGGAACCATTTAAGAGGTATACAACCAGTTCCCATCAAGGAAAAAAAAAGATGGTAATGATAATAATAAAGCAGATCACAAACAAATCAGAATTGCAATGCTTTCAGCCAAAGGTCATGAAAAACTTCCAATAAAAGAGTCAGTACCAGTATCTTCACATATTAAAGACTATCTCATATTTATGACTGACTACATATCTTATTTAGACTTCCCTGCTGGCTCAGCAGTAAAGAATCCTTCTGTAATGCAGAAGACATGGGTTTGATCTCGGCATTGGGAACATTCCCTGGAGAAGGAAATGTCTACCTATTCCAGTATTCTTGCCTGGGAAATCCCATGGACAGAGGAGCATGGCAGGCTACAGTCCGCAGGGTCACAAAAGAGTCGTACACAACTTAGTGACTAAACCACCACCGTCAAACAAATTAATTGCCCAGACTACATCAAAGATTCATAGCAACCTAACCAGTAATTCCTTCTTTTCCCTTTTTCTTTTAAATACAAAAATGCAATACCCACTCCAAGGTTAAAAGTTAACAGACACGAGTGGCAAATTATAATTGAGCAGCACTAACAAAAACTAATACTGCCAAAATTAATCATCATTACTGAGCATTTACTACCTACCAGTGATGGCATAATTTAACCTATCCTGATAACAACTCCAAGATGCATCATTTTACAGATGAGGAAACTTAGAAATGCCCAAGGTCACAGAGCTTGTAAATGACAGAGCTAGAACTCAAACTCAGGATATGTTTTATGATACCAAAGTTCATAATTTTAATCACCCAATTTACTTCCTTAAAAAATAAGTCTACTCCTTTACAGTCAACCCTCTACCCCAAAATTCCTACTCTACACAACCACCGGTCTATTCTACAACTTCACTAGATCAGTGCTGCCTTTTTGCCCATTTTAGAACTTCACAAAGATGGAATCATATATTATGTAAACCCATGGCATAAAGGATGAGCCTCTCCCCTTAGCATGCTTTTTCAAATTTATCTTTATTCTTACACTTATTAGTAGCTCAGTACTTTTTTACTGCTGAGTAATATTCCATTGGATGAATCTACCACAATTTGTTTATCCATTCTTCTGTGGATGGACACTGATTGTTTCTTGTTTGGGACTATCATGAATAATATTGCTAAAAATCATTCAAGGTTTTTGTGGATAGATATTTTCATTTCTTTTGAATAATTACCTAGATGTGGACTTGATGGATCATAAGGTAAATTTACTTTTAACTTTGGGCTTCCCTTATGGCTCAGTGGTAAGGAACCCACCTGTCAATGCAGAAGCGGGTTCGATCCTGGGGTCAGAAAGATCCCCTGGAGAAGGAAATGGCAACCCACTTCAGTGTTCTTGCCTGGGAACCGAGGAGCTTGGTGGGCTACAGTCCATGGGATTGCAAAAGTCGGACACAACTTAGTGAGTAAACAACAACAATTTTAAACTTTGAATGAAATATGCCAGACTATTTCCCAACTTAGCTGTACCATTTTGTACACCTGCCAGCAAAGCATGGGATTTCCAGCTGCTCCACTTCCTCACCAACAACTGGTTTTGTCAGTCTTTTTAACTTCAGCCATTCTAGTGGGTGTGAAGTGATAGCTCATCGTGGTTTTAATTTGCCATTTCCAGATGACTAAATATGTGGAGCACCTTTTCATATGAATATTACCTATTTGTCTATCTTCTTTTTAAAAGTACCTGTGTGTTAAGTCTTTTGCCAATTAAAAAAAAAGGATTGGGGTTTTTAATCTTATTGAGTTGGGTGAGTTCCTTATGCATATTGCAACATCATCAGTCACAGTAACTTATAGCTCAGAGGAAATCACTAGGGTTTGGGGGATCCCAAAGTATGAGCACTTCTCTAGATTCGGCTCTTCCCGGTCAGTAGAGTCCCCCTCCCGCACTTACAGAACAAGGCATTTATGGAACAGGCTTGTGGAAACATCAATACCAACTACACCCTACACACACAGTGGCACATCAGCTTCCCATTCCTACTGCAAACCTTGTCCAAGCCCTTTCACCTGATTCTCAACGTGCCACCCCACAAAGAACGAGGAGGAGGATGACTTGGGTGTCACTATCCGATGCAGCCGTTAAGTTTGACTCTCTTCTCCCTGAAGTTCCCCCAGCAGGTTTAGACCTGAAGTCAAGGTATCAGAGGAGGAGAGGTCACGCCACAGAAGGAGATGGTGGCCTGACAGTGCATTTACTTTCAGTTTCATGCACTCACACTTGCAGCTCAACTGAACAAACTTCTAATGTTTTCAGGCCACCCAAATCCTCACTTCTGAGATCCTTCTCTTGGCTTGGGGGACTCCCTGACTCAGCAGCTACAGCCCCACTGCCTTTCGGCTAGGGCCGTGGAGTGGTGCATACAGCAAACAAAGCATCATCCAGGCCACCTCTCAGCTCAGCCCCTAACGATTCCAGGAGGTAGAACATGGAAGGGCTACTCCTCCTCCTGCCCCACCACCCCTGCCCGCCACGTGGGTGAGAGCACTCTCTACCAGATGCCAGTCTTTCCATATCCCCTAGCCCAGCCCTTAGGGTGCTCACCCTTCCTCTTTCAAGAAGCCACGTTTCTGTCACTCAATTCTTATGGCTTAAAACTGTCAAGAACCGGGAGGCGGCTGAGATTCTAGACTCTCCTTGCAAGCTAACAAAGTTGCCTGTCACTGTTTCGTGGAGACTGGCAGACGACACAGTAGTCCTAGGACAGAGACCAGGGACTTATCACACCCAGCACAGCAAGGAATGGAAGCACCGTGTGTGTCTTGGTTCCCTTGTTGCCCCCACGTCCCACAGGGCAGACGTGGAGAGGCGCCCAGGTGTATGCTGTGCAGGCAGTGGGTTTACAGTGAAGAACCTTGAGCCTAAGGAACCTGAATCATTTATAATGGGCTGAAGCACATCTGCCCTTTGTCCAAAGGGAGATATTATCTTTATGACACTGGACGTATAAGCAAATCTGCCCTCTGCTACGACAGGAGTCACTAACTCAATCACCCAAGGCTTTATGCTATACAAACATCCTGGAGAAAGCTGTTTAAAAGGGCTGTCACTGCCTCTCTTGTACAAAACTACAAAGACCCATGGGGAGCTGTCTCCCAACAGTATACCTCTCTACTTATTTTAGCAACGTGTTTTGTACTTCGAGTGTTTAGGCCTTGTATATATTTTGGTAAATTTAATCCCTAAGTGTTTTGTGTTTTTTGATATATTGTAAATGGCCTTATTTTCCAACTGGTTGGTTGCTGCTAGTATATAGGAATTCAACTATTTTACATTGTCCATCGCTAAACTCACTAAATCTTGGGTAGAGTCCACAGGATTTTTCAGAAAGATAATTCATATTATTTGAGAATAATAATTCTCTGTATCATTATTTATAATAATAATAACCTGTAGTTCTTCCTTTCCAATCTGCATGTCTTTTGTTTCTTTTCTTGCCTTACCATACAGGCTAGGACCTCCAGTAAAATGCTGAATATAAGTGGTAAGCGCAAACATCTTTACCTTGTTTCCAATCTTAATCTTAGCTGTAGGTTTTTCATAAATTCCCTCTGTTGGCTTGAGGAAGGCAACTTATAGTGCCAGAGTGTAGTTGTTTCTTTTTTCAAATGGATACCTAATCATATGTTTTTTTCTGCAACTAGTGAGATAAACATATGGCTTTTTCTCCTTTGTGAAAGTCCCTCAAGTTGTGTCCGACTCTTTGCGACCCCATGGACTATATAGTCCATGAAATTCTCCAGGCCAGAATACTGGAGTGGGTAGCCTTACCCTTCTCCAGGGGATCTTCCCAACCCAGGGATCGAACCCAGGTCTCCCCCATTGCAGGCAGATTCTTTACCAGCTGAGCCACAAGGGAAGCCCAAGAATACTGGAGAGGGTAGCCTATCCCTTCTCCAGCATATCTTCCTGACCCAGGAATCGAACCGGGGTCTCCTGCACTGCAAGAGGATTCTTTACCAACTGAGCCATCAGGGAAGCCCATTTTCTCTTTTGAGTTATATTGATTTTTTTTTCTTAAGCCAATTTTGCACTGCTGAAATAAACCCCACTCAGTAAAATTATATACAATTATATTCTGTATATATTGCCAAATTCTGTTGGTTAATACTTTATTAAGTAATTTTGTCTATACTTATAAGGACTCTTGGTCTGTAGTTTTTTTGTCGTGGCTCTCTGGGGACAATGCCAGTCTAACAAAATAAGCTGGGACATTGTCCCTTTTCAATTTTCAAGAAGCATCTACATGGAACTGTTACTATTTCCTCCCAAAACGTTTGTTAGAATTCACCAGTAAAGCCATCTGCTGCTGCTGCTGCTAAGTCACTTCAGTCGTGTCCAACTCTGTGTGACCCCATAGACAGAAGCCCACCAGGCTCCCCCGTCCCTGGGATTCTCCAGGCAAGAACACTGGAGTGGGTATGTAACTATAAATTCAATTTCTTAAAAAGATGTAGGGTTATTCTGGTTATCTCTTTCTTTCAAATGACCTTTGATATTTGATAGTTTGTATCTTTTAAGGAATATGTCTCTCTAAGTTGCCATAATTTAATAGCATAAAGTTACACATATTATTATTTCAATGTCTGCAGAATTGGCAACTCTTCATTTCTTATTTTCATAGTTTCTGTCTTTTCTCCTTTTTTTTCTGATCAGTCTGATTGGAGATTTTTCAGTTTTATTGATCTTTTCAAGAATAATTTTGGCTTCATTGATTTTTCCCAACCGTTTGTCCATTTCTAACTTAATTGACTATTATCTTTATCTCCTTCCTTCTGCTTACTTTAGATTTAATTTGTTTCTTCTAGAAGCTTAAAATGGAAGCACAGATCGGGATTTAACAAACCATAGACTACAGATCAAATTAAGACCACAGTCCATTTATGTATTGCTCTCCAACTAAGAATGATTTTTACATTTGTAAATAGTTGGGGGAGGGGCCTACAAAACCTAAAATAGTTGCCATCTGGCCCTTTATAGAAAGTTTGCCAACACTTGGTTTAGATCATTGATTTTAAACCTTTCTTCTTTCCTAAAATTAACATTTAGTGTTAAAAATTCCCCCAACACTGCTTTAACTGCATTCTGCTAATCTCAATGTTTTTATTATCATTCACTTCAAATCTTTTCTAATATTCCTTGTGATTGCATCTTTGACACATGGAAAATAAAGAAGTGTGCTATTTAATCCCCAAATATTTGGGGATTTTTCTACCTTTTATTATTGATTTCTAGTTTACTCCTATCATTGTCAGAGAATATAATACTCCACCATTTCCATTGTGTGAGATGACATTTGGAGGCTTGTTTGAGGCTCAGCGTATGGTCCAGCCTGGTGAACAGCACACGTGCACCTGAAGAGAACATGTGTTCTGTGGCTGCTGAGAGCAGTGCCCCATAAATGTCCAATAGGTCAAAACGGCTGGGAGTGCTGTTCAGATCTTCCAGTCTTTCTTTTTCCTCTTCTATCCATTACTGAGAAAGACTGCTAAAATTCTCAAACATGATTGTGGATTAGTCTGTTTCTCCTGTGCATTTTTACTTCTTCATGTATTTTAAAGCTCTGTTATTAGGAAGAACATGTCCTCTTCTGACTGATCCTATTAAAAGAGACCAGGGGCTATAGGACTAGAAGTCTCCCTTGGAAGTAGGAGTAAAGTTCAAACTTCCAACCAGAAAAGGTCTGATTGGTCTGGTCGGTCTCTAAGTAGCATGGGCTGTGCAGAGTTCTGGAGCCAGCACACCTCACAGGCCACTGAGCAGACTGTAATAACTGCTTTATGATTAGACATCCCTAGCTGTTTCCATCAGGGTCACATGCAGGGCAGGGTGGCCTCCGCTAAGAAAACTCTCAGAAGGAGCTTGTGGGCATGGCAGGAAAGGGTTTGGCCATCTAGTGACATGAATCATCACTCTAATTTTATCCCTTAGGAATGGAAGATATGCCCTAGCACATGCAACCTCATCACCCCTGTGTTGAGGACCACTCCAAAAAGAGAGAGAAAGAGAGGATCTTCACCAGCAGGCAGGATAGAGGAGCTGTAGTTTACCTCATGTGTCTGAAGGGTTACCTCTCAAGGTATGGAAAGAAAAGAATACCAAATATACAACACATTTCCTATGCTTCCAATATTTGCTGCTCATAAAACAAAGCTTTTAAAGCTTTAGTTTTAAACAATTTTTTTATTTTTATCAGTATTTACTTAACAAATATGTATTACTTCCCAACTTTGTGGAGGGAAATTAACCAAAGCCCTTGCCCAGACAGACCGTAGAAGTCAACAGAAGAGTGGCATAATCACAGCTATAGTTTGGGAGGATTAACTTCATCTTGGAGTTTTACTAGACTGAAAGCAGGGAAGCCAGTTACAAGGCTATTACAGTAATTAGTTCAAGTCAGAGATAAACGGAGGGTCTGATTTAGGACATTAAAATAAATAAATACAACATAAAACAATGTAAGATAGAAATGACAAATGCTCTATGCTTTCACACTTTTAATTTTTTTTTTTTGAGACTATTACCAGAGCTGAAGCACTGTTCTTTTTCTTAGTTACAGGTGGAGGACAAGCTGGTAAACAACTGTTTTCATTCTTGCACATAATAATACAAAGTGAACTATCACCATAGTATAGACGGTAACTTGTCAGATGTTGGGACAGAAATATCTGGATGTTTGAGAACGACACTTTTGTACTAGAGCTTACCACCAGCACTGATTGGCTAAGTATACTACTTGGATTTTAGCTTTCATTTCTAAAGTCTAGCATCAACAACTCAAAAACTAAGTATAGAATTACATTTCTCAAACTAAACTGGGAGCAGTGGACTGTAAGACATGAGTCTTGAATAAATGCTGGAAAGTTTGTATTTTCATTTCAGTAATGTATTTTTTTAAAAAAGTATATTCTGGATTACCACCATCAGTGGTACCAGAATTAGAGTGGGCTAAAGAAAAAGGTATATAAGGATCTTACAAGGTAAATGATATATTTAAGTCACGTGGAAATCAAACCACCTAACTGGTGATTTAAGGAGGAAGGTTCTGTGACACCCAAACTTAGAAAAATAGTGTACGAGTTGAGTTATCGTATGATACACAGCATGGGGCTTCCCAGGTGGCTCAGTGCTAAAGAATCTGCCTTCCAATGCAGGAGATGCGGTTCGATCGGCGGTCAGGAAGATCCCCTGGACTAAAACCTGGCAACCCCCTCTGTATTCTTGCCTGGAGAATTCCATGGACAGAGGAGCCTGGCAGACTACAGTCCATGGGGTCCCAAAGAGTCTGACACGACTGAGTGACTGAGCACACACATCCACAAACAGCATATAGAAAGCGCCACGTCTAGTCAAAGCAGACAATGGCATATTGACTATGCAAGCAAAGTTTCCATTTCATCAAAACATCATTCATCACCCTAAATTTTACCGCCTCTATAGTTTTGTTTATATTTCATTTATACTTCCGTAAAAGCAATAAGCATAAGGAATTCATATACATCTAAAAATTAAGTATTTTAATACAGTGAAACTATTTAGGCCAATCCTGACAATTCACAATACTTTTTCCCTTTAAAGGGGGACTGTATATTATTCATGCTGTAAGACTAACATGGAGGAAAAAACATGGAGATTCAAATCAGAAAGATGTGTTTCCAAATCTTGACACTCCTCATTGCTTATTGTGTAGCCCTAAGCACTAATCTCTCTAAGCCCCAGTTTACTAGCAGAGTTACTGTGAAGATAGTTCTGTGCACAAATGAAAATTCTTCTCTTCTTTCTCTATCCAAATTAGCTTCTCCTGATTTCTGTCTTATTTAATTTTTATAATTTGGCGGGGAGCGGCTGTGCCACATGGCATGTGGGATCTCAGTTCACTGACCAGAGATTGAACCAGGGCCCTGGGCAGTGACAGCTTGGAGTCCCAACCACTGGACCACCAGGGAATCCCCTCCCCATAAAATTTTTAATCCGTCATATATCATGCAGATTACACCTTCACAGTATCTCCTTCCCACTGCAACCAAGAGTTTTAAAATCTCTGAAGCTCAGAGCCAACTACTGTATTTTTTACCTTTATCTTCTCTTACCTGCAACACATCCCAAAGAAAAAGCTACAGGACTTAATTCACCCGAGTGCACCTCTGAAGCGGTCACTCTCCTACTCACACACTTTCTGTAACCCTGAAGGCCTTCTGCATTACGGCTATACCCAACCTACCCTTCCAGTGTTACCTCCACCAATTCCCAAAGTGAAAGTTTCCTGGAGGAGGGGAATGGCAGACTACCCTAGTATTCTTGCCTTGAGAACTCCATGAACAGTCTGCAAAGGCAAAGATACCAAGCCCTAGCACAGTACATGACACACAGTAGATACCCAATAGTAACATTCGGAAAAAAAAAGTAGAGGGAATCTGCAATGCTCCTCTTCACCAAAAAAGATACCCGACTAACTCAACTGACATAACTCTTCATTGCTTTCTAACACACTTCTATTAATTGGCAACTCTTTCAACAACAATCTAAAAACTGGTCTTTAAAGACAATCACAAGGAATCACAAAAAGACAATGGCAATCGGTGATTTAAACAACAAAAACAAAAAAAGCCAATGAATAAGCATGCTTCTTTATTTTATTTATTGGGCTTCCCCAGTGGCTTAGCTGGTAAAGATTCCGCCTGCAATACGGGAGATGTGGATTTGATCCCTGGGTTGGGAAGATCCCCTGGAGAAGGAAACAGCTACCCACTCCAGTATTCCGGCCTGGAGAATTCCAGGGACTGTATAGTCCATGGGGCTGCAGAGTCGGGGACACGACTGAGCGACTTTCACTTATTTTTAAAATTCTTAGTACTGACTTAGCAGCTGAGTTGGCAGAGACCAAACAACTGCAATGTAAGAGCTATAAGAAAAAACAGTAACAACAATCAAATTCCTACTGGATAAAACATCAGGAAAAAACGATTTTAAAAACTCATTAACTAAAACCTCTGAGTACCTCTCAGTTATTTCCCCTGAAAAAATACTTTTGGTCTCTCAGTCCTCTAGTGAACAAATTTGGACACACAATGTGCAAGCTATACACACACACACACACAAAATATTTCCTCTCTGAATAGAACACATAAAGAATAAAACTGTATGACATGCTATGACATCATCTCTTTGTAGGAAACTTGGATATGGAAAACCACTGCTAATCATAAACATCACCAGGGGACATTTCTTAAACATTCATCTCTCTGTTCACTCATATACTCAACCTTCAACTGACCCAACCACTACAAAAGCTGGAGGAAAAAAAAAAATCAGAGGGCCCCAAATTAATGTATAAAAATGTGATTTCACATGTAACTTTTCAGTAACACTAGTGTTGAGGATCTGCAGCACAATCTAAAGCAGACATGGATCTTTAGGCAACCTGACAAAACCAGACTGTGGCTGTCAAAAGCTCAATCAGCCCAATTCTCCAGCTCTTGAAACAAAGGGCTACAAGTCCAGCAGGTTAAATAAAACAGAGGTCTCAATTTGTCTTTAACCAACTTAAAATTTGACTCATATCAAGTGTGAGCATCAAGTCATCACAACTTCCTTCTTAACAATGAAGGCAAAACTTGTGAACCAAAATAGGGCTCCCAAAACTGTATTTCACTTGGATCATAAAATCTACTGTAAAATCTTCCATAACTTTACTCTCTGAATTCATGAAATGGATGAGAGGCAGGGAAACACATGGATATCAGATATGACTGACAGTATCTCAATTGTCATCTGCCGAATGGCAGGGGCCAAGGAGTCATCTATAGATGACTGAGCCATCAAAGAAAGAGACATTTTCAGTGATTACAGAACTGGTCCACAGGCTCACAAAACGTGAACATCCACACCCCAACAAGTTACAGACTATGATCTAAGACCCAGAGCTTAAATGCCGAATAAAATGCCAACGTTCGGCCTCCCTAAAGAAACGTACAACCCCATAAACTGCTGGACATCATCAAACCAACACCCGCCGGAGTGGATATTTTAAACATTCAATCAGGAAACCAGGATAACTGCTAGCGGTTCCTCTAGGCCTCAGCAGCAGCCTTGGGTATAAGAGCAAACTCGAGTCCTCTTAATACTCAAAAGAATAATGTTGATGTCATGACGAGGCTGCTGATCCTTTGCACTCTGAACTAGCCCTTCCTTGATCCGCGGGGCGATCCTTCGCCCACCCGCCCCCTCCCCACAAATAAAGCGACCTCGCAACGGAGCAGCCCTCGGGTAGCCCCCGGCTCGTCTACCTCCGGCGGCGGCCGCTTTCTCCTCCCTCCGGCTCCGAGGTGGGGGCTCCAGAAGGTCCCGGGCAATCCCGAGCCCGGGCGGTGCTGCTTTTGCGTGTGCACGGTGGCTCCGGCCAGCCGCTTCCTCCCCTCGTCTGCCGGACCTGGAACGCTTCTGGGGAACCCGGGGGCCGCGGACGGAGTCCCGGGTGGCGACGCCGCCGCGGCCGCCGCCTCTGGTATGTCAGGGGCCGGGATTGTATTTCGAAAGATCCGCCATTTTCACCTCGTCATCACCATCACAGCTCAGCAGCTTCCCCGACAGCCCGAGCCCGGGCCGCCGCCGCCGCCGCCAGTAACCTCCCCCTTCCTCCTCCTCCCCGCCCCGGCCCTCCCCTCCCGAGAGGCGCACACCCACATATCCGGGGAAGCCTCCCGCCGGCCCCGCCAACCTTCAAATGCTCGGGGAGACACCGCTGCACACACAGCCCACGCCGAGACCTTTCACCCCGCCACGGAGGGGAAATCGCGCTACCTGCAGGGTCCCCAGTCCGGCAGACTTTTGTTTGGAAGAGGAAAAGAAAAAAAAAAAAGTGGAAGGGGGCAGAGGGACCACCAACAGCTTCCACTCTTGGCCACTTTCAGGACAGCAACTTGAGTGAGATGATGGAATGCCTTTGATGCGCTGTGTCCATCGCAGACACGAAACAACAACAACAGGATCAAGACCTGGAATGTCATTCACCAGCTCTGACATTTTCCTCCACCGCCAGCACCGCTTTTGACAGAATGGGCTGTTTCCCACCGCACTTCCGATCTCTCTGATACATTTGTAAATTTACAGGCATTGATTCTTAGGCAGATACTGTGGTCACAACGTCTAAGTTTTCAAAATAAAAGTTCCAAACTGTTTCCTCTTAACTTCCTCTGATCATTTCTGTCCATAAACACTGTGACATCGTTTGTCATTGGTTTAAGACGTCAAAGAGCAACTATGTTTAAAATGTACGGATCCTACTCATGAGTGAACAATCTCTAAAATACAGAAAATATACCTCGGAGTTAAATTTTTTTTTTTGCCAAACATTTTTAGAATCTAAGTCATCAAATTAACAAAAAAATCTGCAGCTGAAATTTTTGATACAGTGAAAATAAGCAGCGTGCTTTAGAAAAGACCCTAGAATTACCTACCCAGCTCCACCAGCATCTCTCATCATGTAGTTTAATAAATAACTAAAAGAGAAGATAGGCATGTTTTAATCATCAAAGAAATAAGAAAACATTAAGCTTCATGGCTTCTGAGTAATAAAATTTTTCTAAAAAACTAAATTGTCTACCTTTACTAATTTCAGATTTGATAACCATCCATTTTTTAAAAGGTGAATTCTGTGCCCACCATTCAACTACAGCATAAGCTCTAAAAGACCTATCTGAAATGAGCAAACTGAATTTCCAGGTTTCGAGCAGAGCCACTCTACTGTCTTTTTTTAGAAGTTAGTTTGAGAAAAGAAGGGTAGAAGGTGAACAAGGCATTTCCTTACCTGGCTTGAATGACAACTCCATAGAAAAGTCGGTAACTTCAGGCTTAAACAACTGCTATCATCACCCAGCCCAGACGCCGTTTTCTATATGCAGCCGGCTAGACGCTGACAGTATCCAGCCTTGCCAATTTTTTCATCTGTAAACTTTACTTCCCACCGCCAGCCCCGGCCACACGCACTCCGCTTGGTGCTTACCGTTGCTTGGCCAAGCTAAGTGCTGGCCCGCTCCCTACCCCGTGCACCCCGGGAACATTATGACATTTGGCCGGTGGGCTTCGCGAGGAAAACGGACAGACACGAAGAAGACACCACCACAAAGGGGCACAGGAAGGACGGGGCGGCGGGCGGCAGGGAAAAGGAGGGGCTGGTACAAAATGACACAGCAGCCAAACTGGTTCCCAGAAACCCGGGGCCGACACGGCGGCTCCTCCGGCCGCGCAGCGTGCGTGTCAACAGCCGCGGGAGCCCTTCCTCCCGATCGCCGGGCAGGGCGGGCTGCCGGCCGAGCGCCGGCCCAGCCGGGTGACAGCCGCCCCTCCCGAGAGCCGGCGGGAAGGGGCCGAGCCGGGAGGATCCTCCCGCCTCCTGCGGCCCGGGGGATGGGGCGCGGCGGCCCCCCAGGCTGCAGGTTCCCGCTCTCCGCCATGACCCCACCAGCCCGGGCTCCCGGAGGGGGCGGTCCGGCGCCCCCGCCCGCGGGCCCCCTTTCCCGCCCGCCCGCCCAGGGGCCCCCCACCCCGGGGGGCTGACACTCACCGAAGCCGGCGGCGCCGCCGCCTCCTGCTCAGGCCGCGCTCCCTGGGCTCCCAGCAGCCGCGGCGGCGGCGGCGCCTCCGAGACACAGACCCGGGTTTGTTCAAAATCACGCGCCCAGCGCCATTCCGCCGCCGCATCCCATAATACGCCGGGCCCTCCCCGCCCGCGCGCCCCTCTCGGCCCGCCCCTCCGCTCGGCCCGCCCCGCCTCCCGGCCGGCTTCCTTCCCGCCCCTTCCGCGGCTCCGGGCCCCGCCCCTTGGCAACGCGGCCCGGCGTCATCCCGCACGGCGCCGCCAGCGCGCTCCGGCTCCACGTGACGCCGAGCGGGCGCTCTGTCAAAGCTTTCGCACGGAATGTTCCATCCGACTGAACCCGGGAGGGGGTGGGGGTGGAAGCGCGGGATCGCGCCTGCGGTTGGAGGGACTGCCTTATCGTCCAGCTTTCCTTGTTAGGAAGTCTGTGCAGTAGGTGCGATTTCCAGCGTCTTGCCGCTGTTTGATGTTCTTGCGTGGGAAAGTGATCGGTCGTCACATCTCTTAGTTTCTGAAGCGCTGTTTTTGCAAGGGTCGCTAAAAAGCCCCTGGAACAGCACGCAGAGTTAAACTTATTTTGAAAGGGACTTTTTTTTTTTTTTTACAGTGTACTGCCAAGACTAACACAATCCAAATTCTTGGTATTTGGTCACCTTTTCCTTGTATTTTTCCCGCTATTCTTTTTATAAAGTAAGAAAAGATACCCAAATTTGGAGTCGGATCAGCACACGCACAGAGATTCCCCTGTGTGAGACAAAAACTGCAGAGGAAACAACGGAAAATATAGAGAGTATACGTAATATAAATGGTGTGGTACAGTCTGTAATTGCTAATGGAGCACGGAGGACAGACAGGTCAACGAGGGAGGCTGTAGCTTGGAAACACAACGGAGGAGGTGAGGCATGCTGTAGTGGAAGCAGCAGTCACTTTGGAGTCAAGCAGTCCTGGTTTCAAATTCTGGCACCTTCACTAATTGGTATATAACGTTATTAAGTTTCTTTTCCCATCTACAAAAGAAAAATAATAAAGCTTCCCAGGATCCTGACGATCATGTAAAGTGAGGGGTGTCAAGCAGCTACACACACTGTCTGCCTCAAATGTTAGTTCTATTTTGCCAGAATCAACAGCACACCCATCCCCTCTACCTCAAATTCTATGGTTAGGATTTAGCAAGGCAAGTGGCATGAAATTAGCAGAGCCCGGGTCTGTGCAAGGAAATGCTGAGAAAGCTGAATGATGCCCAGGCGTTATTAAGGATCAGTAGGTGAGTTCCATTTATGAAGAGCTTTGAGGGCTAGTGTAAGAAGACAGGAGTCGGACACTACTGAAGCAACTAAGCATCAGCAGCAGAAAGAAAACATCCTCGTGGTTACCATGGGGCACCTCTAGAAGGAAGAAGAGAGTGAGATGGGTACCCAAACCGGCCTGGAACCTAGGGAAACGCCGCAAAAGGAAAAAATTCTCAGGTTATTCCACAAGGCTAGCATAATCGGGTTACTAAAAAACCCCCAAGGCAAAGAGCACGAAAAGTAAAGGAGAATTCTTCTTCTATTCTCACTATGACTTTGTTACAAAGACAAAATTGAGTATTAAGACATAAAATTCAGTAACAGAGTAATAAAAAATTCACACTGTAACAAAGAACACTTCATTCCAAGAATGATGATTTAACATTAAGAAATCTACTTAGGATGTTTGTTAAATTAAAGAAGAGCCAAATGATATTTCTTAGAGATGTTTCATAAAACATTCAACAGCCATTTCTCTTTTTTTAAAGTGTGTAATTCAGTTGTTTTTAGTTTATTCGCAAAGTTATGCTGCCATCACCAGTCAATATTAGGGCTTTTTTTTTGGGGGGGGGGGCCTTGCTGTGTGGCCTGCAGGATCCTAATTTCCCAATTAGGAATAGAACCCAGGCATCCTGCAGTGGAAGGAAAGAGTCACAATCACTGAAGCACCAAGGAATCCCCTCAACAGCCATTTATGAATTTTAAAAATGCTCAGCAAACTAGAAATAGAAGCACAGTTCCTTAACTGGATCAAGATTATCATCAGAAAACAACAGTAATATCATACATTAGAGTAGAAAGGCAGAAGCACATTAAAATCAGGGACCCACAAGGATGCAGGGTTATAACAGTTATTTAATATTTTTCAGGGCATCCTAGCTAAACGCAATAAATAAGAACATTAAATAGAGAGGTTTAAATAGTGGTAAAAAGAGACAAAACAGTCCTTATTAAAAAAATAATCACAAAGAGCTCAGTGTTGTGGTTAATTGCATGGCCTCTGGAGCCAGACAGCCTGGGTACAAATTCTGGCCCTGCCACTTAGTAGCTGTGTGAACCTAAGCAAGTTACTTTCCTCTTGCCCTTCGGCTTCCTCATGTGTAAACTGGAAATAAAGTATCATCACAAGGTTGTCATGAAGATTAATAAGGTATTATGTGTAAAGCACATGGAACAGTACCTGGCATGTGGTGAGCACTCATGATTGAAAACTAGTAATAACCAAAGCTACAATACAGCCTAAAATAAATCTAACTTTTTACTTTTTCAAGGAGAACATTCTTAGCCCCTAAGAACTACTGTTCAAATAAAAGGGAAATTTTGTTTATGTTTGCTTCAGGGCTTTTCCAGATGGACTAAAAGCGTTTATTTAGCAAGTATTTGTTGCTGCTGCTGCTGCTAAGTCACTTCAGTCGTGTCCGACTCTGTGTGACCCCATAGACGGAAGCCCACTAGGCTCCTCCGTCCCTGGGATTCTCCAGACAAGAACAAAGGAGTGGGTTGCCATTTCCTTCTCCAATGTGTAAAAGTGAAGTCGCTCAGTCGTGTCCGACCCCCAGCGACCCCACAGACTATCATCTACCAAATCCTAAACACTCAGCAAGGCAGTGAGAATGAAGTGGTGAAAACAACAGAGGACAGAGCACTCTATCCTATGGAACTTTCTGCCACAGTGGAACTGTTCTGTATCCACACCATCTGATAGAGTAGCCACTTGTCACCTGTGGCTGTCAAGCAAAGGAAACAAGGCTAGTGTGAATTTTCATTTCATTTCATTGTCATTAATTTAATAAATAGCCACAAGTGGCTGATGACTAGCACTAGACAGCACAGTTTTACAGGAAGTGACAGGAAAAAACTAAGATTTTAAATAAAAAGAGTTTCTCAGGAAGATATTAAAACAAAAAAAATTAAAGGATGGTGTAGAGGTATGAGTTGCTTAGATGAAAAAACAAAATGCATTACAGGACACTTATTATGTGCCAGATATACTGCTAGATACAAAGTACACACAAGTTAAGAAAATTTTCTTAAAATATATTCGTTTCCAAAAGATTATTTAGAAGTTCCTTTGCTCTTGGGTCCATTGCCATAAATCCAGGATGTCTCTATAAAGCAACCATCATGTGTAAATCTGTACAGGTGTAATTATCACTTTTATTTCTTTTAGATTACAAAAAAGATACACAAACCCCTTATCAACAATTTTAAAATCCAAAATGTCTTGAAAACTGAAAAATTTCTGGAAGTTTATGGCAAATTCATTTAGTAGGAAGAGCAATATGGCAATAAGGGATGTTCTCTAGAACATCTCATTCAGTATCCTATTATTTTGTCTTTTGATACTGTTCATGAAGACCTACAAGACCTTTTAGAACTAACACCCAAAAAAGATATCCTTTTCATTAGAGGGGACTGGAATGCAAAAGTAGGAAGTCAAGAAACACCTGGACTAACAGGCAAATTTGGCCTTGGAGCATGGAATGAAGCAGGGCAAAGGCTAATAGAGTTTTTGCCAAGAGAACGCACTTGTCATAGCAAACACCCTCTTCCAACAACACAAGAGAAGACTCTACACATGGACATCACCAGATGGTCAACATCGAAATCAGATTGATTATATTCTTTGCAGCCAAAGATGGAGAAGCTGTATACAGTTAGCAAAAACAAGACCAGGAGCTGACTATGGCTCAGATCATGAAATCCTTATTGCCAAATTCAGACTTAAATTGAAGAAAGTAGGGAAAACCACTAGACCATTCAGGTATGACCTAAATCAAATCCCTTATGATTATACAGTGGAAGTGAGAAATAGATTTAAGGGACTAGATCTGATAGATAGAGTGCCTGATGAACTCTGGACGGAGGTTCGTGACATTGCACAGGAGACAGGGACCAAGACCATCCCCATGGAAAAGAAATGCAAAAAAGCAAAATGGCTGTCTGAGGAGGCCTTACAAATAGCTGTGAAAAGAAGAGAAGTGAAAAGCAAAGGAGAAAAGGAAAGATATAAGCATCTGAATGCAGAGTTCCAAAGAATAGCAAGGAGAGATAAGAAAGCCTTCCTCAGCGATCAATGCAAAGAAATAGAGGAAAACAACAGAATAGGAAAAACAAGAGATCTCTTCAAGAAAATTAGAGATTCCAAGGGAAATTTTCATGCAAAGATGGGCTCGATAAAGGATAGACATGGTATGGACCTAACAGAAGCAGAAGATATTAAGAAGAGGTGGCAAGAATACACAGAACTGTACAAAAAAGATCTTCAAGACCAAGATAATCATGATAACGTGATCACTGACCTAGAGCCAGACATCTTGGAATGTGAAGTCAAGTGGGCCTTAAAAAGCATCACCACGAACAAAGCTAGTGGAGGTGATAGAATTCAGGTTGAGCTATTTCAAATCCTGAAAGATGATGCTGTGAAAGTGCTGCACTCAATATGCCAGCAAATTTGGAAAACTCAGCAGTGGCCACAGGACTGGAAAAGGTCAGTCTTCATTCCAATCCCAAAGAAAGGGAATGCCAAAGAATGCTCAAACTACCGCACAATTGCACTCATCTCACACGCTAGTAAAGTCATGCTCAAAATTCTCCAAGCCAGGCTTCAGCAATATGTGAACCGTGAACTCCCAGATGTTCAAGCAGGTTTTAGAAAAGGCAGTGGCACCAGAGATCAAATTGCCAACATCCGCTGGATTATCGAGAAAGCAAGAGAGTTCCAGAAGAGCATCTATTTCTGCTTCATTGACTATGCCAAAGCCTTTGACTGTGTGGATCACAATAAACTGTGGAAAATTCTGAAAGAGATGGGAATACCAGACCACCTGACCTGCCTCTTGAGAAACCTGTATGCAGGTCAGGAAGCAACAGTCAGAACTCTACATGGAACAACAGACTGGTTCCAAATAGGAAAAGGAGTACGTCAAGGTTGTATATTGTCACCCTGCTTATTTAACGTATATGCAGAGTACATCATGAGGAACGCTGGGCTGGAAGAAGCACAAGCTGGAATCAAGATTGCTGGGAGAAATATCAATAACCTCAGATATGCAGATGACACCACCCTTATGGCAGAAAGTGAAGAGGAACTCAAAAGCCTCTTGATGAAAATGAAAGAGGAGAGTGAAAAGTTTGGCTTGAAGCTCAACATTCAGAAAACGAAGATCATGGCATCTGGTCCCATCACTTCATGGGAAATAGATGGGGAAACAGTGGAAACAGTGTCAGACTTTATTTTTTTGGGCTCCAAAATCACTGCGGATGCTGATTGCAGCCATGAAATGAAAAGACGCTTACTCCTTGGAAGGAAAGTTATGACCAACCTAGATAGCATATTAAAAAGCAGAGACATTACTTTGCCAACAAAGGTCCGTCTAGTCAAGACTATGGTTTTTCCAGTGGTCATGTATGGATGTGAGAGTTGGACTGTGAAGAAAGCTGATCGCCGAAGAATTGATGCATTTGAACTGTGGTGCTGGAGAAGATTCTTGAGAGTCCCTTGGACTGCAAGGAGATCCAACCAGTCCATCCTAAAGGAGATCAATCCTGGGTGTTCATTGGAAGGACTGATGCTAAAGCTGAAACTCCAATACTTTGGCCACCTCATGCGACGAGCTGACTCACTGGAAAAGAGTCTGATGCTGGGAAGGATTGGGGGCGGGAGGAGAAGGGGACGACAGAGAATGAGATGACTGGATGGCATCACCGACTCGATGGACATGAGTTTGAGTGAACTCAGGGAGTTGGTGATGGACAGGGAGTCCTGGCGTGCTGTGATTCATGGAGTCGCAAAGAGTCGGACACGAACTGAACGACTGAACTGAGCGACTGAACTGAACTGAACTGGAGAACATCTCATGTGAATATACATATGTGTCAGTGCAGAAATATGAATGTGTTTGATTATGGAATTTGATAAAGACTAAAGAGTTAGGAAGGAACTTTCTGAGGTGGTGGAAATGTATTTGACCTTAATTGTGGTCTTGGTTGTATAAGTGCATATACCATGGCCTAAACTCATTGAGTATACTTACAATGGATGTGTTTTATTATAACACATGTGTAAATTATCCATTAAAGTTGGTGTTAAAAGGAAAAAAATAAAGACAGTTCTTAAAATTTGTGCACTTGGTTTCTAAAATTCAAAATGTCTTCAATTCCAAAACACATCGCTACCCAAGGTTTTGGAATAAGGGAATGTAGATCAGTATCGTAGTAGGCAATGGCACCCCACTTCAGTACTCTTGTCTGGAAAATCTCATGGATGGAGGAGCCTGGTGGGCTACTGTCCATGGAAGTCGCTAAGAGTCGGACACGACTGAAGTGAGTTAGCAGCAGCAGCAGCAGATCAGTATCAGGGATTCCCTGGTAGTTCAGCAGTAAAGAATCTGCCTGCAATGCAGGAGTCACAGGAGCTGTAGGTTCGATCCCTGGGTCAAAAAGATTCCCTGGAGGAGCGCATGACAACCCACTCCAGTATTCTTACTTGGAGAATCCCATGGACAGAGAAGCCTGGTGAGCTACAGTCCATAGGGTTTGCAAACAGCTGGACACGACTGAAGCGACTCAGACTCACGTATGCAGATCAGTATCACTTTGAACACATGCCAGATTTTTTCACTCATGGTGCAGGATGTGATTAATAATGTCAAACCACGTAAAAAAACCAACCACTAAAATCATCTGTTGATATCAAGTAAAGCTCATTTACTTTTCCTCTGGCTTTATGATTCCTTTGCCTCTATATTAGTCATTTTTGTTTTTCTACTACAAAGGATAGAAGTAGGGGCTCCTCTGTTATGTTCTGAGGTTGTTGTCCTGTTCGGGTTATAACCATCCCTGTAGTTAGGAATGGGGTTTTCCCTTGGAGGAAGTAGATATTGCCAATATCAGTCATCCTGGAAGGCACATCTTGAGACTTGATATGGGAACTTGAAAGAAGGGCTCACACAGAGTGAGGGAAGTGCTTCTTCTTTCTCAGCCTTGGTTATTCGGACTTGGACACAGAGTTCCAGGCTTCCCTGGTGGCTCAAGCGATAAAGAATCTGCCTGCAACACAGCAGACCCCGGGTCAGGAAGATCCCCTGGAGAAGGGAATGGCAGCCCACTCCAGTATTCTTGCCTGGGAAACCCCAAGGACAAAGGAGAGTGGCAGGCTACAGTCCATGGGGTTGCACAGAGTCTGACTCTGACGTGACTGAGCAATTAACATCCATTCACAAAGAGTTTAATGAGTTTGAAGGAATACGTTCCCCTTTCCATCTAGTTGGGAAAGGAAAATGTCTGCCTCCAGAAAGACTAAAAACTGGGAAGAGTCTTTTTTAGTTGACGTCTTTAAGTATTCACTTTGTTTATTTATTTTATTTTTGGCTACACTGGGTCTTTGTCGCCGAGCATGAGCTTTTCTCTAGTTGTGGCGAGTGGGGGCTTCTCTTTCGTTGAGATGCGTGGCTTCTCGTTGCAGTGACCTCTCTAGTTGTGGAGCACGGGCTCTAGCGCTGGGGTTCAGTAGCTGTGGCGCACCGGCTTAGTTGCCCCTCAGCATGTGGAATCTTCTCGGACCAGGGATCAAACTGATGTCCCCTACATTGACAGAGGAATTCTTAACCACTAGAATTGTGGCTCAGCTGGTAAAGAACCTGTCTGCAATGAGGGAGACCTGGGTTTGATTCCTGCGTTGGGAAGATCCCCTGGAGAAGGGAAAGGCTACCCACTCCAGTATTCTGGCCTGGAGAATTCCATGGACTGTCTAGTCCATGGGGTTGCAAAGAGACAGACATGACTGAGTGACTTTCACTTTCAGAACAACAGAGGGAAGTCATTGCTTTTCATTGTAATTATAAAATATCTTAAAATTGTTCACGGCTTATAATCACAAGCATTTATTTGTCTCCTGGTTTAGCCTAGATTGCTGGGCTCAGGTAGGTCAGGTGGGAACCTAGGCTTTTGGTTGGGCTTCCATCTGTTCCATATATTTTAATTCTGGGCCCAAGCTAATAGGGCATTAGCTACCTAGGGCACACTCTTCTCCTAGTGTATCACAGGTACACAACAAAATGGAGTGGAAACATGGTATCCTTTTTAAGGGTACCCCTCTGCTTTAACTTGGTGCCTCAGATGGTAAAGAATCTGCCTGCAATTCAGGAGATCCTTGGGTTGGGACGATCCCCTGGACAAGGGAATAGTTACCCACTCCAGTATTCTTGCCTGGAGAATTCCATGGATAGAGGAGCCTGGCGGGGTCTACAATTCATGGGGTCACAAAGAGCCAGACACAACTTGAGCAACTTACACTCCCCTTTAATCAACGGGCACACTGTCACTTCTGCTTATGTTCCATTGGCCAAAACAAGTCTTACAACCAAGCCCAACATCAATGAGAAGGAGGGTATATATTTCTTTGTACTCTAGTGAGAGGTACTGCAAAGGGTATGGAGGTATTACAAATTCTAGTACAAAGAGGAAATGAAGAATTGGGAGCACTGATTCCAACCAGCAGAGGAGGTAAATGTGAAGATGCGGCGTACATCGGCCTAAACAGGTGTAGCATGGGAGGAGGTCAGCGCACTTTCATACTTTAAAATCTTCATGAAAACACCCCCTTTCTTTGACAAAGACAAATGACCCTTCCATCTTTTGTAAACTGCAGTGCTTACACAGAATTAACCTCCTTATTCCAATGAAACTGTTACTCTTTGTTCTTCCTCTGTAAAAATTCTAGATCTGGCCCTTGCCTGGAGCCTGTGAACTCACAAAGCTACCCACAAAGCTATCTGCTACATAGTTGTAACTTACTGACTATAGTAATTAATCTGCTTTCAGTTGCAAGTCACAGAAATCCCAAGGAAAAGTAGCTTATATATTTCATTCATTTTTAACTTTTAATTTTGTATTGGAGTATAGCCAATTAACAACCTTGCAATAGTTTCAGATAGACAGCAAAGGGACTCAGCCCTATATATACATGTATCCATTCTCCCTCAAACTCCCCTTGAGTCCAAGATGCCACATAACATTGAGCAGAGTTCCCAGTGCTATAGGTAGGTCCTTATGGGTTATCCCAATGTATTATTTATTTATTTGGCTGTACTGTGTCATAGTTACTAGGGGTCTTTAGTTGCGGCATGTAACTCCTAGTTGCGGCATGTGGGACCCAGCTTCCAGACCAGGGATCAAACCCAGGCCCCTGCACTGGGAGTGTGGAATCCCAACCACTGCACCACCATGAACTGTCTGCACAGCTCATAAAATAAATAGTATAGAAATAGACTTCTCTAGGATAATTCAGAAGAGAAAAGATATCCAGACACTTCCTGGCTCATTCCTCCTCGCCATTCCACAGTTCTCAAGGTTTTAATTCACAGACTTGCCTTCCAGTGGCTGTCACCTAGTACCATACACAGACATAACACACACAACACACAAATATTAACCACAGGGGAGAGAGATTTCTTCCCCTGCACCATTTTTTATTTGCAAGGTTAAACTTGTCCCCCGGAAGACTTCCCATCACGATGCACTGGCCAGACCTGGACTGCGTATGTTGACTTAAACCATTCACTAGCAAAAGGAAATGGAGTTACAATAAATGGCCTAGAGCAGGGCTGGCAAATTAAATCGTCTCACAGGGAACATTTGGCCTGTTTTTGATGGCCCACAAGCTGAGAATGTTTCTGTATTTTTATACTTGTAAATGGAAGAAGAAGAAAGGGAAAGGGGGATAGGAAGATGAAGACGAAGAAGCAGCAGAAACAGCAAAGACGACAGTGTGACTCACAATATCTAAAATACAATTTGACCCTTAACAGAAAACGTTTGCAGGCTCCTGCCTAATCGACCATGATCTACCTTAGGGGATGAGGAAAGGCCTACCTTCCCTGAGCACAATACCAGTGTTAGGTCTGCCACATCACACACGTGTGATTTCCTTCTGCTCTCCCCAAGCCCTGAGTTAAATCTTAGAAACCATTACTGAATGTTTCCATCATCCACCACTGCTGGGGTAAATCAAAGGAAAAGTCAGTGTGTAGATGGGTGTGAGAATGTTATGGGGGAGCAGTGGGTTTTCATTTCTGTTTTGTTAGAATGATAGTGTTTACTGAACTATCCCAAAGAAAAGGAACAGATGAAGGGAAAATCATTAAAATGTAAGGTACAGACACTTTCCCTTTTATCACTCCAACATATCACTCCATTGTCTTCTGAATCGCATAATTTGTGACCCTTCTGTGATGTGCATAGTTATGTCCAACTGTCTGTGGTCCCCTGGACTGTAGCCCGCCAGGCTCCTCTCTCCACAGAATTTTCCAGGCAAGAATATTGGAGTGCATTTTCATTTCCTACTCCAGGGGATGTTCCCCAACCCAGCGATCAAACCCACATCTCCTTCACTGGCAGGCAGATTCTTTACCATTGAGCCACCAGGGTGAACTGGAGAGATGGAGGTAAATATTATATATTCCTGGAAATGGGCATGCATCTTTTTCTGCTAAGCTGTTAGTGTAAGAGGTTGAGTTATTCTAGTCAGGAGTTGAGCTGAGCTTGGGTTTTAGTGTTGCTATAGTTACCTTCAGTGCATCATCATTTTCAAATTCCTCTAAAGTTATTTTCTGCTTCGAGTTGGGACTGATTTTCCAAAGGTTTTTTTTTTTTTTTTTTTCCCTCAATGTTACTGTTACACTTTCAGCCTTTAGGCTTTCTGTGCTTTTACCACTCAGAGGAGTCCCTCTAAGCTCATGCCCTTCTCCCAGCAGTAACCTGCTTGTTACTTGGTACTTACCAGACTGCTTGTGGTGATGGGGAAGGAAGACAGTTTCTCTGTGGTCCTGTTCCAGGGTCATTCTCAGGCAGGCTCTGCGTCTCTGGGTCTTGGGGAGCCTGACCCTCTCTGAGCATTATGACCTCTAATAGTAGACAGTTTCCAGGCCACACTTCAGGATTAGAAGTTTTGCTTTGGGGATTTTTTGTTAGTTTGTTTCATTTTTCCCATTTTTCCAGCTGCGGTAGGGCTTTACCTGTCCCTTGGAGAACAACTGGGTTTGCTGCCTTCTCCCATCAGTTTAAGTCTTTTGTTCCTTGCGGGAGGAGTGTCTGTCTGGGTTTCTTCCTGCTTTTCCTGCAATGACGGCCACTTCTCTCCACTAGGCTTGAAGGACAGAGAAGTCTTTCCCTGAGCTTCCACTCTGCCCCCAGTCTTTATCCTGGCTGCTCAGTGGTGGTCACTGGAGAAGAGCCTGTGAGTGGATATGAACTCTTTATATGATTGTGGTTCCCATGGGGTTCTACAAGCATGCCAGCCTGCACTTGTGTCTGCGTGCTAAGTTTGTCAGTCATGTCCCAACTCTTTGCAACCCCATGGACTGTAGCCCTCCAAGCTCCTCTGTCAATGAGATTTTCCAGGCAAGAATACTGGAGTGGGTTGCCATTTCCTACTCCAGGAGATCTTCCTGACCCAGGGATCGAACCCACACTTCTTATGTTTCCTGCATTGCCAGGCAGATTCTCTACCATTAATGCCACCTGGGAAGCCCTAGTCTGCACTTAGTCATTAGCAATGTATTTAAAAATTCAGCAGAATCCTACCTTCCTCTTTGTATGGCTGCCCCATCTTCTTGCCCACACTCTCCCACAGGTGACATGGTGCCTGCATCCCCTCTGCGTTTAGAAGCACCTGTCTTTCCCGAGATTTCAGGTCATGGGTTGTCCTGTGTCCTCAGCTCTTTGAGTGGCTTAATAAAATCTGTGATTCTTTAGGTTACCTAGATTACTGTTGTATGGAGGGAGCAACGCTTTTTCCAGCTCTCTCCAGCAAAACAGAAGCTGGAAGTCCTCCAGGTGTTATTTTATTAAGGGGGTCTGAGGGTCTCTATTGTTGGACCACAAGGCTTACACAGTTTTTCCCAGAACAATCCTTCTGCTTACTCTCTCAACCCGTCCCTTCCTATTTGTCTTAGTAGCCCACAGACCTCTTGCTTTACAACACATGTTGAATATCTGCTTCCGGTTGCTGCCACAGTTGGTGGCAGATTCGGATCATCCTCTTCACCTTCCCAAAGTGAGTTCCTACTCAGCTTTGGATTTGCCTATTCCTTGATTGTAATGCCCCCAGAGAAGGGAGATTTTGATGGAAACACTAGCACATTCTATGATGCTGGTATTCTGAGTCTCCTATTTATCCAATTATGTTCTTTTTGAAAAGATTTTTTGACGTGGACCATTTTTAAAGTCTTTATTGAATTTGCTATAATATTGCTCCTGTTTTATGTTTTGGTTTTTCAGCCACCAGGCATGTGGGATCTTACCTCCCCGATCAGGGATCAAACCCACACCCTTTGCATTGGAAGACAAAGTCTTAACCACTGGACCACCAGGGAAGTCCATATCCAATTATGTTCTTTACTCAACAAGTACTTTTTGAGTGATTATGTAATACAAAGCACACAGTTCTGGGTACTGGGTGGCTTACAAAAAACAATGAGGCTAGCACGTCTCTTTCACCCACTTTCCACCATATGATTCCGCTTGAAACATGAACACAGGGGAACCAGCAGACAGACATGGTGGGCATTAGGTGGCACAAATGAAGCCTCAGGTTACAGTGAGTCTAGAAATAGAAAGTGAAGAAGATTGGAACAACTGGATAGTAAAGAGAGTGTAGCCTGTGAACATCTATGGACCTCCTGGTGGAACGATAAGACCTACCCTGGCACTACTGTTTAGAGGATCTGTTGGTCATCTTGATATCAGGGGACCTTTGGGGAAGCCACACAGTTGTGTTGGAATGTCTCTTCCACAGTAGCCTTTGAAACCACAAGGGAAGGCGGAAGACAACTTAAACCACAAACATAAAAACACATAGATAAAAGCACCCAAAGAAGACTAAATTCAATACATACACACAAGATTATGAAACAAAAAGCATGACTTTGTTCCCTTTTAAAATTAAGGTTTTACAGTTAGTGAAATGCACAGATCTTAAGTGTACAGTCTGATAAAACTTGATAAATCCATACAACTCATGTAACCCATACACATACCAACATATAGAACATTTCCATCACTCACACCTTTTGTTATCTCCCAGTAAATTCCTACCCTTCTCCACTTTCTTCTTTTTAAGCACTTTCTGATTCTCTATTATTAGTTTTTCCTAATTCAGAACTTCATATAGATGGAACCATATTACATGCATTCTTTTTAATGTCTGGCTTCTTTCATGCAGCATATTGATTCTGGGATTCATTTACGTTGTTGCATATATCTGTAGTTTTTCCTTTTCAGTGCTGAGTAGCATTTTATTGAATGAATATACCACACTTTGTTCACTCACATTCTTGATGATGTGTTTTTTGTTTTCACCTTGTTGTCATTGTTCAGACCCTCAGTCGTGTCTGATTCTTTTTGACCCCATGGACTGCAGCACGCCAGGCTTCCCTGTCCATCACCAACTCCCAGAGTTTGCTCAAACTAGTGTCCACTGAGTCGGTGATGCCATCCAACCATCTCATCCTCTGTCGTCCCCTTCAATCTTTCCCAGCATCAGGGTCTTTTCTAATGAATCAGCTCTTCGCATCAGGTGGTGAAAGTATTGCAGCTTCAGCTTCAGCATCAGTCCCTCCAATGAATATTCAGGATTGACTGGTTGGATCTCCTTGCGGTCCAAGAGACTCTCAAGCGGCTTCTCTAACACCACAGTTCAAAAGCATCAATTCTTTGATGCTCAGCTTTCTTTATAGTCCAACTCTCACATCCATACATGACTACTGGGAAAACCATAGCTTTGACTAGACAGACCTTTGTTGGCAAAGTAAAGTCTCCGCTTTTTAATATGCTGTCTATGTTGGTCATAACTTTTCTTCCAAGGAGCAACTGTGTTTTAATTTCATGGCTACAGTCACCATCTGCAGTGATTTTGGAGCCCCCCCAAAATAAAAACTGTCACTGTTTCCATTGTTTCCCCATCTATTTGCCATGAAGTGATGGGACTGGATGCCATGATCTTTGTTTTTTGAATGCTGAGTTTTAAGCCAGTTTTTTTCACTCTCCTCTTTCACTTTCATCAAGAGACTCTTGAGTTCGTCTTCACTTTCTGCCATAATGGTGGTGTCATCTGCATATCTGAAGTTATTGATATTTCTCCTGGCAATCTTGATTCCAGCTTGTGCTTCATCCAGCCTGGCATTTCGCATGATGTACTCTGCATATAAGTTAAATAAGCAGGGTGACAATATAGAGCCTTGATGTACTCCTTTCCCAATTTGGAACCAGTCTGTTGTTCCATGTCCAGTTCTAATTGTTGCTTCTTGACCTGTATACAGGTTTCATAGGAGGTAGGTAAGGCAGGTAAGAAATTCCCATCTCTTTAAGAATTTTCCACAGTTTGTTGTGATCCACATAGTCAAAGGCTTAGAGTAGTCAATGAAGCAGAAGTAGATGTTTTTCTGGAATTTTTTTGCTTTTTCTATGATCCAACGGATGTTGGCCATTTCATCTCTGGTTCCTCTGCCTTTTTTAAATCCAGCTTGAATATCTGGAATTTCTTGGTTCACATACTGTTGAAGCCTGGCTTGGAGAATTTTCAGCATTACTTTACTAGCGTGGGTGATGAGTGTAATTGTGCGGTAGTTTGAACATTCTTTGGCATTGCCTTTCTTTGGGATTGAAATGAAAACTGACCTTTTCCAGTCCTGTGGCCACTACTGAGTTTTCCAAATTTGCTGGCATATTGAGTGCAACACTTTCACAGCATCATCTTTTAGGATCTGAAATAACTCAGCTGGAATTCCATCACCTTCACTAGCTTTGTTCGTAGTGATGCTTCCTAAGGCCCACTGGACTTCACATTCCAGGATGTCTGGCTCTAGGTGAGTGATCACACCATTGTGGTTATCTGGGTAATGAAGATCTTTTTTGTATAGTTCTTCTATGTATTCTTGCCACCTCTTCTTAATATCCTCTGCTTCTGTTAGGTCCATACCATTTCTGTCCTTGACACTATTATAAATAAAGCAGCTATAACATTTTTTACACAACTATACACATGAAAATCATGATTTTTAAAATATAACATTGAAGATATATTGAAGGAAAACTGAATCTTGCTATGCAGCCTAAAAGGTGGAAGAAAGATCTCAAATCAAAGCAAAAATATAAGGAGAGAAATTACGATGAAAAAGGCAAATCATTTTGAAGAGATACCCAAGAGATCTGTCATATATGACTAGTTGCAGTTTCAGAAGGAAAGAAAGGAAACGATTAAAAAAAAAGAGAGAGAGGTAATATTAAACAGATGATACTAGAAAATTTCCCTCACCTAAAGACAGATTTGCATCTACAAGGGGTCACTGAATTTCAACTAAGATCAGTGGGAAAAGACACATCCAAGCACATTTGAGGGAAATTCCTGTTAAGAAAAGATTTTAAAAGCTTCCAAGTGGAAAGAACAAGTTTCCTACAAAAAGATGAAAAAAGAAAGAAGAACAATGAGGAGGATAAGGGGTGGGGGAGAGGGAGACAAGGTGCTGGGAAGAAAATGGAGGAAGAAAGTGTGGAACCAGACAGGGAGCAACCAAATGACAGTAAGCAAACGCTATTTATTCAGAGCTTTCTACAGCAAGGGAGGTGGTCACCGTTACTTGTGTCTGAGTCAAAGGCAGGCAGCTTTACAGTGGAAAAAAGGGAATTCAGGTGTGCCCTGACAAGAGGCTGTGATGTGAGGAGGCTGCCAGCAGCCTGACTTGAAGGGAGGTATCATGTGAATCATTCAGTCAGTTCAGTCGCTCAGTCGTGTCCGACTCTCCGCGACCCCATGAATCACAGCACGCCAGGCCTCCCTGTCCATCACCAACTCCTGGAGCTCACTCAAACTCATGTCCATCGAGTCAGTGATGCCACCCAGCCATCTCATTCTCTGTGGGGGGGGCATATTTCGCTTTCCTTGGTTGGTCCTAAGTTATAGCTGAGGTTCCAATACTTTGGCCACCTTTTGCAAAGAACGGACTCATTGGAAAAGACCCTAATCCAGGAAAGACTGAAGGCGGGAGGAGAAGGGGATGACAGAGGATGAGTTGGTTGGATGGCATCACTGACTCCATGGACATGGGTTTGGGTGAACTCCGGGAGTTGGTGATGGACAGGGAGACCTGGCGTGCTGGGGTTCATGGGGTCGCAAAGAGTCTGGCACAACTGAGTGAATGAATTGAACTGAAGTTACAACTGGGAGCAAACACTGGGGAATCTGTTAGTTATTGATCAAACGGTGACTATTTGGGACTGAAGCCTATAGGAGCTGCTGTTGGACCCTGTAATGGTTGATGCAGATGGTGAATTGATTTCTTGGTCCAGATGCTGTAGACTGTGGGTCAAGAGTTTTATTTTAATATATGGTCTTGCCACTGCCTGTATGCCTATTTAGTCTCTCAAAGAGAATAAAGAAAGAGAAGAAAACAGGAGGTAGAGAATAGAGGAGGGAGGGGGTAAAGGAAGGAGAAAGAAAAAGAGAGGGAGCAGGAAAGAAAGAGAGTGAAATCACTGCATTGGTGCATACATGCATGCTCAGTTGTGTCCGACTCTTTGCAACCCTATGGACTGTAGCCCACCAGATTCCTCTGTCCATGAGATTCTCCAGGCAAGAATACTGGAGTGCACTGCTGTGCCCTCCTCCAGGGGATCTTCCCGACCCAGGGATCGAATCCACATCTCTTACATCTCCTGCATTGGCAGGCAGGTTCTTTTCCACTAGCGCCACTGCACTGATCTTACCTGAAATCCTGGAAGCTGGAAGACTGCATGGAATACCATTTACAGGTCACTGAGGGAAAAGGACAGCAACTCAGCCCAAATTCCGTTTAAATGTCAGGATGATAGATATTTATGAATATGCACAGATTCACAAGTTTGTTACCCAGGCACAATATCTGAGGGACCACTTCAGAGTAAACACTACCAAACAACAAAACAATCAGAACACAGACCTCATAACAAGACAAGGAAGATGAAGAGAAAGGAAATTTGGTGAGTAATTCACTTCAAATCTATATAGTAGTAAAAGTGAATAATGACAGTGTAACTGGGAATTATAACACAAGTGGTAAATTAAGGATTCCTTGAATAGAAGAGACAGAGCAAAGGAAAACAAAATATTTGGTGGAATAGAACACAAGTACCAACTTTTCTCAGTGAAACCTAGGAATGCAATGGAAGTGGAAGGGGCAGAAATAAATACTGTATGTTCTGAAGGTTTCTACTAGGACTGAAGAGTGTAGAAACAAAACTATTTTAAGAGTCCCATTTATTGAGGGGTAATAAAGAGGCCGGGAGGGACTGGGGGCAGGAGGAGAAGGGGACGACAGAGAATGAGACGGCTGGATGGCATCACCGACTCGATGGACATGAGTTTGAGTGAACTCCGGGAGTTGGTGATGGACAGGGAGGCCTGACGTGCTGTGATTCATGGGGTCACAAAGAGTCGGACACGACTGAGTAACTGAACTGAACTGAATAAAGAGGCAATGAGGGCTTCTCTGGTGGCTCAGCCAGTTAAGAATCTGCCTGCAATGCATGAGACTTGAGTTTGATCTCTAGGTCAGGAAGCTCCCTTGGAGCAGGCCATAGCAGCCCACTTCAGTGTTTTTGCTTGGAGAAACCCATGGACAGAGGAGCCTGGCGGGCTACAGTTCACGGGGTCATAAGAGTCGGATATGACTGACCACCACCACCACAGAGAGGCAATGGGGCACCAAAGTGTCTAAAAGGACGGAAATAGGAAACACGTTCTCAGATATCACGGAAGAAACAGTGTGTGATCGTCAATGTCAGAAGAGGGACGGTATTTCAGTTCAGTCGCTTAGTCGTGTGCAACTCTTTGCGACCCCATGGGCTTCAGCACACCAGACTTCCCTGTCCTTTACCAACTCCCAGAGCTTGCTCAAACTCATGCTGGAGAAGGTAATCAGTTCAGTTCAGTTCAGTCGCTCAGTCGTGTCCGACTCTTTGCAACCCCATGAATCACAGCACAGCCAGGCCTCCCTGTCCATCACCAACTCCCGGAGTTGACTCAACCTCATGTCTATCGAGTCAGTGATGCCATCCAGCCATCTCATCCTCTGTCGTCCCCTTCTCCTCCTGCCCCCAATCCCTCCCAGCATCAGAGTCTTTTCCAGTGAGTCAACTCTTCCCATGAGGTGGCCAAAGTATTGGAGTTTCAGCTTTAGCATCAGTCCTTCCAATGAACATCCAGGACTGATCTCCTTTAGAATGGACTGGTTGGATCTCCTTGCAGTCCAAGGGACTCTCAAGAGTCTTCTCCAGCACCACAGTTCAAAAGCATCAGTTCTTTGGCGATCAGCTTTCTTCACAGTCCAACTCTCACATCTCTACATGACTACTGGAAAAACCATAGCCTTGACTAGATGGACCTTGGTTGGCAAAGTAATCAGTAGTCATACTGAAAAGAAGATGGTACTTTTTTTTAAGCCTTCATACACTTTTCTCATGAGTGAAATTGAAAAGAAAACCGTAGAGGACATGATGGGATAGCATCATAAAATTAGAAACACCCAGAATGAGTGGGGGAACTCGGGAAAGAATTAGAAATAAAAATATAAGTTTTGAAATGAAGACTAGACCAGGAGGAAACCAGGAGTAAATTAAAATAACAAATAATGCCTTAAGAGACAGAGTGAAAAGGAGGAAATTTTTAAAAATAAGAAGAATAAAAAGATTTTGAGGAAAGGTGATTAGTATTAAAGAGAGGTAGATCTTCAGATTTAACATATAGAAATAGTAGTTTCTGAAGAAGGAAACCAAAGGAATACAGCAAGTACAAGAAATTATAATGAAAGACAATGATGTTGAAAAACAATTGAAACGAAGTATTAAAAGAGCCCACTGTGTACCTGAGAATGACCCAGAATACAACACATAGTCTAGGAAAATTACTCAATGTGAGAGGAAAATAAATTGGGGGACATCCAGGTAAAAAAAATGTAGGTCATTTACAGGAAAAGAAAATTAGACTCTCATGAGGTATTTTTCAGCAATGCTTTATTCCCCAGGAAAATAGAGTATCACACTTAACAGTCTAAAGAAAAGTGAGCCAAGGTTGATTATATCTAAGAAAACTGACTTTCAAACATAAAAGGCTGTTCACCTGAAACTATCACAACATTGTTAGTCGGCCATACCCCACTACAAAATGTTTTTGGTGTTAAAAAAATAAAAATAAAAATTTTTTTAAAAAAATATTTATTTATTTATTTTCTTGGCTGCATTGGGTCTTAACTGCAGCACACAGGCTCTCTAGTTGTGTCAACGGGCATGGATTCAGTTACCCTGCAGCATGTGGGATCCCGGTTCCCCGACCAGGGCTCAAACCCGCATCTCCTGCATTATAAGGCGGACTCCCAACCACCAGACCACCAGGGAAGTCCTAAAAATAAAAATTTTAAAAGATTAAAAAAGAAAGGAACAAGGCCTTCTTGGAGAAATGGGTGATTCAGGGACTAGTTTGGGAAACACAAGATGACTCTAGAACAATATTGATAATAGCACCAAGAACATATGGAACAGATTCAGAGTAGGAACTAGTGCTCAGAAAATAGCAGAACATATACACTCACCTATTCTTTTTTTTTTGTTAATTATTATTATTACTTCTACAGCAAGGCATATTTGAGCTGAGCACACAAGACTCAGAGTGGAAGATGTGCCAGGAAAAGGACCCTAGGAAAGCTTTCTTTGCATATCTGTAGGGGAATTGTAAGGAGGAAGAGACCATCCATTAAGAGCTGATTATGTGAAAACAGGAGATGTCTGACCAGGGAAACGGCCTTATTAAATAAGGGTTTAATGAGAAGAGCCCTACTAGTGGTGACATCTGCTAAAGCAGTGCTGCTGCTGCGAAGTCACTTCAGTCGTGTCCGACTCTGTGCGACCCCATACACGGCAGCCCATCAGGCTCCCCCGTCCCTGGGATTCTCCAGGCAGGAGTACTGGAGTGCTACTCAAATTTAATGTGCAACAATTACTAGAGGAATTGTGTCAACATGACAATTTTGACTCAGTTAAGTTGGGACTGGGACCCAAGGTTTGACCTAGTTAAAAGAACTAGGATTTGTGTACATCCTATAACTCAGAGGTGCCCAGCTAGTCTCTTGTTAAGCAACTGAAACGAGGGAGGGAAAAATTCTCAGTGTCATCCAGGTTTGTTTTTCTCACTGCTATAACCAAACCTAAAACTATGTAGTATTCTCTTAAGAAGTTGAGCATGCGTAATAGTCTGGAAATGGGAGGCTTTGTCACATCAAAAAGTTTTAGTAAAACTGATGCCTACAATAACTAGAAAGGCAGAGAACCTCCCTCCCTAGCTTGTAGGTCTAGTGGAGGTATCTTGCAAAGAGCCACTTTATGTATGTGGCTGCCGCTTTTATTTTTCAGCAAGGTTTTACAAGAGTTTCCCAGGTGGCGCTAGTGGGAAAGAATCTACCTGCCAGTGCAGGAGACACAAGAGATTCAAGTTCAATCACTGGGTTAGGAAGATTCCCTAGAGTAGTAAATGGCACCCCACTCCAGTAT
Source organism: Moschus berezovskii (assembly GCF_049115385.1). Taxonomy (NCBI): domain Eukaryota; kingdom Metazoa; phylum Chordata; class Mammalia; order Artiodactyla; family Moschidae; genus Moschus; species Moschus berezovskii. The sequence goes on from NC_142464.1 coordinate 107,318,954, forward strand.
TTCTTGCCTGAAAAATTCCATGGGCAGAGAAGCCTGGAGTGCTACAGCCCATGGGGCTGCAGAGTCAGGGGTAACTGAGCACACACACATAAGGTACTACATGTAAAGTTTGACGTCAGGGTAGATAGAGAACCGAATGTCTGAAAATTCTGGAGCTTCACTAAGTTGAAAAAGTTGACAGCTTGTATAACCCTAAATTACAGGAGAGAAAACTTGGCTTAGAGATTTCTCAGAGCCCAGTGTGATTTTTTGGCAAACACACATAAATAAAAAACAACAGAAAGGAAAGATACACTGAAGCAAAACTCAAACTAATACAGTTCTCTTCTCACTTAAGCTTATTTTTTCAGATGATTTCAAATATGCCATCATTAAGATGTTAAGAATAGGTTGCATATGGAAGTCAGGATATAGGGCAGACTTAATGACTACTTCTAAAAAAAACTTTAGGAGCTTCCCTGGTGGCTCAGACATTGAATAATTTACCTACAATGCAAGAGACCTGGGTTCAATCCCTGAGTCGGGAAGATCCCCTGGAGGAGGAAATGGCAACCCACTCCAGTATTCTTGCCTAGCGAATACCATGGACAGAGGAGCCTGGTGGGCTACAGTCCATGGGATCGCAAAGAGCTGGACATGACTGAGCAATTAACACTTCACTTCAAAAACAACTTTGAGTATGTTTATTGGTACCTGAAACTGTCTGTAAAGGAAGCAGAGGTTACTGAATACTCAATGAAATGATGTTAAAAAAAAAATCTCACTGAAAAACCTGGTCTTCAAATGCCCTCAACTGTTCAAGTCCTAAAGCGTTCCCCTAGAGAGGGAATACCCTCCAACATCCAGTTAACTTGTATTTAGAAGGCAAAGCTGGGGTCCACCAAATACAATGAACAATGCAATTATCCTCTCAAAATGCAGTACTAACCATGGTGTCTGACCACCATGCAGGTATAACAACGGTAGTGCGTGTTCAAAATTCCTGGGCAGGATTCTACCATTGCTGTGGACAAGTAACTACTGTGTTTCCCACTCTTACTTTTTTGGAACTGTAGTTACCCTATTCCTTCTGTCCTTGCTCCTCTATTGTTTTGTATTACATGTTTGGGCCTGAGGCAGATAATTTGTTCTATAGTGTATATATGTCTGGACCATGAACAATTACATCCAAACTTTTGGAGAGGGTTGTACATTATCAGACATCCTGGATTTTAAGCTGATACAGAAACTGAATGGGAACTTGAAGTCTCTTCTTTAGGGCTGAGTGTCCTACTGTAAGAAAGATACAGATACTGTATTATGATCAGAGGGACAAATGGTAGTGGAGACTGCTGAACCAGTCTCCTTTCCCAGGCAAAAGGAAACTGAATATCCAGACTCACAGTTGCCAGGCACGGAGATCTCACTAAGTTTTTAACTATGGAGGAAAATCTGAAGTGATAGTGAAGGACAGGAAAGCCTGGCTTGCTGCAGTCCATGGGGTCGCAAAGATTTGGACACGACTGAGCGACGGAACGACAACAAATCGCCACATTACTTTCTCAAAGGATTTCCTCGTTCTGGACTTTCTTTCTTTCCCCTTCCCCAAATAGGGGACACGTTCTTTTTCACATATAAAGTGACAGAAATTCAAAAGTTTAACATCCTTTGTAGGCAAGGCTGTAGAAATTTGCACTCCTATATAAATACAGAAATACAATTACGTATCAAGGTAAGGCGATCATATAATTTGTCATCCAAATGGAACAGTTTCCAGAGTGAAAGGGCATGTTAATAACAATTACTCCAGGACGACAGATGGAAAATGGCATTGTTCTGGACAAACTGAGATGTATGATCAATCTACATACAGACACAGATTAAGTAGGAAGGGAATGGGGACATTTTTTATTGTACTTTACAAAAGTACCGGTTTGTGGTGAATTGTAAACGAAAAAAACTCGTTCTTTACCACGGGTCGTTTAAGTGCAGCCTTAAAGAACAAGGGATGGTAAACTACAGATATGACATACGGAACTTGACGAAAACCCCGAAGATTTGCGAATCGGGCACTTTCTGGGGTTGCACAAGCGACACAGTCCCTTGGAGTTCATCCGCCAATCCGAAGTGGGAGCGCGTGAGCCCGAGCCTATAAGAGAAGCCCGGGCGGGCCTAGGATTTGAGGAGTCGAGCTTCGCGTCAATCAGCCTTGGGGGCGGGCCTAAAGCAGGCGCCGATACTCGGCGGTCTGGCCTACACAGGCGCTACTCTGTGGCATCTCGGGTTCCCTCTAGCCGCACTCTGGAGGACTACACTCGGTTTCTTTCGGCCGCGAGAGGCCCCGCAGCCTCCGCGGAGCTGGGAGAAAGATGGCGGCAGCCGTGCGACAGGATTTGGCCCAGCTCATGAATTCGAGCGGCTCTCATAAAGATCTGGCGGGCAAGTGAGTATTTCCTGGAGGCCTGGGAGGTGGAGAGGCAAGCCAGAGACTTGTTCTCCTTGGATTGACGGCGGCTTTCGGATGTGAAGCTAGGAGCGGGCCTGAAGATCAAGGGGGCGGGCCTGAGGTGGGTCGTGGAGGCAGATGTTGGGAGCAGCAGAAAACTGGAGGGGACCTTGTGCAGGGACCGCTCAGGACCATAGATCTGGAGTGGTTGTCAACTTTTTCAGCCCTTGATGGCATCCTTTCCGTTCTCTTAAGATTCTAGAAGCGCGGTCTGTGGGACGACTGCTCCCATGGCCTTCTAAACCTTCCTTGGTGCCCCTTCCCATCGCTGGCCGGCCTCTCACACCGAATTTTGGCCTCTGTTTGCCTCTGCTCCGCCCTTTTTTTCTCTTTGACTGAGGGCCATATGTATTCTGGAACCTTGGTGCAGAGTTTTCCGGGGAGATGGCTTCTTGAAGGTTGACGGGGGCTGAGCAGGTATGGCCGCTATCATGTCGTCCAGAACTACTTGAACCATCTTTTGTGGGTTGTATTTTGGGTAGTCTCTCTCCCCGCCACCAACTCTGAAGAAGGGCATGGAGGAATGTCACCACAACGTGGGTCAGGATGTCTAGAGTAGTGATGTTTGCAGAATTTTAAACAAATGATTAGAAATTTTGTCGGAATTTATGTAGAAGGGTTAGGTCCACTCCAACTTTGATTTGTGCCTGCCCTGCAGCCAGTTATTCAACAGTGTTAATTACATCTAGATAGATAGATAGGGAGATAGTCTGTTTTCTCTTTGTAGATTTCACAGCACTATTTTTGTAATTAACATGCATTCTGTTTCAAGTGTGCTTCTCAAGTTGATTCTATTTACATTTGACAGCTAAGATCAAGTTGATCCATTTTAACAGGCTACACCTGTTTTAACCTGGCCATTGAAACATTGACTTTGTTTTATGTAGGCCGACTCACTGGAAAAGACTCTGATGTTGGGAAAGGTTGGGGGCGGGAGAAGAAGGGGACGACAGAGAATGAGATGGCTGGATGGCATCACCGACTCTGTGGACATGAGTTTGAGTGAACTCCGGGAGTTGGTGATGGGCAGGGAGGCCTGGCGTGCTGTGATTCATGGGGTCGCGGCGAGTCGGACAGGACTGAGCGACTGAACTGAACTGAATGCATTTTATCTGCTTGTAAGTGTAATCCAGTATATCAGTGGGAAATTTAGCAGTGCTCTTGGGCTTAACTACATTGTGGGGCAATTTCCCTCTCAGGAAGATGGGATAATTATAAGATAATTACTCTGTCTGAAGACAAAATAAATAGAGTGTGTACATGCACCTGGAACAGTACCTGACACTTAGAAAGAGCCACAGGATTGTCCTCCTTACTATTATTATTATTAAGAAGCTGGTAAGTACATACTGACTTAATCCCTGGGTTGGGAATAAATTGAATATGTCTCACTGCTCAATTCTTTTTCCTTGTAGTTTTGACAGATTTGAATGAAAGTAAAACCTATATTTTTTTTCCATGTTTGCTTTCCTTTTTGTTTTGTTAAAAAAAAAGTGTGTTAGTTATCAGAAGAGAGATAGTTTTCATGTATTTGCAGAATTCTGAAACTTAAGCTGAGCATTTACTTCCTCAGCTCTCAATTGCAGATAAACAATAGTATCTGCCTTATTGGGTGTGTCAGTTATTTACTGCTCTGGAACAAATAAAAAACTTAGTGGTGTAAAAGAAGTATAATTTCTCAGTATGCTTTAGATCAAGTAGCTCGTTTTGCTGGTCTTGTCTGGGCCCACTCATGCAAGTGCAGTCATCTGGCGGCTCAGCTGGGGTTGGTAGGACTAAAATGGACTTGCATACAGATGTCGCTGTTGGCTGGTTCTCTCTTTCTGCATACTGTCTCTCATACAGGGCCTTAGGAAGGTTCCAAGAGGGTGAAAGAAGCTGGCAAGGCCTCTTAAGGCTACCCTTGGAAGTCTCACAACATCAGGTCTCAAGCACTAGTCAGAGTAAGTCCCAAGACCAGACTGGATTCAAGGCTAGAGGAAATGCAATCTACCTCTATGGGAAGAGTGGCCAGGTTACATTGCAGAGGGGCGTAGTTACGGGGAGGCAGTAATTGGATGCCATTATTGTAAGAGTCTAGTACACAGATTATTGTGAAGATTAAATGGAATAAAGTACTTGATAAATGATAGCCAGTGCTTCTTAAGGAAAGTCTTGGCCTTGCCTGTAGGTACATATCTGGTCCTGTCTGGGCAAGAACTTGTCATATTTATTTTCACAAGAAAACAGTTCTGCCAGCTACATGCTCTATGGGAGAAATACTCTTATACCAGTGGTTTTAGGGTTTGTATTAGGAGCTGAGTAACAAAGGTGGAAGGAGATGGCAACCTACTCCGGTATTCTTGCCTGGGAAATCCCATGGACAGAGGGGCCTGGTGGGCTATGGTCCCTGGGGTTCCAAAGAGTTAGATGTGACTTAGTGATTAAATCGGAGAAGGAAATGGCAACCCACTCCAGTATTCTTGACTGGAGAATTCCGTGGGCAGAGGAACCTGGTGGGCTGCTGTCCCTGGAGTCACACAGAGTTGATAACGACTGAAGCGACTTAGCATGCATGCAACAAAGGAATTCATATTAAGAAATAATGGAATAAATTCCTTTTTGAAATATTGCTGTGTTACCAGCAATTTACAGAATATCCATGAGTAGTTACTCAATAAATATTGCTTGACTCAGTGAATAGCTGGAAAGGTGTAGAGTTTATATTTGAAACCAGGTTTCTGTACTCTAAAAAGCTAATTTTTAACCTGCCAGACTACACTGCCTTTCTTGTCAAAACTTCAATTAGAAATACTTTCCCATAACTATGAAATAATATAGCGGTTTAAAATTGATATAAAAAATTGGCCATATGAGAAGCAATTTTGCAAATATATATACTGCTTTTGTACATATGCATTGTGTTGATTATCTCATATAAGTTTCATAAGAAGAGAAAATCCTTGAGAGAGGGCATTTGTTGTGCTAGCTTATTCACTTGGCTAAAACCTATGTGGTTCTTCAGAATTCAGTTCAGATGTTATTTCTTCCATAAAGCCTTCTCGGAACAATCATCATCACATCGAGGACTTGGTTATTTGCTCTTCCTCTGCCCAGTGGCATCCTGTGTTTACCTTTAGGATAGCACTTCATTGTTTTGTCTTTTTACTTCTCTGCTTTTCCAGCTAGATTGTCACTTCTTTGAGGGCAGGTTTGAGGTCATAGATTAAAGGTCTTTGCTGAGTCAATGCTATACAGATATGACCCTGCCCACCCCACCGCCAGTTCTGTGGGAAGGAGGGTACCCAGAGGAAGATATTAGGCCTTTGAAATCTAAACATTTCATTTTACAAAAAAAACTGTTAACCTGGAGAAAGAAGAGAATGGGGGATTTTTTTAGTTGCCCGTAACTATAAAAAAGGTTGTTTTGCAGAAAAGAAAAGACTTTTCTTCCTCACAGAGGGAGATTTTGGATCAGAGCTTTCTGATAATACAGTAGAATAGATTATCAAAAACTACACTCAGTCATGTCCAACTCTCTGCGACCCTGTGCACTGTAGCCCGCCAGAGTCCTCTGTCATGACTTGCCTGTCCATTCTCCAGGCAAGAATACTGGAGTGGGTTGCCATTTCCTTCTCCAGGGGATCTTCCTGACCCAGGGGTCGAACCCAGGTTTCCTGCATCGCAGGCAGATTCTGTACTGTCTGAGCCACCAGGGAAGCCCAGAGGACTCACACACACCCACCCACAACACAGCCCCGAGGTCAGATTACACACACACACATTACATACACTATACACACACATGCCCCAGAGGCAGGTTCAGTTCAGTTCAGTCGCTCAGTCGTGTCCGACTCTTTGTGACCCCGTGAATTGCAGCACGCCAGGCCTCCCTGTCCATCACCAACTCCCGGAGTTCACTCAAACTTACGTCCATCGAGTCGGTGATGCCATCCAGCCATCTCATTCTTTGTCGTCCCCTTCTCCTCCCACCCCCAATCCCTCCCAGCATCAGAGTCTTTTCCAGTGAGTCAACTCTTCGCATGAGTTGGCCAAAGTATTGGAGTTTCAGCGTTAGCATCAGTCCCTCCAATGAACACCCAGGCCTGATCTCCTTTAGGATGGACTGGTTGGATTACATAGCCTCAAAGACCCCTTCTAATGCAGATTCTCTGCTGCTGCTGCTGCTGCTAAGTCGCTTCAGTCGTGTCCGACTCTGTGCGACCCCATAGACGGCAGCCCACCAGGCTCCCCCGTCCTGGGATTCTCCAGGCAAGAACACTGGAGTGGGTTGCCATTTCCTTCTCCAATGTGTGAAAGTAAAAAGTGAAAGTGAAGTCGCTCAGTCGTGTCCGACTCATAGGGACCCCATGGACTGCAGCCCACCAGGCTCCTCCGTCCACGCGATTTTCTAGGCAAGAGCACGGTAGGGGCTTGCCATTGCCTTCTCCGTGGCTCTCTGTTATTCCCACATGCAAGTTTCAGTGGCTCACATCTGAAGAGAGGCGTTCTGTAAAATCTAGTGTTTGCCATATGCCAAGCATAACTTTAATTACATTTTAATCTTAAACAGTGAATGATATTATTTACGTTGGTGATGGTGGTGGTAGTTGCTCAGTAGTGTCTGACTCTTTGTGGCCCATGGACTGTAGCCCGCCAAACTCCTCTGTCCTTGAAATTCTCCAGGCAAGAATACTAGAGTGGGTAGTCATCCCCTTCTCTGGAGGGTCTTCCTGACCAAGGAATTGAACCCAGGTCACCTGCATTGCAGGCAGATTCTGTACCATCTGAGTTACCAGGGAAGCCCCAGATATTATTTACATGTGAGAAACAGGTGAAATCCTTTGCTCCGAGGTGACATAGCTAGTGACAAAGCCAGAATACAGTCTGTCTGCTTGGCTCCATGCCCTTAACTCGAAACACACCTACCTTTTGGTTTTATATTTTCAGCAAACTGGATGGCATTTCAGATATTGATTTTTCTTTTTTTTTTTTTTGCCCATGCTTTCCCACTTACCACTAAGTTCAGATATTTAAAATGCTTACAGATCAACCTCATTGGAAAATTATTTCTTCTAAATTATATTAGCGCTTAGCTGTAAGATTTTGTCTTTAATTTTCTGCAGCTTCATTATGATGAGTGTGTGGATTTGATTTTATTCATCTGTGTCAATTAAGTTTTGCTGTGAAATAAACCACCCCAGAACTTTGTGGCTTAAAACAAGAGTCATTTGTTTAGCTCACAGTTGTGTTGATTGGCAGTTTGAGCTGGCCCAGCTGGTTGATTCTTCCCTACTCCATGTGGTCCTGGTTCCACAGGGGCTCCGCGTGCATCAGATCAGGTAGGCAGCTCTGCTTCTCTGTGTTGGCTGGGGCAGTGGCGCTATCTAGGCTTAATATCCAAAAGGTTGTGCAAGTGCAAGTGCAAGTTGCTCAGTTGGGTCCAACTCTATGTAAACCCATGGGCTGCAGCCCACCAGGCTCCTCTGTCCATGGAATTCTCCAGGCAAGAATACTGCAGTGGGTAGCCATTCTCTTCTCCAGGGGATCTTCCCAACCCAAGGATCAAAGCCGTGTCTCTTGCATTGCAGGCAGATTCTTTACCATCTGAGCCACCAGGGAAGCCCCATCCAGTAAGTTGGCCTGGACTAATTCATGTGGCAAAGTCAGGTTCCAGGAGATAAAGATAAACACAAATTCTCTTGAAGTCTGTGCTTGAAACAGGCATGTTACTTCCACTCTCTTCTGTTGGTCAAAACAAGCCCAGATTGGAGGGTGGGGAGATAAACTCTACCTCTCGATGCAAAGACCTAAGAAAGTCACATTGCACAGGCGCATAAATACAGAGAGTAAAAGAATTGGGGCCAGTTTTTGTAAATGCTGTATGGCATTATCCTGGTTAAGCTTCCTTGTGTTTCTTGAATCAATGGATTGGATTATTCCATTGTCTTAGAGGTTTTTCAGCTCGCTGTCTGTAAATGTTGGCTCTATCCCATTCTGTTTCCTCCTCTAGGACCCCAGGGCAACCCTTGTCAGGACTTCTTACTGTGACCCCTCTGCCCTTTACTCTGTCTTCTGTACTTTGCTTTTCAGTGCTTTATTTTGGAGAAGTTCTTCTGACCTGCTTGCTAGTTTACCACTTCTTCAGGAGTGTCTAGTCCACTGGGAAGAACTCAGCTGAGTCTTAAGTTTTGCTGACATTACTTCTTTTTTTTTTTTTTATTACTTCTTAGTTATGTAGTTTTGATGATTCTTTTTTTCAAGTGAACTTTTTATAATTCCTAGTTTCTTGTTGAAACTTTAAAAGCTTGTCTTTTTCTCTCTAAACTTGATAAGCACAAGTGTATTTCAGTCTTTCTGATAACACCAGTATCTGGAGTCCCTGTTTGTTGCTGTTGTCTGTTGTTTTTGTTGATTCCAGGTAATATTGTCATAGTGGTTTCCCTGATGGCTTATTTGGTAACAAATCCACCTGCAGTGCAGGAGACCCAGGTTTGATCCCTGGGTTGGGAAGATCTGCTGGAGAAGGAAATGGCAACCTACTCGAGTGTCTTTGCCTGGAAAATCTCATGGACTGGGGAGTCTGGTGGGCTGCATGCAGTCTGTGGGGTCACAAAGAGTCGGACATGCCTGAGCATCTGAACATATTATTAATATTGTCATATGCCTTGTAATGTTTGTTGTTGGGCAAATTATTTTTAAGTGTATGTTTAGAAACAAGTGGAGGCCTATGATATTACCTTTCAGGGAGGAATTTCATTTCTTTCTGCCAGATACCTGACAGTGCTAGGAGTCTAGGACCAAGGCTTCCAGATTTACTGCTCTTCCTACTAGATGATCCTTGGAATAGAATTTGTAACCTTGCTTCCAAAGTGCTAGTGTTTCCTCCTCTGGCAGGTTAAAACCCCTCAGATCCCTGTTCTAGTTTTATTAGTTGGCCGGAAATTGCAGCTTGATGTGTCTTCAGCAGATGGCGGAACACCCCAGAGCCAGCGCACTCCCTTCTCCGCCGAGGGGCGCCTCTCTGCCTCTCAGCCAGCCTTCCACAATCAGCAGACGCTTTCAGGCAGAAGCTGTGAACCTCCTTGTGCTCTCAGTCGTCTCTGTTTACCCTTTCTTGTTAGGATTTTATGCTGTTAAATTTTTGTTTTCATTTCTTTCTGTGTTCTTTTGGAGGTAAGTTTGGTCCAGTCTCTAGTTCACCAATATTATAAACAAAAACATCTGTGAATACATACCTGTCACACTCGTTTTGAGCATATATAGTGACTGTGGTATATTTTCACGTGTATGTGTTTTATTGCACTCCAAATCCCTTCAGGTGCCAAGAAATCAGAAATTGATATACTGAACTTTAATTCACATATATAATAGATGCTTGAGAAACATTTGTTGATGATAAATGAATGGGACAGACACAAGGTTGCCTTAATTAAATTTCTTTTCCTCCATAGTATTTTTATTAATGGAAGAATATTTGGTACTTGTCATGTACCACTCCACATCAGTCATTTTTCCATCTTTTCCATTGTTTTAGATTAAAAAAAATTTTTTTGCTGTTCACAATTGATTGATAAGTTGTGAAAGTGTATATTAAAACTTAAGTTATTAGCAAATTTTTATAAGTGAGACATTGTCATCTTTGAAGATAATATTATTAGTACAAGATAACTGGGATTTAAGAAAAATAGGGTTTAGCCATAGTCTTGATTTAATTTATATGAAAAATAAGCTAATCTAAAAAATCATAAACCAATGAATGCATTAATTGAAATCATGCCCAGGGCAATAAAGTGTATGAATAGATAGGGAAAAAAGTCTATGTGCATGTGAGTGTGTGTATATGTATATATACAGAGAGAGAGAATGCGATTTTTTGTGTGTGGGGGTCTCAGTTCCTTGACCAGGGATTGAACCCGGACCATGGCAGTGAGAGCCTGGAATCCTAACTAGTAGGCCACCAGGGAACTCCTGAAAATGAGATGCCATCTGAATAAATTATTAGATGACTGTATTTTATCCCTCAAATGTAGCAATTTTTAAAATAGCAATTTTTATTTTAAAGCTTGATAATATTTCCTTGCTTTCTTAGACGAGTTTGACTCTTCTTTTGGAGTTGGCTGTCTTTTCTGTCAGTATACTTGCTTTCTTACAAAGCCAGTTTGATTCATTGCAGTTTTGAGAAATCATACAATCAAGCTTGTGAGAATATCAGATGAGAATCAGTGAGTGCTGAACTGTAGCTTGATGTGCCCTACAAATACAAGTCATAAATTTGAAAGAATTTGGGCCCTATTTGTATGTTTTTGTTTCTTGACTATATTCTGGATAATGTTTTGAATAATTGCAATTAGGTTTCTAAAATGCATTAATGAATGCTTTTAATAAATATTATGATTGAGACAAATAAAGGGGATAAAGAATAGTGTAATACCTATGTATCATCCACTCAATTTAAGAAACAAAATGTTCCTAATACCGTTGTATCTTTGAGTGCTTCAGTTCAGTTCAGTCGCTCAGTCGTGTCTGACTCTTTGTGACCCCATGAATCACAGCACGCCAGGCCTCCCTGTCCATCACCAAATCCTGGAGTTCACTCAAACTCATGTCCATAGAGTCGGTGATGCCATCCAGCCATCTCATTCTCTGTCGTCCCCTTCTCCTCCCGCCCCCAACCTTTCCCAGCATCAGAGTCTTTTCCAGTGAGTCAACTTGTCGCGTGAGGTGGCCAAAGTATTGGCAGTTTCAGCTTCAGCATCAGTCCTTCCAGTGAACACCCAGGATTGATCTCCTTTAGAATGGACTGGTTGGATCTCCTTGCAGTCCAAGGGACTCTCAAGAGTCTTCTCCAGCACCACAGTTCAAAAACATCAATTTTTCGGTGATCAGCTTTCTTTTCAGTCCAACTATCACATCCATACATGACCACTGGAAAAACCATAGCCTTGACTAGACGGACCTTGGTTGGCAAAGTAATGTCTCTGCTTTTTAATATACTATCTAGGTTGGTCATAACTTTCCTTCCAAGGAGTAGGCATCTTTTAATTTCATGGCTGCAGTCAGCATCCTCAGTGATTTTGGAGCCCAAAAAAATAAAGTCTGACACTGTTTCCACTGTTTCCCCATCTATTTGCCATGAAGTGATGGGACCAGATGCCATGATCTTTGTTTTCTGAATGTTGAGCTTCAAGCCAACCTTTTCACTCTCCTCTTTCACTTTCATCAAGAGGCTTTTTAGTTCCTCTTCACTTTGAGTGCTTATAATGTGCCAAATACTGTTCTAGGCATTATATGTGCTATACTTAGTCGCTCAGTCATGTTTGACTCTCTGTGACCCCATGAACTATAGTCCGCCAGGCTCCTCTGTCCATGGGATTCTCCAGGCAAGAATACTGGAGTGGGTTGCCATGCCCTCCTCCACATAGGAGTAAATGAAACAAAAAATCCTTGTCCTGATGGAGTTGACAGGTTAGGAAGCAATTTGCTATTGCTTAATCATTCTTATCATTCTTGTTTTTAGTGTTACCCCCTTATTTTTAGGATGCTGCTTTGGATGTTTGTGATCATGAATATTAGAATAGTTATTAGAAGCGAACGCAAGTGAAGCACTGACAGGCACTGGCTGACAGCATGAAGGACACTCAGCAGTACATTTGGCTTGGTGGGGTGTGCTTTGTACACACTAAGACACTTGATCTCTAGTATTTGGCTTCATTGCCTAGTCAACATTACCCTGTTGTTGGTAATCCTATATTCATTAGGGCCGTAAGGAAAAGGTTCTGCGTCACCTCGAATAATGTCCTTGTGTGTACATTAGTGAAGGATATATAGCTTACCTTTTGAGGCACTTGAAAGAAAATTGATGTTTTAAATTCAGAACTGAAACTTTAAAGAAAAAGTGGCATCTTCGATCCAGTAACTTAGATTTAGTCTTTTTGTGATGGACATGAAAACTTTAAAAATTGTGGTATACTGTAAAGAAAACTAGAAGTGGCTATAAATCTTTGAATTATAGATTTAATGTTTCTGATGATGGACTGAAAACTTAAACTCTGTAGTGTACTACACTGCTAGTGAAAGAAACCAGGGTGAACAGAAATACACATCAGAGTTAGTATCCGATTTCTGCTCATGCTCAGGTGCTTAGTTTGCGACCCCATGGACTGCAGCACTCCAGGCTCCTCTATCCATGGAATTATTTAGGCAAAAATGTTGGAGTGGATTGCCATTCCCTCCTCCAGGGGATCTTCCTGAGCCAGGAATCAAACTCGTGTGTCCTGCTTCTCTTGCATTGGCAGACAGATTCTTTACTAGCGAGCCACCCGGAAAGTCCATAGTCTATATAGGTGACTTCTAAACACACTTTTTTTTTTCTGTATTATTTTAGGTATCGTCAGATCCTGGAAAAAGCCATTCAGTTATCTGGGGCAGAACAACTAGAAGCTTTAAAAGCTTTTGTGGAATCAAGTAAGTGGAATAAAAATTCCATGTTTGCCTTGTATTACCAAGTTAAGACGTAAAAGCTTGCTCAAGCCTTGTTCTAGATTAAATTGTCAATATAATTTACGTTGCGAGTAAATTAAATATGCATTGAGCTTGATTGATTTTAGAATTTAAACTACATGCCACTTGATATTTGTTTTTCAATGAACTGTGAAGACGTTGTTACATTTACATTTATGGTTTTGCATAGTTATTAATATAATAACTGATGAGAGGCAGTATAGCAAATGACAGAATAGTCTGGATTCAAATCCTGCTCTGCTGTTTTATTAGCTGTGTGTTCTTGGGTAGATTATATAACCTCTCTATGCCTCCTTTTCTTTATCTATAAAATGGGGATATGATAACTACCCTGTAGAATTGTTGGAAAATTAAATGAGTTAATATCCATAATAAAGTGCTTACAACAGTACCCGGCATATGATAAGTGCTAGATAAGAATTAGCTGTTGTTAAGAACATTTCTTTTGAATGAGAACTAGAAATTTCCATTCTTTTAAGATATTCTTCCCTACTCCCTCACTTCAAACATACCCAGTTATTTTGAAAATTACTCAGAATTCAGGCTGGAATTTATTCTGAGTTCACAATATTAATCATACTTGACAGTGCTTTACAGTTTACAGTGTGCTTTCACACACTCGCATCACACAGGCTCTGTTTTGTGATTAACAATATAGGTGTAAGTAGCCCTATATAATATATTATAAAATGAGTCTCAGGATTAAGTGATTTTTTTCCCCATGGACATTTCATTAGTCGGTGGCAGAGCCTAGACTTCTAACAGTTATAGGTGCCTCCGGGAGTTGGTGATAGACAGGGAGGCCTGGCGTGCTGTGATTCACGGAGTCACAAAGAGTTGGACACGACTGAGCAACTGAACTGAACTAAACTGAATGGCATTTGTAATGAAACTGTTCTCCGTCACATCCAGTATCATTCAATTCCAATTAATACACTGTAAACTGATTAGTTCGGAGAAGGCAATGGCAAGCCACTCCAGTACTCTTGCCTAGAAAATCCCATGGATGGAGCAGCCTGGTAGGCTGCAGTCCGTGGGGTCGCTAAGGGTCAGACACGACTGAGCGACTTTACTTTCACTTTTCACTTTCACACATTGGAGAAGGAAATGGCAACCCACTCCAGTGTTCTTGCCTGGAGAATCCCAGGGACGGGGGAGCCTGGTGGGCTTCCGTCTATGGGGTCACACAGAGTCGGACACGACTGAAGTGACTTAGCAGCAGCAGCAGCAGCAGCAAACTGATTAGTTACACAGCCTGTCAGTTACTGCCTCAAATAACTCAGGCCTGCAATGTGAAACAAACTGGCAGTGGTTTCAGAAAAACTCATAGCTTTTTAAAGACCATTGCAGTTAGTAATAAAAGAGCAGTGCTTTTTATAAACTTTGAATCCAGTGAACCACCAAAAAAAAAAGCAGTCTACTGTTAAAATCATTTGCATCAGCTGAATAGTTTTTTGAGCCATCATTTATTTCCCTAGTAATTACTGATTTAAACTTAATGCATCTTTTAAAAATGTAATAAAAGTGATAATAATAACTGACATTTGTTGAGTGGTAAGTGCCCGGTATTGCCTAAAGCGCTTTAGGTAAATTGCATTGAAGTTTCACAGCAACCTTCTTCACAGGTTTCTTCTCCTGTGAACCTAACTTCACAAAAGAGGAAGGAGAAGCACGGGCAAATAAGTCTTGCCTGAGGGCATATAATCAGGAGGGTTTGTAAGCAGTGTGGCTCCAGAGTTTTCATCCTTAATCATATATAGTAATACAGCATAAATGTTTACAAGCAATGGCATAAAATATGTTTATGCCTCTTGTTGTTTCGTCACTAAGTCCTGTCCAACTCTTTGCAACCCATGGACTGTAACCCTCCAGGCTCCTCTGTCCAGGGAATTCTCCAGGCAAGAATACTGGATTGGGTTGCCATTTCCTTCTCCAGGGGATTTTCCCGACCCAAGGCTCAAACCTGTGTCTCCTGCATTGGCAGGCAGATTCTTTACCTCTGAGCCACCAGGGAAACCCATCCATACATCTGGTGCTGACTTAAGTTCTTTTTTTTTTTATAGTAGAAAATGACTTTATTTTTTATTTATATTTTTAAGCCTCTATTTATTAAAATTTTTTTGTTCTTTTCTTTTTTGGCCTCACCATGCAGCATACAGGATCTTAGTTCAGCATTTGGATCTTAGTTCACTGACAGGGATCAAACCCATGCCCACTCCTGTGAAATCATGGTTTCCTGACCACTGGACAACCAGGAAATTTCCTAGTACTGACCTAAGTTCTTTTTTGTTGTTTTTGTTGGTAAAGTACAAGTGGCAGTAACTATCTCTACTCACTTTATTTAAACTGAATGAAAATTGTTTCACTGTTTCTTCTTTAACTTTTTTTTTCTGTAGCTAGGTTGGATATAATATAAATAAAAATATAGGTATTTCTGTGCCTTCACTTTGTAGAAATATAAAGAAGAGAAAGGAATAACGTAAAATTCTCAACCGTTAACTTTTTCTCAGCCAGTTCTGATTCTTAGAAAAGCTGTGGTATTTAAGGTGCTTCGCAGGTGGCACTAGGTATTTTTAATATTTTGGTGCAGTTGTTAAGTAATCAAATAATTCAGAATAAGAACAACTGGTTCTGTAATATAAGGTCATGGGAGTATGGAGATTGGTAAATAATGCTTTGAAAGGTACACTAATATATTTTAGTATTAATTTTAGATGAAAGTTGATTGGCTAATGAAAATACACAGATTACTCATGTTTTTCTTATCCTTTGCTTTTTTTTAACAAGTGGTAAATGAGAATGTCAGCCTCGTGATCTCTCGCCAGTTGCTGACTGATTTCTGCACCCATCTCCCTAACCTGCCTGATAGCACAGCCAAAGAAATCTATCATTTCACCTTGGAAAAGATCCAGCCTAGAGTCATTTCATTTGAGGAGCAGGTAAATACCCAGAGCAGTGATTTTTGTTTTATTTTTAGGAATCTGTTTATTATGTTTTCTTTTTTTAATGAAAGTATTGTTGATTGTTAAATTATACGTTTCAAGTGTATGGTATAGTGATTCACAAGTTTTACAGATTATATCCCATTTATAGTAAATATTATAAAATATTGGCTATTAAGAGTGGTGATTTTTTTTTTAAACCTGAGATAGCAGCATTTATTTTGAGAGATACCATTAAATTTTTAAAGGCGATAATCATTCAATTTTATTTCTACAAAACAGTGTGCCAAACAGCATTTTACAATATAAAATCAAATAAGTATTATGATACTTTAAGTCCAGCTGACATTTACTTATATACTATAGTTTGCTTTTATGAACCAAATACTACTTTTTAAATTATTTTATTTTTGAAAATTATTTATTTAGGACTGTGCTGGGTCTTCATTGCTGTGCAGGCTCTTCTGTAGTTGTGGTGACCAGGGGCTGCTCTCTAGTTGCAGTGTGAGGACTTCTCATTGCAGTGGCTTCTCTTGTTGCAGAGTGCAGGCTCTAGGCACACAGGCTTAGTTGCTCCTCAGGAAGTGGAATTCTTCCTGTTCCAGGGATCAGACCTGTGTCCCCTGCATTGACAGGCAGGTTCTTTACCACCAGACCTCCAGGGAAGCCCTAGATTATTTTTAAAAATCAATAAAATTGTTAATTAGGCTGAGAACGTAGGGGAACTCCAGCATTATATGTGTAGTGACACAAAAGCAAAACTTAATATTTAAATTATTGCCATAATCCACATTACAGAAATGTGTTAGTTCACTGTTCTGATATTTTATGACTGCAAAGTTCATAAAAGAAATTTGGGTAGTCTAGGTAAACTTTTACTATTTACTTGCCTGCACAGTGTGTTGAATAAGAGCATTGTCATGATAGATTATCATTCTATTTAATTAGTTACTAATATCAGTGGAAATAACTTCACCCATATACTTCCTATTTCAGGTTGCTTCCATAAGACAGCATCTTGCATCCATATATGAAAAAGAAGAAGATTGGAGAAATGCAGCCCAAGTGTTGGTGGGAATTCCTTTGGAAACAGGACAAAAGTATAGTAAATAGTGGATATTGGCTGGATATGTATAACTGTTCACTTACTTTTTCGTTCCATTTTAGTACAGGAAACATAATGAACAATTTAATGAATAAATAGATAAATTTTGTGCTGTGTTAGAAGGTGATAAGGGCTATGGAGAAAGGGGATAAAGTGGGGGCGGGATGTGTTACTAAACAGGGTGATTAGAGTGGTAGGGTGGTCCTGATAGCACCTTTCTAAACACTTGAAGCGGGTATCAGAGTGGCTGTGCGCTCCCTGAGAGAAGAGTATCTGTAGATCCTCTTGGAGAGGATGGCTAGTGCAGAGGCCGCAAGATGGGAGCTTGTTCAGAGTGTTTTAAGAGGACCAGGGAGACCACTGTGAGTGGAGTGAGCAAAGGGGAAAGTGACAGGGGGTGAGATCAGAGAGGACTGGGGACCAGAGTACGTGGAGCCTTGTCAGTCATTGTAAGGCCTTTGGCATTTTTCTAAGTGAAACGATGAAAAGCCTTTGAGGGATTTTGTACAGAGGACTGACATGATCTGAGTTATATTTCATTTTTTAAAAAAACATTTGTTAATTTCGCTGTGTCAGGTCTCAGTTGTGGCACTCAGGCTCTTGGTCGTGGTGTCTGGGCTTCTCTAGTTGTGATACGTGGGCTCAGTAGTTAGGTCACACGGACGTAGTTGCCCCACAGCATGTGGGATTCTTAGTTCCCTGACCAGGGATCAAACCCACGTCCCCTGCATTGGAGGGTGGATTCTTAATCACTGGACCAAGAGGGAAGTCCCTGGCATATTTTAAAGAGTCATTCTAACTAGCGTTGAGAATAAACTAACTGTAGGCATGCAGCGATAGAAGGAGGGACCTCAGCGGAGAGGCTATGCACTACTGCAGGTGAGATGAGACTGTGAGAAATGTTGGACTTTGGATATGCTTTTAAGGTGAAGCTAAGGATTTCTTGACAGCTCGGATATAAGAAAAAGGGCCAAGAGAAGTCCTGAGTTTTGGTTTGAACAACTGGAAAAACAGAGTTGGATAACCAAGTAGAAATACCCAGTAGAGAGTTGAATTTGTTAGTCTGGAGTTTAGAAGAGAGGTCTGGACTAGAGATGTATTGACACCCGTGGGAACCGTTGATGTATAAATGGAATTTAAAGCCATTAAACTGGATGAGATCTCTGAGGCAGGGCGTATAGGTAGAGAAGGGGACTGAGTACTGGGTATTCTGACATTAAGAAGTCAGGGCTGGAGGGAGGTGCAGCGGGTGAGGATTGTCCATTGAGGTAAGAGGAAAACCAGGAGAATGTGGCATGTGATATCTGCGGAGCCAAACGAGGAAAGTGTATCAGGAAGGAGCAAGTGATCAGTGTGGTGTTGATGGTCACGTGAGATGAGGAGTTGAAGGTTAACCATGAGAGTGAGTAATGTGGAGATCACTGGTGGCCTTGACGGAAGCGGGTTTGGTGAAATGGTGAGAGCGAAAGCCCGACTGGAGTTGTTGACAAGAGAATGCGAAGAGAAGAACTGGAGACGGTGAGCATGGGCAAGTCCTCGGGGAAGTGTTCACAAAAGGGAGCGGAGAGGTAGGGTAGAAGGTGACAGTAGACGTTAGGTAGAGATTGTTTTTTTCCTTAATGATTCAGTGGAAGGCAAAACTCTGATCTTGGGGAGTAATGGAGGGGATTCTTGCAGGAGTAGACGAGAGGGGAAGGAATCCATAGGCTTCAGATAGGCCAGCAGATGGTTCGTGCTTGGCAGGGTTTCTCAACCTTGGCGCTGTTGGCACTTTAGAGTGGACAGTTCCTTGTGGTGGAGGCTGTGCTGGGTATTGCAGATACAGTGTAGCAGCACCAGGGCCCTCTGTTCACCGAATGCCAGTGGCGCCGCTACTCCTAGTTGTGACTATCAAAAATGTAGACATTGCCGAATAGTCCCTGGTGGGCAGACTAGTCCCCCGTGATCTACCCTAACAGCCAGGAACAGAGAGTATATGGTGCACATGTTAGTAATATGGTGGTGGAGTGTGTGAGTACTCTTTGATTATGAAGTTGGAATCAGAGTCATCAGCTGATAGGGGTGGGAGTAGTGAGGTTGCAGAGATACAAGAATATCAGAAAAATTACCCAGGAGAGTGGGATAGTAAATAGACTAAAGATGTACAGTATACTTGGCAGCGTTAAGGCTCGTTTAACAGTCGTTGTCTGTAAAATGAGATCTGTCAGATTGGTCGGGTGTTTTTCTCCATCAGAGTTCAGCTACATGGTTGGAAGAAAGGAGTGGATGAACTGTCCGATTTAACCAGCATTTTGATTTTGCCCAACAAGTACAACAGCATGAGAGGAACAAGGCAGACGAGTGCATGTGCAATTCAGTGATTGTAATGATTGCCCATAGGGGTCGAGTGAGGTCGGGAGGAAAGTGAGGCTTTTAAGGAGAAAAATACAGTAACAATGTAATAGGATCAGTGGTTTGGGGTCACAGTGAGTTCAGTGGATTTTTGGGCTTGAGATACTAGAGAACATGAGATGGAAGAACAATTAGAAAAATTAAGATTATAGTTTGTAGCTCTTATTCACCCAATCTTGCCTTTGATATGATTCTAAAAAAATATTTATAGTTCTTCATATTGCACAAGAAAGATGAAAGTTGTGAAACTCTTGGTTATATTATTGAACACACTTCCTTTTTCATTTGGCAACTATAAAAATACAAACTAAATGACAAAAAATATTTTCAGTTACTTCTCTACTCTTACCAGGTGAATAAGGGATTCTTATTTTGTCTTCCTTAATATTTGTGACCATAAGGCAAACACTACTTCAGGTATCTTGCCTTTTGTGTGAAATGATGCCCCTTGAAAAAGCAGTCAGTATATGAAAAAGCCTTTATATATAGATGTTGAATTTTGTTTTCTAAGGCTTCTTGTTAATTCAGTTTTTTCCTTTGATAGTTTGAAAAGGCTGAAAAAGTTAAAGTGTTAGTTTCTCAGTCGTGTCTGACTCTTTGCGACCCTATAGACTGTAGCCCGCCAGGCTCCTCTATCCATGGAATTCTCCAGGCAAGAATACTGGAGTGGGTTGCCACTCCCTTCTCCAGGGGGTCTTCCTGACCCATGGATCGAACTTAGGTCTCCTGCATTGTAGGCAGATTCTTTACCATCTGAACCTCCATGGAAGCCTCTGAAAAGGCTGAGGGCTTTCTTAATTGCTGTGGTCTTATTCTGTCTGGAGCAATGTCTTGTTCAGTTCAGTTCAGTATAGTTGCTCAGTCGTGTCTGACTCTTTGCAACCCCATGAATCACAGCACGCCAGGCCTCCCTGTCCATCACCAACTCCCGGAGTTCACTCAAACTCATGTCCATCGAGTCGGTGATGCCATCCAGCCATCTCATTCTCTGTCGTCCCCTTCTCCAAGCAAATGATTTATTTTCATTGGTAGTTGACATAGTTCTTTGCAGGGATGGTTATTAACGTTTTGAGAGTACTGTAACATTATCTGTGAGAATACCAAAAACTGAAAATTCTTAGTCGTTTTCTAAACAAGTTAAAGTGATTTGAATAAATTATTGAGAGCTTGTTTCCCTAAAAAAGGATTCATTCTGATTATGAAAGTAATAGATATAACAGATATACTTGGCATAAAAAATGAAAATGCAGAAAAATACGGTGCTGTTTATAGCAATATATGTAAATATGAGTTGTCAATGGAAATAATAGAAAATATTAATAATATATGACTATGGAAATTTTTGAATTGATATAAAATTTTCTGAAGAATTAGTTTCAAAGTTAGGGCCAAGTAAACTCTGTTCTTGCCACATGGTAACACCACTTTTGCTGATAAGTAGAGTTAACTTTTCTGTGAGGGTAAATCTTGAATTATGTGAGTTTTGAATTATATAAGGTCTTCAGTTATGCATTGCATATAAATGTGACCTTTGGGATAAGAAGAAAAATGAAAACTACCTGTATTATCACTCCAAGAGATAATTGCAATTCCTCTCTTGATGTATGTATATAGAAATAACATTTTGATAGTGTTTTTACGTATTTTTATCCTTTTTTTCCATTTAGTGAAAACTTATGACTATTATCAGAAATAATTATTATAATAATGACACTGTATATAATTATTTTATATATATGTAACTGTGTAGTATCTGTCATCTTTATATACCGCAACTTAATTACCATAAATACCATTATGGGTGATTTCCATTTTTTCCTATTACGGATATTTATGAATAACTTTACAAATGAATATTGTCTACATGTATATGTGTGTACATGCATGATTTTTGGGGGGGATTTATTTTTTAGAGGTAAAATACAGTAGGTAAAGAGTATATGCATTTTAAAGGATTCAAAGAATGGTTGGAGAGCATACTGCCAAATTGTTGTCCAGGATGGATGTATATGTCCATAGTTCTTTTGGTGGTGGTACATGATATGTCCTTGAACTGGGCTTTTTTTATTTTATTTTTTTAAAGACCTTTGATTTGTGAGATTATCTGAGGGTTAGAAGAAGCTAAAATAGATATGAATAATGACAAAAATAATGAAAATTCGGTAAAATTTATTTTGGAGATGTTTTTTAGCTTCTCTGTGTTTTTCCAATGCAGTAAAAAGTTTGAGTCCCTTATAGTAACAGAATATATGTGTACATATCAGGACAAAATAACTTATTTTCTATCACCCCTAAAAATTTTCTTGGTGAAATAGTCATTCTGTGTCTTTCTGTTATCGCCTAGACAGTACAATGTTGATTATAAACTGGAGACCTATCTGAAGATTGCTCGGTTATATCTGGAGGACGATGATCCAGTCCAGGCAGAGGCTTACATAAATCGGGCATCGTTGCTTCAGAATGAATCAACCAATGAACAGTTACAGATACATTACAAGGTAACTGCTGAACTGGTTTGGAATTAATTTTGTATTGGAGAATTCCACAATATTAAAGGTGCTCCAGAATATCAGTTAAATGCTGTTGTTATACATTAAAAATTTCTTTTGCTTTTTAATTTTTCCCCCTAATTGAAACATTTTCCCTCTTATAGGTATGCTATGCACGTGTTCTTGATTATAGAAGAAAATTCATTGAAGCTGCACAAAGGTACAATGAACTCTCTTACAAGACAATAGTACATGAAAGTGAAAGACTAGAGGCCTTAAAACATGCTCTGCACTGTACCATCTTAGCATCAGCAGGTAAACAAATCATTTATGCTTTAATGAATAGAAAGCTATCTTTGCTTAATAATTTTAGGTTCGTTGCTATCCACTGGAGAAGGGATAGGCTACCCACTCTAATATTCTTGGGCTTCCCTGGTGTCTCAGCTGGTAAAGAATCCGCCTGCAATGCGGGAGACCTGGGTTTGATCCCTGGGTTGGGAAGATCCCCGGAGAAGGGAAAGGCTACCCACTCCAGTATTCTGGCCTGGAGAATTCCATGGACTGTATAGTCCATGGGGTTGCAAAGAGTCAGACACGATGGAGTGACTTTCACTGCTATTTGAGGATTTGGTGAGAAACTGTTCAAGAGGATGTCTTATTAATACAGTTATGATTAATTAAAACATTTAAGCAGTAAGAGTAGGTTGCTAACCTAAGACGTTTTAAAAATATGTTTACCAGCCTCTTACCCACAAATATTAGGAATTGTTAAGAGATAATCTGAAGGTTAGTTCTGCTAAAATATCACTGAAGAAAATGGATATTGAGAATTACACAAAGGGAAATGAAAATTAAGATCTAGAAATGGGTGATATAATTAATGTATTGCTTTGGGGATTTTTAAAATTTTTTTATCTTCACGCCTCAGTTTTAGACCTGGCACTTATCTTTTTCTCCAATAAATATAAGTAGTAAACTATTCTTTGTCCTTTTTACTAAACTATAGCATGTAAATCATTCAACTTATAAAGCAGGAAAGGGCATTGAGGGGAAATGCTGATAATTCTAAGCCATGGTGTTTCTAAATCATTTTATGTTTGTTTTTGAACTGTGTTTAGTTGAGAGCCTAATGACGTATTCAGACTACACATTTCATTCTGTATGAAGCAGTGATCTTATTTATTCTTGTTACTGAAAAGACAGTACATAAAATGGTACCACTTTCTACTCTGAAGAACTATTACTGATTTCTTCTATCTCTTTCAGTATATAAGTGTGTATCCTCCTTTTTATACACAGATTATAACATGATATACACACTTTTGCAAGGTGCCTTTTTAATGTGGCTATCCATCACAGTGGTCTTTATACAGCTCATAAAACTCATTCTTTTTTATTTTCTACCCTTCGTCTTTATCATAATTAGTCAGTTACGATGCTGTAGTGATTATACGTGTATGTGTAGGTTAAATTCTTGAATCTAAGGGTGCATACATTTAAAATTTTGATAGAAATTAAGGTTGCCTTTTGACGTTACCCTCTAAACAATAATGTCTGTGTGTACCTAATTGTTGTTGCGTTGTTCAGTTGCTTAGTTGCGTCTGACTCTTTGTGACCCCATGGACTGCAGCAAGCCGTGCTTCCCTGTCCTTCACTGTCTCTTGGAGTTTACTCAAGTTCATGTCCATTGGATTAGTGATACTGTCCAACCATCTCATCCTCTGCCACCCTCTTCTCCTTTTGCCTTCAGTCTTTCCCAGCATCAGGGTCTTTTCCAATGAGTCAGCTCTTTGCATCAGGTGGCCAAAGTATTGGAGTTTCAGCTTCAACATCAGTCCTTCCAATGAACACCCAGAACTGATCTCCTTTAGGATGGACTGGTTGGATCTCCTTGCAGTCCAAGGGATACTCTCAAGAGTCTTCTCCAACACCACAGTTCAAAAGCATCAATTCTTTGGCGCTCAGTCTTCTTTATGGTCCAGCTCTCATCTCCATACCTGACCAGTGGAAAAACTATAGCTTTGACTAGATGGACCTTTGTGGACAAAGTAATGTCTCTGCTTTTTAATATGCTGTCTAGGTTGGTCATAACTTTGCTTCCAAGGAGTAAGCGTCTTTTAATTTCATGGCTGCAGTCACCATCTGCAGTGATTTAAACTCTGAAAAATTGAGAAACCTAGAGAGCTTTTGTTTATGTAGAGTGTATCTGTTGTTTAGTGTATTAGAAATTGAACTGAGTAATTTAAAAATTTTATTCATTTTAAAGTAACAATAGTAGATCTGTTACATATGAACATAAGTTACTTTTTTGGACATACCACATGGCTTCTTAGTTCCTGACAAGGAGTTGAACCCACGTCCTCTTTAGTGGAAGTGTGGAGTCCTAACACTGGGACCATCAAAGAAGTCCATGCTTGTTTTTCTAAATGGCTAGTTATTTGACTTGGTATTCTTTATTGAATTATGCATCCCTTTTCTCCCTGTTGATTTGAAGCATGTTATAATAGATTTCTGGACATAGTATTCTATTCCATTAATTAGCCTGTGTATTTATGAATATACTAATCCTATGCTCTTCAAATTATTATAGCTTTATCTTTACACTGTCTTATTATTAGCAGATCTTCCTACTCTTTATTATTCTTTTCTAAATTTTCCTGGCGTTTTGTTATATTTGCTTTCTCTCACTGTTTCTCTTTCACACCCATGCGCGTGCATGCACACACAGGTTTTTATGTATCATTTTAAAGTAATTTTGAAGGCCGTCATGACACTCCTTCATGTATCATGATGTATCTCCAAAGAATAGAAACATATTTTTCTGTGTAACAGCAATACCATTATCATCCGTAAAATAGTTAACAGTGAGTGATTTCACTGTAGAATTTGGCAGCTGGTCCATATTATCACTGCCTCAGTTAGCTCAAGGATATCTTTTATCCCTGCCTTTTTCATCTTAAATAAGGAGCACTTTTATGTGTGGTATTTGGTGATTATGACTCTTTAGATTCTTTATTGTGGTATAGTTCACATACAACATTGTATATAGTTTCCTCACTTAAAAAAAAAAAAAAAAACTTTTGCAGCCAATTAAGCCGACTGTGCTCTATTCCCTGTGGGGGCCCAGTGTGCAGTGGCTGCAGACAGCAGCCTCCTCGGTAGTGTATGCAGCCTGTTGCCTGTACAGGTTGCCCTAAGGGACCTTGGATACAGCTCTTTCCAGTGGACTTTCATGACTGGCATGCTGTCCCCAATCTAGGCTGCAGACAGGTATACATGGTGCTTTTGGAAAGCCCTGGGGCACACTGGCCAGGGTCCACATTGGCCAAGTCATAATGTCCATCCGCACTGAGTTGCAGAACAAGGAGCCTGTGATTGAGGCCCTCTGTGGGGCCAAGTTCAAGTTCCTTGGCCGCCAGAAGATCTACATCTCTAAGAACTGGGCATTTACTGTGTTTAGTGCAGATGAACTTGAAAACATGGTGGCAGAAAAATGGCTCATCCCGGATGGCGAGGGGTCACATATTATATATACAACCCTAATGGTGGCACTCTGGAAAAATGAGGGGCCCTGCCCTTATGAGAGCCTTGGCGCCGTCCCCTCCTTCCTCTTGCCCACCAAAGAATCTTAAGTTCCTGTCCAAAAAAAATACTGACTTTGAAGTTATTATGTAGAATGTCCTTCATCCTAGATTTTTTGATCTACATGTTATGTACTATGCTTAGTCGCACAGTCATGTCTGACTCTTTGTGACCCCATGGACTGTAGCCCACCGGGTTCCTCTGTCCATGGAATTTTCTAGGCAAGAATATTGGAGGAAATTGCCATTTCCTCCTCTTGGGGATCTTTCCCACCTAGGGATTGAACCTGTGTCTCTTGCGTCTCCTGCATTGGTGGATTCTTTACACTGTGCCACTTGGGAAGCCCTCTTTGAGAGATATATATATCATATATAGTTAATTTATTCCTTAATCCCATAGATTCCTTATAAAACAGAAATTATAGCCAGAGGTTATATTAGATTCAGGTTAAATTTTTTTCTAGCAAGAATACCTTAGAATGATACTATATACTTGCTGTTGAATCACGTCAGAGAGCACGTACTGCTACATTGTCCCACTGTTAGTGATGCTGAGTTTGTTCATTTAATTAAGGTAGAAACTCCACTGTAAAGGTACATTGTCCTCTTTGTATTTTGTAAGTAGTTCATGGGGTGCTGCTTTGACACCACAAAAATTCTGTTTTCCAAATTCCTTCCCATAATCTAATATCTTAATAATCCTTGCTGGATCACTCATTGCATATAATATAAAATAAAAAATGGTGAATTATTCATTCTTTGCTCCTTTTTTTCCCAAATATCACTGTGAACTTTTTCTCTGCTTATTCGTCTGCATGTAGAAGCGCACAAAACTGTACATACAGAAACATGTTATGTACAGAAAACATGTACACACAGAAAACTGTACATATCAAAAGTATACACTTCAGTGAATTGTCACAAATGAAAGCCATCATATAGTCAGTGTCCAGAAAAAGAAACAAAATATTACCAGCACTGTGAAAGCCTCTGTCCTGCTTTCTCGTAATCTCTATCCCTAACCCCCAACCCCTAAGAGCAGTCACTAGTATATATTAGTTTTGCCTGCTTCTTATATTTATATAAATGAAGTCATGTAGTACATATACTCTTGTCTTTCTTCTTTTGCTCAACTTTATGAAATTTATCCACATTGTTACAGGTATTTTCTTCATTTTTGTTGTTGTGTGGTATCCCATTCTGTGAATATACCACATTCTTTACCCTATTGCCTTGTCATTGGCTAATAGTAATAGTACTGCTATGAATATTCTTGTATATTTGACTCAGTTTTTAAAATTTATTTGTGTATTACAATAAATTATAGTTGTGATTCTTTTTGATGCTCAAGTTGTCCCAAATATGACCAAATTATGTCTTTTTTGATATGGCCCCCCTGTTAGTCTTTGTGTACTTGCCTGATATGTAGTATAAAATGATGCCTTAGGCTCCTTTTGTATTTTCCTTGCCCCACACGTGAAATCAACTATTTATTAAGGATTTCTAGTTCCTCTTAATGAGGTTAGCAAGATCAGGATACTGGGTATGCTCACTGATGCTGGATGTCATTGTCATTAGGCTCTTTCTGTAATTAGAGCTAAAAATAAATTTAAAAAGAAAAAGTCTGTTCATAGTTCTATTTCCATTAGTTCACTTTTTAATGTCATCAGTTATCATGTGATTTTTCACCACTTAAGGGTACTCAAAGGTGTAAATTGAGACTATGAAAATCAAGTTTTCCATCTGAGAAATGTTTGTTCATCTTTCATCAATTTTTTATTATTACCAGAAGGATGCATGTTTGTTACAGAAATATAAGTAAGCAAGAAGAAGAAAATAGCAATTAGCTATAATTTGAACCATTTGTAACATTTTGGCATATGATTGGTTCTCCATATCCATGGGTTCTGCATCTGCAAATTCAACCAACCATGGATTAAAAATATTTGGGGAAAACATTTTTAGGAAGTTCCAAAAGCAAAACTTGAATTTGCTGGTGCCTGCCAGAACTATTTACATAGCATTTACACTGTATTAGGTATTATACATAATCTGGAGATGATCTAAAATATGAGGGAGGATATATGAAGGTGGTGCAAATAGAACATCATTTTACTTAAGTGACTTTTGCATTGGCAGGTTTTGGTATTTATGAGGGAGTCTTGGAACCGGTCCCTGTTGGCTACTGAGAGAGAATGATTGTATATCATAGTCTTCACAGATGAATATACAGTTGATCCTTATTATTCACAGATTCCATGTAGGTGAATCTTCCTACTTGCTAAAATTTGTCACCCCCTCCCAAATCAATGCTTGAGGTGCTTTTACAGTCATTTGCAGACATGTGCAGAGTGGCAAAAAAGAGCGGCAAAAAATTTGAGCCCCTCTACTTATATCGTTTCCAGCTGGTGTCAAACAAGGTGATGCTCTACATTGTTTCAGCTCTCCTACTACAAACAAATGTCCTTTTTTGTGGTCTATTTGATACTCTTCACATTTTCATGCCTTTGTTGATGGTTTTGCTGTTTTTAAATGGTCCTTAAGCGTAGTGTCATAGTATTATCTTGTGCACTCAAGTGTGGGAAGTCTGTGATGTGTCTTATGGAGAATATACGTGTGTTAAGTTAGATAAGTTCTTTCACATGAGTTATAGTGTAAGCCATAAATTAAGGTTCCTTTAAACAAACACACAAGACAAGATTACATGTTGACCAGCTGACAAAATTGGTGTGACCAGGGGCTCATAGGAACCTAATCCTGTGTCAACCCTAGGAGCAGCGGTTGAGTATTCACTAATTCAGTGTTGGCAGCGACTTTATAGGACATAGCTATTACAAATAATGAGGCTCAACTGTATATTTTAGTAGGCAAAAATGGGGTCCTAAGAAAGATTGTTTTTCATTGAAAAAAGAGTGAGAATATTTGATGCTCGTTTGTTTCCCTTAGGACAGCAGCGTTCTCGGATGCTAGCCACTCTTTTTAAGGATGAAAGGTGCCAGCAGCTTGCTGCTTATGGAATCCTAGAGAAAATGTACCTAGATAGGATCATCAGAGGAAATCAACTTCAAGAATTTGCTGCCATGCTGATGCCTCACCAGAAAGCAACTACAGCTGATGGTAATGACTGCTTCTTATAAGTATGTGGTAGTGAATATTCAGATCACACTAGTGGAATATATGTTAAATTTGAAGAGTCTTGATATCTTTCTGTAATATTTTAATCTAACGCATGGTAAAAAATGAATATTGACTGAACATGAACATCATACATGGATATGAGTTTGAAATATAAGGGTAGACCTATTGGAAAGCATTTTTTGGAAACTGAAAAGGCAGAAGAATTATAGGCTAGGCTTATAGCACTTGATTTTTTAAAAACTCAAACCATTTGGTAAGTACCTTAAGGAATTTTAAACATCAGTTTACAACAGAGCATAATTACCCAGTCCTATTTTAGATAGAGCAAAATTTGGCAGAGTAGCTTGTGCAAGCTTCTTAAGGGGTAAGTGTTTCCAATAAGAATAGAACTTGGTGTTGTGTTTCCTACTGTTTGCTTAAGTCAGACTGTCTTTGCTAGGAAAGAATTTTTAATAGATACTTGTTCATAACATCAATAATTTTATGTATGTTTATCTATAGAGATTTTAAGGTATTTTATAACAATAACATACATGACTGAAAATATAGATGTAGACCACTAGAAATATGGAAAAGGTCAAGACAGACATGCAGATCTGTCAAACTCATTGCCTTGGATTCACTGTCATCCCATATTGAAGAGAATTTAGCTGTATAGAATTATTTATGTAAGATTTGCAAAAAGATATATATACCTCACCAGTCACTGCCCTAGTTCCCATATTTACTGAAGCCATTATATTGACCTATTGAATTTCTTCTATTTAATTGTACATTAAGAAACAGATTATTATCTTTCTGTCTAAAGGAGATAATTTATTCTATAGGATATTCTTTATGACGATAGAAAAATTCCATTTCACTCTTAGAGGGTTAGTTGTGATTCTCCCAAGCACTTGATTTAATTTAAGTAATGTGAGTTGATAAACTGATTGATTTTCTTAATTTGATAGGCTGCTGCTGCTGCTAGAAAGTTTAAAAAATTAAATTTGTAGCCCACCTGAAATGGGTGTGTTTTGACCATTGCTAGTCTTCTTTTTCTTTTTTAAGTTTTCTTGTCTCCTGTGTATTCTGAGCAACTTTAATAAATTCTTTTGCAGGAAGTTATCTGATAAAAGCTAAATAAATAAGAAAAAGTTTCCAGAACTGATATAGTTAAACTTCAGATTTGACTTTGTGCTTTCTGGCCAAAGAAAGAAAAAATAAAATTCGATTACTCTTCTAAAATGAGGGATTCTAACTGGGATCTCTGAGAATGCAAATGATTTTCAAATTTCTCACAGGAGACTGTGTATATAGGACAGGTATTTTGTCATCTTCTTTCATTTTAGCCTTTATTACTTTATTTTTCTTGGCCATCTTTGTTTATTGTCATTACAACCCCTAGGCTAGCAATCTTGAGACATAATGTTGCTGTTATATTACAATTCAGTGGTTTTAATATATTCCCAGCATTTTACAGTATTACTGCTAAGCTATTTTCTGCTCTGTAGATTTGCCTATTCTGATCTTTTCATATAAATGGAATCATACAATATGTGATCTATTGTGACTGGCTTCTTTGACGTAGCTTAATGTTTTCAAGGTTCATCTGTCGTAGTGTATATCAGTACTTCATTCACTTTTATTGCCAAATAACATTGTGTTACCTCATTTTATTTCATCAGTTGATGGATATTTAGGTTCTGTTGTGAACATTCATGTAAAAGTTTTTGTGCGGACATAGGTTTTTAATTTTTAAAATTTTTAATTCTCTTGGATGTATATCTAGGAGTGGAATTTACTGGGTCATGTGGTAGCTACTGTCTGTACAAAAAACTTTTACATGAATGTTCACTACAGCATTATTAATAGCAAAAACAACCTAAATGTCCATCCACTGATAAAGAGGTGTGCTGCTAGAAAATACCATGGATGGAGGAGCCTGGTAGGCTGCATTCCGTGGGGTCACTAAGGGTCGGACACGACTGAGCGACTTCACTTTCACTTTTCACTTTCCTGCATTGGAGAAGGAAATGGCAACCCACTCCAGTGTTCTTGCCTGGAGAATCCCAGGGATGGGGGAGCCTGATGGGCTTCCGTCAGTGGGGTCACACAGAGTCGGACATGACTGAAGTGACTTAGCAGCAGCAGCCGCAGCAGTCCGTGGGGTCATAAAGAGTTGGACATGACTGGGCAACTGAATAGCAACAGCAGCATGGTAACTATGTTTAGTCTTTTGAGGAGCTGCCAGACTGTTTTCCAAAATGACTGCCCCAGTTTACATTCCTGTGTGCGGGTTCCATTTTCTCCATGTTTTCTCCCACAGTTGTTACTATCTTTTTGGTCCAACTTTACTTTGCCTGTGAATATTCAGTTGTCCCAGCACTATTTGCTGGACTCTTATTTCCCCACTGAATTACCTTGGCATCTTTGACTGTAAATGTGAGTTTATTTCTGGACTCTAAATTCTATTCTGTTATTCTGTATGTCTGTCCTCACACCAGAATTCCTCAGTCTTGATGGCTGTGTCGCATTAGTAAGTTTTGAAATCAGAAAATTTGAGCCTTCCAGCTTTGTTCTTTCTCAAAATTGCTTTGGCTCCTCTGGGTCCTTTGAATTTCCATGTGAATTTTAAGATGAGTTTGTCAATTTCTGTGAAGAAGCCAGCTGGGATTTTGTTAGGGACTGCACCGAGCCTGTATATCAATTTGGGGAGTTAACAATATTAAATCTTCCATATTTTCCTATTTATTTAGGTCTTTATATTGGAAAGTGGCTAAGAGAGTAGATCTTAAAAGTTCTCATCACAGGAAAAAAATTATAACCGTGAGGTGATGACTCTAGTTAACTAAACTGGTGATGATCATTTCACAGTATATATATATATCAACATATATCATACATATATAAGGTATGTTATGTACTGCAAGGAGATCCAACCAGTCCATTCTAAAGGAGATCAATCCTGGGTGTTCATTGGAAGGACTGATGCTAAAGCTGAAACTGCAATACTTTGGCCACCTCATGCGACAGGTTGACTCACTGGAAAAGACTCTGATGCTGGGAAAGGTTGGGGGTGGGAGGAGAAGGGGACGACCGAGAATGAGATGGCTGGATGGCATCACCGACTCTGTGGACATGAGTTTGAGTGAACTCCGGGAGTTGGTGATGGTCAGGGAGGCCTGGCGTGCTGTGATTCATGGGGTCGCGGAGAGTCGGACACGACTGAGCGACTGAACTGAACTGAATACACCTTAAACAAATACAGTGTTACATGTTAATTATATCTCAATAAAAGGGAAAAAAAGAATTGGGTGACCCCAACAGTCTAACACTTTCAGGATGGGGCCTTAGGTCCAGAACTCTGTCAGGCCCTGTTTTATCTTTCTTAGGGGAAGATTCTATGCCTGATATCTCATGAAGCGTTCTTGCCTTCCAAACATTTCTCACATTTGCCTCAGTACAGTGCTTGTGCAGTGCTCAGAGGAATAGAGACATTCCCATTGCTCTGTATGTTTTGACTTATCAAGCTTACAGAACAGGTTGCATGATTGTTTTGCTGCTGCTTGCTGATGAAATTTGTGCTTGTAGCAAGAGAAGAGAAGGCAGTGAAGCTGCTAACTAGTCCAAGGAAGCAAAATGCTAAATCCAGAGGACTAAATCTGTTCAACTAATAAGTAACTACTTGCCAATCATCTTCTAAATGTTATTTTTATTTAATTGTATGATTCCAAATGTACCACTTAGGGCATTTTGGTTGCTTTTAAAATTTTGATAAGAATAAAGACAATGATTATGAATTATTCAGTTCAGTCGCTCAGTCGTGTCCGACTCTCCGCGACCCCATGAATCACAGCACGCCAGGCCTCCCTGACCATCACCAACTCCCGGAGTTCACTCAAACTCATGTCCACAGAGTCGGTGATGCCATCCAGCCATCTCATTCTCGGTCGTCCCCTTCTCCTCCCGCCCCCAACCTTTCCCAGCATCAGAGTCTTTTCCAGTGAGTCAACTCGTCGCATGAGGTGGCCAAAGTATTGGAGTTTCAGCTTTAGCATCAGTCCTTCCAATGAACACCCAGGATTGATCTCCCTTAGAATGGACTGGTTGGATCTCCTTGCAGTACAAGGACTCTCAAGAGTCTTCTCAAGAGTCTTCTCCAACACCACAGTTCAAAAGCATCAGTTCTTCAGCTTTCTTCACAGTCCAACTCTCACATCCATACATGACCACGGGAAAAATCATAGCCTTGACTAGACGGACCTTGGTTGGCAAAGTCATGTCTCTGCTTTTTAATATACTATCAAGGTTGGTTATAACTTTCCTTCCAAGGAGTAAGTGTCTTCTAATTTCATGGCTGCAATCAGCATCTGGAGTGCTTTTGGAGCCCAAAAATATAAAGTCTGACACTGTTTCCACTGTTTTTCCATCTATGAATTATTACAGGTCTGGAAAAAAATTTTTTTTAAAAAGATGCATCTTTTAAGAGTGTAAACCTAGTTTCAAAATTATAACTTTCTTATTTATATTTAAGGTTCTAGCATCTTGGACAGAGCTGTTATTGAACACAATTTATTGTCTGCAAGCAAATTATATAATAATATTACCTTTGAAGAACTTGGAGCCCTTTTAGAGATTCCTGCAGCTAAGGTATTTTCTTATTTCCAATACATAAAAAGGAAGTTAAGAGACTAAATCATTGATATAAAGAGAAAATAAAACACATACAGTTGGACCTCAATAACTGTGAATGAAAAATGTGTGGATATGGAGGGGGCCAGCTGTATTCATTGGACTACTCCATTTTATGTAAGGGTCTGGAGCCTCCGTGGATTTTGGTAGCCAGGGCCCTCATGGAACCAACCCCCCAGGGCTGATATTGAGGGATGACTATAATTGGTAAATATTGTATGCATTGTATGTATGCAACAAAAACATACATAAAAAGCCTCAGATAAATGGAAGTAAATTATTTGAGTTAAAATAGTACTATAATGGAATTAATTGTCTTTGGTTTTGGATTTTTTTTAAGTTGTAATTCATGGTAAAGTGACCTAGAATGGAAATCTTAAAGGGGTTCCAGGTTATGATTCCCATTATGTAAGAATATCTTTGTTTCATATCTGTTCAAATCCACCTCAAAATGGTTTCTGATTTTTAACTGACATTTGCCTCAATTCTTTTTCCTGCCCTTTAATGACTATGGTAATACTATAGGCTATTCTATTGTAACTTCTGTGGTTGATTTAACTTAAGAAGTTGGCTACGTTATTAGGGAGTTGATTTCATTCTTAGTCATGATAAGGTTTGGTTGGCTATGTATAAATTCCAGACAAGTGTCAGTATTATTTAGAGGGTATTTCAAGTGTCATCTACAAAACATTCTCTTAATTTTAAATAACAAAAGCAAGCAATCAACCTTACTTTTACTAACTTGTGGACCTTAAAGTCATGCAGTTATGGTCACATCCCCTTTTATCTGTTAGAAAATACTAAATTAAAATTTCACTAACACAATTCCTTTACATGTATGCATTTAATGCACAGTAAAGGCAGTGGAACAATTTTGGAACCAAGGCTTTAGTTACCATTAATAGATGCTTTCTTCTTAGGCTTTGAGGTATGATTCCTTGCTGAGACTAAGGGAAGTGAATATATTTTTAGCAGTAAATGCTAGTCATAGTCTGTTCAGGAGTGAATTAGGGTTGATTATGAACATGATCAGAATTACTATAATGACTGTCACAACCCAGTTTCCTTAACAGACAGTAAACATGAAGTATGTCTTTAGGAATTAGAGGATCTTCTGCTTCCCTTTAATTGTCTTTTAAATCCTTGCATTTTCCTATTGAATTTGAACAATTTTCCCTTCAAAAAAACTACTGTCTTAAATAGTTTTGCGGGTGATAAGCAATGTGAAAACTGATATGAAATAGAATAAGAAAAACTAGGGATTTTTTTGAGGTGTGGATCCCAGAGAGAAGAAAAATTGTGAGTTTGATTTTGAGGAGAGAGAAAAATTGCTAAGAGGGCTAGATGCTTATTCAAAATCTTACAAGAGAAACAGATCCCAGTTAGTGTAAAATGATGGATTGTACCCAGAAAGAATTGGGAGATTAAATAGGCAGATTTATAGGATTTGCTCTTGTAACGAATGGCAGATGAACACATACATAAGGCTTAGTGATGGTCAGCTAACCCAAAAGCTTTCAGTTCTGTTGATGAGCATGTGTGAATAACTCGATATGATAATTGAAATGTCTAAGAGTTTGTTTTTTTTTTAAACAGGCAGAAAAGATCGCATCACAAATGATCACAGAAGGACGTATGAATGGATTTATTGATCAGATTGATGGAATAGTTCATTTTGAAAGTAAGTTTTGCTTGGTTATAGCATGATAAAATGACAGTGTTGTGTATTTGTGATTAAAACATGGTGAGCAACTGCCGAGCATTTGCCTTTGACCCAGCATCTTACTGCTGGAATGAATTTATTTCCCAGAGAAACTGTTGTTGTTGTTCGGTCACTCAGTCGGGTCCAACTCTTTGTGACCCCATGGACTGCAGCACGCCAGGCTTCCCATCCTTCACCATCAGCAGGAGCTTGCTCAAACTCATGTCCATTGAGTTGGTGCTGCCATCCAACCATCTCATCCTCTGTCGTCCCCTTCTTCTGCCTTCAATCTTTCCCAGCATCAGGGTCTTTTCCAGTGAGTCAGTTCTTCTCATCGGGTGGCCAAAGTATTGGAGCTTTGCTTTAGGATTGACTAGTTCAATCTCCTTGCAGTCCAGATGCAAGGAGGAAAAATTGAAACTGGGATTGTTATATTCATTCACTCACCAAACATTTATTGACTGCATACCATGTAGAGGGCGTGTAGAAAGGACAGTTGCATTTCCTATTCAACAGCTCACTAAACTGATGGAGGCAGACAGATAAGTAGATCTCGTGACTTGCTCGTTTGTCTTAATACCTCCTCATCCCCTCTTCCCACCTCATTTGTGCCCTGGACCTTATTGTTCCAGAACCATTCTGCTTGGACAGTTGTAACTTGAAATATCCCACTCTGGCCATGGCCTTTCCCCAAGCCTTCCTAGTGGTCTTTGTCAGGCATGTCTGCTTTACCTCTTCCTTGACCGCACTGGAGCTTTTGATCTGTGACTTTCACTTTCTTCACGTCATCCTAGCCCTTTAAAATTCTTTGAATTTATTTTATTATTTAAAAATGTTATTTATATTTGGCTGTGCCAGGTCTCACTGCAGTATGTGGAATCTGGGATCTTCAATCTTCATTGTGGCATGCAAGATCTTTTTTTTTTTAAGTTGCAGCATATGAACTCTTTAGTTGTGGCATGTGGAATCTAGTTCCCTGACCAGGGATTGAACCCGGGTCCCCTGCATTGGGAGTACAGAGTCTTACCCACGGGACCTCCAGGGAAGTCTCCCTTTTTAAAGTTTTGCTGTTCTTCCTGTACAGCTCAGAGTTCACGGTTCATCATTTCAGTTACTCTTTGGCAGAAACCCCAGACCACTTGCCTGCTAACTTTGTTCCTGCTGTCCAGCAGGTCTTCACCTTGAATGACCCCATCCTTCAGCTTTTCCAGGCCTGTCCTTGAGTAGCTAAACTAGGGTTGCTGGAGAAGAGTCAGAGTCCCAGATTGATTGATACCGCTGCAAATTCAGGGTCCTGGGTTCTCGACACTGCCTGGGATTCTTCATACATTTCTCTAGTCCACTCTTTTTCCCTACTCTGCAATGACTGTTTCAGATTTCAGTTTCCTAAATCTCTGACTTTTATCCTCCTTCACTCAGGAGAAAACTGCATTTCCTATTCATAGGGAGAAGAAAAAAAAGCTATTCATATGAAATTATCTTAACTTCTTTATCAGATTTATAAACTCCTGAATGTTAAACATAGATTGAATTCCTTTTCTTCTTTTGTGTTATACTGGAGATGGTTTCCATCTCTCTTTCTAGTTCTTCCACTTGGGGTCCCTTCTCTGAACTCTGCCACTTCCTACTCCCAAGAGAAATCTTTCTAAAGAACTTGAGCTTAGCCATTATCTTGTCCATTTTCATCTCCCCCGCCCCCTTTGTTGGCTTCTTTCTATCAATATTTAAACATACTCGGTCTCCTCTGTTTTAGTAAAAATCCTTTTATCTTTCAGGCTTCATCTTGGCTTTCCATCATATCGAATAGGGTTGACCACTTACTCCTTTTTGATTGCGCCCCACCCCCTTGACTTCTGTCTGTCTCCTTCACCATGTTCTCCTACTTCTGCTCCTTTTTCTCCAGATATTCTTCCCAGCCATCTCTGTAGACTCTGTAGTGCTTTGCATTTAAATATTGCGGCTGCTTAGGACTTACTCCTTGGCCTTTTTCTCCTCGCTCTGCTGAGTTACCCTAGTAACCTAGTACCCTCTCATCTACTCCTATTGATCCATCTCTATGCAGACAATACTTAGATTTCTAGAATAAATCTCTCTTCTGAGTCCCAGACTCTGCGGCTCTAATTGACAAGTAGGTGTTTCCCACCTTACTGCTTCGTGGGCATCTCAAAAAGAACATATCCAAAACCACATTCACCATTTCCCCTCCCTGCCTGCCTCTCAGAACAACCAACCAGCTATCCAGAACTAGAGTGTTCGCTTTCTCCAGCACCCTTATCCTTGACCCCTTCTTTTCCATGCTGCCCAGAATCCTTTCAACTTTCTGTCTTATGTGTATCTAGAATCCACATACTTTTCTTCATTTGTTACTGTCACCACTCTATTCTAAGCTCCTATACCCTCTTTTGGGCTTAAGAAATAGCCTCTTAACTTTTTTCTCATGTCTGCAATTGCTCTTTTCTAGTCCCATTGCCCTGCTACAGCCAGAGTGATCATGATCTTTGAAAAATGCAAACAGGCAGAAAAAAGAAATAAAAACCAAATGAATCAATGTTACTCTATTCTGTTACATGCTGATTGAATGGTTTCCCCATTGCTTGTAGAGTAAGATTCTGCAAAGTCTCCAAAAGTTCGTGCATGACCCTTTATGAATTTCTCTTTCCAGTCCAGCACACAGGTCTTTTTGTTTTCTCTATCACTGTAAGTTCCTTCCCACATCAGACATTACAAAATAGCCATCCCTCCACAGCCAGCCTCTCCAGTCATCTTCTATTTGTCCCCGTGTCTTAGTTTCAACAGCGTTAATCAATAATGATTTTCCTGATTCCTCAGTTTAGGAGTAGCTCTAAGTTATATGTTCTTGTCACCCTGAATTTCTTGCTAGCATTAATCATAATTATTTCCATTTCTGTGCTCTTTGTCTAAATGCCTGTTTCTGTTACCAAGCTCAGCTTCTTAGTGATCAGTATTGTTTCTTGTTCCCCATGGTATGTCCAACATCTTTTCCAGTGCCTTGCCTATTGTAAGTGGGAAATAAATAATTACTGAATTAACAAATACAGTATATGATGAGTAGTATAGCAGAGGGGTCACCAAGTAAAAGAACAATTTGAATTAATGTCTGCCAACTTGATAGAATATGGAATATTTTCCTTTCTAATTTTCTTAGATTAAAAATATTACAATGGTAAATCTGCTCTTATTAAGAAGTAAATATTACACCAATGACTAAAG
Source organism: Moschus berezovskii (assembly GCF_049115385.1). Classification (NCBI taxonomy): domain Eukaryota; kingdom Metazoa; phylum Chordata; class Mammalia; order Artiodactyla; family Moschidae; genus Moschus; species Moschus berezovskii. The sequence continues at coordinate 107,357,195 of NC_142464.1, forward strand.
GAAGAGTCTGTAATATCTTTTCACTTTCTCTTGCATTCCTCTAACCCCACCTGTCTGGCACAACTAGTATCAGTCTGAGATCTTGTCTGTCTTTCTGCATGCATATATAGATAAGTAAAAATGTAGGGACTTTAAAAAATGGCGTCATACCTTAAAGTACATAGTATTCTATAACGTGTTGTTTTTTTTTAAGTTAAGATACCGTGAACATATTTTCAAGTCACTAGATAAAAAATCTAATTTATTTGTTTTAATTAGTTGTGTAGTTATTTCATGGAGTTCAACTATTCACCTGTTGATAGACATTCAGGTGGTTTCCTTGTGCAAATCTTTAAATCCTGGGACACTTAGTTCTCTAGAATGAAGTCTCAGAAGTTGCATACTTTGATGCTTCAGAGGATATATGTATTTTGATTAATAGTACTACCAGTTTGTTTTCCAGAAAGCTGTAGCCATTTACACTTCCACCAACATGAGAGAATGAATCTTTAACAATTGGATATTCTTTTTCTTTTTTTCTTTTGCCAGTTGTTGGGGGGAAATGCTGCATTATTGTCTTACTGTACATTTCATTGGCACTGGTGAAGTTTAAATCTTTCCATGTATTGGTTATTAGCATTTTCTCATCTGTGAATTGACGTTATTTTTTCTTACACATTTCCTTCCTTCTTCTCCATACCTTTCCTATATCAATGTTATAGATACTTTTATCTTGTTCAGGAAGCAGAACAGAGAAAGGGGGGATTGTCTTGGAAATTTCTTTAAATTTATGTATTAATAGAAAAGGACTGATATTTTTAAGATATTACATCTTTCCAGCTGGAAATGTTATTTGTATCTACTCAAGTTATTTTATGTCCTTTATTCAGATTTTATAGTTTCTTTCCCCTTCATTAATTCTGTGTGCAAATTTGTAAATGATGATGCTGTTTTGGATGGAACTTGCCCCCTAGTTTTTCATTTCTAACTGCAGATTTCTGGTGTAGAGAAAAGCCTGCTAGATCATGAGGTTTTTGTTTGGAGTTTAAATCTTAAAATATTCTTGAGAGTCCAGCAGAAACAGCTTGGAGTAGATAAATAGACTTACTTTCCCCAGTAGGTGGCAGTGTCTTATGAAGCTATAAAGTCAAAGAAAGTGAGTCGCTCAGTCCTGTCGGACTCTTTGTGACCCCACAGATTATACAGTCCGTGGAATTCTCCAGGCCAGAATACTGGAGTGGGTAGCCTTTCCCTTCTCCAGGGGATCAAACCCATGTCTCCTGAGTTGCAGGCAGATTTTTTACCACCTGAGCCACAAGGGAAGCCCAAGAATACTGGAGTGGGTAGCCTATCCCTTCTCCAGTGGATCTTAAGGTATAAACTGAGTGATAAAAGTACTTCAGTGCTTTTACTTCAGTGAAGTCATCTTATTGTTGTGGCTGAGGTGGTTCGGTTGGTTTTATTTTGTGTATTTTTGTTTTGTTTTATACTCTGTGCCAGTGATTGGAGTACTTTTCTTTACTGTTGCTTAATTAGCTTAATTTTGTCAGCCAAGAGGTTTGAAGTAAACTTTTAAAAATCAGTGTTTCTGTATTTTGCCTCCTAACTCACATTCACTATGGTTGCAGAGGAGTAACTTCAGCTTTGTACATTATTCCTTTTTTCTTTAGCACGAGAAGCCCTACCAACATGGGACAAACAGATCCAGTCACTCTGTTTCCAAGTGAATAACCTTTTGGAGAAAATTAGTCAGACAGCACCTGAATGGACAGCACAAGCCATGGAAGCCCAGATGGCTCAGTGACTCCTTGCAGACCGTCTGTGCACACTACATCTTTTTCCATGTTGTACGGATTCATTTCACTCTCTCTCAAAAACATTTGCATCATGACCTTACATATTTCAATCCCTTTTATGCTGGATTCTATTTAAAGAAGACATTATTAGAGCAGGAAGTACAAGCATTTAAAAATATGTAGTTCCCATTTATTCAGGGTCTCTGTGTATCAAGCTAACTCAGATGTTTTGAAAGCTTTTTCTTTAAACAGAGTAAGTGAAATATCTGTGGCCAAGAAGTTTGGGATTTGTGATAACTTTGTAGTTATGTAAAACTTAAGTGCTTTGTGCCTCTCCACATGTGATTATTCAAATAAATGGAGAAGTGAGCCAAATAAAAGTAGTACTTTTGTTTTTAATTAGTGCATAGTGTTTTGTTCCTTTTCCCTTTCACTTAAGCAGACAATTATTTGTCCCGTATGCAAGAAATGAAAAGAGAAGCCAAAAAGCCTCTTCCCTAAGTATTCACAGTCACAGAGCCAAGAGTCAGCACGTGAAATACTTGTACCAAGTCTGAGAGCACACAGTGGGGAAGTTTTTATTTAGCAGAGAAGGATCAGCGAAGATTCCTCAGAATCATTCCAGCCCCGCTTCATAGAGAACACGGGGAAGGACTTTAAAAAAGAGTCTGTAGGCAACTACTAGTTTCAACTCAAACATGTAAGGAGCTCAACTCCATCCTCACAGCAAGAAAAGGCTTAACAGGTGGAAAAAAAAATCAATTCCTTTTCTTAGATCCACCAGAGAATTGGGGTCACAGGGCACACAACCACTCCCAAAACTGGAGAAATAAACAGAGTTACAGTAGAGGTCAGCTTACCAGGAGCAAAGCAGCTTGGGCCAGTAACTGGTGAATAGTGAAATAGTAACTTTGACAAATTACTGGAGGCTAACTATGGACTAGGGCTTCTGTGGTGGCTCAGTGGTAAAGAATCTGCCTGCAATACAGGAGGTGTGGGTTCGATCTCTGCTTTGGGAAGATCCCCTGGAGAGGGAAATGGCAACCCACTCCAATATTCTTGCCTGGGAAATCCCATGGACAGAGGAGTCTGGTAGGCTGCAGCCCATGGGGTTGCAAAAGAGTTGGACATGACTTAGCAGCTAAACAATAGCAAAAAGTTTGGATTGGCAGGACAGTTAAAACCCCCTGGCACTCCAGGAAGTTCTCATGATTGAGATGAGGGATCCCCTTGTGTTTCAAGGGAGGAGAAAGCAACTATTTTGAAATACTTCCAGATCATTTTCCATGACAAAGGCCTGTCCTCTGTAGGAAATTAATCTACCAAGGCCTTATCTGACCTGGGGAACAGGCAGCTGGTAATTTCAGTCCCTGTTAGCCTAATTGTGACATGACTTAGCAACTAAACAACAATTTTTTTTTTTTAGACTTGTATCATGGGAGAAGAGAAACAGTCTAAGAAATATTTCTAAAGGTCACAGCCCGGGGACCTAGGCTAAAGAAAGGACAGAGATACAAGATTATTGAATGCTTTCCACACCCTTCCACCATGACGACACAATTCCAGTGTAGTATGTGTGAATTACGACTGAGTTCCAAGACAGGCTCTTTAAGAGAATTCTTAGGGGGAAACACACCACAGGGAAAAAGACAAGAAAAATAGAGGAATCAAGCCTCTGCCTTGATTAAACGTACAGCTATAGAAAATGTAAAGTGCTGCCTTGCTCCTATCCAGATTAACATAAAACCTTATACTAGAAGCCTGATTGCTTCGGTACATGTTTCCTGATACGATTTGTCTGGCCTCCAAACAAAAAATTACAAAGGATGATAAAAAGAAAAAACACAATTAGAAGACACAAATCAAGTATAACCAGACTCAGACATGGCAGGGACAGTGAAATTCTCAGAAGTTTAAAGCAGTGATGTTTTAAACTTAGACAACATGGGAAAAGTAGACAACATGTCAAGGACAGATGGGTTGTGTAATCAGAGAGATTGAAATTTCAGAACTATAAAATTTTAGAGATACATATAATTGATACACTAAGAAAGGATGGAGAAAATGGAATCAATATTTTAAATTAAAACCAGAGCATCAGCAACAAAAAATATGAGGCAAAAACTGATAGAACTGCAAGGAGAAATAGATGCATCCAGTGTACTTGAAAACTTCAGCACCATTCTGTCAGCAGTGGACAGACTGAGCAGGCAGAAAGTTACTAAGTACGTCAACTCAACAGCACCGTCAATCAACTGGATCTAATCTGATATTTCTAAACCACATCCAACAACAGTACACTCAAGCTCACATAGAACATTCACCAGAGTAGACCATGGGGTCATAAAACACACCTTAACAAGTTAAAAAGAATAGAAATCATAAAATGTATGCTCTCTGACCACAATGAAATGAAACTGAAAATAACAGAAACATAGCTGGAAATTTCCCCAAAACTTGGAGATTAAACAACATACTTCTAAATAACGTGCAGATTAAAGAAGAAATCTCAAGAAGAATTTGAAAATATTTTGAACTAAATGAAAATACAACTTATCAAAATTTGTGGGATGCAGTGCATGTATTAGGAAAGAAGAAAGATCTAAAATCAATAATTTAAGCTTCCACAAAATAGAAAAAAAGAAAATTCAAAGTAAGCAGAAGGGATGAAATAAAAATCAGAGTAGAGTGTAAATCAGTGAAACTTGAAAACAGGAAGTTAATAAGAGAAAATCAATGAAATCAAAGCCTGTTTCTTTGAAAAAATGAATAAAATTGTTGGCTCTAGCCAGACTAAGATGAAAAGAGAAGACACAAATTACTAATATCAGAAATAAAGGGGGTCATCACTGCAGATCCTATGAAGATTAGAGGAATAATTAAGGACTATTATAAATAGCTCTATGCTGACAAATTTGATTACTTAGATGATATGGACCAATTCTATGAGTGATATCTACCAATTCTCACAAGAAATAATCTGAATAGGCCTGTAACTATTAATTTTTTAAATCAATAATTAATAATGTTCCATAACAGAAAACACTGGGCCCAGATGAGTTCACTAGTGAATTTTATCAAACATTTAAGGAAGAAATCATAACAATTCTCTCCAATCTCAGAAAATAGAAGCATAGAGAACACTTCTTCATTCATTTTTTTTTAAGGCAAGCATCATCCTTCCACCAAAGCCAGATAAAGATGTTACAAGAAAGGAAAACTGCAGTTCTGTATCTATCATGAACACAGATGCAAAAATTCTTAAAATATTAGTGAGTCAAATCCAGCAATACATAAAAAGAATTATATGGCATGACCAAGTGGGATTTATTCCAGGTGTATAAATTGGTTCAACATTAAAAAATCAATTAATGTACTTCATCACATCTATAAGCTATAGAAGAAAAGTTCTTTGATCATGTCAATAAGTACAGAAAAAGCGTTTTTATAAAACCCAACACCTATTCATGATAAAAAATTTTCAACAAGCTAAGAATACAGAGGAATTTCCTTAACTTAATAAAGAATATGTACAAAAACCCTATGCTGCTGCTGCTGCTAAGTCACTTCAATCATGTCCGACTCTGTGTGACCCCATAGACGGAAGCCCACCAGGCTCCCCCGTCCCTGGGATTCTCCAGGCAAGAACACTAGAGTGGGTTGCCATTTCCTTCTCCAATGTGTGAAAGTGAAAAGTGAAAGTGAAGGCGCTCAGTCGTGTCCGACCCTTAGCGATCCCACGGACTGCAGCCTACCAGGCTCCTCCATCCATGGGATTTTCCAGGCAAGAGTACTGGAGTGGCTTGCCATTGCCTTCTCCGCAAAAACCGTATAGCTAGCATCATAAGAGAAACTAGATTGCTAGATTCTTTCTGCTAAGATCAGGAATAAGGCAAAGCTGTCCACTCTCACCACTCCTATTTTTTTGGCCATGCCTGGGGGCTTGTGGAATCCCTCACCAGTAATTGAACCTGCACCCTTGTCACTGGAAGCACAGTCCTAACTACTGGACTGCCGGGGAATTCCCTCACCACTCTCACTGAACGTTGTATTACAAGTCCTGGGTGATGCCCTAAGACCAGAAAAGAAAGTCTACCTTTAAATACAGATTGGCTGCAGATGGTGACTGCAGCCATGAAATTAAAGGCGTTTGCTCCTTGCAAGAAAAGCTATGACCAACCCAGACAGCACATTAAAAAACGGAGACATTACTTTGCTGACGAATGTCTGTATATTCAAAGCTATGGTTTTTCCAGTAGTTATGTATGGATGTGAGATTTGGACCATAAAGAAAGTGCCAAAGAATTGATGCTTTTGAACTGTGGTGTTGGAGAAAACTCTTGAGAGTCCCTTGGACTGCATGGACATCTATCAGTCAATCCTAAAGGAAGTCAGTCCTGAATATTCTTTGGAAGGACTGATGCTGAAGCTGAAACTCCAATACTTTGACCACCTGTTGCATAAAAGTGACTCCTTGGAAAAGACCCTGATGCTGGGAAAGAGTGAAGGCAGAAGGAGAAGGGGACGACAGAGGATGAGATGGTTGGATGGCATCACCGACTTGATGGACGTGAGTTTGAGCAAGCTCTGGGAGTTGGTGATGGACAAGGAAGCTTGGCGTGCTGCAGTCCATGGGGTCGCAAAGAGTCGGACATGACTGAGCAACTGAACGGAACTGAACTGGGAAGGAAGAAATAAAACTATCTCTGTTCACAGTTAACATGATTATCTATGTAGAAAATCTCAAGGAACCGGAAGAAAAAATTCTTGCAGCTAATAAGCAGTTATAGCAAAGTTGCAGGATACGAGGTTAATATACAAAAGTCAGTTGCTTTCAGGACTTCCCTGGTGGTCCAGTGGTTACGAATCTGCCTTCAAATGCAGGGTTGCAGGTATGGTTCCTGGTCCAGGAGCTAAGACCCCGTGTGTCGTGGGGCAACTAAGCCTACATGCTGAAACTACTGAGCCTGGTGCCACAACTAGAAAAGCCCACACAGTGCAATGATAGACCCTGTATGCCGCAGTGAAGATCCCGAGTGCTGCAACTGAGACCCAGCACAACCAGATAGATATATTTTTAAAAGTCAATTGCTTATATATATGTAAACAACGAACAGTTGGAATTGGAAATTTGAAATAAGTATGTGTGTTCGAAGTAGGGAAAACAGGAAATTTGGAGAGTGACAACATGGTGGAAGAATAGGCTAAAGAGGTAGATTGAGGTTACATCGTGAAGGATCAGGGAAATTTTTTAGGATGTTTACAATTTTTTCATGGCAAGCAGTGTACAGGATGGACTGGGGAGAAAGCAATGGGAGCTGGAGTTTCTAGAGGCTGAGAAACTAATTCAGGAGCTGTAAACATGATTCCCAAAAGACGTAATGCAGGCTTGGTCTGTGTTCTTGGCAGTGGAGATAGAAAGGAGAGGACAGATTAATTCATTGAATAAACGACCTCTTCAGTTCAGTCGCTCAGTCATGTCCGACTCTGTGACCCCATGGACTGCAGCACACCAGGCCTCCCTGTCCATCACCAACTCCCGGAGGCTGCTCAAACCCATGTCCATTGAGTCGGTGATGCCATCCAACCATCTCACCCTCTGCTGTCCCTTCTCCTTCTGCCCTCAATCTTTCCCAGCATCAGGGGCTTTTCCAGTGAGTCAGCTCTTGGTATCAGGTGGCCAAAGCGATTTGCGTATGTATCTACTAGGTGTCAGTGTCAGGCATATTTCTAGGCACTGCAGATACAGGAACAAACAAGATCATCCACTAGGGTTATCAAGTGGAGTTTAAGTGACAGAAGTTGGTGTCTGAGTAGATGTGAGGAGAAGGGAGAAGGGTGTGATGAGACAACTTAGTTTTCACCGATATCTAGATTTCTTACCTTGAAAACCTGGGTAGTGAAATCGTTTGACCTGTTGGGTAGAGAATGGGTAGGGGACACCAAGACGCACTTGTTTTGTAGGCAGTGGGAGAGACATTCTGAAGATCAATAGTCAGAGAAGAACTAGAAATACAGTCCTCCTTGGAGGCATTTGAAGCTATGAGAGTAGATGATTCTAAGAGGACTATGAGGTCTGAAAGGAATGGACCCGGACAGAACCTTGCAGAATACCTACATCTATAAGGCAAGTGAAAAAAGTGGGCAAAGGACTCAAGTTTGAGTGCCTATTAAGTTCCAGGTGGTTTTACATTTTTTCTCACTGAAATTTCATTCACCATATACTTAGAGTGAAATATCTACTTACAGTAGATGTTTCTACTAGTAGATATTTCTACTTATAGTAGATGTTTCTACTAGTCTGAAGGTTGCCTTCCCCCACCTTCCATCCCAACAAATGAAATGGACTCAGAAGTGTAGGGGGAGAAAGAAGGGAAATTAGGAAGTGAGATTCTCAGCAGGGCAAAATGTTGCAGAGGATCAACAGGATGAGAAATGTGAAAAAAAGAAATGACGACTTCACACATTTATCTATCAATTTTTAACCAAAATTGAACCATATTAAATTTGACAATTGAATTTTTATTACTTGCTTTGATACCTCATATGCAAAAGAGAAAATTAATAACACAACAATGAAATCATCAAGTATGCAGTTGGGAAGTAGAGCCTAGAGATTGTTGCTTTGTCAGCACTAATAATGCTTGTAGATAACATGAAAAGAAGGGAAAGCGTTGGTTAAATGTACTGTAAGTGTCTTAGAACAGGGGTCCCCAACCTCTGGAATGTAATGCCTGATGATCTGAGGTGGAGCTGATGTAATAATAATAGAAATAAAGCGCACAATGAATGTAATGTGCTTGAATCATCCTTCCCTCTCTCTCCTCCACCCGCCCCACCCCACCCCACCCCTACCCCCAGCCCTCTTTCATGGCAAAATTGTCTTCCATGGAACCGGTCCCTGGTTCAAAAAGGTTGGGCACCACTTTCTTAGAAGAGTTGTCTGTAGTCTTTTTCTCTCTCTCTTAAACTTCTTAGATGAAAGAGAGCTGACTTGCTGTGGACCAAAGTCTCCTGTTAGGAAAACAAACTACAAGAACAAAATTATGATACTGACCCTTGAATCGACTAACGACATGAAGACATTTTATTGAAAGCAAAGAACCGTAAAGAATCATGCTAGTAAAATCTTTTATTTGATTATATTTTAAAATGTAATACAGAATTTATAAGCTGGAAAACTTAATAGCAAGGAGAAACTACATTGGACCATTTAACAAAACTAAGGGATAACACTCCTTTGAAATAAAAGTTCAGTTTTTTTTAAACCCCACTGATTGTGATTAAAAATATCAATTATATTTCAATTGCAGAAAGTGGAAAAGCTGAAGAGGTGCTGATTTTAATTGCTTCCGTAAGAGCTCTTCACGGGGTCAGGAGAGAGACCACAGAAGAAAGGGGAAAAAAGGAGCTCTTCACCTATGAGGGACACACAAAAACTATGGTTACATTTTCTCAATCTACTTTTTAATTTTTAATAAAGATTTAATTTTAGAATCATTTTAGATTTATAGAAAAGTTGCAAAGAGAGTTCCTATATACCTGTACCAGTTTCCCTACTGGCTAGCATCTTACTGTGGTAGGTGTATCGCAACTAAAGAACCAGTGTTGACAGATTATTAATCAAAGCCTGTTCTTTATTCAGATTGCACAGTTTTTACATAATGTCCCTTTGCTATTCCAAGGTTCCATTCAGAGAGCATATCTGCTTTACTCACTATGCTTCCTTCACTTCAGTTCAGTTCAGTTCAGCCACTCAGTCGTGACCGACTCCTTGCGACCCCACGAATCACAGCACGCCAGGCCTCCCTGTCCAGCACCAACTTGTTTCCTTAGGCTCCTCTAAACCATGACTGGATATTTCTTGTTTTTGATGACCTTGACAGTTTTGAGGAGAATCTGCCTTCATTTTTGTATTTTGCAGAATGGGCCTCAGTTTTTTTGTCTACTGTTTTTCTGATGGTTAGACTGGAGTTGTGGGGTGTTGAGAGGAAGACCACAGAGGTAAAGCGCCAGTGTCATCACGTCATCCAGGGGCACGTGCTATCAGCAGGACACCACCAGTGATGATAACTGGCTGAAGTAATGTTGTCAGGTTTTTCCACCTGGTTAGTCTTCCAAGATTATTCCCGCCCCCCCTCCCCCTTTTATACTGTACACTTTGAAAGTTGCTATGCAAACCACACTTAAGAGGTGGGAAATAAAGCTTTCTTTCCTTATGGGGAGGCATACCCTCGCTAACTATTTACAATTCTGTACTTCTGGGAAATTTGTCTGTTCTCCCTTTTCAGTTGGTTTTTGTACCTCTTTGCCTCAGTCTGTTTTTAACATAAATCACGTTATTCATTGATCTTTATCTTTTGATTCTCCCATTACAGATATTTGGATATCTAAAGTTTTATTGTCAGTGAATAACGTAGGGTCCAAGCTGATGAGCAAGAGTCAGGACCACCAAGATATTTTACATCAAACCAGCTTAAAAATTCAGAGAGAGAATTTCCTTGAAGTAAAAAAAAAAAAAAAAAAAAAAGGCTCAGATGCCAGGATTTATGTATGTGTGGGTAGCTCTTAATATTTTATCATGTGTTTATTTAAACAGTGTTGAAATGCCACCTCTTTGCTTCTGACCTTACCCTGTCCAGTCTGTGTACATAGCATTACCAGGTTAATTTTTCTAAACCATAACTCTACCTATGTTACTCCTTTACTTACAACCTAAAATAATTCCCCTGCCTGCATGCTAAGTTGCTTTAGTCGTGTCCAACTCTTTACAACCCTATGGACTGTAGCCCACCAGACTCCTCTGTCCATGGGATTCCCCAGGCAAGAATACTGGAGTGGGTTGCTGTGCCCTCCTCCAGGGGATCGTCCCGACTCAGGGATTGGACCTGTGTCTCTTATGTCTCCTGTGTTGGTGGCAAGATTCTTCATCACTAGGGTCACCTGGGAAGCCCCCAAATAACTCCCCAGTGCTTACCAAATAAAAGCCCAGCTCACTAGTCTAGTATTCATGACACTGCAGTAAAATATTTCATTTCTCATTATTTTCCCCCTTTTATGTTCCTGCCAAGAGGAACCTAAACTCATAAATATGGTTTTTCCTCTTTTTGCCTCTGTCGATTCATTGGGCTTCCCTGGTGGCTCAACCAGAAAGCATCCATCTGCACTGCAGTAGCTGTAGGAGATGTGGGTTCAGTCCCTGGGTTGGGAAGATCCCCTGGAGGAGAGCATGGCAACCCACTTAAGTATTCTTGCTGGGGGAATCCCATGGACAGAGGAGCCTGGTGGGCTACAAAGAATCAGACATGACTGAAGTGCCTTATCACAGCACAGCACTCAAGTTTCACTCATGTTGCCGTTGAGAGGCAACACCCATTTCTATTCATTAAAATCCCATCTTGAGTCAGAAATCTTCTGTTGGTCCCATCTGATCTATTTCTACCTTTGTCCACCCTGCCCTGTACCCTAGGAGACTGACCTGTGTACCCCAGCAATACCATCCTTGTCTCTGCCTTCCTGGTGGGCTCAGCCAATGGGAAGCCCAGAAGAACCTCAGAATGTGAGGTCAGGGCACCTTCCCCAGTGACTCCTTCCTGTAGGGTTGCCCCAGCTGCTCAGGTCCTCTCAGGGCAGCCATCATACAGCTTTCTCCTTTGGGATTCTAGTCACTGCTCCCTCCCCTCCTCCAGAGGCCCAGGGGTAGCTGTGGTTCCCATCTCCTGTCTCCTCCCACCTACCCCTCAAGTCCCTGCGCCTCCCGCCCACCCTGCAGGTGTTTCATGAAATCCTTCTATTCCCACAGCTTGAGTGCCACCTATTTCCTCTCAAGACCCTGATGTTCACTTCCTCTTCAGAATCAAAAACCACTTTTTTCAAGAAACTTTCACTTGGACATCTCACAGAATACATTTTTCCTCCTCTGAGCATAAAATAGCACTTTGTCTAAAGGCACTGGTCAAAGTTTGCATTTTATCAATGCCGTTTTTTGGAGTATAAAGTCTCAAAGGACAAGAGGACCAACTTATCTCCTTTCGTTCCCCCAAGTCCCCTAACAGTGTCCTGCACGGTACTAGGTACTTGAGACATTGTTTGCTAAATACATGAATATTTAAAAATGTACCTTCCAAGAGTTATATTTGTTAACCTATACAGAGTTCTCATTCACTTGAGAAAGGAAGTGGAATTTTTGCAAAAAATGGGAAAATTAACGTTTTCTTCCCATGCTCAAGATATTTTCTATAGAAGATTGTCAAAATCATGTTGATTTCTATTTTACTACGTCCTCAATAGCTAATTCTGAGAATCTTGGAAGAGTGAGTTGAAAAATGACTGAATTTCAGATGATGACATTCTATACAACGTTTCCAAATATTCTATACAGTATTTCACGTCTTTCAAAGCCCACCGTCTTCAACAGGACTTTTCTGTTTGCCCTCACCTCAAGTATTGATATCTTTTATGCCACAATCAATCCAAATATTACATAACATAATTTTCACTTGCTGCGCTGCTTTGTAATTATTTGCCAGTTTCTTTTGTCGATTTGTCTGTATTAGGAGGGAGCATGTTTTCCACTACTTTTGTACCTCATCATGCTCTTGTATAATATATAATATGCTTTTGCAAGTGGTGTTTCATTAGTAGACCACCGAATTCTGAGAAGTCTAGAAAAGTCACCCCTTTATTTATAAAAATACAGTTTCAAAATACAGACTTATGAACTGAATGTCTGTGTCCCACTCCCCAAACTGGGATGTTAAAACCCCAACCCCCAATGTGATGGTATTAGGAGATGGAGCCTTTGGGAGGTAATAAGGTTTAGATGAGATCATGAAGTCCCCAAGGTTTAGATGAGGTCCCTGTGATGGGATTACTGTCCTAATAAGAAGAGAGACCAAAACATATTCTCTCTCTAGAACTGTGAGACATAAGTTCCTGATGTTTAACCTGTTCAGTCTATTTTGTTATGGTAGCTTGAACAAGCCAATACAGCTATCTTTTTCCTAAGAAGAAATAAAAATCTATCTTTATATTAAGATAATATTTGAAAGACTTAAAGAATTGCTACTATTGAATTATCGTTCAAAATAATACTTTGTTTACAAAGCCCTTAATTATATTTCTAAACATTCACAGATTATGGGACTTACCACTGGTTCTTTTTTTAGAAAGTGTGGCTGGCTCTCCTTCTGTTGATGTCTCTCTTAATTTGGCAAAGAGAGCACAGAGGACAGCAAAGGGTCACCATGTAGTCATCACAAATGGAGCCCTGTTGGAAAACAGAAAAGAAACAGAATGTAAAAATCCACCTATGTGGAAATAAAGACTTGTGGGTTTTCAAGACATTTTGAAGAGAAGCAGAAGGCACTGATCCTTTGAATTTGAAGTTTGGATGGATACATTCAGGAAAATGATAGCTGATTTCTCCATATAACTCCTGTCCCTTTTAATCACATCAAATGTTTTCCTGTACTTTGTAATACTGAAAATGGAAGAAATCCAACCAGGAGCTTCCCTGATGGCTCAGTGGTAAAGAATCCACCTGCCAATGCAGAAGACCCAGGTTGGATCTCTGGTCTGGGAAGATCCCACATGCTATGGAGCAACCAAGCCCCTGCACCACAACTATCGAGCCCACACTCTGGACCCCCAGAGCCGCAGTGACTGAGTCCATGTGCCTCAAATGCTTAAGTCCATGCTCTCTAGAGCCCGTGTTCTGCAACAAGAGAAGCTACTGCAATGAGAAGCCCACACACTGCATAGCCCCCGCGTGCTGCAACTAGAGAAAAGCCTTCGCAAGAACAAAGGCCCAACACAGCCCCAAAAGAGTAAACACATAAAATTTAAAAAGGCAAAAGAATCCATGAGGCCCAACTGAAAGAGGTAAAATATTAAAAAAAAAAAATCCAACCAACTATCAAAGGAAGGTAAAATAGTTTCAGGATGTAAAATCTTCAAATTCTTTTCTCCTAAGGAAATGGCAACCCACTCCAGTGTTCTTGCCTGGAGAATCCCAGGGACAGGGGAGCCTGGTGGGCATCCGTCTATGGGGTCACACAGAGTCGGACACGACTGAAGTGACTTAGCAGCAGCAGCATACCCTTTGCCTGTATCAGGAAGCTCCTAACGGGTGCCCCCACCAGAATGAAGGAGCAAATGGAGAAAGAAGAGGATGTGGGATATTAGAAACCAGAGCCTAACATGCGTGACTGGTTAAAGGAATCCCCAGGTCACAACGATGGAGATGGCAGGGCGAAAGCAGAGCACGAGGAGTGGAAAACTGGTTCAAAGGGTAGCAGGTCATGGAGTGATTTCATCAAGAGGAGATGAAGACATAGAATGTCTGATGTTTAGGGAAGAGATTTAGAAAACTGGAAAGAGTTTGGGATTGGATTACTCCTAAGTAAATGGAAAACTCCTAATGAAAAAGTCAAGAGTTATTAATCGTAGGAAAAACTGTTTAGTAGAAAAGGCAATCATTGTTCATCACAATTCAACTCATCTCTGAAAAGCAAATATAGGTGTCAGAATGTAAATGCTAAATATGGACTTAGCCAAAATTATATATAATCATATTGGAGAGAGGCTTCCCTTGTGGCTCAGCTGATAAAGAATCTGCCTGCAATGTGGGAGACCTGGGTTCGATCCCTGGATTGGCAAGATCCCCTGGAGAAAGGAAAGGCTACCCACTCCAGTATTCTGGCCTGGAGAATTCCATGGACTGTATAATCCATGGGGTCTCAGAGAGTTGGACAAGACTAAGCGACTTTCACTTCACATATTGGAGGGAGTGGGGTAGGGGTAGGGTACATGTCCGTGGTGCAGAAGGGGGAGAAAACAGAACTAAATTCTCATCTTCCACAATGAGAGGTCCATAGACAACGCCCCCAACTGAACAGTCAAAAGGTAGCAATACAAGTCTACAGTTTGGAGATACCGAGGTAAAGAGCTCTGGGGAAGAGGAATTAGGGAATAGAAGTTTGGGGACTATTATTTTTCTCAACAAACCTTGTAAATTAGATAATTTTAACAACTATGTGCTTGCAGAGCTTTGTTAAATAACATTCAAGCTGCACTGGAAAATAGGGCTGGGGGTACTTAGTGAGCCAGAAATCTTCAGAAATTTTTGAAAAAAAAAAAAAGCAGATGTGATTATGTTGATGGAGAAAGTAAAACAGAACTCAGGAACATGAAACCTAACATAGTCAGGGGCACAGCGTTAGATAAACCCCAAACCAAAACCTGTGAGATCAGAAAGGAGGAAGGAACAGGCTGGGGAATTAACAGGATGGGAGGTTAACTGAAGCCAGCTTGAGTGGCTGGGCCAGCCCAGAACTGCCAGCTGTGGCCTTGCCTGGGACACAGGGCAGACAGTTTAACAGACAACTCTCATGTGGGCCTTGGGGCCCCGGGAAAGAAGAGGGGTGAGATAAGTGGGGAGCTATTCACCCATCGCCTCCGAGGGCAGGCTCCCAAGGACTCACCACGAAAGCGCTAAGAGAAATAATAAGAGGTAAAGATATTACCGATGAGATAGGCAAATTGTTTTATGTTTCCTATTCATCAAATGTTAATTTTTCCTACTTTTTTTTTTTTGGCTGAATAGACCTTTCCTGCTTCCTTTTGTTCCCTTTGCTGTGCTGTGCTTAGTCTCTCAGTAGCGTCCGACTCTGTGACCCCATGGACTGTAGCCCGCCAGGCTACTCTGTCCATGGGGATTCTCCAGGCAAGAATACTGGAGTGGGTTGCCATGCCCTTCTCCAGGGGATCTTCCCAGCCGAGGGATTGAACCCAGGTCTCCCTCATTGGAGGCAGTTTCTTTACCGTCTGAGCCACTAGGGAAGCCCTTTGTTCCCTTTAGTAGTTTTTTTTTCTTATTTTTTGTTTTTTGATGGGGACCGTTTTTAAAGCCTTTATTGAATTTGTTACATTATTGCTTCTGTTTCATGCTTTGTTTCTTTGGCCTTGACACATGGGGGATCTTGGCTCCTTGAGCAGGGATCAAATGCCCCACCCTACGTTGGAAAGTGAAGTCTTAACCAGTGGGTCATTAGGGAAGTCCCCCTTTAGTATTTTCAGATGTTCCACAACTAATTTTTATCCTTTTAGTGATGATCCTGACATTTTTACCCACAACTTAATATTATATTTATCTTGAGATTCATCCAAATTGTATCAATGGTTCATTCCTTTTTATTGGTGAGTAGTATACTATTACATGGATAGACCACAATTTGTTTATTCATTCACCTGCTGGGGGACATTTGGGTTGTTTTTTTTAGTTTTTGGCAATTGCAAGCAAAACTACTCTAAACATTTGTGTACAAGTCTTGATATGGGTATATATTTTTGCAGGGTAGATATCTAGGAGCAGAATGGTTGGACCAAAAAGTAGGTGTCTGTTTAAATTTTTAAGAAACTATATTTTACACTCCAACCATCAGTGCGTGAGGGTTTCAGTTCCTCCATATAAGCTAACACTTGGTGTGAGTTAGTCTGTTTATTTTAGCTGTCCCAATAGATGTATGGCGGTACCTCACTATGGTTTTCATTTGCATTTCTCTAGTGACTGATGATGTTGAACATCTTCTTATGTACTTATTTGCCATTCAAATATTTTCTTTTTTTTCTAATGTTTTTGGGGTTAAAAATACTTAACATAAGATCTGCCTTCTTAACACATTTTAGGTGTACACAACAACTTGATGAGTCCTCAAAAAATCATACTGAGTGAAAGAAGCTGCATAAAATAGTACACACTGTATGGTGAAAAGTGAAAGTCGTTCAGTCCTGTCCAACTCTTTACAACCCCATGGACTATACAGTCCATGGAGTTCTCCAGGCCAGGATATTGGAGTGGGTAGCTGTTTCCTTCTCCAGGGGATCTTCCCAACCCAGGGATTGAATCCAAGTCTTCTGCATTGCAGGCAGATTCTTTACCAGCTGAGCCACCAGAAAAGCCCAAGAATACTAGAGTGGGTAGCTTATCCCTTCTTCAGCTGATCTTCCTGACCCAGGAATTGAACTGGGATCTCCTGCGCTCTAGGTGGATTCTTTACCCGCTGAGATACCAGGGAAGCCCACACACTATGTAGCTCTGTTATATAAAATGGTAGAAAATGAAAACTAATCTACAGTGACAGAAAGCATATTGGTGGTTACTTTGGGAAGAAGCGGGGGAAAAGAAGGAAAGATTACAAATGTATGTGAGTAGATAGTACCTTTCCGATTTTGAACGTGCATATCCTGTGATCTATCAATCAAATCTATTAACAGTACACTATCCTACAAAAATACCAGTGTGTGTACAAAATCATACTTGTACAACTGCAGCATTATTTAAGCTTTCATCAATAAGAAAGTGATTAAGTAAATAATCTATATGATGGAATACTATGCAGACATGAAAAAGAATCTATATTACAGACATAAAGGGGGTCTACCATATATTAAGTGGAAAAAAAACAGGTTACAATATAGTATGATCTCATTTAAAACACAGAAGCAAAATAAAAGAGCCCTGCAAATTCCAAATCACGTATGTCTAGCTCTACAGCTATAGCTGTAGCTGCATCTAATCTATCTGTCTATCTATTTATATGCCTTAGAGGAGAACAAAAGGCCAAAGACTGAGTGCTCAGTCGTGTCTGACTCTTTGTGACCCCATGGACTATATAGCCCATCAGGCTTGCCCGTGGAATTTCCCAGGCAAGGTTACCAGAGTGGGTTTCTATTTCCTGCTGCTGCTGCTGCTAAGTCACTTCAGTCTTGTCCGACTCTGTGTGACCCCATAGACGGAAGCCCACCAGGCTCCCCCGTCCCTGGGATTCTCCAGGCAAGAACACTGGAGTGGGTCCTACTCCCAGGGATATTCCCAGTCTAGGGATCAAACTCATGTCTCTTGTGTCTCCTGCACTGGCAGGCAGATTCTTTACCACTAAGAGGTAAAGCCTTATAGGAGGATGCACACCAAATTATTGATATTAATAAAATTTATCACTGAATAGTGGAATTGGGCATAGAGCAGTTAGATTTTCACTTTTTATTTTATATATCTCTGTGTTTGAATTTGTCATAACATTACCTATACGTGTAATATTTTTATGATTAAAAAACTAACAAATATTTTAAGCAAAAAAATAATTTCAGTGGAGTAAAATTAGTTCCTTAAATATTCTATTTATTTTTTCTGTGATGGTTAATTTTATGTGTCAGCTTGGCTAGGCCATAATACCCACATATTCAGTCAAATACTATTCTGGATGTTTCTATGAGGGTAATATTTCAGATGAAATTAACGCTTAAATCAGTAGACTTGGAGTAACCATCCAGAATGTGGGTGGGCCTCACCTAATTGTTGAAGGCCTCAATAGAGAAAGAGCTATCTCCCCTGAACAAGAAGGAATTCTGCCAGCAGGCTGCCTTTGGACTCTGCAACTCTTCCCAGCCTGTCAACCTATCTTGCTTTTTGGACTTACCAGTCCCCACAATGTTATGAGGCAATTCCTTAAAATTTCTTACTCTCTTTAGTACTTTTGCCTGGAAAGTCCCATGGGCGGAGGAGCCTGGTAGGCTGCAGTCCATGGGGTCACTAAGAGTCGGACACGGACACGACTGAGCGACTTCACTTTCACGTTTCACTTTCATGCATTGGAGAAAGAAATGGCAACCCACTCCAATGTTCTTGCCTGGAGAATCCCAGGGACGGGGGAACCTGGTAGGCTGTCGTCTATGGGGTCGCACAGAGTCGGACACGACTGAAGCGACTTGGCAGGAGGCAGCATTCATCTCATCTCTATCTCCTTTTGGTTCTGTTTCTGGAGAGCACTAAAACCTTCTGTTACATAAGTGAAGCTTATGATGTAATGAAGGGGCATCCCAGGTGGCGCTAGTGCTAAAGAACCTCTCTGCCAATGCAGGAAACATAAGAGACGCTGGTTCGATCCTTGGGTCAGGAAGATCCCCTGGAGGAGGGCATGGCACCCACTCCAGTATTCTTGCCTGGAGAATCCCAAGGACAGAATCCCATGGACAGAACCCTTGGTGGGCTACAGTGCACAGGGCCACAGCGAGTCAGACGTGACTGAAGTGACTTAGCATGGTGTAATGGAATGTGCAGGTATGAAAAGTTAGAGGTGAGTAATGGCTCCTTTACAGCTAGTGCATATCTTTGCCTGAGCTATTCTACCTTTTAAAACTTTTCTCATCTGTAAAGTGTGGTAGACCTACTTAATTTACAGAGATGGTGTGAGGTTTTCGGGATGTAACATGTCATGTACTTGGGGCATAGTACAGGCATGGCCCTGAACAATCCTCTTCTATTGTATGACATACATTGCAAATATGAGAGTTGTTTGTTTTCTACAGTTTTCACAGAAATGTAGAAGGAGGTCACATAACCAGAGGATCTATTGCTACAATAATAGAATGCACATGCCAGGAATCTCCTACCAACCAAATTTAGTTGATGGCTGCAGGCCTGCTAAGTTGCTTCAGCTGTGTCCTACTCTTCGTGACCCTGTGGGCTGTAGCCCACCATGTCCTATGTCCATGGGCTTCCCCGGGTAAGAGTACTGGAGTGGGTTGCCGTGCCCTCCTCCAGGGGATCCTTCCCGCCCAGGGATCAAACCCACGTCTCCTACATCTGCTGCATCTGCCCCTTTCTTTACCACTAGCGCCCCCTGGGAAGCCCCAGTTCAGTGGACAGATCCCTTCAAATGGCCTCCATGTTTATCACAATTATTTTGCTTGTGGGTGCGTATTCGAACGATACAATATTGTGAAAGACTCACCGGAATGCCGTAGCGAGTCCTGTAGAGGGTCCTCATTGCGACGGTTGTTCCACACAGACAGCATTCATTCATATCAGATGCAACTTGACACCCAAGGCACATGAAGCAAAATGTGCCGCAGAGACCTGGATGCGTGAAATCAGAGGGACGAATTACTCCATTCTTCCCTCCACCGTGGTTGAGAGTTAGGGGGTGCTACGGATGGCAGTTCCGAACCCTGGGGCCTTTGTCACGTGGTCTACTGCCAAGGCCATCCTCACTGCTTCTGTTCAACTTCACATCAGCTTACCCCATGCCCCCTAGTACTGCCTTCTTCCATGTACCGAGTGACACTGAAATCTTGCCCTGTTCCAGAGGTTATCCTCACTACCCACAATACCTCTGTCTGAAATCTAATCAGTTCAGTTCAGTTCTGTCGCTCAGTCGTGTCTGACTCTTTGCGACCCCGTGGACTGCAGCCTACCAGGCTTCTCCGTCCATGGGATTCTCCAGGCAAGAATACTGGAGTGGGTTACCGTTTCCTTCGCCAGGGGATCTTCCCGACCCAGGGATTGAACCCGGGTCTCCCACATTGGAGGCAGATGCCTTAACCTCTGAGCCACCAGGGAAGCCCCTAGGGAAGTCAAATAATATGAAAAGTTGTCCAACAGGAGCCTACTCAAGATACCAAGGTGTCACTCACAGAAATGGGGCCTCCAGGGCTCTGGGAAGATGCTGCTGCTTGATCTGAATATGGAATGATGATTAGGAATTTTATAGATTGAGGAAAGGGGAAAGAGCCTCTTTAGATAACTTGGTTTGTCTTGGCAATGGCTGGTTTGTTTGTTTCTTGCTTGGTGTTGAGAACTAAGCATTTGGCCTCTCTGACTTAAGACCTCATAAAATGAAACAGAACAGAAAACGAAGCAGAGTTAGAGATATTTTACTCACTGAGCAGTTCATTGCCTTTGGAATTCTTTATTCTTGCCTGTATAACAATCCTAAATGTATAAATTAAAATAATGCTTATGGGAATCCCAGACCACCTGACCTGCCTCTTGAGAAACCTGTATGCAGGTCAGGAAGCAACAGTTAGAACCGGTCATGGAACAACAGACTGGTTCCAAATAGGAAAAGGAGTGCGTCAAGGTTGTATATTGTCACCTTGCTTATTTAACTTATATGCAGAGTACATCATGAGGAACGCTGGGCTGGAAGAAGCACAAGCTGGAATCAAGATTGCTGGGAGAAATATCAATAACCTCAGATATGCAGATGACACTACCCTTATGGCAGAAAGTGAAGAGGAACTCAAAAGCCTCTTGATGAAAGTGAAAGAGGAGAGTGAAAAGGTTGGCTTGAAGCTCAACATTCAGAAAACAAAGATCATGGCATCTGGTCCCATCACTTCATGGGAAATAGATGGAAAAACAGTGGAAACAGTGTCAGACTTTGTTTTTTTGGGCTCCAAAATCACTGCAGATGCTGACTGCAGCCATGAAATTAAAAGACGCTTGCTCCTTGGAAGGAAAGTTATGACCAACCTTGATAGTATATTAAAAAGCAGAGACATTACTTTGCCGACCAAGGTCCGTCTAGTCAAGGCAATGGTTTTTCCCGTGGTCATGTATGGATGTGAGAGTTGGACTGTGAAGAAAGCTGATCGCCGAAGAATCGATGCTTTTGAACTGTGGTGTTGGAGAAGACTCTTGAGAGTCCCTTGGACTGCAAGGAGATCCAACCAGACCATTCTAGAGGAGATCAATCCTGGATGTTCATTGGAGGGACTGATGCTAAAGCTGAAGCTGCAATACTTTGGCCACCTCATGCGACGAGTTGACTCACTGGAAAAGACTCTGATGCTGGGAAAGGTTGGGGGCGGGAGGAGAGGGGGACGACAGAGAATGAGATGGCTGGATGGCATCACCGACTCTGTGGACATGAGTTTGAGTGTACTCCGGGAGTTGGTGATGGACAGGGAGGCCTGGCGTGCTGTGATTCATGGGGTCGCGGAGAGTCGGACACGACTGAGCGACTGAACTGAACTGAACTGATGTGAGCTCATGCTGAAACCATGGATGAAAATGAACCCTTGTGTATGGGGCACAGTGTAACTGTAATGAGTTTAATTGATGTGTAACAAAAGCAGTCTTTTTAATCAAGTTAAACTTTAAACATCTCTTCTAATATAATGTATGGTCTATTTATAATAATTAGGACAAGCCTGTTCATTATTCAAATCATTGGCTTTTTTTTTTTACAGTTATCTTAACTCCAGAACATTTTTAGGAGTAAGACTATCCTTTGAAGGGTAAAGAAGAATGAACCTACAATCGGTACAGGATTTTTCTGTTAGCAAAGCATTGCCTGACATGCAGGGTACCTTGGCATGAGAGGAGAACTTTTATGACACCATAAGGGAGAAATGAAGGAAAGACACGAGTAAACCCTGGGAAATTGTGGAGGACAGAGGACCCTGGCATGCTACAGTCCATGGGATCACAAAGAGTTACATACAACTTAGCGACCGGACAACAACAATGTTAGAATTCACTTCTGAGTCAGTTACAGGTTTCCCCAGCACTTACAGACACCGCAGTCGCTGAAACAATCACACATGCCCGTCTGCCAGTTGGAGTTTTGAGGTGCTAGACCGCCTCCTACTCCAGGCTGAGTTACAATGACCACTGGAGAAGGTGAAGCTTGCATTTTCAATGCAGGGTCTTAAGCGGCTGTGGTCTGAAAGGAAAAATTTGGTATCAGTAGTCGAAGTCGGAGAATGCAATGGCAACCCACTCCAGTACTCTTGCCTGGAAAATCCCATGGACAGAGGAGCCTGGTAGGCTGAGGTCCATGGGGTCGCTAAGAGTGGGACACGACTGAGTGACTTCACTTTCACTTTTCACTGTCATGCATTGGAGAAGGAAATGGCAACCCACTCCAGTGTTCTTGCCTGGAGAATCCCAGGGACGGCGGAGCCTGGTGGGCTGCCGTCTGTGGGGTCGCACAGAGTCGGACACAACTGAAGTGACTTAGCAGCAGCAGCAGTCTGGAAGTAGATCTTGGAAGCCTGTTTTCAGGGACTCTGCTTCACAGGCAAGTGAAGCAGTTTAGATCAAGTTGCTGGCTGATCTTTGAAGAACCTATTTCGACAGAGGCTCCTGGAGGAAGGAATTCACTGAATCGGTTAAAGGGACAGATGCTTCTCTTGGAGTTAGGGAATGAGACGGGCTTGTAAGTACTGTTTTAAACAGTTATCTGGTCTCCGCACAAGATAGGTAAACAGATGAGGAAACCTGTGTAAATGGCATGTGTGTGTGTGCTTAGTCGTGTCTGACTCTTTGTGACCACATAAACTGGAGCCCACCAGGCTCCTCTGTCCATGGGATTTCCCAGACAAGAATACTGGAGTGGTCTGCCATTTCCTCCTCCAGGGGATCGTCTCGATGCAGGGATCAAACCCTTGTTTCCTGCGTCTCCTGCATTGGCAGGTAGATTCTTTATCACTGTGCCACATGCAAAGCCATGCCAACTAAAAATTGTCACTCGTTATCTGGTGCCACAAGAATTAAGTTATTAACCACTCAGTTGCTGATTTTCAACGTGCCCTGCAAGGAGTTCAAGGTGGAAATTAGGAATGAAGGTCTCTGTGCTCTAGGGAACACTGGCAGAACAGGCCTTCAGAGAGTTAGATATTTTTGAGACAAGATTTTATGAGCCCAGTTTCTCACATGGTCTCATATCCAGAAAAGAACGAAAATCATTAACAGAGACAACTGCTCCGTGTGACTTGCAGCAACCTTCTGCCAAAATGCATGCTTGTTGGCACGTGTCCCCTTCACTAAAATCACATACATACCGACCTCCGCTCTGACCTTCTTAGAGCAGTTCCTTTGAGCTAATTGAGAAGCTCTCAGGCTATAGACCTCATTTGCCCCAAATAAAACCTAACTCACAACTGCCTGTTAACGAGTCCAAGCTCACTTTGCTTGCGGTACAACAGGCCAATAAATCCAAGAGATGAGATGTTGAGGCAAGGAATGCAATTTTATTTGGAAAGCTGACTGACCGAGAGGATAGTTGACTAATGTCTCAAAATAACCATCTTGTCAGGTTCTGGATGCCAGTTTCTTTTATAGAACAGAAGGGGAGGATTTGCAGAACTAAAGTAAAAAGGCAAATACCTGACTCATGGAGTCAGCTTTTAGAAATTTATCCATGAGGGGTTATAAACCCTTCTTCCCTTCCAGCTTTATCGTATAGGCAGTTTCTCACCTAAGGCTCATTCTTACAGGTTGGGCCTTTACTGCCCTTGCAGGGGTTCCTTTGTCTCATTAAGAGTCTACTGCTTGTAGGATATGGCTAGGAATAGGACCTTGTGGCTGGTCTGTCTTAGAGTCAAGATAAAAGCCTGCTTGGGGCCTCCTAACCTGAGTATGGCCCGGGGGGAGCTCAGAAGGTCTCTCCCAAGGACGTGGGTAGGACACTAAACTAGAAAGGGATGCAAAATCAACCATTGTTTAAATTGGCAAGTGAAATGCCCAGGAAAATAATGAGCGTGAGGCTTTCCGTTGACACCAGTCACAGTACAGCTTTTGGAGGAGAAAGGTCCAGTGTGAGAAATTAAGACAAAGTGTCTCCTGTATCAATTAAGAAATCAATTTTCTTGTCTGTCATGGGAGTCAAGGATTACCCAGGGATCCTTGATGGACATTAACATCTCGTTGAGGGGAGCTGCCAGAATCTCCAGGGCCACCCCAATTGTCCAGCATGGCCATCTCAGGAGCCAAAGTCCCCCTTCCCCTTTGGGACTGGAGGCAGTCCCTCTTCCAATGACCTGTTTTTTTTGCTGTCTGGGCATGGCCCGTGGTGGGGAGTTTCTTTGTGTCAGTCTTGGGCACAGTGGCCAGTTGACTTGCATTTGTAGCATTTCCTCTTGTTGGTCTAATTTCCAGGTGAATAGCTGAACTGTCTTGGCCCCCCTGAGGTCACAAAGCATGACTGACAGCAACAGCTATCAGTTTTGCACGATCCCTGGCCTGTCTTTTCTCATGTTGGGTTCTCTCTTCCTCCTGAGCTTGGTCTTGACCAAGGCCTGACAACCCAAAGGCCACATCTAGGAGCTGGGGCATGGGCGTTTGTGGGCCAAGTTGTAATTTTTGGAGTTTCTGTCTAATATGAGGGGTGGACTGGCTAAGTGAGAATACTGTCAGGAGGAGGACGTGCTAGGTTTCCACCCTGAGAGATCAGAGAGCTTAGAAGGGGATCATCTAAAGTGCTGGGAGAGTCTTTTGGTTCTCCAGGTTTTAAATTACAAGAGCCACATAGGGTAGGATTTTGGTAAAGGACTGTGAAAGCCTGAATATAGGGAATCTCACTTCACTTTCTCATCTGGCGGCAATAAAGATCCAATTGCAGAAAGTTGTTATAATTTAGAGACCATTTTCAGGCCATTTTTCTCCATTCCCCAACTTAAACAAAGGCAGGGCACTGCTACAGTAGAATTTAAGTTTCTCATTCTTTAACCCTTCAGTTTTAAAGAATTTCCAGTTCTTAAGGATATACTCCAGAGATGTTTTTTCTGACTTGGAGGGGGATCCTCCCATGTTGAGTAACCTGCAACTGAGAACAAGACAGTGCTCCTAGAATGGAATCCATCATCCAGGAAACTTTTACCCAGAGATTTTAACCTGAAGGGGTGCAGGGCATCCCCTAAATTCCCTTCGGACCTAATTTGGGATTTCAAGCATCCTCTTTTCTCCCATTGATTTCTGACCAGATATCTCTGGCCCCTGTGAGACCATGTGCAGGGCACCCCACCCAGCAATTAGAGAAGGGCTTTCAAGCTAAGTGTAAACTGGTTGCCAGGACTTTCCTTAGGAGGGATCCCTTGTCTGTAGAGCTTACGTCCTACGATAAGTCTTTCCGTGCTGGGGTGTATTCCTCGTGACTGAGCATCTACAAAGCTTATGATTCGGGCTTCTGGGTAGCAGCCAGTCTAATAGGCTGTCCCTAGCACTATGTGTAGGCTTCCAAGGCCTGGAGTGAAGGGGTCCAATAGATGCAAAGGAGAAACTTGGGGAAACTGGAGTGGAGTACTCTGGAAGACAGCACGGGGCTCAAGGTTTGAGGCCCAGCAGGCAGAGAAATTCTCAGAGTAGATTTCTGGGCATTGAGTGAGGTGAGAGACTAGACAACAGAAGGCCCAAAATTACTTGCTCTGTCTTCCTGGAAGCTGAGATAGAATTAAGAATCGTCTGATGATTTTGTCTGACACAGACAGCACAGTGTGACAGTGGCTGGGATGCAGCTTAGGAATGATATCCAAGAAATCCTTCCCTAGAAGAAGGATATTATAAGAAGGAGATAAGGAGCGAGAGCGAGAACTTGTTGTGGGAGTCAAGTGGAAGAGAAAACTGTGGTGGAGGGTTTCACACAGGGCAGTGAGAGCAAGAGAGAGACAGAGAACTTTCAGGCTCCTGCAGGTGGGAAACTGCGTTTCCACCTTGTCCCGGAGGACAGCACCAACTGTCACCCAAGCATTATCTGAATATTGAAAAGAAAGTGAGGGAGAGATGAGAGAAAGAAGGCAGGAGTAAATGTCAGGGGCCCGTAAGTGACAGCTGGGCGAAGCTTGCGATTTACCTTGACTTTCCAAATTCTTGGGTTGCCATACCAGATCTGATCTCTGGGGGCCTCAGTCTGCAGCAGCGTGAAGTGGGGTTTGGGCTCACCAGCCAGAGATTGAGTCTGGGTCACAGCGATGAGAGCACCAGATCCTAACCACTAAACCTGTGGCCAGTGACAAGACCCTGGCTTCCTGGCTTTGCAAAAAAGAATTTCCGCA
The DNA here is from genome assembly GCF_049115385.1 of Moschus berezovskii. Lineage (NCBI taxonomy): Eukaryota > Metazoa > Chordata > Mammalia > Artiodactyla > Moschidae > Moschus > Moschus berezovskii. The sequence continues at coordinate 107,383,588 of NC_142464.1, forward strand.
AAGACAGAAAGTAGTGAAATAAATAAACTGTTTATTAGAAGGAATAGAGCACGGTACGTGTAGATAGACTCATGGTGGGGGGACTCAGAGAGTCACTGAGTTTTGCCCTCGTGGCAGTCTGAACAGTTTTATGTGGCATTTCTTCTGGGTGTCCTTGGCCAATCATTTTGGTTTGCTTGGTTCACAGTCTATATTTTGTATATCACAGGATCCTCCCATGTGTGTGCATGCATCTCTAAGGCAAGATGGATTCTATCAAAAAGGCAAAAGGGTAGAGCATCCCTTGGCATCATGAGCCTTTGACCTCCAGGGGACCTTCCTGTGCATGTGTGGTTGGGGAAGTCTCCTGATTTTGATAACAAGAAATATATGGTCTGGGCAGGGCCCAGAGTCCTCCCTTAATTGTCCTGCTATTGTTATCTCAGAGTTTCAGTCTACAGGAGGTCTTCTGACTTCAAGAATGAGAAATATGTGGTCTGGGCAGGGCCTAGCCTCCTCCCTTCACTCTTGTCATGGGGTTTCTGTCCACAGAGAATGAATTTTACCCTGAGATATACCCTGGGGCTGGGGGGTTCCATTTACCTCCTGCCTCAGTTTCATGGATAGAGGGATTTCACATTTAAAAAAATTTATTTATTACTTTTAGTTGCACTGGATCTTCTTTGCTGCATGGGCTTTCTCTTGTACAGGTTCTAGGAGAGGCAGCAGAGGATGAGATGGTTAGATAGCATCACCGACTCAGTGGACACGAATTTGAGCAAACTAGGGGAGACAGATAGCTTCCCAAGTGGCGCTAGTGGTAAAGAATCTGCCTGCCAGTGCAGCAGATGCCAGAGACCTGCGCTCGACCCCTGGGTTGGGAAGATCCCCTGGAGAAGGAAATGGCAACCCCCTCCAGTATTCTTGCTGAAAAAATTCCATGGACAGAGGAGCCTGGCATGCTGCAGCCCATGGGGTCACTGAGTTGGACATGACTTAGCAACTCAGCAACAGGTTCCAGGGCGCATGGGCTTCAGTAGTTGTGGCTCGTGGGCTCTAGAGAGCTCCAGAGTACAGGCCTAGAAGTTGTGGGGCGTGGTCCCAGTTGCTCCACCACATGTGGAATCTTCCCGGACCAGGGATCGAACCCGTGTTCCCTACATTGGCAGGAGGATTCTTCTCTAATATGTCACCAGGGAAGACCGTCTGAAGCAAGGTCCTGGAGCAACAGCCCACCAGTCTTCACTCCTGGGGGGAGGGGGAGGTTACCAGTTATAGGTGGGATTGAGATCAGGGTGGCTCACTGGTTGTCAGGGAAAGCAGCAGAAGAGCACAGCCATTCATTGCCCCTTTGATAAGCTCTCAGGGTAGAGATGTTCTGATCTAACCTAGAACAGTTACTAGCTGGGGTTGGTGGCAAGGACACAGCCATCTACTGCTTGGGGAAGGTCAGTCATCTGAGCAGAATGTAGGTGACACAGGGACTGGTCAAGCAGAGGATGAACAGAGAGAGCAAGAGTACAGTCATCTTGGGAAGCCTGCCCATTCAGGGCAATTCAGCTCAGCTCTGACACTGTCACCTGTAAACAGTGTCAGATTCCTTGTATTAAAGGCTCAGTAGCACAGGAAACAGTGTCAGACTATTTTTTTGGGCTCCAAAATCACTGCAGATGCTGATTGCAGCCATGAAATTAAAAGACGCTTACTCCTTGGAAGGAAAGTTATGACCAACCTTGATAGTATATTAAAAAGCAGAGACATTACTTTGCCAACAAAGGTCCGTCTAGTCAAGGCTGTGGTTTCTCTCGTGGTCATGTATGGATGTGAGAGTTGGACTGTGAAGAAAGCTGATCGCCGAAGAATGGATGCTTTTGAACTGTGATGTTGGAGAAGACTCTTGAGAGTCCCTTGGACCGCAAGGAGATCCAACCGGTCCATTCTAAGGGAGATCGATCCCGGGTGTTCATTGGAAGGACTGATGCCAAAGCTGAAACTGCAATACTTTGGCCACCTCATGTGACGAGTTGACTCACTGGAAAAGACTCTGATGCTAGGAAAGGTTGGGGGCGGGAGGAGAAGGGGACGACCGAGAATGAGATAGCTGGATGGCATCACCGACTCTGTGGACATGAGTTTGAGTGAACTCCGGGAGTTGGTGATGGACAGGGAGGCCTGGCGTGCTGTGATTCATGGGGTCGCGGAGAGTCGGACATGACTAAGCGACTGAACTGAACTGAACTGAGCACAGGACGCTCTTGCCTGGAAAATCCCACTGACGGAGGAGCCTGGTGGGCTGTAGTCCATGGGGTCGCTACGAGTCAGACATGACTGAGCGACTTCACTTTCACTTTTCACTTTCCACTTTCACACATTGGAGAAGGAAATGGCAACCCACTCCAGTGTTCTTGCCTGGAGAATCCCAGGGATGGGGGAGCCTGGTGGGCTTCCGTCTATGGGGTCACACAGAGTCGGACACGACTGAAGTGACTTAGCAGCAGCAGCAGCACAGGACGCCCCCCCCCCCAACTCCTACTTCAGACATCCATTGTACATCCATTGTTACCCGTGCTTCTTTTTAAAACATTTCTTTCATTTATTCATTTTTAAATTTTTTGGCTGTCCAGGGTCTTCATCACTGCACACGGGCTTTCTCAGGTTGCAACAAGTGGAAACTACTCTTCATTGGGCTGCACCGGCTTCTCATTGCGACGGCTTCCCTTGTTGAGGAGCACAGGCTCTAGGCACACAGGCTTCAGTAGTTTTGCAGCACATGGGCTCAGTAGTTGCTGCTCAAGGGCTATAGCGCCTGGGCTCAGTAGTTGTAGTGCACATCCCACAGCATGTGGAATCTTCCAAGACCAGGGATCAATCACATGTGCCTCTGCACTGGCAGGCAGACTTCCAATCCAGTGAACCACCAGGGAAGTCCTCACCTGTGCTTCTGATCAGGTAGATCAGAGGTTCCCATGATCCCCTCTTCAATTCCGTTAATTGGCTGAAGTGGCTCACAGAACTCAGTGAAACAGTTTTTTATCAGATTATTGATGTATTACAAAGGGTATTAAAGGATACAGATGGACAATCGGATGAAAAGATACCTAAGGGGAGCTTCAGAGCCTGTGGAGTTTGGGGTGCATCACTCTCCCAGCACGCAAACCCCAACCCTCTCTGAACTCTGTCCTTTTGGGGTTTTATGGAGGCTTCATGCATAGGCGTAATTGATGAAATCATTGGCCATTGGTGATTGAACTTAGTCTCCAAACCCTTCTCCCTTCCCTGCCTCGAAGTCTGGAAGGTAGGGCTGAACGTTCCACCCCTAGTAAATCCTAAAGGAAATCAACCCTGAATATTCATTAGAACTGATGCTGAAGCTGAAACTCCAATACTTTGGCCACCTGATGCGAAGAGCCGACTCATTGGAAAAGACCTTGATGCTGGGTAAGACTGAAGGCAGGAGGAGAAGGGGGTGGCAGAGGATGATATGGTTGGATGGCATCGCCAACTCAGTGGACACGAGTTTGAGCAAACTTCAGGAGACAGTGAATGATGGGGAAGCCTGGCACGCTGCAGTCCACGGGGATGTAAAGAGTAGACACGACTGAGCGACTGAACAACAGCAACAGCAGTCACAGGTTGGTTCCCCTGGCAACCAGCCCCCATCCTCAAGGGTTTTCCAAAAGTCGCTTCATTAGCATAAACTCTGTAGTTGAGAGGAGCTTGTTATGAATAACAAGACACCTTTGTCACTTTTATTACTCAATAAATTCCAAAGATTTTAGGAGCTCTGTACCCTGAACAGGAATGAAAGTCAAATATGTATAAACCACAGTATCACAGTCAAAAGTCAAAGTGTTAGTCCCTCAGTAGTGTCCAACTTTTTGCGACCCTGTGGACAGTAGCACACTAGGCTCCTCTGTCCATGGGATTCTATAGGCAAGAACACTGGAGTGGGTTCCCTATCCCTTCTCCAGGGGATCTTCCCAACCCCGGGCTCAAACCCAGGTCTCCCACATTGCAGGCAGATTCTTTACCATCTGAGCCACCAGGGAAATCCAAGAATGCTGGAGTCAGTAGCCTGTCCCTTCTCCAGGGATATGACAGTTATCCTCTCCAATCTTCCTGCATCCAAGTTGATCCTTCACTTGAAATTTACCTGAAGCCTTGTTAGGGGGCAAGCAAAGATAGCGTGCCCAAGCAAAACTTATTATGAAGTACATTTTGTTAGGTTTGTCCTAATTTCTTTCCATCCTGAGAGGCAGTGTGGTGTAATTAAACATTGATTTGATTAAAAAACCCATTTTTTAAATGTGAACCATTTTTAAAAGTCTTTATTGAATTTGTTAAAGTATTGTTTCTGTTTTATGTTTGGGGTTTTGGTCACAAGGCATATGGGATCTTAGCTCCCTCCCCAACCAGTGATCTCTCTTACACCCCCTGCATTGAAAGGCAAAGTCCTAACCATTGGACTGCCAGAAAGTCCCTGATTTGATTTGGAGTGAGGATGTGCTGTGCTTAGTCACTCAGTCATGTCTGGCTCTTTTCGATCCCATAGACTGTAGCCCACTAGGCTCTTCTGTCCATGGAATTCTCCAGGCCAGAATACTGGAGAGGGTAGCCTTTCCCTTCTCCAGGGGATCTTCCCAACCCAGGAATCGAACCGGGGTCTCCTGCACTGCAGGAAAATTATTTACCAGCTGAGCTACCAGGGAATACCCAGGAGTGAGAATATCTTTGCTCAAATTCCATTTTTCTAAACTGTGTGATCTTGGACTAGTCATTGATCTGCCTAGTCATTTAAATTTCCTCCTACTCATCTGTGAAATGGAAGTGGTTTCTGACCTATCCACCTCATGTGCTCATTGAGACTATTAAATAAGATAAAGTCCAAGGATGAATTTAATGAACAATTAAAAAAAAATCAGACTTGTATAACGAGGAGTGGCTAAAATGTACAAAAATGCAGCAAGGAAATTTCTTTTGATCATTTCCACAAATAATTCTTGGCAAAAGTGTCAGTTAATATTTGCTGAGATGCCACCCTATATCGGGCACTGTACTAGACTCACACTGTCCCCTTAGTGTACAATAGCCCCTGTTAAGTATGAACTATATTACCTTTACTGAGTTGATGAGGAAATGGAGGCTCTGAGACTTTAAGTAAATTGTGAAATTCAAACCCTTCTCCGGCTCACTCCACAGGCCCTGTTCCTCCCTTTGCCCTCAGCTAAAGAGTCTGCTCCTTCAGAGCACTGGCTGCATTGTGGCATTGTCACTGGTTTGTTGTGATCTCCTTGAGAACTGGGACCCTCTCTTCCCATTTATTCCTTTATCATCACATTCAGAGTTAGGCTCATCGAAGGTACTTTTCATTGTCTTCTTGAATTAAGTACTTATTATATGCTTAATTCACTCACAGTGTGTTAGACACTGAGATGTAATACATTTCCATTTCAGAATCAGGACAAAAGAAAAACACTAAAATTGAAAATATAGTGCTTCCAGATACTCAGGCAATATGATTATACTATTTGCTTTCTTGTATTGTTTTCCTCATAGGGCAGTTTCAAAAACAAGCAAATTACCTCAGTTGTTCTATATTACTTTATACTTTTTCTATTTCTTGAGTTAACTGGTTTCTTTTCTAGATTTCATTGCCCAGTCATGTCTGGCTGAGTTGGATAGTTGGGTAGTGCCTAAAAACAAAAAAAGGAGAGCAGTATATGACACAGGGCAACATCTTGGATATTTATCCACACAAGGGAAGGCATATCAACAATGATACGCCCAGGCTTCATCATCAATTCAGTTCTGTTGTTCAGTCGTGTCCGACTCCTTGTGACCCCATAGACTACAGCACGCCAAGCTTCTCTGGCCATCACCAACTCCTGGAGCTTGCTCAAACTCATGTCCATCGAGTTGGTGATGCCATCTAACCATCTCATCCTCTGTCATCCCCTTCTCCTCCTGCCTTCACTCTTTTCCCAGCATCAGGGTCTTTTCCAATGAGTCAGCTCTTCGCATCAGGTGGCCAAAGGATTGGAGTTTCAGCTTCAGCATCAGTCTTTCCAATGAATATTCAGGACTGATTTTCTTTAGGATTGACTGGTTGGATCTCCTTGCAGTCCAAGGGACTCTCAAGAGTCTTCTCCAACACCACAATTCAGAAGCATCAATTCTTCGGCGCTCAGCTTTCCTTATGGTCCAACACTCACACCCATACATTACTACTGGAGAAGCCACAGCTTTGACTAGATGGACCTTTGTCTGCAAAGTAATGTCTCTGCTTTTTAATATGCTGTCTAGGTTGGTCCTAGCTTTTCTTCCAAGAAGCAAGCATCTTTTAATTTCATGGCTGCAGTCACCATTTGCAGTGATTTTGGAGCCCAAGAAAAAGTCTGTCTCTGTTTGTATTGTTTCCCCATCTATTTGCCATGAGGTGATTGGACCAGATGCCATGATCTTAGTTTTTTGAATGTTGAGTTTTAAGCCGGCTTTTTCACTCTCCTCTTTCACTTTCATCAAGAGGTTCTTTAGTTCTTCTTTGCTTTCTGCCACAAAGGTGGTGTCATCTGCATATCTGAGGTTATTGATATTTCTCCCAGCAATCTTGATTCCAGCTTGTGCTTCATCCAGCCCGGCATTTCGCATAATGTACTCTGCATATAAGTTAAATAAGCAGAGTGACAGTATACAGCCCTGACATATTCCTTTCCAAGTTTGGAACCAGTCCATTGCTCCATGTCCGGTTCTAACTCTTGCTTCTTGACCTGTATACAGACTTTTCAGGAGGCAGGTAAGGTGGTCTGGCATTCCCATCTCTTTAATATTGTTGTGATCCACATAGTCAAAGGCTTTGGCGTAATCAATAAAGCAAAAGTAGATGTTTTTCTGGAACTTTCTTACTTTTTCTATGATCCAGTGGAGCTAATTGTAAATTAGCCAGATATATCACTATAAATTGTCCCCTGAGTCCTAGCAACAGTCTCATGTGAAGAATACTCTATTTTTGGATGAGGATAAAACGAGTTTATTTTATTTTTTAGATAGAAGAAGCTTTAAAATGTTCTTCTAAATGTTCATACCTGTTAGACATTTCTTCCATCAGAAATAGGTCTAGGTATTTCCCTTTCCATTGGTGAGTGTGGTATACAAACATATAATTTTCTAAACTTTAATTAAATGATTATAGTTACACAAAAAGAGGGCTTCCCAGGTGACTCAGTGATAAAGAACATGCCTGCCAGCGCAGGAGACATAAGAGACGTCGGTCGGTTCAGTCCCTGGGTCGGGAAGAGCCCCTGGAGGAGGGCATGGAAACCCACTCCAGTATTCTTGCCTGGAGAATCCCAAGGACAGAAGAGCCTTGTGGGCTACCATCCATGGAGTCACAAAGAGTCAGATACAACTGAGCAACTAAGCACAGCAACAGTAATAATTGTTATAGGCAAGGCTCATGGATAGATGCTAATTCTAGACTTCGAAAGTATGATGAGAAACAACACATTTACATGGTCTCAAAGTATCACCCCACAGACTTCTGACTAATTACAAAGGGAAAAATAGCAACTCTCCAGTGGATAAGCTGCTGCTGCTGCTGCTAAGTCACTTCAGTCGTGTCCGACTCTGTGTGACCCCATAGACGGAAGCCCACCAGGCTCCCCCGTCCCTGGGATTCTCCAGGCAAGAACACTGGAGTGGGTTGCCATTTCCTTCTCCAATGTGTGAAAGTGGAAAGTGAAAAGTGAAAGTGAAGTCGCTCAGTCGTCTCCGACCCTTAGCGACACCATGGACTGCAGCCCACCAGGCTCCTCCATCCATGGGATTTTCTAGGCAATAGTACTGGAGTGGCTTGCCATTGCCTTCTCCGAGTGGATAAGCTAGCAGACACTATCTTAGTCAAGTGACCAAAGTTAGTAATTATCAGTAATGGGACATACTGATGTGTTCCAGAAAGTGGAGACAATGCTATGACTGAATATATTAATAAATCTTATCTATGGAGTAGGGGTGACTAGAGCATGTCTAACCATGCAATAGGTAAAGAAACAGCAATCACTCATATTATTTAAGAAAGGGAAGTGTTTGATATTTTATGGCTCGGATAATGTTTAAAGTTCATCTGTGTTCAAATTTGATTATGGAGTGCTAGTATATTTATTTGATCCCTCATGGTCTTAGCTGATGTTGATGCTCTGTGAAATTGTTCCTGTGCTAGAGGAGAACATCAGGACCCAGTGTGAAGGACAATATGGATGAACCTTAAAGGCATTAAGTGAAAGTTACTCAGTCGTGTCCAACTCTTTGCGACCCCATGGTATACAATCCATGGAACTCTCCAGGCCAGAATACTGGAGTGGGTAGCCTTTCACTTCTCCAGGGGATCTTCCCAACACAGGGATCAAACCCAGGTCTCCTGCCTTGCAGGCGGATTTTTTACCAACTGAGCTATCATTACACTAAGTGAAATAAGTCAGACAGAGCAAGATACACACAGTATGATCTCGCTTATACCTGGAATCTAAGATAAGCAAACCAAACTATGTATATGGAGAGCAGCTTGGGGGTTGTCAGAGGTAAGGGGTGGGATGTGGGTGAAACGGGTGAAGTAATAACAAACTATACTATCTAGCAGTATAAATTTGCAGTTGTAAAATAAATAAGTCTTGGGAGGTGATATGCAACATGGTGACTATCATTACTAACATGTATTGCATATTTCAAAGTTTCTAAGAGAATAAATCTTAAAAGTTCTCATCTCAAGAAAAACACTTGTAACTGTGTGGTGATGGATGTTGATGATTTACCGTGATCATCATTTCACAGCATATACACGTCAAATCATTATGTTGTGCATGTGAAACTAATATAATGTTATATGTCAATTATATCTGTAACCCGCCCCCCGACCCCCAGAAACCCAAAACCCTGGTGTGAGTGCCAGGCCAGCTCACAGCTGACCAAAGTCCAGCCCAAGCACTCAAGTTCCAAGGTGGCAGGAGCTGCTTTCTCTTTCTCAGGATATGAATCGGACAACTGATAACACTTGGATAAGATAGATCTGTACATTAATTACTTGATAGCAGTTTGCCAACATCAATTTCCTGGTTTCGATATTTATACTATAGTTTGTAAAATATTAACCGGGAAAGCCAGGTGAGGGCTGTATGGGGACTCTGTGTGTTATTTTAAAAATATTTTATTGAGATATATTTTACACTCATTTTACATACAATCCAGTGGTATTTTTTTTTTTTTGGCCCCTGTGGAGCATGCGGGATCCTAGTTCCCCGACCAAGGATTGAACTTGCACACCCTGTCCCCTGTCATCCCCACCACAGTGGAAATGCAGAGTCTTCTTAACCACTGGACTGATTATTTTACATACTATAGAATTCACTCTTTCAAAATGGATATAGCTCAGCGATTTTAGCCTATTTATAGTTGCATAACCACCTCCGTAATCTAATTGTGAACTATGTTAGCGCACGTCCTCTGAAGAAAACCCGCTTCCATTATCAGTTGCTCTTCCTTTCCTCTTGCCTCCTCCAGCTCCAAACAACATCTAATGTGCTTTTTGTCTCTATTGCTTTGCTTATTCTAGTCATTTCATATAAATGGAATCAGAGAATATATGATCTTTTGTGACTGATGTCCTTTAGTTAGCATAATGTTTTCAAGGTTCAGTCTTGTCACAACATGTATTAGTACTTTTTTTAAACTGCTGAATAATATTCCATTATGTGGATAGACCATTTTGTGTTTATCCATTCATCAGTGAATGGATATTGAGGTTGTTTCTACTTTTTTTGTTACTATGAATAATGCTCCTATTACTATCTGCCTACCCCACAGGTTTTTGTGGAGACATGTATTTTCATTTCTCTTGGGCTTACCCAGTAGAATTGCTGGGTCAAAATGCTAACTTATGTTTAGCATTTTGGAAAGCAGCTATGCTCACCACTATACCATCAAAGCCATGCTTAGCATTTCCAACTACTTCAAACTATTTTCCAAAATGGTTGGGTTTTGTTTGCAATTTCTGTCATCGTGGCCAACATTTGTTATTGCTTGTCTTTCTATGTGTTACTTTGCAATACTTTTCATAAGTCTAGAATTATTTCCAAAAAATAAAAAACAGAGCATGAAAGAGAAGATGGAAAAAGGAAAGCTCCCATAGGACTTAGAGCAAAAAATACAAAAGCAATCTATCACAAAAGCTGTAAAAATATATATACCAAACCCTAGTATATGGTGTAAATATAGCTGTGATATTTCTGATCTCTGGTTGCTGTTCCCCCTTCTAATTCTTAGGAACCATCCTAAAGAATTTCTTTTTTTCATATGAAGCTCTATAAAATGCATTCAGAATAGGCGAAGCTTATTAAAATTTATTAGGTTTGTATTTTTTATATACATTAAGGTGGCTTTTTATTTTGGTTTTTTATTTTTTTTCAATGTGCCATAATGACTTTTTGCTGCTCTTTTACAATAAGAGACGCTAACCACTGTGGATCTCTCAGGAAGCAATGAGAAAGAAGGTTCTAGCAAATGAACAAAAAGCAGGGAGGGGTGGTGATGGTGGTGGGCGTGTGTTATTTGTGGGTCTCTTTGTGTAAGGAGGAGGCGTCTGTCTTCAAGGGCAGGCTCATCAGGCCAGGGAACAAGTGAACTTGCCTCTCTGCCTGGGCTCTGGCTCCTTTGCAGGGAGGAGGGTCGCGGGGGCCGTGACAAGGGCAGGACAGAGTGTGTCCGCGTTAGGCGGAACCATGTAATCAAACCATCACTGCGCATCGGCAGCCTCGGGATTGCCCTTTAGGGCTGAGAACTCGCTCGCCTGCATTTCCAGTGCCCGCGGGAGGTGTGGTCTCCGCGGGCAGGGAGGGCGGCGTGGGGCTCTCCCCTGGGTGACTGCTCGCCTCTCAGGATGGAGAGAGACCGCGGCGTGCCGTGTTCACAAGGCACCCACATTCGGCCTTCCAGGATGTGGGTTGTGCACCCGCCTTTCTCCTCTGCTGAGGCCCGACCTTGACCTTTTTGCCCCTGTGGCAGCCAACGGGGAGCCGGCGGGCAGGGTCAGAGGCGATCAGGACCAGGCTGGCTCCAGGCGGCTGCACCTTCGGGGCCGCGGGGAGGGTCGCGAGGCCAGGACCCGGGCTGGTCCCCGTCCCTGAGACAGAGGTTGGGGCCCCACTCCCTCCTGGTCCCCTGTTGCTCTGTCCGCAGGAGCCACCCAGCGTTACCAGGCATTTATTATACATTTTAAAAAGTTTTCATCAGATGAGTGGACTGATCAGCTCACTTCTGATCAGGAAATAAGACAGAAATACCATCACCAGCACCCTACTCCTGGCCTTGCTGGCTTTAGCACCCCTTAAGCGGGCTTCCCAGGTGGCAAGACTTTGGATAAGAACCTGCCTGCCAACACAGGAGACCCAGATTTGATCCCTAGGTAAGGAAGATTCCCCTGGAGGAGGGCATGGCAACCCACTCCAGCATTCTTGCCTGGAGAATCCCATGGATAGAGGAGCCAGGCAGGCTATGGCCCATGGGGTGGCAAAGAGTCATACAGGACTGAAGCAACTTCGCACAGCACACACAGAGGCTGACCTCAGATTCTGTTTCCTGCGCACATGTCATTTTTTTTTTTAATGACAAGAAGCAACCACAGCTTTCAAAACAAACTCCTTCTGTGGATTCATGACAAAGAAAGTAAACAAACTGCAGTCATGCCATTTCTGTTGCGCACTTTTTTTTTTTTTTTTAACAATAATTGTCTTGATTTTAGGGAAAGGAAGCTCCCAATCCTGCATGTAAGCTCTACCAGGGCAGGGAATATTTGTGGGCTTTGTTCGCTGAGGTATCTCCAAAGCTCAGTGGAGGGCCTGGCACACAGTAGGTGCTCATTAGCATACCTGGTACTAGTCTCAATGTGTAGTCCTGGCTACAACTGGAGTGCATCAGACACAGCCTAGTGCTCATCCCTGGAAACCGCTTAAGCAGTGGCAGTTCTTTCCCGAACTCCTTAGACTGCCAGGCAGCCCACATTCCAAACCTCAGTATTCACATGACAGAAACTGTCCTTTTGAGTGATGACTTCCCGTTTCTGGGGCCTGGGAAGAAGAGGCATTGCAGGAAATGCTTTTTTAAAAAAAAGTACGTTTGAACTTTCTTTTACCTTTCCTTTTCATCCTCAAATATCAGAACAAAACAACCAGGAAAGGCTATACAAAATGTTGTACATTTTCTCTCTTCAGCACAGAGAACCAAGCAGAGAGTGGGGTTGTCACTAGGCTACTGGTTGATAGATATTTTTAACTACCTTTGTAATTTTGTACATTGTCTGAAAAAAAGCTTTATTTTACAGTTAGCAGTCATTCCTTTTATAATCAAAGCAAGAAATACCCATTTTGGAAACAAAAAGAAAATTCAGTGACCAAAAAATAATGTATAGGTTTGCACCAATTATCCTATAGCTGTCTGAATGTTTTTCTCCTGAGACCCTAGCCAGTGCCTGGAAACAGTTGGCATTCATGAATTTCATGAAATTCAGGAAGGAATGAATGAATTGATATGCTTCCCATGATCTCTCTCAGGAAAAACACGTTTGTTTGACTGTCTCATGCTCAGTTGCTTCTGACTCTTTGTGACCTTGTGGACTGTAAGCCCACCAGGCTCCTCTGTCTATGGAATTTTCCAGGCAAGAATACTGGAGTGGGTTGCCATTTTCTCCTCCAAGGGACCTTCCCAACCCAGGGATTGAACCTGTGTCTCCTGTGTCTCCTGCTTTGCAGGTGGATTCTTTACCACTGAGCCATGGGGAAAACTTATGTTGTGATTTTTAATATAAGTATATGAATATTTCATTAAGCAGAGACTGGAGCATCCGCTGAGAGCATTTGAAGTCCACCAATGGTAATCTGAATATTTTGTCGCCAGCAGCTGTGTGCTGACTGCCAGTTAGTTTGTTGGAAAGTTTACCTCCTCAGTGTAGGGGCCTAAACAGTTTTTAGTTCCAAAGTCTAAGCTCTGCTTGGTTTCTGTTTCTTTCACTTCTTTTGACTTCCTCTTTCGAATATGAAAAATGGTGGGGCCCCAGGTGCACCTGTGGACTTATGTACAGTGAACCAAGTAGAGAGTGGGGGCCCCAGGAGGTTTCAAATTTCATTTCTCAGGAAGGTTTCCTATAGCAGTGGGGAAGCTTGCTCCATCCAGCCTGGCCCAGAGCAAACAGCAGTAAGAACCAGCATCCCAGATTTCTTTTTTGACCAATGTATCTTATTCTGAAAAAGATCTTGCATCTTCTCACATGAGAGTTCTTACTCAAGAACTTACTCAAGTTCTTACTCGACTCTCTGATAGTCATCAACTGGGAGAGGAAAAAAAAACACACTTACTTCTCTGAGGCTTAAATAGCATTTCACAACTCTAGGGATCCTTTAGGTTGCAATGAAATATAAAAGAAAAACAAACACAAAACATCCAAACAACTGCAAATCTCGTTGCTTCAGCCATTAAGTCCCTGACGGTGTTTGACTGCAACCCCTCAAGGTTAAAGATCAACAGCAACAGTTGAGGGCAAGATAACAAAAGACAACTTCCCCGAAATCACTTTAGTGCCTGGCAATGTTTCTAAGAATTTCTGGGACCTTGTCTATAAGCCTGTCTCCTCCGTTCAGTGGTCTTCAAAGCTTCAGTGCGTAAAAGCTGCTTGGAGAAGTTGTTTACGATGTAGATTCCTGGGCACTGTCTCCGGAGATTGTGATTTAGGTGGGCTGGGCTGGGGTCCAGGAATCTGACTGAGAACCCCCAGGCCTGCTGCCCCATCTGCCGTAGGGTGCTGTCATGTAGAGTAATGTAGCCCTTCTGCGTAGACCCACCTTGGTGAGAATTCGGAAAAAAAAAAACCTTCCTCTTCTCCAGGCAGATGCGGTCATGCCAGGGCCTCCAGCTGGTCAAGGAGCACAGGCTGAACTAGCCCCGCTCACCCCTGGGCTGCCAGCCGTGCATCTCAGGAGAATGGTCCGTCTGTGACTTTACCGGGGGTACTTTGTAACCCACATCTCTGGGCGTTTTTATTTCTCTTCTGTTAAGAATAACTGTAGGACTTCCCTGGTGGTCCAGTGGTTAAGAATCCACCTGTCAAAGTAAGGGACCCAGGTTTGATCCCTGGTCCAGGAAGAGCCCACATGCCAAGGGACAGCTAAGCCCATGTGGCAGCTATGGAAGCCTGCACACCCTAAGGCTCCTCAAGAGAAGCCACTGGAATGAGAAGCTCGTGTACCATGACTAGAGGTAGCCCCTGCTTGCCACAACTAGAGAAAACCTGTGCAGCAACAAAGACCCAGCCCAGCCACAAATAAATAAAAATTTAAAAAATAAAAAGAATAACCGCCGATATAGGGCTTCCCTGGTGGTCTGATGGTTAGGAATCCGCCTTCCAGTGCAAGTAACCTGTGTTTGATCCCTGATCAAGGAACTAAGATCCCACACGCCGCGGGGCAGAATGAGTGTGTGGGCCACAACTAAAGAAGCACATGCTCTGCAGCTACAGAGCCCATGCACTCCACACACAAGTCCATGCTCCACAACACAAGGAAGAGCCCGTGTGCTGCAGTGAAGACCCAGCAGAACCAAAAACAAAAACCAAGAATAACTGCAGACCAAACCCACTTTAGCAAACACCACTGGGTGCCCAATGTGTGAAGTGTCTGTGTTTGATTTAACAGGAGTTCAAGAGAGTCTATAGTTCCCTCTCCATGGTCAGCAGCTCTGCCTATCACTGAGTGACCACACGGTTGTTGCATTTCTTGCCAACTTTGATCCCACAGAGCAGAGTGAGTGATGAAAGAGTTGATGGGGGCCATTCAGAAAAAAAGGTAGAATGGAGGCAGGAGGAATTGAAATGAGGATCTTGGTGGAGAGGCTTGGAAGAGAGACTGGGACTCCTTTCTGCAGAAGACTCCTTTCATGGGATGACCTCAATGGCCAGAAACCTTGCAGGATTTGGTTCACCATTTAAACATCCTCATTTCACCCATTAATAGTCACAGTTAATCTTACACCTGTCTTTCCAGTCTTGGAACACGTCATCTTTCTAAGAACAGCCCCTTATCTTGAAAAGGATAGCCCCTTATCTTTCTAATAGTATTAATATACTACACTAATTGCATTAATATTAAACAATATATCGCTTCAATTTTCCTCTTCTTTCTGGTGTTTATCCATGTTAAATTTTTTTTTAAATTTTGATGGATGCATTTTCATCTCATAACTTCTCATTTTGAAAGCTCACAAATGTATAGTGAGAAATGGTCTCTTTACACATATAAATAAAGCACTCGAATTGAAGTTTGAAGCATTCTAGTCTGTTTTCCTTACTTTCTTACCAAAGATTCACATTCAAGGATTCTCAAACTTTATTCTCATTCGTTCATTGTTCTCATGATTTAGCTAAATCTACAAAATTCCATCTTCTGTTTTCAAGCAGAATAGTTTCAAAACCCAAGTTTCAAAAACCAAGCAAAATAATTACAAAATACAAAGACATTAGACCAGTACAAGTAAACATACCTATGTATGAAATAAACAGTGAAATTCATGACCCAGTTATAGACACAATGCCTAATATATGTTTCCTGCTGAAAGCAGTAGTTCATGATTCAAGACTGCCTTATGAAAAGTGTGGCATCTCACACATGCTTGGCACATGTTGAATACGACTTAATTTACTACAGTTAAAACAATTAGACAAGAAAACATTGGTCCTTCTGTTGAACCTCAAATAAAAATATTTCTCTATATTTGAGAAATAGAAACAAGGAAATCAAATACTTTTAAAGAGAACTTTCTTTTTTAAGTGCTGAGATAAGTTTTAAAGAAATGCTTCATTTCAAAGTACTTACAGTTAAGAAATAGGTTCTGGGCAGCTGTGTCTTGTGGCTTAGAGAATCTCACTAGAAGTGAAAGACGCAGGAAAGAAGTGTATTCAATTGCAGTTTGTTTTAGTCAAAGTACATATTCAGCGGTTTTTTATTGGCCAATGAAATCCAGGCAGAAGAATTTTCAAAGTATGTTTCTTTTTCCTTGAAACCGAAACTATTAAAAAAAAAAAAAGTGTTCCTTCTCCTATCTTTTATTAAGTACACTCATATATCTTTTTAAGGTAAAAACAGATTTGATTCATTATATAATTTGATTGATTTTACCTGCCTGGCAGAACTTAGCAATTTTTAAATTTTACCCTTTAACTCAATAAGATTTAGTGTGTATTTATTGCCATTTTTAAACTGGGGAGCTTAGGTAGTGTTAAGAGGAAACAAGCTATCGGGAATTCTGTGTCTAATCAGACACTGCTTTTTTTCTTCTGACTCTTTGGACTCATTTGTTTTCCCTTGTTGTTGTTGTTGTATGGATATGAGAGTTGGACTGTGAAGAAAGCTGATCCCCGAAGAATTGATGCTTTTGAACTGTGGTGTTGGAGAAGACTCTTGAGAGTCCCTTGTACCGCAAGGAGATCCAACCAGTCCATTCTAAGGGAGATCGATCCTGGGTGTTCATTGGAAGGACTGATGCTAAAGCTGAAACTGCAATACTTTGGCCACCTCATGCGATGAGTTGACTCACTGGAAAAGACTCTGATGCTGGGAAAGGTTGGGGGCGGGAGAAGAAGGGGACGACTGAGAATGAGATGGCTGGATGGCATCACCGACTCTGTGGACATGAGTTTGAGTGAACTCCGGGAGTTGGTGATGGACAGGGAGGCCTGGCGTGCTGTGATTCATGGGGTCGTGGAGAGTCGGACACGACTGAGCGACTGAACTGAACTGAACTGTTGTTATTATTTAGTTGCTAAGTCATGTCTGACTCTTTGCAACCCCATGAACTGTAGCCCATCAGGCTCCTCTGTCCATGGGATTTCCCCAGCACGAATATCGGAGTGGGTTGCCGTTTCCTCTCCCAGGGGATCTTCCCCACCCAGGGATCCAAACTGTGTCTTCTGAATTTGCAGGTGGATTCTTTACCACTGAGCCATGTGGGAATACTTCGGGCACTGTACTAAATGCTTTTTTTTTTTTAAAGTATTTATTTATTTTGGATTTGGCTGCATTGGGTCTTTGCTGTCACATGTGGGATCTTTAGTTGTGGTATGTATCAGCTTAAAAAGATGCACAACATGAGAGTTGCTAGTTAAGTTTTCTTTGGGGCAAAATGAAGACTGCAGCCTAGGAGACAGCACCTCAGATAGTGCTGAGAAGCTGTTCCACAGTGATGAGGGACAGTCGGGATACATGTGGTTTTGGTGAAGGGGGAGTTCGCGCAATCAGGCACTTATATTTGCAAAAGTTTTCTGCTAGTCACAAGGAGCTGATGTCCCCATGAAGGGATTTAGTGCTTTTCTAGAGACGAGGAGATGCAAGGATTGGGCTCAGAGAATCAGTTCCTGAAAATATTTAACTCTCTGAAGACCTGTTCTGCCAGTTTTCCCAGAACACAGAGTGCCCATTCCTGAATTCCCTTCACGGCATGCTGAAGGTCAAGAGCTGCAGCCGCATAGAAATCAGTTCCTGCAGAAGTGAAGTGAAGTGAAGTGAAAGTTGCTCAGTCGTGTCCGACTCTTTACAACCCCATGGACCCATGGAATTCTCCAGGCCAGAATACTGGAGTGGGTAGCCTTTCCCTTCTCCAGGGCATCTTCCCAACCCAGGGATCGAACCCAGGTCTCCCGCATTGCAGGAGGATTCTTTACCAGCTGAGCCACAAGGAATTCCTGCAGAGGCAGATGGCAAATGACAGCTTGCAGTTGACACATGTGAACTTTTAGTTGCAGCATGTGGGTCTAGTTCCCTGATTAGGGATCAAACCTGGGCCCCCAGCATTGAGAGCACAGAGTCTTGGCCACTGGACCACCAGGGAGGTCCTCTAAATGCTTTTCATGTGTTGATTTATTAAATTTTCCTCATAATTCTGTATGTAAAATTGTATGGCGGCTCAGTGGTGAAGAATCCACCTGCAATGCAGGAGATGCAGGTTCGATCCCTGGCTTGGGAAGAACCCCCGGAGGAGGAAATGGCAACCCACTCTGGTATTCTTGCCTGGAGAATCCCATAAACAGAGGAGTCTGGTGGGCTACCATCTATGGGGTCCCAAAGAGTTGGACATGGTTGAGCGGCTGAACACACACACACAATTCTGTGGGGTAGGTATGATTGTCACCTCCATTTAATTGGCAAGGAAACTGAGTCACAGCAACGTTAAGTGGCTAGAAGGTGGCAGTTAGGAATTGGCTGACACAGGACTGCAGTCTTTGTCTGCTGAGGTCTACACCACATCCCTCCCCACGTTTTCACCTTACAGTCTGCTCTAGCGAGAAAGATCTGCCATTCCATACAACCTCAGAGGGAGTGAAAAGACTGGCCACTCTCATTTCCGAAAGGCTTAAATTATGAATCAGAAATCAAAATGTTATGAAGTTATTTCAAAAAGAAGAAGCTCAAGTGTAAAAAAAATGTTATATAGAAATTGGATGTGATGTAGTAAAAGGAGCCATCGTTTGTAGCTGAGCTGATGCAGAATAAAATCCTGCTTGTGCACCTTGATAGCTATGAGGCCTCTGGAAGTCAACTCAAAATGTAAACTTTGGTTTCCTTACCTCTAAAATTAGAAGACTAGCCTTTTTGACCAACATCTTAGGTGTTTGACCAACTGCAAGGTGGCAGAGGTAGCATCTGTTCTTTCAGCTTCACTGTGCCACTCAAGGATGACAAGAAGAGGAAAGATGCTGGAAAGTCAGCCAAGAAAGACAAAGAGACCCAGTGAACAAATCCAGGGGCCAGGCCAAAATACAGTGGTCTGAAGGCAGAGTTCGTGGCAAGCTCAATAACCTAGTCTTGTTTGACAAAGCAACATACGACAAACACTGCAGAGAACGTCTCAACTATTGGGTTGGCTAACTGGAGAAGTGCCCCAGGTTTCCCTTGTTTTCATGACTCTGACTTGTTTGAAGAGTATCTATGTGAAATTAACCTCTTCTTCAAGGAGCCCTAGGTTCTTTCACTGGAGAATGGTATTTAGAAAAGATCTGTTCTAGACAAGCTCATGGCTGTTGGATTCTCATTGCTTTTAGGGTCCTTTAGTAAAGAGAAGACTCATGTTCATTTACTTATACACATGAATGAATATGTATGCATGTACATCCATCCATCATTATTGATCAAAATCATGACTTCATACTGATACTTCTAATTCTAATCCAATTCCATGAGGTTTACTTCTAGCTTTCCTCCTTGTAGCTTTCCTCCTTGTCTTTTTTTAAGTTCTTTTTCAGACAACGAAAAAGTGAGCTCTCGTTTTCTACAATATCTTTACTTATGTGTTCACTCCTGGTATGTACACAAGATGCTTTCAGAACTGCTAACCCATACTTCTGTGAGCAACCAATGTAGCAACTAGACTACAGTTGCGTACAGTTCTTTGTTTTTAGCTTTGCAGGATCAGGTCAAAGTACTGTTTTCCAAAGTTACTTAGGTTATTTCTTTTCTTTCCTGTCCACTTTGATGTGGGTACTCAGAAAAGGGTTAATCCCACTTCATCTCTGCTGTCCTATTCCCATCCCCCTCCCACCTTCTTTTCCTACCCATCCCCTGAAGATAACCAGTCTCTTTAGTTTCTGGTTTATCTTTGTTTATTTATGTTGTACTCACGTGAAGAGGTACTCTTGCCTGGAAAATCCCATGGACGGAGGAGCCTGGTGGGCTGCAGTCCATGGGGTCGCGACTGAGTGACTTCACTTTCACTTTTCATTTTCATGCATTGGAGAAGTAAATGGCAACCCACTCCAGTGTTCTTGCCTAGAGAATCCCAGGGACAGGGGAGCCTGGTGGGCTGCCGTCTATGGGGTCGCACAGAGTCGGACACGACTGAAGCGACTTAGCAGCAGCAGCAGCATGTGGAGAGGAACTGACATGTAGCACATAGCTACAACTTTGAACAATTTTGTGAATATACCAAAAATCACTGAACTGTACTCCAAAAGGGTGAATTTTATATGTGGATCATCTGTCAAATTTTAAAAAGCTGTGAGTTAGAAATCGTTTTCGTTCTTAAAAAGAAAACGGTTGGAGCTATGTTCTGTACTGAATGCCATTTTCTAATCAGCATCTGGGATAATTGGAGCTATCATTCAAAGCAAGCAGAGGGCCAGTTTCTTTTGAAACAGTAATTCATATTCTTCTAGCCAGAAAACTGGCTACTATATAAAAATTTTCGTAGAAAAATTGAGCAGTTTCAGATGTGAATGAGGGCAAAACATTTCTCTTTTCAGGGTTTTCTCAGGGCATGTGTAAATGAATCTTGGTTTCCTTTGTTTTACTCTGGGCTCATTGTTATAAACATTGTTCGAAATCATGGCAGCTCTCCAGGAGCAGTCATATCTTGTCCTAAAAAGACAGCTGCCAAAGATTCTTTTGGTTTACGAGTTCTTGTTTTTCAGTTATAGCGTACAAATGATTAAGCTTTCCGTGGAGAGAAGACTAAGAGGCTGTGACCTCTGACTGAGGAGGAACTGCTGGCACAGCTAGTGCAGCACAGAGAGGGTCCAGCTCACATAATTCTTTCTTTCCTGGGGAAGGAAAATGAACAAACAAAGACCGGATGATTTACAACACACTTGTTAAAGGGAAAGAATATATTTTTAAAAATCAAAATAGATTTTTATTATTAAAATTTTTTTAACGCCACAAACAATTTTGTGTTGGGATATAACCAATTAACAATGTTGTGGTAGTTTCAAGTGAACAGCAAAGGGGCTCAGCCATACATATACATGATCCGTTCTCCCCCAAACCTCCCTCCCATCCAGGCTGGCACATAACATTGAGCAGAGTTTCACGTGCTATACAATAGGTATTGTTGGTTATCCATTTCAAATATAGCGGTGTGTACATGACTTTCCCAAAGTCCCTAACCTATCCTGTCCCTCTAGCAACCATAAGTTCGCTTTCTAAGTCTGTGAGATTCTTTCTGTTTTGTAGTAAGTTCATTTGTATCATTTCTTTTTAGATTTCTCATTTAAGGGATGTCATATGATATTTCACCTTCTCTGTCTGACTTACTTTAGACGGTGTCAATACGACCCTCTCTAGGTTCATCCATGTTGCTGCTAATGGCATTAATGAAAGTTACTCAGTTGTGACATACTCTTTGGGACGCCATGGACTATAGAGTTCATGCAATTCTCCAGGCCTGAATACTGGAGTAGGTAGCCTTTCCCTTCTCCAGAGGATCTTATCAACCCAGGGATTGAACCCAGGTCTCCTGCATTGCAGGTGGACTCTTTATCAGCTGAGCCACAAGAGCAGCCCAAGAATACTAGAGTGGGTAACCTATCCCTTCTTCAGCGGATCTTCCTGACCCAGGAATTTAACCAGGGTCTCCTGCATTGCTGGCAGATTCTTTACCAGTTGAGCTTCCAGGGAAGCTCTAAAGGCATTATTTCATTCTTTTTAATGACTGAGTACTATTCCATTGTACATGTGTACCAATGAGGAGAATATCAACATTACAAAACCAGTTTCTGTGGAAATATATTTCTGTGCTTAGATGCACATTCACCCCAGCTCATGCCAGCAATCCGTCGGTTTACATCTGGTGGACATACATTTCCAGAAGGGTGCAATTGAAAACACGGTTTTATGATAAATAAGGAGGTGCTATAGAAGAGGTTGTGACCTTTGTTTCCCTGTATCTTATTGAGGGCTCCTAACTGCAGGTTAAATGCCTGTTCTTCTCTAGCTAGTAGACGACTATCCCTTTCTTGGGGGAATCCGGTCTCCATACTCAATGGCTGCAGACTTGTAGACAGCCCCAACTTTCTTCATGAAATGTAGCAACTCTCCTTAGGGAGAGGCTGTGTATAGGCTGCGGGTAACAGAACCCACTTACTTACCCTCCTTTCCCCAAGCAGAACATAAAAAAATAAGAAACAAGAGCCTGAGACAGAGATTTTAACAGCCCTTCCAAGTGTCTAGAACCAGGGACTTGGATAAGGTTGTGATATCTTTTCATCTCATCTTTGTTCTTTTTTTAACTGTGTACTGGCCTTGTCTGAAATAGGAAGTGGGTGTGTGGCTCAGGGTAGACAAAAATCATATCAAATGATGGGACTCCTCCAGACACGCTGAAGTGGAAGCTGCAAAGATTCGACCTGTGGTAGGACAGTGTCAATGAAAATAATCAGTGAACAATCCCTGCTGCTGCTGCTGCTGCTAAGTCACTTCAGTTGTGTCTGACTCTGTGTGACCCCATAGACGGAAGCCCACCAGGCTCCCCCGTCCCTGGGATTCTCCAGGCAAGAACACTAGAGTGGGTTGCCATTTCCTTCTCCAATGTGTGAAAGTGAAAAGTGAAAGTGAAGTCGCTCAGTCGTGTCCGACCCTTAGCGACCCCATGGACTGCAGCCTAACAGGCTCCTCCATCCATGGGATTTTCTAGGCAATAGTACTGGAGTGGCTTGCCATTGCCTTCTCTGGAACAATCCCTATAGAGTTTTATTTGAGCCCAACTACAGACTAGCCCAGAAGTCAGTTTCCCAGAGAACTCGAAGACGCTGCTCCAGAAAAGCATGGCTTCCAGCACAGTTTTGTATCTTGTCAGAACAAAGAACATTAAATGGGACTTCCCTGGTGGTCCAGTGGTTAAGAATCCGCCTGCTAATGCAGGGGACATGGGTTTAATCCCTGGATCAAGAAGATCCCACATGCATCAGGGCAAGTAAGTCTGTGAGCCAAACTACGGAGCCCATGTGCCCTAAAGCCCATACTCTGAAACAAGAAAAGCCACCACAGTGAGAAGCCCAACCACTGCAACTAGAGAGTGGCCCCCCACCCCACTCTCCACAACTAAAGAAAGCCCTTGTGCAGCAAAGAAGATTCAGCTCAGACAAGCAAAACAAAAACAAAGAAAACAAACAAACAAAAACAAACCAACTTAGGGATACGTAGCTGTGCTGTACTTCGGCACTCAGTCTGACTCTTTGTGACCCTGTGGACCATAGCCCACAGGCTCCTCTGTCCATGGGGATTCTCCAGGCGAGAATACTGGAGTGGGTTGCCATGCCCTCCTCCAGGGGATCTTTCCAACCCAGGGATAGAACCCAGGTCGTCCATATTGCAGGCAGATTCTTTACCACCTGAGCCACCAGGGAAACCCATACATATCTTCAAAATTTCAAAAAAAATCGCCCTACATCAATCAGTACATAGACAGCCAGTCGGTGTGGCCTTTCCACCTGGGAAGGAAATCTTATCCCCAAAGCAGGACCAGCACTGGCATTCCAGGAAGAGAGGCGTTTTAATCTGTATTTTTCACACAGACATTCTTTTCTTCTGATCAGTGTGCCCTTTTCTGTACTAATTAAAAGAGATGTACGGTGTATCCTTGATAGGTCACAAACAGGATATCTTAGTTAGCATAAAATTCAAGTTAACTCATGCAAAAGCCAGAATGACTTCCCTCTATCTCAATAGGTGAAAATGTCTTTTATCACAGGCTTGCCTGGCACTTGGGAGAAGCACACTGAAGAGGAGGCACAACTGCCCTGGTGTGTCCTTGGTCCCCACGTGATGGCTCAGTAGGAACCCGGGAACTGAGCCATGTGTTTGGCTTCACTGGCGTCCGTTTGCGTTCAGATGTGCAAATACCCATCTTTGTTACTGAGTCCGAGGACCCTTGAGAGATCTTGAACCTCCTTCCCAGTATCAAGGAAACCTTGATTTTTTGATTCTTCTTAACTTCCTCTCCATCTCAACCGAGAAAGAAAACTGACGTGTACAAGAGAAATGACAGCTGTGGTGGAAGCTTCTAGAGGCTTTAGAAAGCTTTAATTTTTGTGCAAATCTGCCAGCTCTTGAACAAGAGACCAAAGGAATAATTAATTAAAATGAAGAGACTGCAGCTTGAGGACTCTGGGAAAGCTAGTAATTTGTACCCCTTCAAACTTATCAATATTTGTTCAACATCAAAACCTTCCAGGATCAGAGAGAAGTTTAATCTTCAAGGAGTCATAAAAATAACCAACCAAAAAAAAAAAAAGCTCCAAAAAACTGAAACTGTATTGAAAACAAAGAAAGAAAGACTATCTTCTGGGTTATAACCCTCAGGTTTAAAATTCTTTATCTTTTTTTCTTTTGATCTTTTTATTTTGTATTGGGATATAGGTGATGGACAGGGAGGCCTGGCGAGCTGTGATTCATGGGGTTGCAAAGAGTCGGACATGACTGAGAGACTGAACTGAACTGAACTGAAGCCAATTAACAATGTGACATTGTCACGTGAACAGCAAAAGGACTCAGCCATACATATACATGTATCCAAATTCCCTATTTCTTTCCAAAGGAAAAAAAGAAGGAATTTGAGGACAATTTCAGATGCTAATGACAGCAAATTATATTAACCACTTAAGAATCTGACAACTGCAAAATTGTCGCAAGAAAAATTGTAAATGTATATTTTCAAAAACATTTTCATTTTTCTTCAAAGTGAACATTTTTTGTTCAGTGGCTAAGTTGTGTCTAAATCTCTCATGACTCCATGGACTGTAGCATGCCAGCTTCCTCTGTCCATGGAATTTTCCATGCAGGAATACTGGAGTGGGGTGCCATTTCCTTCTCCAGGGCATCTTCCTCACCCAGGAATTGAACCTGCATCTCCTGCATTGGCAGGTGGATTCTTTACCCCTGAGTCACTGTGAAGATCACACAAATAGCTGAACTTTTTCCAATAATACAGAAGGTTTTTATAACCAGAGAAGTAGCGGCTTTCTGTTCCACCCTTCAGTTGATGTAATCTTGTTCCATAGAGCAAAATCATGTTAACGCAATCATTTTTGTTTCTGTTTTTAGTTTTCTGGGTTTTATCTTCATTTCTCATAAATATACTACTCTTTTTTAGTTAATAACTTTAGACATTATTTCTGGCTTGCTGTATGATAGAGGATTACACATTCCCAGTTTCCCTCTTCTCTCCACTCTTGATATAGCACCAGGACTATTTTAAATTTCTGCATTAATTCCTTCATAACTTTATTTTAAAATTATTTATTAATGGCTGTGGTTGAACTGTAGTGTTGGAGAAGACTCTTGAAAGTCTTTTGGACTGCAAGGATATCCAACCAGTCCAGCCTAAAGGAAATCGGTCCTGAATATTCACTGGAAGGACTGATGCCGAAGCTGAAACTCCAATCCTTTGGCCACCTGATGCGAAGAGATGACTCATTGGAAAAGACCCTGATGCTGGGAAAGATTGAAGGCAGAAGGAGAAGGGGGTGACAGAGGATGAGATGGTTGGATGGCATCACCGAGTCAATGGACATGAGTTTGAGTGAACTGTGAGAGTTGGCGATGGACAGTGAGGCCAGGCGTGCTGCAGTGCATGGGTTGCAAAGAGTCGGACACGACTGAGCGACTGGACTGATGATGATGATGATGCGGTGGGTCTTCTTTGCTGCATGTGGGTTTTTTCTAGTTGCAGCAAGTGGGGGCTGTTCTCTTGTGGTGCACGGGCATTGTGGTGGCTTCTCTTGTGGAGCACTGGCTCTAGGGCGCATGGACCTCAGCAGTTGCGGCACACAGGCTTCGCTGCCCCTCGCCATGTGAAATCCTCCTGGACCAGGGATTGAACCTGTGACCCCTGCACCAGCAGGCAGAGTCTCGGCCTCTGGACCACCAGGGAAGCCCTTCCTTGGCGACTTTAAATGCTGTGTGTAGACCTTTGTTTTCGGTTTTCTCTACTTGTGACTGTAATTCCCAATTTTGCCTTTTGTGAGATGAGCCGTGTCGTGACCATGCCCTCCTGCCTTCCTTCCCATTTCTGCTTCCCAGCTTCTGTCCTTTCTGTTTTTACTTTTCCATTTTTGAAACTGATACAGCTTATATCCTGTTTTGGGCCCATCATTAAGAAATGTATATATTGCCCAATTGTTGCATCGAAATAGTTTTTTAAGCAATATTAATCTTATTATGACTATATGACTTTTTTAAGGGCGGAGCCAAACTTCATTTATCTTTATGCTTTTAATGCACCTTATTAATTGCTGGGCTCTTTTGTAGTTGCTGTGCAATTACTAACTTAGTTCTCATGACAGTTATAATTAACCTCCTGTTATGAGTTTTGAAACTGCCAGGCAGAGAAGTTAAGCAACTAGCAAAAAGTCACAGAGTTAGTTAACTGAAGAGTCAGGATTTTTTTCCTCTGAAGTTTCTATTCCTGTATTTCTTATGCACTTTAATCACCTTCTCAATGCCAGTTTCAAATCTTGGGAATTCTGCTGTACCTGGAGGGCTCCTTCCTAAAACCCTCCACCTTCTCGTTCCAGTTTGGACCAGTTGTTTTTTTTTTTGTTCTTGTTCAATTGCTAAGTCATGCTGATTCTTTGAGACCCCATGGACAACAGCTTGCCAGGCTTCCCTATCCTTCACCATCTCCCAGAGTTTGTTCAAACTCATGTCCATCGAGTCAGTGATGCCATCTTTCCATCTCATCCTCTGTCGCCCCCTTCTCCTCCTGCCTTCAATCTTTCCCAGCATCAGGGTCTTTTCTAGAGAGTCGGCTGTTTGAATCAAGTGGCCAAAGTACTGGAGCTTCAGCATCAGTCCTTTCAATGAATAGTCCGGGTTGATTTCCTTTAGAATTGATTGGTTCAATCTTCTTGCAGTCTAAGGGACTCTCAAGAGTCTTTTCCAGCACCACAGTTTGAAAGAATCAGTTCTTCGGTGCTCAACCAGCCCAGTTGTTTTCTAGACCTGCTGTGTTTCTATTCACTCAAATCTTTCTCTTGTTTCTTCTCAGGAGGTTTCAGAGTCTAAGTAATCCTTTCTCATGGTTCACACTCTCATTTAGCTCGATCACACTGAATGGGACTTCTTAAGATAAGAAGTATGGGAAGTTCATTTTTTGAGTCTTTCTACATCTGAAAAAAATTTTTTTTTCTTCCTTCATACCTTATAGTTCAATTAGACTTCAGTTCAGTTCAGTTCAGTTGCTCAGTCGTGTCTGACTCTTCGTGACCCCATGAATCACAGCATGCCAGGCCTCCCTGTCCAACACCAACTCCCGGAGTTCACTCACACTCATGTCCACAGAGTCGGTGATGCCATCCAGCCATCTCATTCTCGGTCGTCCCCTTCTCCTCCCACCCCCAACCTTTCCCAGCATCAGAGTATTTTCCAGTGAGTCAACTCGTCGCATGAGGTGGCCAAAGTATTGCAGTTTCAGCTTTAGCATCAGTTCTTCCAATGAACACCCAGGATTGATCTCCTTTAGAATGGACTGGTTGAATCTCCCTGCGGTACAAGGGACTCTCAAGAGTCTTCTCCAACACCACAGTTCAAAAGCATGATAACT
The DNA here is from genome assembly GCF_049115385.1 of Moschus berezovskii. Lineage (NCBI taxonomy): Eukaryota > Metazoa > Chordata > Mammalia > Artiodactyla > Moschidae > Moschus > Moschus berezovskii. The sequence continues at coordinate 107,410,963 of NC_142464.1, forward strand.
ACATTTAAAATAAATTCCCCTTAGAAATCGAAGCTGCAGGAACTCTGAGGATAAAAGATGAAGAAAAGTCGCCTTGAAGGTGCAGGCCAGTGAGTAGGTGAGCCAGGAGAGGACCCCCTGATATAACCTCACCCCACTAACACACAGCTCCATCTCTTCCCCACCCCGCCCCCAGCACAAGGAGACGACAGCATCTGCTCCAGCGCTTCATTAGTTTGTCTTCTGGACTGTTTTCCATTTGCTCTATGCGTCTTTGTCTTCTCTTCCCAAACTAAATAATAAGCCCCTCGAGGGTAGGGACCAGATCCTCTATTTCTTTATATCTCTCTCCTTGCTTAAAACAATATGGATACATCTGAGCTATATGTGCCTTATCTTGGTGAGTTCAAGAAGAAGCCAGGGATGGAGCAAAAGAGAAAATACCTCCTCTAACGGGAACAAGCCACAAATGAAAAATAGAAACTGCAGCTTTTCCCTGTATGGTACGAGCTGCCCCAGACGGAGCTATTAAATACACGGAGAATGTAATTGAGCTATTTATGGGAAAAAGTGAAGTGAAAGTGAAAGTCAGTCAGCCACATCCAACTCTTTTCAACCCCATGGGCTATACAGTCCATGGAATTCTCTAGGCCAGAATACTGGAAAAGACATGTAACAAATTATCACATTATAAATTAAAAGAAAATTCCTATATGGGAAGGAAGAATGAGATGCAAGGAGAGACAGAAGCCAAAAGAAGACAAGAAAGAAGGAAAAGAAAGAGAGAAATAGAAAGCAGAAAATAAGATGTCAGATTCCCCCCTCCCTCACTTTAAATACCTCAATTAAAACACAAAAAGATCAGATCAGACGTTTAAAATAAACAGATAAATCTAGCCACACATTCTCATCAAGATTTGCAGGCACATAATACACAGAGACTTTAAAAGTCAAAGGATGGATAACAATCTACCAGGCAACTAGCCAAAAGCAAGATAGTATCATTTTAGTACTTTGAGAGGAATAATATCATAATGCAGTGAAAGTAGGTAAACCTCAGAGGTCAACACCCACATGGGTGAGCTCAGAAACACATGGAAAAAGTGCGTCAGAAGGATACGCATGGTAGGAAGACATTTATAGAAGTTTCACATAATGAATGTATGTTTTATATTTCCAAACCAAAATTTATATCGGTCAGCAAAATACACATTAATTCAATTCAGTCGCTCAGTTACGTCTGACTCTTTCTGATCCCACGGACTGCAGCAAGCCAGGCTTCCCTGTCCATCACCAACTCCCGGAGTTTTCTCAAACTCATGTCCATTGAGTTGGTGATGCCATCCAACCATCTCATCCTCTGTCACCCCCCTTCTCCTCCCACTTTCAATATTTCCCAGCAACTGGGTCTTTCCCAATGAGCCAGTTCTTCGCATCAGGGGGTGCATCTTCGCATCAGCTCCAAAGTATTGGAGCTTCAGTTTCAACATCAGTCCTTCCATGCTTCCAAGGACTGATTTCCAAAGGGCTCTCAAGAGTCTTTTCCAACACCACAGTTCAAAAGCATCAATTCTTTGGCGCTCAGTTTTCTTTATGGTCCAACTCACGTATGTGGTGAAATTATAATAGAAATCAAGAAAATGATTAGTGCAAAACTCAGATTACCTCTGGTGGGGAAAGAAAGAGCAGAGCCATGGTGGGGCTGTCAGGTGTGTCACGGGGACTGGTTTATAGTGTCTTCAGTGAAGTGGAAGATTCATGCATGTTCATTTATTATTATTTTAAAGCCAAGTTTGTATGTTATATGCACTCTTATCTACAAATATCCTTTGGAATTTTGAAGGCATTGCTCCATGGTCTTCTACTATTTGATGTGACTGAGATGTCAATCTAGTACTTATTCCTTGGAAGCAATGTGTCTTTGGAAGCTTTTAGAATTTTCTTTTTCATGCTTATGTTTCTGAAGTTTTGTAACTTCAGGTGTCTAGCCGTAGCTAGTCCCCCTTTCATTGGGCTGGGTCCTGCGTGGGTCCTTTCACTCTAAAATCTCATTCCTTCAGCATTAGGAAAATCTCACGTTATTTCATTCAGCTATTGCTTCTGATGACAGTGCATGTCTTAACTCCATCTCCCATTGTTTTCAGTCTTTCTGAAACAGTCTTCAGGATTTTATAGAAAAGAGCATCTCCCACCACTCTTTAGCTTCTTAGAAGACAAGCATTCTAGAATATAGCTTCCTCTGGTTTTTCTTCAACTACCATTTTCTCATCTACTTTACATCTAGAAATTCACTGAACTCTCTTCTTTTTTATGATGACTCTCTTCCCAGTTTCTTGATTTTAACTGTAAGCCTCCAGGAATTTTTTTTAATTGATTAATTTATTTTAATTGGAAGCTAATTACTTTACAATATTGTCGTGGTTTTTGCCATACATTGACATGAATCAGCCATGGGTGTACATGTGTTCCCCATCCTGAACACCCCTCCCTCCTCCCTCCCCATCCCATCCCTCAGGGTCATCCCAGTGCACCAGCCCTGAGCACCCTGTCTCATGCATCAAACCTCCAGGAGTACTTTTTAAATGCTTTGTTGACTCTTCAACACAAAAGTCTGTCAGTTTTTTTGAGATGCAGAGAGAAAACCGAACCAATGGGAGAGGATTGACTAGAGCTAAGGGAATTGGAGTCTAAGCCTGGATGAAATCATACCTTCACACCTGAATGAGTGCCCCCAAATACCTTTTACTCTCTAACTGCATAATCTAGGACAGAGAAGTTCATTCTCTTATCTGTGCTTTAGTTTCAAATAGAGGTAATAATACTAGATATGTTGTTGCTGTTGTTCAGTCACTAAGTTGTCTCTAACTCTTTGCAACCCCATGGGCTGCAGCATGCCAGGCTTCCCTGTCTCTCAATATCTCCCAGAGTTTGCCCAAGTTCATGTCCATTGAATCGGTGATGCTATCAAACCGTCTCATCCTCTGCTGCCCTCTTCTCCTTCTCTCTCCTATGCTAGATATACCAGTGAACACACAGAGAAAATCACAGGCTTCACGCAATGCGGAAGATCCAGATTCAGTCCCTGGGTCAGGAAGATCCCCTGGAGAAGGAAATGGCAACCCATTCCAGTATTCTTGCCTGGAGAATCCCATGGATTGAGGAGCCTGGCAGGCTACAGTCCACGGGGTCACAAAGAGTCGGACGTCCCTGAGTGACTACCACTCACGCAATTTATATCAAATGTCCTCCCCTGAGCCATAATTGGCACCAGCTCCCCACCACAATTTAGCTCTATGGAGGAGGGTTTCTCCTGGGCAGAGGGAGGAGTGAGCATTCTGATTGCTAAATCTGAATGCCCTGGTGGCAGCGGGCGTGTGGGCTCTGAGTGTGAGCTGAGTCTGTGCTCTCCGCACACATTGCCTTTGCACTGTCTGCACTGCCCTTCCTGCCCCTCTTGACTCAGTTCAGTTCAGTTCAGTCGCTCAGTCGTGTCCGACTCTCCGCGACCCCATGAATCACAGCACGCCAGGCTGGTTGATTCTTAATCATCTTGTAGATTTCAGTTCAATTGTCCGTTTCCTTGAGAAGCTTTTCCGGACCTTGATCACGTCAGTCCTGCTACCTTCAGCTCTCCGTACTGTGTATTTCTTTCTGTTAATACAACATACCCCTGCCACCCCCGCCCCGCAACCCCGGGACTGGACCATCTCCCTTATATGGTTTCACTCTAGGACTTCTGCACAGTTTCCTCCTAAATCCTCCCCCACCCAGGCCTTCTGTCTTGCCTCTCATCTCAAGAATGTCAAATTGTCCAGTATTTCCTCTGTGTCTTGTTGACCCAGGCACTATTTTCTTGCTGACAAGCCTTGTTTGGTTGGTTGTACTGATTAAGTGAATTCTGTTTCTCTTCAGTTATTATTTACTGTCCCTTTCTGTTATTTTTCTTTCTAAATCCTGTGTCGTTTACTTGGAAAGATAATACACAAAATTCAAAAGCTATAGAAGAGTGCATTGTGACAAGTAAGTCTCCTTCCCTCTCTGATGCCCCAGTTATACTGTCTCCCTGTATAAAGACACAATGGCTTAGACATAACGGCTGTATGCTCCTCCTGGCTTTGTTTTTTGTTTGCATTTTTGTCAATCTATCTTGAAGAATTTTGTTTCTGACAAAATCTAAGGTACAAAATAAATCCCAGTATGTACAACCTCTACTTTTTAAAAAAAGTATTTTATGTGCCTTGGTTTATAAATTTATACACATGTTTTAATCATTTCTTTTTTTCTACCTGTCCTTTGAATTCAATAATTCCTTGTAGTAGCTGCCAGTGTTTTAGAAAAGCATAATACACCCATAAGGCCTTGTGTGTGTTATGATAGGAGGGATTAAAGGGATGGAGTAGTGATGAGAATGCCATCCCCTCCACAGCATCTCACCTGTAGGGATGGACAGGTGGGGAGGTAACCACACCATAGTGAAGAAAAGAAGCTGCAGATGGAATCTTGCAAGCTCTTGAGCACTGAAAAGATCATGGTTTCTCTGTCTTACCAAATCTAGTTCAAAATAAGTGTTAACTTTTTGAAATGACCCATCATTTATATGTGAGAAATTCAAATGCATTTTTTTTATTTTTATTTTTTTGGTAATTAATTTATTTTTTATTGTAGGCAAATTATTTTACAATATTATATTGGTTGGTTTGCCATACATTGACATGAATTCGCCCCGGGTTTACATAAGTTCCCCCTCCTGAACCCCCCTCCCACCTCCCTCCTCCCTTTATCCTCCCTCTGGGTCATCCCCGCATGCCAGCCCCGAGCATCCTATAACATGCATTGACCCTGAACTAGTGATTCGTTTCACATATGACAACATACGTGTTTCAATGCCATTCTCCCAAATCATCCCACCCTCACCCTCTCCCATAGAGTCCCAAAGACTGTTCTATACATCTGTGTCTCTTTTGCTGTCTCGTATACAGGGTTATCATTTGCATCTTTCTAAATTCCATATATATGCATTAGTATACTGTATTGGTGTTTTTCTTTCTGGCTTACTTCACTCTGTATAATAGGCTCCAGTTTCATCCACCTCATTAGAACTGATTCAAATGTATTCTTTTTAATGGCTGAATAATATTCCATTGTGTATATGTACCAAAGTTTTCTTATCCATTCATCTGCAGATGGACGTCTAGGTTGCTTCCATGTCCTGGCTATTATAAACAGTGCTGCAATGAACATTGGAGTACATGTGTCTCTTTCAATTCTGGTTTCCTCGGTGTGTATGCCCAGGACTGCGATTGCTGGATTCAAATGCATTTTTAATTTGCCATCTTAGACAAATGATGAGAAATACCTTGTTCCCTTTCTTTTCTCTGTTTGTGTCCCTGCTATACTTGGTCCCTGGGTATGTGCTTGGGCTGGTTGGTGACTCAGAGAATAAAGAATCTGCCTGCAATTCGGGAGACTTGAGTTTGATCCCTGAGTCTGGAAGATCCCTCAAAGGGAATGGCTTCCCACTCCAGTATTCTTGCCTGGAGAATTCCTGGACAGAGGAGCCTGGTGGGCTACTGTTCATGGGGTAAGAAAGAATCGGACACAACTGAGCAACTAACACTTTCACTTTTTTTCACTTGGGACTTGCTTGGTCAGCTTTTTGGGTCAGCCAGCACTGGTAGGATGATCAACACCAGGCATGTAGCTGGCGTCACAGAGCTCTGAGAATGCAGAAGTGAGCAAGACAGAATTCCTGAATCTAGGTCATTTTCTCATGGAAGACAGAGAGAAGGGCAATTTTAGTTCCACGTGGTGAGTGCAAATAGGATGCTCTAGTATCACACTGGAAGAGTTTTGACCTCTGTAGGGTCTAACCTCAGGAGAAGGGGATGACAGAGGATGAGATGGCTGGATGGCATCACCAATTCAATGGACATGAGTTTGAGCAAGCTCCGGGAGATGGTGAAGGACAGGGAAGCCTGGTGTGCTGCAGTCCATGGGGTCGCAAAGAGTCAGACATGACTGAGGAACTGAATAGCAACAAACCTCATTAATTTTGTGTCAGTTCTCAAGGATAAATTTATTGATATAAGCTGAAAGTATCTTATCACAAGTTCCAATTACCAAGTATGTGCACATAACAGATCGCATTTTCCAAAGATAAAAATCTACATGCTTGTCCCACCCAACATAATCTTCTTACGACTGTGTGACTGATAAATCATCTCACACACAGGGGTCTATGTTCCCTCTCTTTGAATCTGGATGAAGGTTTGTGACTGCTCAACCAATGGAGCAGCAATGGAAGTGATGCCATATGACTTCCAAGCTTAGTCATATAAAGGATCTTCTCACCTTCCGTGCTTGTCCTTGGAAAAGTGAAAGTGTTGGCTGCTCAGTCATATCTGACTCTTTGCAATCCCATGGCCTGTAGCCTGCCAGGCTCCTCTGTCCATGGGATTCTCCCAGCAAGAATACTGGAGTGGATAGCCATTTCCTTCACCAGGGAATCTTCTCAACCAAGGGATTGAATCCAGGTCTCCTGCATTGAAGGAGGATTCTTTATCATCTGAGCCATCAGGAAAGCCCCACCATATTTTGATGAAGACCAAAAGAGGCCACATGTGGGTGCTCTGGCCAAAGGCCCTCAGTCAACAAGCCAGCATCAACCACCATACATGTGAATGAATGAACTTCAAATGGTCCCAAATCTTGGCCTTAGAGTCTTTCAACTAGAGATCAGATATGACGGAGCAAAGATAAGCTGTTCACGTTGCTTCTGCCTGAATTCCTGACTCATAGAAACCACGAGGTAGAATACATGATGATTGTTGTTTTAAACCAGTAAGTACAGGAAAATTTTGTTGTGCATGAATGGGTAACTAATACAATGCACAAAGCTGTTTATGAGGATTTTTTCCTTTTTGTAGAAAGATGTGAGAAGTTGGAATGATGGTGAATATAGTCATACTTATGATATGCAAAAAAATGAAATCTCAATACTTTTTTTTTTGGATGTTGATGAATGAAGTGACATTTTAAAATTATCATCTAGTAAGGTGCATTGAAAAACCAAAAGCAGAGTAGCTGTCATAAACATAACTAACACTCATGGACAGCAAAGAGATCCAACCAGTCCACCCTAAAGGAAATTGGTCCTAAATATTCATTGGAAGGACTGATGCTGAAGCTGAAACTCCAGTATTTTGGCCACCTGATGCGAAGAACTGACTCATTGGAAAAGACCCTGATGCTGGGAAAGATTGAGGGAGGGAGAAGAAGAGGGTGACAGAGGATGAGATGGTTGGATGGCATTACTGACTCAATGGACATGAGTTTGAGTAAGCTCTAGGAGTTGGTGGTGGACAGGGAAGCCTGGCGTGCTGCAGTCCATGGGGTTGCAAAGAGTTGGACATGACAGAGTGACTGAACTGAACTGAACACTCATGTAATATACCCAAGACTTGAGAGCACAGACATTGGAGTAAACTGGGATGTTAAAGCCTACAGAATGGCTTCACAGGTGACACTAGTGGTAAAGAATTTGCCTGCCAATGCAGGAGATGTAAAAGACGTGGGTTCGATCCCTGGGTTGTGACGATCCCCTGAGGGGACATGGCACCCACTCCAATATTCTTGCCTGGAGAATCTCATGAACAGAGAAGCCTGGGGAGCTATGTTCCATGGGTTCACAAAGAGTCAGACATGACTAAAGGGACTTAGCATGCAAAGCCTACAGATAATATGAGACTAACCACAGAACAGGGTCAAGCTTCCATTAACCCAGTAAGCAGCAATAGTCACACTTTGGCGTGTCTCCGGGTCAGCAGTAAGTGTGCTGGAAGTTCAGCTTTCCTGTCCCCTCCCCACCCACCCTGCTTACCCCTCTCAGTATTTTCTTGCAAGGTGGGGTTTGGGAAATCAGGATTTCTGCAGTCTTCATGCAGGTTGACTACACACAGTGCAACTTCATCCTATATTGGAAAACCTGTTTGAATTCTGGCAGGGCAGACAGCTTAGGCAGAGGCATCAGTGACCAGGCTGGGCTCCTGTCTGAGCCCTTGAAAGCAGATGCCATGCCCCCTGTCCACAGAACACACTCAGGGGACATTGGCTGAGCGGAGGGGAGCCCATCACTGTGGGCGCTCCTGAGTGGGTCATTCCCTCCAGTTTCATAGAGTGGCCCCTTGCCCGTGCCACCAAAGCAAATCCTTCCATTCCAGAGAAATCATTCATTTGAGAGTCTCATAAGACATTTCTGCTTTGTTTTCTTTTGTTTTCTAATGAGTAGAGATGGGAGAACTTGTACGGAGTGAGCCGTGAGTGTGTGTTAGTCACTCAGTCATGTCCGACTCTTTGCGACACCATGGACTGTAGCTTGCCAGGCTCCTCCGTCCATGGGATTTTCCAGGCAGGAATACTGGAGTAGATTGCAATTTCCTTCTTCAGGAGGTCTTCCCCACCCAGGGATTGAACTTGGGTTTCCAGCATTGCAGGCAGACTCTTTACTGTCTGAACCACTGGGGACTCGTAGGGAGTGAGCAGAGATCTAGAGAAAATACAAAGGGAAACATTCCTGTACAGAAATTGTTCTAAAAGTTATTTACTCATTCTACAACAGCAGATTTGAGTTTAAGCTCCATGATAATAGAGTTGTCTTCTTTTTCTTTTTAACCTACCGTGTCCCTAGAGCTTCAAATAATGCTTGGCAAATGACAAGAATGATAACAAAGGCAATTAACTTTTCTCGGTCACCAGGAAGTCAACCCTGAACATTCACTGGAAGGACTGATGCTGAAGCTGAAGCTCCAGTACTTTCGCCACCTGATGCCAAGAGCTGACTCACTGGAAAAGACCCTGATGCTGGGAAAGATTGAGGGAGGCAGAAGAAGGGGGTGACAGAGGATGAGATGGTTGGATAGTACTACCAAGGAGCATGAGTTGGAGCAAGCTCCAGGAGATAATGAAGGACAGGGAAGTACTTTCGCCACCTGATGCCAAGAGCTGACTCACTGGAAAAGAACCTGATGCTGGGAAAGATTGAGGGAGGCAGAAGAAGGGGGTGACAGAGGATGAGATGGTTGGATAGTACTACCAAGGAGCATAAGTTGGAGCAAGCTCCAGGAGATAAGGAAGGACAGGGAAGCCTGGTGTGCTGCAGTTCACGGGATTGCAAAGGGTCAGACATGACTTAGCAACTGAACAACCACCACATGTTAGATACTCTTTTAAGCACTTTATATATATTTTTTCATTATATCTTTACGTCAGCCCTGTGAAGTAGGTACTAATATTATCCTCATTTTGTAAGTTCAAAACTGAGGCACAGAGAGGCACATCATAGGCGCTCTGTAAATACTCGCTGGATGAATCGCTTGTGGAGCGCTTCCTGCATGCCAAGCTCTCTGCGAAGCTCCAAAGAGGGCAAAGAAATGTAACATACAGGATCCTTTCTGTGAGATTCCTGATCACACTGCCGGGAAGGTGGACAGAGCCTGCCTCCCTCCATCCCCCGCCTCCCATCCTGCCATGAATGATATTCTTGGCTGAAACTCTGAGAAAGCAATGCAGGTCAGCACGTCTTTAAAAAATGACCCAAGGTTGAGATGACAGCCATATCCTGTAGAATGCCAGAAGGATGACAGTTTATTCCTAAAGAAATGCAGATAACTAAGCAATCAGTCTTTTGCAAGTGATTATTCAGTAGAGTGGGCCCTTGGGAGTTGACAGTGAGACACGCCAATAGCGCTGAGTTCACTTGAGGGACCCAAGGGGCGTTTCCTTCGGTTTAGTCCTCTCGTGGTCTCCCTCCTACCGCCTCCTCTTGCCCTATTCATTTTTCTGGGCTTTATCACCCTCAACATGTAGAAAGGAATGATCCAGCACTTTCGTTCCCCCAAGATGTTTACCCTTCCATAAGCTCCAGGGGAAATCAATTGCTGTCCTTTCCCAGGCTCCTGAAAAAGGAGAGAAGTTCTCCAAAAGGTCTCTGTGTGCGTGCTATGTTGCTTCAGTGGTGTCCAATTCTTTGCAACCCTAGGACTGCAGCCCTCCAGGCTCCTCTGCCCAAGGGATTCTCCAGGCAAGAATACCAGAGTGGGTTGCCATTTCCTTTGCCAGGGGATCTTCCCGACCCAGGGATCAAACCTGTGTCTCTTTATGTCTTCTGTGTTGGCAGGCGTCTTCTTTACCACTGGCACCACCTGCTCAGTCTGAGTGTCTGCATATTATTTGGTTTCTCACTTTTGAAACACTCTCCTCTTCTATCTTCCTTGATTTTATTCTCTTTACACAGCTGTTCCTTCTGAGTTTTGCTAACCTTTCCTTTTGTTTTTAGAATTTTTTTTGATGTGGACCATTTAAAAAGTCTTTATTGAATTTATTACAATATTGTTTCTGTTTTGTATTTTGGTTTTTTGGCCTCAAGGTATGTGGGATCCTAGCTCCCTGACCAGGGATCAAGCCCACACCCCCTACATTGGAAGGCGAAGTCTTACCCAAGGACTGCCAGGGAAGTCCCTAACCTTTTCTTTTCCAGCTGATTTCCCAATCTTGGAGTTCTTCAGTGCTGGCCCTCAACCCTCTTCTTCTCTTTTTGCTTTCTTTCTGATCTCATTCATCCCCATGGATTCAAGTGTCACGGAATCCTAACTCTGTGTTTCTCCCCTGAGTCTCTCCTTTGACTGACAAACTCTAGACATCTGCTCTCTTGACTCCCCTTGGATGTTTCACTTCAAACTTAACAAGTCCCCAAAGAGCTTGCAGTGTTCTTGTTCTGGAAACTCTTTTCCCACCCTACTCCAATCTTCTCCGTACTCATTGTATCTGAAAGGAGAAAAACAACTCAGTTTAAAAGTGGGCAGAGGGCTTGAATAGACTTTTTTTCAAAGAAGACACACAGATGGCCAATAGGCATGTGAGAAGATGCTCCACATCACTAATCATCAGGGACACCCCAATCAAAACCACGATGAGACGTCACCTCACACCCATCAGAACAGTCAAAAAGATAGGAAACAGCAAGTTTTGGTGAGGATGTGGCGAAAAGAAAACCCTCGTGCACAGTTGGTGGGAACGTAACTTGGGAATAGAGTTTTGGCTTTACGGGATGGAAAGAGTTCTGGAGGTGGGTGATTGTGATGGCTGCACCACAATGTGAATGCACTTAATACCACTGAACAGTGCACTTTAAAATGGCAAATTTTATGTTGTGTATTTTACCTCAATAAAAAATATTGGAAAAAAATAGTGGTAACAGATTCAGAACCTGCTGCCACATGGAAATTTTTGGCAGACTGGAACTTAACTTCTAGCTCTGAAGCAGAGGTTCTATGAACGCTTGAGACAGAAGAAACTGAGTGAGAAAAAATTTGGGGGTCACCTGCATCAGGTTTTACGATTATTTGGACCAGGCTCCAGTTCAGAAGTTTTTAGGTACATTCTTTACTAGGAGAGTACTGCAAAAAAACCTCCCCCAGGAGAAGACCCCCAACAATTCAGAGCAGAAAGCAGCTGCTGTAGAATGAAAACCTCAACATCCTGTAGAGGGTGGAGAAAATTAGCCTGATTAATGGGAGGATGAGATTGTGGGAAATGCACAAAATGACTTGTTATAGAAAGACAGGGAAGCCTGACGTGCTACAGTCCGTGGGATTGCAGAGTGGCTAACACGACTCAGCCACTGAACAACAGCAATATTGTGTTATTCTCTGTTCCCAAGACAGGATAGGATAGGATAGGATAGAATAGAATAGGAGTAGAATAGAATAGAGGTCTTGTCCTTACAGAGAGAACCAGATTGCCAGGACACAGGACTCAGAGCAGAAATGGAAAAGAAAGCTAAAGTGGAGAGGACTAAGAAAGACAGCAGAGGGTAAAGCAGGGTGCCCCAGCTCAGAACTTCAACCCCAGTGCTGTAAGCATGGTCTGTACCTGAGTTACCACATTTGGGCTCCTTCAGTGACTGTCGACTGGGAAGGGTACTGGTCTCACAGCAGGGGGACAACCTGCATCAGAAAAACTTGTGGTCCTTTTTCCTAGAGACCGTCATACAGAGTGAGGTAAGTCAGTTAATATTGCCTATTAACACATATATCTGGAATCCAGAAAAAGGGTACAGATGAGCCTCTTTGCAACGGAGAAATAGAGACACAGACGTAGAAAACAAGTGTATGGACACCAAGGGGAAAGGGGTTGGGTGGGAGAAATTGGGAGATTGGGATTGACATATACACTTACCATGTATAAAGCAGATAACTGATAAGAACCTATTGTACAGCACAGGGAACTGTCCTTAACACTCTGTGGTGACCGAATGGAAAGGAAGTCCAAAAGCTTGGGGAGATATATATATATCCACACACATATGGCTGATTCATTTTGGTGTATAGTAGAAAGTAACTGTAAAGCAACTATATTCCAATAAAAATTAAAGAAAAAAAGACTTGCCGTCCTTTAAAAATTTCAGACTCCTGGATCCTACCGTAGATCTGAATGAGAATCTCTGGCCATTGTTATAAGCTTCAACCACATTTATGCTCTGAAGTCTTTTCAATGTCACCAGGAAGACTTAGCTGGTACTATGGAATTTATGCCATCATAACTGACAACCCAGGATGGGCAGCATGCCATCACTTTACCTCAGCCCTCCGAGAGGAACTTTATTGAGAACAGATGGACGCCAGCTCTGACCCAAGACACATGACATGGAGCACTTCAAGGCATCTGTGGCAGATGGCATTTTCCAAAATGGCTTCAATGGTAGCTTACATTCTTACATTCTTCAAGCACTTTGCCATACTCCATTAAGAGTTAGACGAGTCCCCAACCTCCAGGATCTAATGCCTCATGATATGAGGTGGAACTGATGTAATAATAATAGAAATAAAGTGCACACTAATGCACTTGAATCATCCCAAAACCATTCCCCCAACCTCCATCCATAGAGAAATTAGTGTTAGTCGCTCAGCTGTGTCCAACTCTTTGCCACCACAAGGACTGTACCCCACCAGGCTCCTCCATCCATGGGATTTTCCAGGCAAGAATACTGGAGTGGGTAGCCATTCCCTCCTCCAGGGGATCTTCCTGACCCAGGGATTGAACCTGCGTCTCTTTATGTCTTCTCCATTGGCAGGTGGGTTCTTTACCAACTGAGCCACCAGGGAAGCCCCTATTGCCTCTCAAAAAACCAGTCCCTGGTGCCAAAACGGTTGCGGACCTCCGAGATAAAGTCTGGGGTTCTTTAAATGCGAAGTTGTTCTTGTTTTCCCTGGATGCAATAAACTTTCTTTTTTTTTTTTTAAAGAAAGTAAGGATCTGTGTCCACTCTCTCTTGAAACCAGGCAGACCTTTGCCACTTCCTCAATAAAGAGAGTTCAGCAGAAGTGAAGCTGCGTGACTCCTAAAACTAGATCATAAAAATGTCACTCACTTCCGTATGATTTTCTCAAGATGCTTGCCCTGGACACCCAACAACCCCATGGTGAGATAGTCCGAGCAGCCGGTGGCGTGGCTAATGTGGAGAGGAACCCAGCCCCTTAGGCTCAGGCCCGGCTGAACCACAGCCAAGAGGCAGCACTGTTTCCCAGCCCTGGTTGAACTTCCCCAGTTCACACTGCATAAGCAGAGGCAGAGTATCCTACCCAAAGTAGGAAAGTCACTCAGTCGTGTCTGACTCTTTTCGACTCTCTGGACTGTAGCCCACCAGGTGCCTCTGTCTACGGAATTCTCTAGGCAAGAATACCGGAGTGAGTAGCCATTTCCTTCTCCAGGGGATCTTCCTGACCCAGGGATTGAACCCAAGTCTCCTGCGTTGGCAGGTGGATTCTTTACAATCTGAGCCACCAGGGAAGCACCAAAGTATAACTCTTTTTTTTTTAATTAATTAATTTATTTTTGGCTGCGTTGCGTCTTTGTTGCTGCACATGGTCTTTCTCTGGACGCGGCTAGCGAGGTCTCCTCTCTAGTTGCGTCTCATTGTGGTGGCTTCTCTTGTGGAGCACAGGCTCAGTAGTTGTGGCGCACAGGCTTGTGGCATGTGGGATCCTCCCAGACCAAGGATTGAACCCATGTCCTCTGCATTGGCAGGTGAATTCCTATCCACTGGACCACCAGGGAAGTCCCACAAATTATTGACTCTTGAGTAGAAGAAATGGCTGTTGTTTAAGCCACTAAGCAGCAGCAGCTGACTCTGATAGAGCAGCCACGGCAGATAGAATGTATGGCTCATCATTACATACCCTGGAAAAGTGAAATGAATTCTCTTCTGCTGTCTTTGGCTTTGTCAGTTTGTAAATCTTCTCTTAATAATTGTCTTCTCCCCAACCTCAGCCTCCTCTGAAGAGTTGCTCCTTCTCGTCTCTAGCAATTTGCTTCTAGCGTGAAGTAACATTTAAGGAGGTTTTGATTTCAGGAGGTTTCCCCGGTGACTCAGATGGCAATCTGCTTGCAATGCAGAAGACCAGGGTTCGATCCCTGAGTTGGGAAGATTCCTTGGTGAAGTCAATGGCTACCCACTCTAGTATTCTAGTCCCTGGGAAATCCCAGGGACGGAGGAGCCTGGTGGGTTACAGTCTGTGGGGGTCACAAAGAGTCAGACACGACTGAGCAACTAACACACAAAGGAACTGGCCTGGTATGAGGGAGCCTTAGCCACTGGGAATGTATGGGATACAGCATAATATCAAGAGCGGGAAACTGAGACTACTAAAAACTGTCATCAGCTACATCAAAGATTTTTTTAAAAAAATATTTTTATTTATCATAACTTTAAAGTAATTTTAAAATAAGCTACATGGGAAGCACATTATTTTGCCTAATAGCAGAGTTCCACACCCATTCCAATTAACCCTGAGTATTATTGGAAGGACTGATGCTGAAGCTCCAATACTTTGGCCACCTGATGCAAAGAGTCAGCTCATTGAGAATACTCTGATGCTGGGAAATACTGAAGGCAGGAGAAGGGGGCAACAGAGGATGAGATGGTTGGATGGCATCACTGACTCAATGGACATGCGTTTGAGAAATCTCCAGGAAGATAGTGAAGGACAGGGAAGCCTGGTGTGCTGCAGTCCATGGGGTCACGAAGAATCGGACACAACTTAGCGACTGAACACAATGAGACCCATTCTGCATCTCTGGGGCTATGGTTTCTGGGACTAGAAAGCTGAGATGGAACAAAATTGCTCTGCATCAGAAAGGTATGTGGGCTTCACCCCCATGTTCACTACAGCATTATTTACAGTACCCAGTACATGGAAACAACCAAGACAGATGAATGGATAAAGAAAATCTGTGTGTGTGTGTGTGTAAACATGTACACTTAAAGGCATTATGCTTAGTGAAATAAATCAGACAGAGAAAGACAAATATCGTATGATCTCACATACATGTGGAATCTGAAAAACCAAACTTAATCAAACCCCAAAACACCCAGATTCATAGATACAGAGAACAGATCGGTGGTTGCCAGAGGTGGGAAGTGGGCAAATGAGGATGGTCCTAAGATACAAATTTCTAGTGAATAAGTCATGGGGATACAAAGTACAACATGCTGACTATAGTCAGTAACATTGTACTGTACTGCATATTTTTGATATTTACTAATATGAGAAATCTTTCATAATTTGCGGTTAAGCCATGAAACAATTTATAAAATCAGTATGCACATCACCCCATATTTTCATAAGGAAAATGACTAGGAAAAAACTCCAAATAGTTTCATTTTGCACAAATGTCTTATCTGATTACAATTCTTGCCCCTTTTTATACCTTTGAACCTAATCGAGTGACTTCTTGACACAATATTTTGTGTGTGCTGGGTGAGTAAGAAGGAAATCAGGACAAATATGATCCGTCTCTGTTTTCATGATGCTTATCAATTACCATCGATGCAGGTGTTAAACCAAAACGCAGAAAGATGAAGACTGCTAGGAAGGCAAAAGACAGGCTATTCTACAAGCTCGCAATAGCAGTCCTTGGAAACCTGAACACTAGGGCCGATTTTTAAAAACTGATTTATTAATTTTTGGCTGCACTGGGTCTTTGTTTTTGCATGCAGGTTTTCTCTAGCTATGGCGAGCAGGGGCTACTCTCTAGTTGTGACGTGTGGGCTTCTTGCTGCCGTGACTTCTCTTGTTGCAGAACACAGGGTCCGTGTCGCGTGGGCTCAGTAGTTGTGGCGCATGAGCTTAGTTGCCCTGTGGCCTGTGGAATCTTAGTTTCTTGACCAGGGATGTGTTTCCTGCATTGCAGGTGGATTCTTAACCACTGGACCACCAGAGAAGTCTTAGGGTTAATTGTTATAAGGGAAAAAAAAAAGACTTTAGTGTACTGTCATGAACAACAAAATTGGACTCAAAACCCTGCTCTCTGGACCCAGAACTGCCGTCCTGTATATATTGGTGACCTTGTAAATGCCATTTCATTTTTCTTTATTGCATGCCATTTCACTTTTCTTTATTGCTATTTGAAAGTTGCTGAGAGAGTAGATTTTGAAAGTTCTCATCACAAGAAAAAAATCTTGTAACTATGCAGTGACGGATGTGAACTAAAATGACTGTGGTGACCATTTTGCAATATATCCATGTATCAAATTGTTATGTTGTATACCCATGGACAGAGGAGCCTGGCGGGCTACACAGTCCATGGGGTCACAAGGAGCTGGACATGACCGAGCAACTAACTGCACACACACACACACACACACACACACTCCTAACGCAACGTTATACGTCAGTTATATCTCAATTACAAAATGAAATAAAATGCCAAGTTAACCTGGGGAAAAAAAGAAAAGAAAAATAAAGTGGAGTCCCTTGCTACCAGAGATGACTTGGGAGAGGAAGGAGATGTGCAGTGGGAATCTTAATTAGGTGGATTGCTGTGTGGTTTATGGCAGAAATCCTCCCTGTGTGTATAAAATCTACAGGAAACTCTGCATTGCTAGGCAATTAATTCCTGGAAATGATTTACTGTGAAGACCTGCCAAAGGCCGATGAAACTCCCTAGGGGAGGAAACCACACTTTCCTTGGGTGTGAAGCCTTGCAGGGCAACACCTAGTCTCTGGGTGCAAGGAAAATCCAAAATAACAAAAACCTTTTGACAACATTTAAAACACTTTTTATACTGGATATTTTCAAACTTATGTAAAGGTGGAAAAGTAGAATGAAGCATCTCTACATACTCATCATTCAACTTAGACATTTTGACAAACTTGGCTCATTTTTTAAAAGAAACCTGTTGTATACCATGTGGCAGCCTGGATGAGAGGGCACTCTGGGGGAGAATAGTTACATGAACACGTGTGGCTAAGTCCTTTTGCTGTTCACCTGGTACCATCACAACATTGTTAATCAGCTATGACAGGCTCAGTTGCTCAGTCGTGTCTGACTCTGAGACCCATGGA
Source organism: Moschus berezovskii (assembly GCF_049115385.1). Lineage (NCBI taxonomy): Eukaryota > Metazoa > Chordata > Mammalia > Artiodactyla > Moschidae > Moschus > Moschus berezovskii. Next base: position 107,428,344 of record NC_142464.1, read on the forward strand.
CTGTAGCCCACCAGGCTACACTGTCCATGGGATTATCACAGCAAGAATACTGGAGTGGGTTGCCATTTCCTCCTCCAGAGAATCTTCCCATTCCAGGGATCAAACCTGTGTCTCTTGTATCTCCTAAATTGGCAGATGGATTCTTTACCATTGAGTCACCTGTGTGCATGCTAAGTCACTTCAGTTGTGTCTGATTCTTTGCAACTCTATGGACTGTAGCCTGCCAGGCTCCTCTGTAAAAGTATAGGAGTGGGTTGCTGTGCCCTCCTCCAGGGGACCTTCCCAATCCAAGGATCAAAGTCATGTCACCTCATACAAACAACAACAAAAACAGAAGCATATGGGAATGTTAATTCCATGATGAAGTATTTAAAGACACAAGAATTGTTGAGGAAATTAATTTTTAATAGCAGTCATCTTAGAGAAGAGCACTGGAAATACATTTCTTTCAAAGCAAATCAAAAATTAAAAATGTTTTGAAGCCATTTGAAGCCATATGATTAGCTGAATTAGTTTCAAAGATTTAAGGTGAGATAGCACTGAATCGATGCAGTATTTCATTGCAGCATTTTCTTTCACTACCATGTGAATTTGACCTGTAGAAATCAGAAAAAGAAAGACCAAATCAGTGAAAGAATTCCACCTTTACATTATCCTTGTTCCAAGTATCAAAACTTTCATTCCACTGCTATCTTACTGACAAATTGCTACATATTTATTTATTTTTAAAAATTTATTTATTTGGCCACACGGCATGTGGACTCTTGGTTCCCCGACCAGGGATTGAACCCATGCCCTCTGAAATGAAAGTGCAGAGTCTTAACCACTGGACCTTCAGGGAAGCCCCCAAATTGCTACATATTTCAAATCTATTTCAAATCATGACCCCTGATTCAGTACAATTTACTCAGTTGGTCAAGAAGTTCATTCAGGTTTTTCCATAAGATTTTATGAACATTTTGGTCAACCCAGTATTTGAATGAACCACAACCACTAGCTAAGATTCAATGAGTCTCCTAGGTTAGAGCTTGCTATGCTTCCTTGCTTGAAAGTGAGATCTATTTATTCATCCACAACAGTTATTAAGTGACTGCTATGTCAGGTACCGTTTCTATGTTGTTAGGTAAACCAACAGAATGCTCTGTAGATTGCCAGAGATCATTTCTCTTATCAACTGTCAGTGAATCATCATTCACACTAAGGTAAGAGACTCTAGAAGGCAGAGATCCCAGAACAATCTTTTTCATTAATTGGAAGATTGGACCAGTAAATTAATGCTGAGTGCAGCCAGGAAATTAAAAGACGCTTACTCCTTGGAAGGAAAGTTATGACCAACCTAGATATCATATTAAAAAGCAGAGACATTACTTTGCCAACAAAGGTCCGTCTAGTCAAGGCTATGGTTTTTCCCGTGGTCATGTATGGATGTGAGAGTTGGACTGTGAAGAAAGCTGAGCGCCAAAGAATTGATGCTTTTGAACTGTGGTGCCGGAGAAGACTCTTGAGAGTCCCTTGGACTGCAAGGAGATCCAACCAGTCCATTCTAAAGGAGATCAATCCTGGGTGTTCATTGGAAGGACTGATGCTAAAGCTGAAACTGCAATACTTTGGCCTCATGCGACGAGTTGACTCACTGGAAAAGACTCTGATGCTGGGAGGGATTGGGGGTGGGAGGAGACCGGGACGACAGAGAATGAGATGGCTGGATGGCATCACCGACTCGATGGACATGAGTTTGAGTGTACTCCGGGAGTTGGTGATGGACAGGGAGGCCTGGTGTGCTGTGATTCATGGGGTCACAAAGAGTCTGACACGACTGAGCGACTGAACTGAACTGAACTGATGTGTAGGAGACTACAAAGATATTCATTGGAAGGACTGATGCTGAAGCTGAAGCTCTAATAATTTGGCCACCTGCTGTGAAGACCTGACTCACTAGAAAAGACCCTGATGCTCGGCAAGATTCCAAGCAGGAGGAGACGGGGACGACAGAGGATGACAGGGTTGGATGGCATCACCGACTTGATGGACATGGGTTTGAGTAGGCTCCGGGAGTTGGTGATGGACAGGGAAGCTTGGCGTGCTGCAGTCCATGGGGTCGCAGAGTCAGACACGACTGAGTGACTGAACTGAACTGATGTAGGGGACTAGGGTTACTTTGGCAAAATTCTGAATCGCGTTGGTAACGGATGGCTTTAAAGAAACATCACTGCTTGGGAAGAGAAACAACAGTTGAGTCTCAGGAGGCAGGGGCACAAGGAAGAAAAAGAATAAGAAAACTCACCATCCTGACTCTGCTTGTAAATGGGTTAAGCGCATCAGTCATTGAGGAAAGCAGTCAGAAGACAAATACTAAGATACTAGAATGGCACTGAAAGAAATGAGCTAAAACGTTCATGAAGAGGACATGATTTTGTGCTGCATGTGGCAAAAGAGCTGAGAGAGAGACAGATTGTCCCCATGCCAACCGTTCACACAGATGAATGCAGTATCCTGATTAAACGCTCTCAAAGACCTCTCGGGAGATAGGACTTTTAGAGAATAGCCTTTTCCAGGTGAAAATAAAACTTGGATGATAAATTCCATGGGATTGGCAGTAAGAGATGGAAAGACAGGACTGAGTAAGCCATTGTCCTCTTGCCTAAGAAAAATAGGAAGAACTAAGAAGATTAAAAATGTGACGAAGAGCTTAGGAAACCAGGCATATGAGCAGTTGCCCAGCTTTGACAATACCACCACCAAAAAGGCAATACTCTTCTTCCTAAACGGGAGCTTTGGGCATTTTAGATAACCGGTTGAATTGTCCACACTTCATTCACAGAGACTAAGGTAGCTTTCTACCACTTTGGAGAATGAATTACTCTTTTAATATTGTGGTGTTGACAAGAACATATCACTAGATACACTCCATAGTCACGGCTAGTGTGACGTTTCAGTGGGCTACTGTTGACAGCAGTGGACCTGAGATGCAGGCTTTGGGAAATGAATGTGCTGTTGTATACATATCTCTGGTACCATCAATCATGATGCTGTGAAGATACACATGGAGGACATGTGGCATGTTTATCTGGTACATCATACGGCCACTCCACCTGTGGCCAACATCCTAACAAATCCCAGAATTCTTTCCCATTCAGTCAGGGCGAGCCCTCTCTACCCAAGCTCTCTGGGAAGCTGAGTCCCAACTGATTGGTGCAGGCTGGCCATTGAAAGTCATTTGCCCTGCCTTTGTCAAGGGCCATCTCATGGATCTGTGAGACAGAGAACCAAAGAAATCAAAGATACCTTTGAGAATTTCTTTTGCTACTCACAAATCAAAGAAGTCCCGCCAACTTACCAAGCATCTTTTATAAAGCATTCATTGCTTTTCTCTTTTCAATATCTCGCTTGAGTTGACAAAGGGCACAGTGCGGTAAAAATGCCATACACAGGAAATCTTTACAAATGGATCCCTGTTAAAAAAGAAGCAAATGGATCAACAGGTAGCCTCTGAATAGTCACACAATTCCCTGCACTTGTTTCACTTTTCAAACCTCTTTAAAACATACATTTTATGTCACTTGTTTATCATGTTATCTCTATTTTTCTTTTAGTAAAAAAATCATTTATTCATTCATTTATTTTTGGCTGTGCTGGGTCTTCGTCACCGCGCGGGCTTTTCTTTAGTTGAGGTGAGCGGAGGCTACTCTTTAGTTGCGGCATGCAGGCTTCTCGTTTCAGCGGCTTCTCTTGTTGCAGAGCATGGGCTCTAGGTGTGTGCGCTTCAGCAGTTTCGGCTCCTGGGCTCTAGAGCACAGGCTCAATAGCTGTGACGCACGGGCTTAGTTGCTCCATGGCATGTGGGATCTTCCCAGATCAGGGACAGAACCCGTGTCTCCTGCACTGGCATGTGGATTCTTCACCACTGAGCCATCAGGGAAGCCCACCCCTAATTTTTTTGATGACCAAGTGAAGTTAACTGACTTGCTAACTAAATCACATAAACTGGTGGCAGTGACTGGTGTTTCTCCTCTCAAGCCAGTACCCTTTTCATAATAACATACCGTTTCAAATGATCTGCAGCTTACAATCATAGCCACAGTTCTCTATCATCGGTTCTGGAAGAGTTCTCTCTCTTTTTTTTTTCTTTTTAAAAACATTTTGATTTACTTATTATTTTTACTGATGTGGAATGGTTCCCTTTAAAGCCAGTTGTGTAATGCACCAATTTTTCCAATTAATTGTGAGTATAGTGCTAGATCACACCTTACCCTGTACCCCTCTAATCTTTTTCATTGACATCCTCATGTTCTGCAAGGGAGGCAGTCCGTAGTGAGAGAGGATATAAACCTTATGGGCAAAAGGAGAAATTAAGAGAATGAAGAGGGTTTAGAAAAACTGTAGAATGAGCTGCTTTGCAGAGTTTTGAAAGCCCTCTCCATGGGAGGTCCAGTTGGGTCTTCGATGACCTACAGGTAGATGCCCTAGAAGGGACTCCTGCTCTGTCTAGTCAGCACTGGGTGATCCGAGGGGTCTAATCTGATGAGCAGGTTATGTGATTGTGTGTCTTGACTGACTGAAATATTTTGCATTCCATTTTTGGAGAGCACTTATTTTTTAAAATGTTGGATTTAGTACAGTTCCCAATTTCCGGTGTGAAGAGAGAGACCCAGAGAGAGAGAGAGCAGGAAAGAGAAAAAGAGTAGAGTTAGCCAATAAAGTTTGGGAGTTCCTAAGTGGTGAGAAAAGTGATTTACTTTTCATAAATTTTTTCCCTTGCTGTAGTGATTTTGATTTTCGTCTAACAGAGAAAGTGTGTGGGACAAAGATTGGACAACGAGATAACCATGTTAGAAATCTAGTGACCCTCATGAGATAGAGGGACGGACACTCAGTTTGAAGACACTTTGGTCCCTTGGCCATTTCTTTTTCCCTGAAAAATCATCCAAATCCTTTAACCCTTCCTCAAAGTGCTTGTTTTTTTTTTTCATGCTTCAGTTCATTATTTATTTTTATTCCTCTTTTAAGCCTTCATTAAACCAACATTTACTGAATATACATAATATGTTATTAATACAAAAAAGAAAATATTCGACAAGGATGTAACTAGTTTTCTGTTCCAGCATGCCTATACCTGTCTTTATCTCAGGGAATTTGTAGGAGAAAAAAGTCCCACTATTATTTGCTGAGAAACCTAGGGAAACCTTTAGAAAACACAGCCTAATTCTAAGTCTGTTTCATTATACAGATATAGAGAATAGTGAGAAGAAAAAAATCCCTCTTTCAAATGAGAGGACGTGAACTACAGCTTTATACCATGCTGAAGTTAGCAAGGGACATAAATGCCTTGCCCAGAACAGCTTCTTGGGAAATGGTTCCAGAAACAAAGATTTTTGCATTCATCACTCTGTTTGGAAAAGGGGACTGGTGCTTCACTTGTTTGGAAGCTGTTAAAAAAAAAGAGAAATCTGGTCATGAGCACTGGTTACAGAATCACTGAGCAAATGAATGAGTTGTGGTACATGACTCAGTACACAGGGCCTTGGGGAGACAAGATGGTCAAGTGGGAAGAACCAGGCCTGACTGTAAGTCAGAATAAACATGAGCCCATGGGGTGGGGTGGATGGAGAGAGCGGCATAGACGTATATACATTGCCCTGTATCAAATAGCTAGTGGGAGCCTGCTGGACAGCACCGGGAGCTCAGCTCAGTGCTCTGTGATGACCTAGAGGCGTGAGATGAAGCATGGTGGGTGGGAGGTCCAAGAGGGAGGGATTTTTATATATATACATAGAACTGATTCACGTTGCTGTACAGAAATGAACACAACATTGTAAATTTTGTTTACATTTCAATTTAAAAAAACAAAGTAATAATTAAAAAAAAAACCAAAAAACTTGAGCCCAAATTTCAGCATTTCCAGGTTCTATGACCTTAAGGCTTTCTCATGCCTGCTTTTCAGGTCCACGAAGTGGAGATATCACTGCCTGCACCACAAAGCGTTTGTAAGTGGTATGTGAGCAAATATATGTCCACGCAGTATTCCAGCACATAGGAGTTCAATCTGTGGCTGTTTCTTCTCTTTCTCCTCCGCTGTGGAGGCTGTGGCCCTGGCCAAGAGGATGCTCTCTTGCCTGTCTGTGTCCATGAAGGGAGGGGGAGGTCAGAGAGGCTGTATTGGGGCAGCCTTATAAATGTTTGCATAGATGTAAAGGGGAAACAAAGCAGAGAACCTGAACTATACAAATCAGTCCTAGGATTTATTAGCCATTTTAGAGGTCTGTTCTAAGAAAGAAGATTAGAGATACATTGTCTATAAATACACTTATATAATGGACACCAAGAAAACTTATAGAATCCTAGACCCTAGGAAGACCTTAGAAATCATCTTGCACAACTTTCTGATGAAAGATGAGAAAATTGATGGTAACAAATGACTTGTCAGAGAGCCCCAAAGTGAGCTATTTGCTGAGCTGTTTCCAGAAACTTATCTCCAGAATTCAGCTAAGCTCTCCTTCCTCTACCCTCTTCGGGACCACTTTGAGAATCTCACTCCCATATACACAACTACACACATCCATGTACACAACTATGTACACAAGTACATATACCCGGCGCTTAGCGTATGGTTTCGGGAAGTTTACGGAACAGTCACGAAGTTAAGAACCCTTGTGTTCAGTTCTGCTGCCTTTTGAGGGGTGTAAATGAGAGCACAGGGGGTGCTGAGAGAGGCAGGCAGCTAAGCAAGCCCGCGGGAGGAAGGCAGGCTGCCCGAAGACAGCTGAGCTAAGAACAAAAATGGTAATGGTTACTCACTGCGCACTTAGTACTTGCCAGACCCTGTGTTAAGTCCTTTCCCTACTTATTTCCTGTGACTCTTACTGCACCACCTTAGGGGAGGTTTCATTGTTACCATTTCATCAGAGAGTCAAGGCTTAGGGAGATTAATTGTTACTGGTTACAATGAGTGACAGGCTAAGTTTTCAGGTCACTTCTGTGTTTAAAGGCATTTTAATCGCTTTCCAGCTCACTTGAAATGAAAGCTAGATTTCTTAAAATGGTCTGCAAGGTCTTACGCTGATATCTTCTTCTATTACCACTCTCATCTCCCACCCCGCCTCCAGTCTTTCCACCTCTCTGGCTGCTTGCTATGTCTTGGACATTCCAGGTAAGCTCTACTTCAGGACCTTGGCTCTAGCTCATTCCTCGGCCTGGACCTTTCCCAGATGAGTCATCCTCTCCTCCTTTTAGGTCTTTACTTTATCCCCCATCCAAGCACTAACCAGGCCCGACACTGCTTAGCTACCGAGGTCAGAAGAGACTGAGCATATTTAGGGTGGTACAGGCGTAGACTAGGTCTTTACCTTCTTACTGAGTCTTTCCTGATAACGTGATTTAAAATTAGAACGTTTCAACACTAAGTTCCTCTTCCTTGCTTCATTTTCCTCTGTTGTAGGTATCACCAACCTATACATTATATTCTTATTCTTAGTTATCGGAGAAGGCAATGGCAACCCACTCCAGTACTCTTGCCTGGAAAATCCCATGGGCGGGGGAGCCTGGTAGGCTGCAGTCCATGGGGTCGCGAAGAGTCAGACGCGACTGAGCGACTTCACCTTCACTTTTCACTTTCACGCATTGGAGAAGGAAATGGCAACCCACTCCAGTGTTCTTGCCTGGAGAATCCCAGGGACGGGGGAGCCTGGTGGGCTGCCGTCTATGGGGTCACACAGAGTCGGACACAACTGAAGCGACTTAGCAGCAGCAGCATTCTTACTTATATTGTAACTGTTTTCTTCCATTAGTGTCTAAGCTCTCCCATTGACAACCATCACAGTAATAATTGATGGAGGCAAGAATCTATCACAGATGTTAGAACTAGTGGGTGAAAGTTTGATTTACATCTCTCTACAAGATCCTTGTCCATTATAAAGGGGAAAATAGCAACTTTGTGGTGGAGAATCTTGACAGACACTATCTTATCTAACGAATCAAAGTGAACATTACACACAATAAGATAACTTGATGTCATGTGATGCAAGGAGAACATAGTATCACTTTTGTAGAGTTAATGCCAAAAGTGTATAACCAAAGTCTTATCATGACTCATCCCCTTTGAATGAGTGAACACTAGCTTATGACTTAATAAGGTTCTAGGTGCTCAATAATATCTTTTTGAGTGAATGAACACTGTTTTACGAGTTATCAGTGGGTAACTGACTCAAAAATGTGCCAGCTCTGGGGGGATCTATATACACCCATTTTTCACATAAGGCTTTCTAAGCAACAGCCACCCACCCTGCAGAGTCCACTGACTCTGAGTAAAGCCAGGAGAGACTCTGTGCTGAAATTCATCCCTCACCTGCTCATCTCCAGCAGCTTTTTCAGAGACACATCTATTGGATCAATAAAAAGTTTTATTGTGAATATATCTCAAGGGATAGATAGTCTCTGTAAATCATTTAAAAAGTTTAAGATGCGGGGGTAAGGGATAGTTAGGGAGTTCGAGAAAGTCATGTACACACTGCTAGATCCAAAATGGGTAACCAGCAAGGACCTACTGTACAGCACGTGGAACTCTGTTCAATGTTATGTGGCAGCCTGGATGGGTGCAGGGTTTGGGGGAGAATGGATACGTTTATATGTATGACTGAGTCCATTCGCTGTACACCTGAAATTGTCACAATATTGTTTATCACCTATACTGCAATACAAAATAAAAAGTTTAAAATGTAAAGGAAAAATGTTTAGGATGGCAGTGGAGAAAAGACTAGGGTCAAGTCATGAAGGTGAGGAGGGCAAACGTGGAGATGCGGTCAGACTGAAGGAAGGCCGTTGGGCTGTCTGGGTGACGATGTCACGGTGGACGTGGGCAACTCACCGGGATGCCGTATCGGGTCCGGTACATAGTCCTCATGGCAACACTTGCTCCGCACAGGCAGAATTCGTTCATGTCAGAGGCAATCTGACACGAAAGGCACAGGGGAAAGAAAGCCCCACAGAGACCTGAGTGCAGGGTGAAATCACAGAGGAATCAGTCAAGGTTGTGAAGGCGGTGACCTAATCACACCTCCTCCAAGGGCTTCCCGGGTGGCTCAGTGGTAAAGAAACCGCGTGCCAATGCAGGAGACATAAGAGACACGGGTTCGATCTCTGGGTTGGGAAGATGCCCTGGAGGAGGGCAAGGCAACCCTCTCCAGTATTCTTGCCTGGAGAATCCCATGGATGGAGGAGCCTGGCGAGCTACAGTCCATGGAGTTGCAAAGTTGAACGCAACTGAGCACACCGCTTTCAAGAAAATACATACTCAGGAAATGGTCTTAATGGACACTTGGTGAAAACAATGGGGTCACCTGGCTCCTTATGTCTTGCTTCTAGACCCTACACACACTGGGGAAATTTGCTTGTCATATGCCAGGTCAGATTTAACTGCAAAAACGCCTGCCTTGCCAGGATGGTAGGGGAATTTGGGGAAGAATAAATACATGTATACATATGGCTGAGTCCCTTCGCTGTTCACCTGAAAACTATCACAACATTGTTTGTTAATCGACCATACCCCAATACAAAATTAAAAGTTTAGAAAAAAAATTGCTTAAAAAAATTGCTAACTTCTCCCCCGACAACCTTCATTCATTAAATCCTCAAAATAGTCACCCCCCGAAAAAAGTTCCTGCCTGTTGATCTGAGCATGTCCAAATTATCTTTCTTCCTTATCTTTGTTTACATTTGGAGCATACTGGCATAGGAAGTTTGTGGCGTCTGAATGTCTGAGAAACCCTCTGAAAACTGTGGGAGGGTGCTTAGGATCAGAAAGCACTGAGTAAAGAAATAATTGGAAAAATGAGAAAAGCAATAGAAAACAGATTCTAGATGGTCATTCTGGCAAAGAGAAAAGTTTTATTATTGTTATGAGGATCGAAGCAAGTAAAAGTTAAGGGATATTGACAAAAAATCTTAAAAAACATACTGAAATTTCACTTTCAAGAGTCTGTGTGAGACAAAAAAGGACCTAAGAAAATAGTGACAAACAGGAAACTGTTCTCAAACGTGCTGAGTTCAAGCTTATTTTGAAAAACTCTAGGGTGGAGTTTTGTCATGGCTGTACCCTAGATGAGATAAGAAAACTCTTATTTTTTGATTGATGGTATTCAGCAAAAGGCTGTCTCCACAGAACTTGGAACTTCCATCATATACACACACACAAAAGAGGCTCTTTCTCAAGACAGTGGAAAGACTAGCCACACAGAGAATGTCTACATCCCTTTGAGCAATAGACTCTGAAATTGTCTTATACCAAAGTGTGTTTGGTACTGTGAAAGAATTTAAGGTTAGGAAAGCTAAAAACCTGAAAGCTTCCTGAAATGGACTGACCACAAGAGTCACAAGAATGTTGAAAACTGGAAACACAGACTCAGCCCTGTAGGGAAAGGAGGAGGTAAAGGGAAGACTGGAGAAACACATCAAGAACACAGGGATGCTAATGAGGTGGGAAATATAAAGCCAGATGATCGATCTGGATAAGGATAATAAATTCAAGGCAGGCAGGTAAAATGAATGAATAAAACAGGTTGAAAAAAACACAAACTAGCCAATAGTGGATGATGGACATGAATATGGCAAACTGTAGACTGAAGGTCCCTCTGAATAGGGTTAACTAAGGGGGTTAGAAGACTCTTAGAGTCCTCTGGACTGCAAGATCAAACCATTCAATCCTAAAGGAAATCAGTCCTGAATATTCATTGGAAGGACTAATGCTGAAGCTAAAGCTCCAGAACTTTGGCCACCTGATGCGAAAAGCTGACTCATTGGAAAAGACCCTGAGGCTAGGAAAGGTTGAAAGCAAAAGGAGAAGGGGGTGGCAGAGACTGAGATGGTTGCATCGCATCACGGACTCAATGGACACGAATTTGAGCAAACTCCAGGAGACAGTGAAGGACAGGGAAGCTTGGTGTGCTGCAGTCCATGGAGTACCAAAGAGTTGGACATGACTTTGCAACTGAACAACAACAACAAAAAGTCAGCTGAAAGCATCTGACTTCTGCCAGTTGAGAATTAGGACTCCTCGTTCCAGATTTTCCAAATTTTCAAGAGAAGCTGGAAATCTAGATTAGAAAGCTACATTTTTATGTGGAATCTGATCTGAGAGGGGAGGGCACCACGTCCTGTGGCATATGGGATCTTAGTTCTCTGCCCGGGCCCCCTGTACTGGAAGCGAGGAGTCCTAACCACTAGACTGCCAAGGAAGTCCGTGGAATCTGACTTTTATGTGGTTTCTTCTGTTTTAAAGTTAATACAGCAAGAGGGGTCATTATGGACAGGACAAACAAAACACATCCAGTAGTAAAGGCTGCACAGGCGTTTCACCTTGTGAGCTCTGATCTCTGGAATAACCCACGGATCTCAGTGAGAGGATAAGCAAGCGGTTTTTGTTATGGCAGTGACTGCATGATTGTAGCCCAGGAGAAAGCAACAGCTATGTTTACTCACAGATCCCTATGTCATCAAAGCAGTCAAAGGTGCTGGTTTGCCAGTCACTAGATGCCGAGACCACCGAGCCATAACCTGGCTGCGAAACAACTGGGTTCATTTTTAAGACCGAGTTCAAAAGGGTACTGCCTGTGAAAACAAAACCAAAAAATTATTTAACACCTAACTGTATTGGTTGGATATAACATAGATATCAATTCAGAAACCATTTCACTGCACCTCCTTTGGTTGGAGTCAGTCACATTCAACTAACTTAGCATAACCTTTCCGGACTATTGCTGATATTTGAGAATTAAAATTATAAAAAATAGAAAAGCAACATAAAGGAGAAGGGATGAGGATTCCCTTCTCAGGTTGTCTGGTTGTGTATGCGTGTGTGTGTGTGTTTTCCCCATCCACCAATTCCTCTTTTATCATCAGCAAGATGATTTTTTGTGTGTGTGCTGTTTTCAAGACAACTGTTTTGCATTTGAAGTATTTTTATTTAATGGTCATTATAATCAGTTTTTACAAAGCAAGTTCACAGGCATTCTCTCAGTTGCTCTGTAGGAGAACTCTGTGAGATAAAGTTGTTTGCTGCTGCTGCTGCTACTGCTGCTAAGTTGCTTCAGTCGTGTCCGACTCTGTGCAACCCCACAGACGGCAGCCCACCAGGCTCCCCTGTCCCTGGGATTCTCCAGGCAAGAATACTGGAATGGGTTGCCATTTCCTTCTCCAATGCATGAAAGTGAAAAGTGAAAGTGAAGTGGCTTAGTCGTATCCGACTCAGCTACCCCAAGGATTGCAGCCTACCAGGCTCCTCCGTCCATGGGATTTTCCAGGCAAGAGTACTAGAGTGGGGTGCCATTGCCTTCTCCGATAAAGTTGTTTACTTCTCCATAAAATTGGTGTTATGAAAGCAGATGTTTCTGGCTAATGTCAGCATTAGCAAACTAATTACTAGTGGTATCCTGACAGCTAAAGTTTACTTGGAAAAAGATGAATTTCTCTTTGTGAAAGTTTCTCGGAAAAAAGAGGCTTTAAGTCCCACAGAAAAACCCAGTGGTTGCAAAACCACTCGGAAAGGGTGTCCCCCCTATACTTTTCATATTTCATCCAGTGATCAAGTTAAGTCTTGTGAGCTGTTACCCAGTAAGAACTCTCGAGAAAAAATGTCTTTGATTTCATTAATGACTAATGCTAAAACTTTCTCTTTTCTTGTATTGAATCTAACTATGCTGTGCTCTATAGTTTTTAATTTTATTTTTTATTGTTTATTTATTTCTTTGGCTGTGCTGGGTTTAGTTGAGGCGCACGGGATCTTTGATCTTTGTTGCAGCACACAGAATTTTTAGCTGCAGCATGTGGGATCTAGTTCCCTGACCAGGGGTTGAACCTGGGACCCCTGCCTTGGGAGGGAGGTGTTTTAGCCACTGGGTCACCAGGGAAGACTGCGTGCTCTGTGGTTTGGTCCCGGGTCACTTTCAATACTTCCCTTGATTAGTTGGAGGGCAGACTCTACCTACATTTCCCGCTACTTTACTCCCTTCAGTCTTCCTCCCCTATGTTGCTAAGGAAGTCTCCAGTCAATGATTCTACCGCTGTGCTTTCCCGTCCTGACTGTGCACCCAGGCCTGACTGCACCACGTTCATCCCCGTGCTCGGTTACAGATGGATACCGCAGATATGCAATAGGATATTGCTGAACTAATTAGCAGAGAGGTGATGGTTAAAAGTCATGAGAATGGATAGTATTCCCTTGTCTAACCGAGTGAATTTAAATTCATGAAGAGTAAGATACGAATTTTTCAGTTTTTATGTAGAAGTGTTTTGTATTTCTCATTATAAAGGAGTCTTATTAATTAAAATATTCTACATAGAAGTCATTTTCCACTGGTTTGTTTACAGATATTCTGTCTTAGAAAATCACTGTTACCTTGCTAGCTAATATTTGTGATATAACTTATTTAAATACAATAGAAAACTTGCTTATAATCAGAAAAGTTTTCTTTTATTTTTAAAAAATTTACTGTGGGTAAGAACCAGTTGAGAGGGTTTTAAAATTATACATCCCTAGAAATTTGGATTTAACTTAAAAAGTCTATAAAAGGATCAAGGAACCTATGTATCAATAAGTACCAAAGTGCTTCTTAAGGGAGAGGGGCTGATAAAAAATGTGAGAGTGGTGAAGGGGACCAGCTGTTTTATTGCCTAATCTAACTGCTTTTAAATCTACATCATATTTGTTTGACTGCTTTCCCAACCACTGATTCTTCTGAGAACCAAATCAAAAGAGGACAAGAAGAGAAAAGAATAATTCATTCAAAATCTTTTTACCCAGCAAGTCTGGCCTTGTTCTGGTATTGGGTGTAGGTACAAAGCCAGAGGTGAGATATCAGAACTTTGAATAAGGAGGAGAAACGAAGAAGAGGACTCATCAGGTAGGACTCTCCAGGAGTGAAATAAAAGACCTAAAACTGCAGAGACACTTGCATAGCACCGGAAGGACAGGTATAATAATTCACAGAGGAAGTGGTGGCATTTATTTTCAATCAAAACAAGTCTGTTCTAGAAAGAGACTCACAGAATTAGAGAACGAACTTATGTTTGCCCAGGGGGTGGGGTGGAGGGAGGAGAAAAGTGGGGGAAGGGACCGTTAGGGAGTTGGGGGTGGACATGCACACACTGTGATATTTAAAATGGGTACAAATAAGGCCCTACTGTATAGCACAGGGAACTCTGCTCAATGTTACGTGGCAACCTGGACGGAGGGGAGTCTGGGGGAGAATGTATATGTATATGTATATGTATATGTATATGTATATGTATATGTATATGTATATGTATATGTATATGTACGGCTGAGTCCCTTCCCTGTTCACCTGAAACTATCATAAGAAATAAAAGTGTGAAAAAAAAAGCAAAAAGCCAAGTCTGTTCTGTGAATCTCTTTGACCCCATGGGGGGTGTAAGATAAACATCTGACCCAGGGACCTGAGCTGAAGTCCAAACATATGATCTGGGAACAGGTTTCTTGTTTTTGTTTTTTTTTTTAATCATTTGTTCTGGAGAAACTTAGGAAGGCTGACTGGAGAGTATGTGATTCTTGTGTAGGCAAGATAGTAGACATTCTAGACAGTGAAAATAATGTGAGGAAATGCCTAGGGGGCAAAAAGAGTGTGGAAGGCATGAGGAACAGTAAAGATATTTGCTTTTTGGAGCAGGAAACAGGGTCAGAGTGCATGACAGCTATACTTCAGGATCTCTTTCTTATACTCGCAGCAGACATTGCTAATCAATCCTAGAATGTTCCTGCTGGATGAATCTTCACAAGACAGGGTATCAGATGCTCCTACTGTTTGATCAGAGTTGGCACACAATATGTAAGAAAATAGTTAACAAATAAGAGTAAGTTGTATAGGTAATGTGTGGTTCAGCTCTGAATGTTACAGATATACCCCTGGCCTCAAGAATTATCCATTACTTTAAAAATTATTTACTGAGAAAATCAGTATAGTTAACATATACAGAAAACTTCTGCTACTGGGTGTGTGTATACTATTAAAGAAAGAGCAATGTACTAGTAAGACTATGTTCTTGACAGAAAACTGCTTTATAATAAAAAACAATGTTTTGGTTATCAGTATAGGTAACCAAAATCAGTCTAGCCAATATAACAAAGAGGAAAACTGTCTTTTTTTTTTTTTTCTTAAACTGTCTTTAAGTACTTCCCTAGAGATCCCAAAGCTAAAAATTACTCCAGGGCAAAAATTGTATCTTAAATATTCTTCTAGTGCTTCATATATTTGTTGTGTTGAGTTGTTTAGAGTAAGGATAAAATTTGATGTGTTTGATTTTTTTTTAAAAAAAAGAGTGAATAATTTCCTAAATAAGAAGTATTAATGAAAAAAAAAAAACCCGGAATGGGCAAATGCTGCCATTGCTATATATGAAAACTTCTGTTCTGGTATGTATTAAGTATCTATTAATTCAATTCCCAGTCTAACACAGGGACTCATGCCACTTGCTTTAAAATCCCTAAATTCCCTGTCTTAAAGTAAAATTTTTAGAAAAAGTGAAAGTGTTAGCTTCTCAGTCATGTCCAACTCCTTGCGACCCCATGGACTGTAGCCCACCAGGCTCCTCTGTCCATAGAATTCTCTAGGCAAGAATACTGGAGTGGGTTGCCATACCCTTCTCCAGGGGATTTTCCCAATCCAGGAATCAAACCTGGGTCTCTTGCATTGCACGCAAATTCTTTACAGTCTGAGCTACCAGGTAAGAGGTATATTTTAAAAACACCCTACAATATATGTGTGTATGGATGTGTATGTGTGCATATATGTGCTTATTTACAGATTTTGCACTTCTGAATATCAGAGATAGACCTTCACTGGGGGGCAATAGAGATCAGTGATTCTTAAATTATGATGTGCTCAGGACTCACCAAGGAGTCATTTTAGAAAGCAGATCTTTATTCAGTAGATCCGGAGTGAGACCCAAGATTTGCCTTTTTAACAGGCTCGTGGGTGGTTTCAATCCTATTGGCATCTGGCCCACACTTTGACTAGCGAGGGCCTAGATCATGGTTAGGAACCAGTGGAGACAAATGAACCTGGGTTCAAATCTATTTTCCACCTGCTCTGTGTTCTTAGACAATTAAACTAAATTCTCTGAGCATCAGTTTTAGCATCTTCAAAATGAGTATAATCTGACTTTCTTTGTCGTGTTAATGTGATGAGACTATGTCTATTAAACCCCATGTTCCTTGTGTGTCAATGACCTGACATTGTCTGTTTTAAACTAAATGCTGCCAAGTAGCAGTGTCTATGCATGACTTATTGATACAGAAAAGCACCTGGGATCAATGGGTTAGAAGTCAGAAAGCTTGGATTTTAGTCATTGCTAGTGTTTGGGAAACTCAAATAAGAAAACATACGTGAAGACATTTTGAAAGCTGCAAATCACCATACACATGGGAGAGCATCTAAGCCCCAGTGAACGTTGATGGAAAACATCTGAATGTGGTATGTTGTAGATATGACCATAGCTTATGCTTATATAGAGTGCTATGCTTCTCATGTTTGGTTCCTACTTCACATTGGTCTCTGTTTAATATTCACAGCAGGCCAGAGCACTCAGGGGATTAGGCTGTTACGACTCTTTTCACTGCAGACAAGAAAACTGAAGCAAAGAGGGTAAGTGCCAAGGCCAAGGAAAAAATCATGATCGCTAGTCAAACTTCTTTAATTTGTAGATGAGAAAATGTAGCTTGTCTCAAAGATTGCATGTTGGCTCCACATCCTCTTCTTAGTCTCTTCAGGGAAAAGATATGGGGAGCATCTTAGGGGAAACGTTATAGGAACCAAAAGATGAGAAAGTGGACCGGGAAGCATGATCAAGGTTGTGGACTCTGGCCCTAGGCTCCAGCTCTCCCAGTGACTAGCTACATGACCTTGGGGGAGTTACCTTGCCTCTCTGTGCCTCAGTTTCCTCGTGTGAAATGGGGGATATCAATAGTACCCAGGTTATAAAGTTGTCATGAAGATTAAATGAGTTGATGTTTGAAAAGCCCTTCGAAGGAATCTTGGCAGAGTAAATACTTCATGAATGTTAGTTAAATAAAAACGGTGGTACTTGGCCCTGGAGGAAACAGTACTTCTCCCGTCCCATTCTTCTTTTATACTTGTAGGAATTGTAAAGTGTGTGTAGCTTCCCCACAAGGCTGCAGAAGAAAGAGCACTGAGAGAGGAAACAGAAAATAAGCCCCACAGAAAATAAGCCCTGGTGGTCCAGTGGCTAAAAGCACATGCTCCCAAAGTAAGGGGCCCAGGTTCGATCCCCAGTCAGGGAACTAGATCCCATACGCTGCAACTAAAAAGATCTCATGAGCCTCAACTAAGACCCGACACAGCCGAATGAATAAATAAATATTTAAAAAATTGGCCTTTAAAAGGGAAAGAAGCCACATGTCCAAAGGGACAGACTGGCAGGGCTGCGATTTGAATTCAGTTCTAAGGGATTCCAGAAACTTCATTCTTCTTCCCATTGACCTCTATCAATCAGGGACCGGTTGAAATGAGCAAACCCTGTTCAGTATTTTCCTAGAGGGTCCCTTCTCAGGTGAATTTTGGGGTCTCAGGAAGCTAGACAGTTTGTGACTAACTGCTTTTTTATTTTTTAATGTATGCATGTATATATGTATGTATTTTTAATATCTTGAAATCAGTCAATGAAAACTTGACCTGGAGTTCACAATACATGTGTAGAGAACTGGTTCTCAACCAGAGATGATTTCAACTCCTGGGGGACATTGGGCAATGTCTGGAGACATTTTGGGTTTTCCCAACTGGGGGACAAGTGTATAGAGGCCAGGGATATTTCTAAACATCCTGAAAGCACATTTTTTTTTTTTAAGAAAAGAATTTTCCATCACTAAATGTGAATTGAATCATCAGCATCATGAAACATGAGCCTGGGGCGGAAACATGAGCCTGAAGCCTGTTGAATGCAGTCTCCTAGTGGACACTGATAAGCAGTCCTTGTGAGGAATGAAACCTTACTCATTGCTTCTGAGTTCAAAAATGTTCAAAGTGGGTGTGGTCCAGTGCTCCCAATGCAGGGGACCTGGGTTCCATCCCTGGTCTGGGAGCTAGGTCCCACAAGCTGCAACTAAGACCCTGTGCAGCCAAATAGATAAATATTTTTAAAAAATGTTCAAAATGCATGTGCTGGAACTCAAGGATCAGGACAGGATCCTGGTCCTCCCACAGGTTTGTTCACATCCTTTTCTGTAATGCTTCTTCTGCCAAACCTGCCTCTTGTCTCTTCCTTCTGTTTATTGTTCCTAGTTGACAGTTTAACTTCTCCAGTTCTCCTGTTTGTTTTTTTTTTCTTTAAATAGCCCTTTAATTGAAATGCAATATAAAGTTGCTCAGTCGTGTCCTAATCTTTGCAACCACATGGACTGTAGCATGCCAGGCGCCTCTGTCCATGAAATTCTCCAGGCCAGAATACTGGAGTGGGTAGACGTTCCCTTCTCCAGGGCATATATATACAGTAAAGGATAGAAATTGTAAAAATGATTGATGAATTTTCATCAAGTGAATTCTTGAAACCACAGCCTAAATTGAGAACTAGGACATTATAGAACCCTAGAAGCCCTCCTTACTCTTACAGGGAGTCCAACCCTCCACCCAGAGGCAACCTCTATCCTTTCTTCTAACATCAGAAGCTCATTTTGCCTGTGTCTGAGCCTTATATTTATTGAATTGTAAACATTATTTATTCTTCTATTTCTTGCTTCTTTTACTCATTGCTGTATAATATTCCATTTCAATAGACATACCACAATTTTCTTGATCCACGCTACCATTGTATTGTTTCCAGTCTGGACTGTTACCAATAATACAATACTACTATGAACATTCTTGTACATATCTTTAGGTGAACTATGTATGCATCTCTGTTATATCTATATCTAGGAGTGGAACTGTTGGGTCCCAAGGTTTGTAAATAGTGCCAAACAGTATTCCAAAGTAGTGGCACTAATGTACACCTCCGTCAGTAACGTATGAGAGTTCCAGTTGCTCCACATCCTAGTCCATATCTGGAAATGCCACTATCTTTCTTTTTACTCATAGGCTTCTAAAGTATCTGGGAAGCAGATACCTAGGTTTAAAATTGAGAAAAACAGAAACTACGGTTAAATGATTAAATAGAGTCATCACATTTATGAAAAAAATACAGATTATTCAGTTAAATTTGAAAATTATGTCCCAAGCAATATTTGAGCTATACTAAAAAAAATTATTTGTTATTTGAAATTCAAATTTAACTGGGCAGCCTATATTTTATCTGGAGGGTTGGAGAAGGATTTTGGTATGAGGTAATACCAGTGTAGGGGCAGTTACTGCTCCCCACACTTACAGGAATGGGAAGTGATGGGGAGGAGGTGAAAATAGTGGGCTTTTCTAGGTTGTGTAGTAGGCCCTTTTCTCCACTACCACCACTCCCCCACCCCCGCCACCCCTGCCATAGTGTCCCAAAGGACAATGGTTTATTTGATTTCTAGCTTAATTATTTAAGAGCATTTCCTCTGGGAATGAATAATTGTTTATTCATGGATAGAGGAAGGAAAACTGAAATTTCTTGAGCAGTTTCTGTTGCCAGTTTCCATATTTGGCAATCCGATGTGTGATATTGAATTCTAGCCTTGCAACAATCTTGAGTCCTGTGTTGAAATCTGATACTTGGAGAAGTTAAGCGGTTCAGCCTGGTTCAATGCCAGGGGAGCTAAAACCAAAGTCAGAGTTCTACTAATCCATCAAGCCCTCTGTCTCGGAGGAGTTTCATTGACTTGCCTGGGTTTCACATGGGCTCTATTTCTCTCAGCCAGTCTGATCTATCTTGATGGGGTCAGGTGAGATGATTGCCTATCATTCATTCACTAGGGATTCCCAGGGCTCTTCATTCCCTTGATTTCCCCTCTTTTCTCGTCTGTCCACCATCTGGCTTTCAGCTTCCTACCAGATCATTCCATGGGTTCTATGCCACCCATTTCTGGAACAAGGAAGTTACATAAAGGCAGTTGAGAAGGCCTGGCTTTTGATCACTTTGAGATTCTGCAGCATCTAGCAACCCACAGCAGGCCTGTCTTCTAGTCCCTGGTCTAAGTCTGTATCCCACTCCATCCCGCCAGCTCCAAGGTATCTTAAGCAAAACTCTGCAGCCTCCACGCCACACTGGACCAGTTATACTGTTAACCAGAAAATGGCATCCCCAAATGCCATTTTGACCTTGTTAGGATTACAGTTGTGTGTGTGTTAGTTGCTCAGTCATGTCCGACTCTTTGTGACCCTATGGACTGTAGCCCATCAGACTCCTTTGTCCATGGGATTCTCCAGGCAAGAATACTGGAGTGGGTCGCCAGTTCTTTCTCCAGGGGATCTTCCCCGACCCAGGGCTTGAACCTGGGTCTCTCACATTGCAGGCAGATTCTTTACTGTCTGAGCCACCAGGGAAGTTATTTTGAACTGATTATTTTGAGAAACAGCAGACTCAGGAGAAGATAGGAAACAGAGTAGAAGTCATGCTTTAAGGGAAATGTATATTTAGAAAGAAGATCACCATTTGTAAGGTGGTCTCCCTGTCCTACCAAGAAAAGAAGAATGACTCTAATAAGAAAGAAATCATAAGAAACTCTTGGATGGACCAGGACCTTTTCTGCATAACAAACCTTATTCTTGTTGACCTGGCCTTCTCCCCATAACTGGTCCATTCCCAGCTTCTCTTTCGCTTTTAGCAGAAGATGAAATTTAAACCTGAAGTCTAAGCCACTGCTGAGAGTTACAGCTTTCCTTCTTTTCTACCATGTATATAAGATATAGGTGTTAATCAACTTCTGCTTTATATTTTGTTACAGGGCCCCAGCTGACAAGATAGATGGTTAGAGGAAAAATTATTTTCTCCCCCTACAGTGTCATTTATTTCCTTTAAATTTTTTTTTTTTTGGCTGTGCAGCATGGCATGTGGAATTCTAGTTCCCTGACCAAGGTTTGAACCTATGCCCCCTGTATCACAAACACTTAACCACTGGACTGCGCTGTTAGGAAACAGAGTAGGAAATGGTCTCTTTTGGTTTATACACTGGGAGTGAAGAGAGATGATTAACCTCATATCACTATCTAACCTCCAACCCCCTGTCGCCGGCCCCAGAAACCATCAGCTCCTGCACCTAGGAAGACATCTCCTTTCTTGATCTTTTCCAGCACCCAGCCCTCCATGGCAGGCCCAAGTCTGCACCTGGAGCCAATTATCTGGATCTCATAAGAATTCACTGTTGTCTGTATCCTAGTAGGATCGTGCCTAATGTCCCAACAATTATGTCATCTCTGAAATCTTAGCCAGAACAATGAGAACTGTCAGTCATAAGGAAATTTTAAAATGATTATGTGTAGTTGATGGTATGGCATTTTCTAATGAAAGCTTAATCTTTTTATTTTTACAAGGTCACTCGAAAACATTTCTCCTCATGGTTAAAATGGTGCTCATGCCTGCTAATGCTTAAATGAGGAGCCCTCTTGTATTTATTTTTTTAATTGGAGGATAATTGTTTTACAACGTTGTGTTGGTTTCTGCCATACAACAACGTGGATCAGCCTTAAGTATACATATGTCCCCTTCCTCTTGAGCCTCCCTCCACTCCTCTCTCTGTCCCACCCACCTCTTGTGTTTTTGATAGTGCAAGACCCTCCTTTCATCAAGACAGTGAAGGGGACTTGGCTCACTAAAGCCTTTAATTTGGGGACAGGGAAGAGAATCATGATCACTTGATAAATTGGATCCCTCCATGCCCCCACTGCCATTCTACCATTACTAATCTCTTTGGTGATCTAATTCATTAAGCTTTTTCTCTACTTTTATCTTATAAGTTATGAAAGGCTGTCAGGCATACATGTTTCTAGGGGATGACTGCCTTTTCACAGCCAAACCCCGTAAGCCTGCCCTCAGAAGCTCTTTACAGCACAACACACTCTGATTTCCTAGTCCTTCCCTGACCCTTTCCTTCACGTATCTGGTCAGCCTCCTCACCACTCTGCAAGCTTTCCATCTATGTCATTCCTGCTGTGAGTTCATGCCTCCACTTTCTCTACTGACCAGTCAACATCTCATCTCAAATGCTACCTCCTCCAGGAAGCCACTCCAAATCCTCCAAGTTGGGTTTGCCTCTCTCCCTCCTTTGAACTTGCTCAACAACACTTTGGTGGTTTGGTGAAGAGCCCCCTGGACTTGAGGGTCAGGATGCTGGGCTCTAACCATAGCTCTAACCATCGATACTTGGCTACCTCTGTGCCTTTTCTCTAAATGACAATGATAGTACCTTCACTTCCTTCTCCCCAGAGTCATTAGGAGAGCTACAGTAGCTTTAGTAACTTCAGATATGAGCTATATCTAATTATGTATACTCTGAGAACTTTTGTTTTCTTTTTGGCTTATTTTGGCTTTTCTGAGAGTGGTCAGTGGGTTTCAGTGATCTTTGTGTCCCTCAAAGACAGTGGCCACAACATAGCTTAGAAATTACTAAGTACTTGGTGGGGTTCAGGACCTACTACCCTAAAATATGACACCTTGGCATACTGAAGCTGAAGGAGTTTGCAGGCGTATTAAGTTGCTTCAGTCACATCCGACTCCTTGCAACCCCATGGACCGTAGCTCACCAGGCTTCTCTGTCCATGGGATTTTCCAGGCAAGAACACTAAAGTGGGTAGCCATTTCCTTCTCCAGGGCATCTTCCCAACCCAGGGATCGAACCTGGGTCTCCTGAGTCTCTGCATTGGCAGGCAGATTCTTTACCACTAGCGCCACTTTCGGGGAAGCCCCTGAAGGGGTTTGAGAAAATAGCAAAAGCAGGAAGGTCTCTCCCTTCACCTGTCTTCCCAGAAAGCAAGAGGTAAGTCTCTCAGGAGAAAGGTACCCTCCCTGAGCCAGAAGGATGGCAGACATCCTTAGCACCAGAGATGGAATTTAGGGCTTAGAATAAGCAAACCTTGTTACTTTCCCACCATTTAGTACCCTTCGGGCAAACCCTCTTATCTTGTCAACTCTTCATGAATTTATGGTTTCTTTGCCTAAAAGTATAAAAGTTTCCTGCTCTGGTCACTTCTTTGAGCCTTTAATTTTCTTGCAAAAGTTCCCACGTACATTTAATAACATTTGCCTGCATTTCCTCTGTCAAACTTAGTTTCATTTTCAGACCCAGCCAAGGACCCTAAGAGGGTCGAGGAAAACTTTTCTTCCCCTACATATTCAGTATTAAGTTTATTGATTCATTTATAGTGAGTTTCAATCAGGTGTGATTTTGCCCACAGGGGACATTTGGCAATGTCTGGTGTTATTTTGGTTGTCACAGCTCAGGGTAGGGGGACAGCGGCTTATTGGCACCTGGTAGGTAGAGGCCAGGGAGGCTCTTCCTCTCTCTCTGTCCCTTCCCTTCTCTTCCACTTCGTACCCATTCCCACAAACAAGAAATTATTTGACTCACTAGCGTCAAGGCTGAGAAATTTTGATTCATAGTCTTGCCCTGTTTTTAAAAAGATTTGAACCACCTACTAAATTACATACAAAACAAGACACAAAAATAAAGAGATCAGGGAAAATAAAGCCTGGAGTAAATTTGGCACTTGCCCTAAGGTTCCTGTACAGTGCTTGGTATGGGCTGAAAATTAGTCCCTGAGCTTCCCACTAGGCAAAGCAAAGAGGGAATACGAACATTTAGGAGATTGATCATGTCCATAAAATAAAAAGAGATTGAGACCTAGACAGATTTCTCAGTTTCCTCAACAAGGAGATGATACATAAAATGCAGTGACCAAAGCCTATCTCAATAACTACAATAGAGAGAGCAGTGACTTTCCTGAACCTATTCCCTAGTACAGGATTATAGCACAATTCTGGGGTAGAATCAGTGAAAGCAAGAAGCTAAAATGATCGCATCTGAGTATCTACCTCTCTGATAATCTGGGATGATTCAAGATTAAAAATCACATTTTTTAGATTGTTCAGTGAAAACCATGGATGGGTATTCTTGCATATTCCTCCACGGGTAGTATTTTCACCCCCTGGGGTTTGATAAGGTTTGTGCCACAGTGAGACTAAGCTGGAAGTCTTTGGCGAGAATCAGAGTTCAGATACCCAGTTGAGGGCTGCCTATTGTGCGTGGCAACAGGTATGCAGAAGAGAAGGCAGGTAAAGCAAATGCAGTGTTATAAGAACTAAAAGGTGCAAACAGGACACGCACCTTTATAGAAGTGTGGAGGTGCGTTGATGGCCATCCTAATTCAACCTGGAGATAAACTAAAGGAATACCTGCAGGAAAGTCTGTGTTTTCCTCAGAAATCCATTCTATTAATAAAACTGCTTTAGCAAGCGACCAGTGGGGAAGCTTAGAAAGGAGACTTGGCCAACAGGGGCTACGACTGGTATTTAAATATCCATTTAAAACAAGCTGGTGTTTTATTGAGCAGTACATCTTGCGTACACACCAGTGAATCACATCTGACTGTACAACTGATCAAAGTCCAAGTTCTACCCCAGAGAGCTGGAAAATTTTTACACCGGGTGTTACGAAAACCCACCCATTGTGATGATAGAAGAAAGCAGTAAAATGCTCATGGACTGTCATTTTAGGTAATATGACTTCCTGGTTGGGCTTCCCCGGTGGCTCAGCGGTAAAGAATCCACCGACCAATGCAGGAGACACAGGTTCGACCCCTGGTTTGGGAAGATCACCTGGAGAAGGAAATGACAACCCACTCCAGTATACTTGCTCAGGAAATCCCACAGACAGAGGAGCCTGGCAGGCTACAGTCTATGGAGTCTCAAAAGATTCAACATGACTTAGCGACTAAACAACAACAACAAACTTCCTGGTCAATGCTATGAAGACAAAAATTACAATATGGACCTTTAGATTATATAATAAGTTGATCACTTGGCTTCATTCTGATTCTGGCCCCACTGGTCTAAGTGAAGGAGGTTTTGGAATTGATATTTTTAAAGCTTCCTAAGTGATTCCAGGGTACAGGGAGGGCTGGGAATTAAAGTATCATAATTATTAAAGGAAGTCTATCCAAAATGATGATTTGAGTACTGAAGTAATGGAGCGTAAGCCTTTTACACGAAGATAAAACACACATTTCCCCTCTAATTTCAAATTTCCCCTCCCATTTAATTTTTCACCCCAAACATGTACAATTCTTAAAACTTAGTTCAAATAGTACAATCAACGAGCATAAATCTAAATATCACAAAAATGTCAAAAGAAAATATTTCTTTTAAATCCAGCATACAAAGCTAACCACTATTTTTTTTAGGGGAGGGCACACAGCATGCGGGATCTTTAGTTCCCTGACCAGGGATCAAACCTGTACCCTGGCAGTGAAAGCACGGAGTCTTAACCACTGGACTGCCAGGGAGGTCCAAAGATTAACTACTGTTGACATCTGTGATGTATGTCCTTCCATTTAATCCAATAAAAATTTGTTTTGTGTGTGTAGGAACACATTTTAATGAGTTTACTCCCAAATGTGGCAGTAAAACATTTTTCCTACAGGGAAAATAAGGCTGTTTTCTTTTTTGTTATAACTGGGGAGTGAGCATTTATCTCTTTTAGAACTGGGATCCAATCATTGGGTTCTAACTCAGAATTATTATCTAATTAGTTAAAACTTCTACCGTGACTCTTGAGTTGGTGTAAAGTAACAGAAAGAGTCTTTCTAAGAAAGAGTTTGAGTTCTTCCAGTTCATTCCCCAATTTATTTCTGTCTGCAGACTTAAAGGCTGAAATATTATTGGTTGAGTGAATGAATCCTTGAGTTAGAAGTTTTAAGTCATATGCAGCTATGAAAACTCTCGACTAAGATTCCTCCCTTAGGCAATTATTTTCCCAGACTCATGTCTTGCCTTTTTTCTATCTGTTGTCTCTTCACCTCTTTCTTGGAAATCTTTGTCTCCAATAGGAACTCAGCAGGGGAGAATCCCAGAAAGAGAAGAGGGGATCACCAGCTTCTGGACTTGCAGAGGGCTTATCTACACCCATGTTTGGAATATCTATTATCTGGTCTTATCAGCATAGCAAACCTGTAACTGTCTCAGATGTAATATCTTGGCTAAAAGAACCAGAAGACCTAAGAAATACAGGACTGTAATTTAAAACTTGCTGCAACTTAAATTAGAACTGGAATCATCTGTCCTTTGAGTCACGTGGGTTGAAGATCATCTACAGCTAATAGCTCCATTCACTTCAGCATAAACATCTTGAAGGGATTTAGCTGATTTTTTAAAAAGTCTCTTTTGGTCAACAGTCAACTTTGCTAATTAATTTTAGATCTTGTGCTATTAGCAAGGGATGGGGTTTTGAGGGGCCAGCGGCTGGAAGAGCCCTCTATCCCACTCAATGCCCACAAATTGCATTGGTGATGGAAGAAAAGAGGGTTAAGCCATAAAATCAAAGGTCAAAAGTTATAGAATGGTGAATTTGGGTGGTGTCCATAATCCAAGGGCTTCCCTGGTGGCTCAGTGGTAAAGAATCTACCTGCCAATGCAGGGGACACAGGTTCGATCCCTGTGTTGGGAAGATCCCCTAGAGAAGGAAATGGCAACCCACTCCAGTATTCTTACCTGGAAAATCCCATGGACAGAGGGGCCTGATGGGCTACCATGGGTTTGCAAAAGAGTTCAACAACAGCAGCAACAGCTGTAATCCAAAACTTGAGCAAGTCCTATCCAATACTTTCTAAGATGATAGCTAAAACCATTTCTGAGTGCTCTAGTCAATATAAATGGATCTCAAAACTTAAGTGAAAATACGATTACCTGGTGGCCATGAAACACTTAAATGTTGACAAATTTAATTCATGGAAAAAAGCAACAACCGATACAAACACTTAATTAATAAACTTTTGTTCTCCTAAAAGCCTCTGGATGTATTCTTCCAGAAGATGATCTATGCACTAGGAGGGGCAACTGTTAAATGGACCCATACATTTATCTGCACACACATATTCATCTCTGTTCTTACCTCCCTACACAATCTATGCACAAAGAGGAAGTAAAGTCGCTCAGTCGTATCCGACTCTTTGCGACCCATGGACTGTAACCTACCAAGTTCCTCCATCCATGGGATTTCCCAGACAAGAATACTGGAGTGGGTTGCCATTTCCTTCTCCAAGAGATCTTCCCGACCCAGGGATTGAACCCGGATCTCCCACATTGTAGGCAGACGCTTTATCGTCTGAGCCACCAGGGAAGTCTCATGCACTAAGAGGGGCAGCTGTTAAAAACGCACACGCACATTTATCTCCATTCTCACTGCCTCCCACCCCATCCCCATAAAACCCAAATGAGTTTAAAAGTAGTGTTAAGTGCTAATTTCTCAATAAAGCTGATGGCCAAACAATGATGCTCTCTCAGTACTCTTGGCTTCCATTTTGCTAACACATGGAAGTGCACTGGGGTGGTTCTTCCGATGGATTGTTTTGGATGGCTTCAAAAGAGCTGAACTAAGCATACCCTCAGGGCTGCAATAAAGTTGGGGGCAATAAAGTGAAATAAAATAAAGGAAAAATATTTATTCTCCTTCCTCAAATAAAGGTAATCTTTGAGGGAAATAATCACAATTACACTGGACTTCTTTACATATGGAGGAATGTAGATGAATAACATACCACACGTTTTTCAGTGTGTTTAAACTGCAATACTTTGGCCACCTCAAGCGCCGAGTTGACTCACTCGAAAAGACTCTGATGCTGGGAAGGGTTGGGGGCGGGAGGAGAGGAGAAGGGGACGACAGAGAATGAGATAGCTGGATGGCATCACCGACTCTGTGGACATGAGTCTGAGTGAACTCCGGGAGTTGGTGATGGACAGGGAGGCCTGGCGTGCTGTGATTCATGGGGTCGCGGAGAGTCGGACACAACTGAGAGACTGAACTGAACTGAACTGAACTGAAGACCTCATCACCGACTCAGCAGACATGGGTCTGAGCAAACTCCGGGAGATGATGAAGGACATGGAAGCCTTCAGTTCAGTGCTGCAGTCCAGGGGGTCGCAGAGTTGGATATGACTGAGTGTCTGAACAACAACAAAAGGCCTCTCAGAGGGCTTCCCTGGTGGCTCAGACAGTAAAGAATCTGCCTGCAATGCGGGAGAACTGGGCTCAGTCCCTGGGTGGGGAAGATCCCCTGGAGAAGGGAATGGTAACCCACTCCAGTATTCTTGCCCGGAGAATTCTATCGACAGAGGAGCCTGGCGGGCTATAGTCCATGAGGTTGCAAACAGTCAGACACGACTGTGTGACTAACACACACACAAGGCCTCTCTAGGCTTCCCATGTGGCTCAGATGGTAAAGAATCTGCCTGTGAATGCAGGAGAAGCAGGAGATGCAGTTTCCATCCCTGGGTTGGGAAGATGCCCTGAAAAAGGAAATGGTAACCTGCTCCAGTATTCTTGCCTGTAGAATTCCATGGACAGAGGAGTCTGGTGGGCTACACAGTCCATGGGGTCACAAAGATTCAGACATGACTATGTGGCTGAGTATGAGCATCTGACCTGATATTTTAAGATCAGCTGTTTTCAGGTCCCTTGCCTCTACTGGAGTCTGAGCTCTATGGATTCTGGTCACTCATCTTTTTATCCTAACATGATGCCTGGAACAGAGCAGAGGCTCAATGAACAAACGTACGAATACAGAAACAGTAAGTCTCACATGCACAATTTCAAAGTCTCTAGACCATACATCCATCTAGATGTCATGCCTTTTATCAACCATCTTTAAGGAATAAAAAAGAAAAAAAAAAAACTTTTCTCCCTGGCCCCTTTCTTTAAATCATGCACGTGAGAAGAGTTAATCATTCCCTCTACAGTGAAAATACTAAGATTTGCCTTGGTAATATTGCCCATAATAACAACAATGCAAACCAGGAAAGGTGACAAATGGCCAGACTGTGATGATCTCAAAAATTTGTTTTTGTTATATAAACACAGAGAGAATTAACTTCAGACAGTAAAATAATAATAAACTGCAAAATCTAGCAATGGTAATTCCACAGCAAATCTTGAAACTAATTACAAAATAACAAAGTTTCTAGAAGGAATTTAGAATAATCTGCTTAAACACACCAGTCTTAATTTCTTCTTTATAACTAAGAATATTTTTTCACTTAAAAAATGTCTCTTCATCTTTAAGAAGCAGTCTATACACAGGATCTTATGAATCGCCCCTGTCAAATTTAATTTAAAAGACAATTACACGTTGCAGACATGTGGGTTTTAACAGAAATTCACCTATTATTCAATTCTACCTTATCTTATATTAGTTATATGATAAAAATTTACTGGCTCAATAATTCATTATTTTTAAAATACTTTTCTTTTGAAAGAGGATGAAGGAGAAAGACAAGAAGTTTGCAACATTAAAGTTATTGCAAAAATACTCACCACACACAGGCTGACTACAGAGGACAGCGTCTCAGATCAGCAGGAAAAACCTCTGGAACACGACTGTTTTGTTGTGCAGTCCAGGGCTGTCATCAGTTAAGGCGGGGTTGGGGGGGGTGCGGGTGTGGAAAGTTAGGAGGTGGGACTGGAGGAAAGAAAGCAAGCCTGTCTTTACTGCTTGGGGTGGGGTTGGGTGGGGTGGTCAGTGTTTCTCCGTTTAAGAAAGCGGACACTCCGTTTCATCTGATTCCATTTATTTTATGTGACATTTGCCTGATAATACTGCTTCCTTAGATAGCAAGATTTATCTATGATTGGGCAACAACACATCTTATGAAGGTACAAGTTTTATTTATTTAGAATTTCTAGAATTCATCTATTTCCTAAAGCATTTAAGGGTCTTGGCACATGTTTAAAAGTGAGAATTGAGCAGCTGGCCTTACGATTCAAAAATGCTAACCTTATGATTCAAAAATGCTAAAGACATATTAGATTTCCTTCTTGTCAGGTTGTTTTCTAAGCTAAAGCACTGTATGCCCAATGAGAGACAAGAGAAGATATTGAAGGTTAGGGGTGTAGAGAGGGACAGTGGCAATTTTGGAGTCACCTGTCTGGTGCTGGTGTGGAGCCTGGATTCTAGAAGGCAAGACTGTCATCCTGGAGATTACTGCAGGGACAATTTCACAGAAAGAGAAGGTGCAGGGTTTCCCTGGTGGCTCAGCAGCAAAGCAGGAGACTCGGGTTCCATCCCTGGGTCAGGAAGATCCCCTGGAGAATAGCACGGCTACCCACTCTAGTATTCTTGCCTGCAAAATCTCATGGACAGAGGAGCCTGGTGGGCTATAATCCGTGGGGTCGCAAAGAGTTGGACACGACTTAGTGACTGAACAGCAACAACAATGAAGGATACAGAGGACCTAAGCAAGGATGGAAAACAGAAGCGTAGCTTTAACGGAAGCCGCCATTCCTATTGTTTAATCACAACAGGAATGGGCAGTTCTTAGAGAACGGGCCCAGCGATGAGAGAGGAGCTGAATCACTTCATGAATCAGTAGATAGGTACACAGATACGCAATACTGAATATGAAACCTTCAATTGTTTCCTGGCTGCTGATTTAAAATGTGTTCCTTTAGCAGAGGTTAAAACATTTTATCCTTTTCGACGTGACTCTAAGTTGTAGAGTTTTTCCCATGGTGTTTGAATATAAAACTTGAATGAGTCATATCACTGAAACTACTTTACGTTCTCCTTGGTTATTTGTGTGTACAGAAGAAGTTATTCTTGGAGGTGGAATATAAGGGGAAAGGAGTCCCTGGGTGCTCACTGATTTTAGGGAGACCTTCAGTGAGTCTACTGACATTCACACATACCACTGAGTAGAAAACCCAGGTATCAGCACAATCGATACCACCTTATTGTAGAAGACTGGAGTGTGATCCAAAACCATAGCACGTAGCCAAAACGGGCGGTGACATCATTCCCGTCCTAGGAGAGTTTATGACCTGGGAAGTGGGACAAACCATATGGCCCATATAGAAAATATCCTTCCCTGGTGGCTCAGTGGTAAAGAATCTGCCTGCCAGTGCAGGAGACGCAGGTCTGACCCCTGGGTGAAGAAGACCCTGTGGAGAAGGAAATGGCAACCTACTCTAGTATTAAAAAGAAAGAAAGAAAATATCCTTTTGTTGTTCCTTCAGTTCAGTTCAGTTCAGTCGCTCAGTCGTGTCTGACTCTTTGGGACCCCATGGACTGCAGCACACCGGGCTTCCCTGTCCTTCACTATCTCTCAAGAGTTTGCTCAAACTCATGTCCATTGAGTTGGTGATGCCATCCAACCATCTCATCCTCCATCACCCCCTTCTCCTTCTGCCTTCAATCTTTCCCAGCATCAGGGTCTTTCTCAATGAGTTGACTCTTCGCATCAGGTGGCCAAAGTAGTAGAACTTCAGTTTTTCAGCATCACTCCTTCCAATGAATATTCAGGGTTGATTTCCTTTAGAATTGACTGGTTTGATCTTGCTGTCCAAGGGACTCCCAAGAGTCAAAGCAAGAGGTCATCAAGTTCTAGGCCACTTATTCTGTGGCTCTTGGGCAAATCTCTTAATAAAAAAAGGCTGTAATGTATTAAATCTTCAGCATGTGCTTAAAGCACAAAATCATTTCAACTAATGTGTCACATATCTTCATCATTTGACATTCATAGCAACTGTCATTATTACTAATAATAATAAAAATAAGGAAACTGAGTCCAGAGAAGTCAAGTAGTTTTCAAGGGCCCTACAGCAGCTAATCTGAAAGATTGGAACGTGAATCCAGGCTTATCTTACATAAAAGTCTGTATTTTTCCACTCTGACTCTCAACTATAAAAGAGTGGTGAAAACATCCACATCACAGGACCCTGGTGAGGATTAAATAAGAATATGGGAGAGCCTGGATACATGGACGATATGCAACAGAGTCACGTTCCCCTCCCTGCCACCCCTACTCTTTCTCAGGATGAGGCCCCTTTTTTAAGGTTCTTTCAAAGCCATCTGTGTACCCCTCTCCTCCACAGTAGGACATCTCACCTGCCCCGTTCTCCAGCTGGACACTGAGCCCTTTGAAGGACAGGGGGAGGCCTCTGTCACTGGCATGAGTGAAATTCAGAGACCTGTGGGATCACATTAAAATGTCTTTAGAGTTATGGTCTGAGCCAGCCACAGGTGTCACAGTAGTAAAGAATCCACCTGCCAATTCAAGAGATGTGGGTTCAATCCCTGGGTCATGAAGATCCCCCGGTGGAAGAAATGGCAACCCACTCCATCATTCTTGCCTGGAAAATCCCAGGGCCAGAGGAGCCTAGTGGGCTACAGTCCATAGGGTCACAGAGTTGGACATGACTGAGCACTCACTCACTCACTCACTGAGCCAGTCACACAGAAATAGGAAAAGAATCACCCAGGGATTAATTGAATTCCATCAAATGGGAAAGGATCCAGGATTTGGGAACTTCATGCATTCTGCCCATTTATACCAATTGAGCATTTTTTTAAGGGAGCCACCAGGTCATTGTGATTGGAGTTAAAATCAGGCCCCCCAGGTTCTATGTTCTAGTCTCTGATTCTTTTATTTATTCACTCAACAAACATATACATATACACTGAGTCCTTGCTATACAACAGGACTGAGTGTGGGATCAGCGATATAAGAGCAACAAACAGGCTTCCTGCTCTCAAGATGCCTGTTTGGTTTTATCCCAGTAAAGGAGAAAGGGGAAAGAAAAACACATGCAAACACAAACAAACACCAAGTCAACATCTAAGTGAATAAAACTGTTGTGTATTGTTCTAAGGGTTGCAAAGACAGTCATCAAGGGGCTGTGGTTCTGAAAGAGGGAGTCGGGGAAGGCAGGACCTACCTCAGACAGGATGGGCAGGGGAGGCCTCCCTGGAGCAGACACCCGAGGAGGATCAGGAGGTGGCTGTGTGGATGGGTGGGAGGAGCATCCCAAGAGAGGGCAAAAGTCCTGGCGTGAGCTGGGGGATTTGAGGAAGTGAAAGGAGCATCTCCAGAAGCAGGAAGTGTTCAGATGGTCTATGTGAGGAGTCCTGGAATGGCAGCAGAGAGAGGTTTATAGGACTATTCAGGAAAGACTCCACAGGGACTTCTGTGGTGGTTCAGTAGTTGAGATGCCGAGTTCCCACTGCAGGGGGTGTGGGTTTGATCCCTGGTCAGGGATCCTATGCGCTGTGTGGCCAAACATTTAAAAAATTAAAAACAAAAACAAAAGGAAAGACTCTGCGTAGAACTATATATGTATTAAAATGTGTTTACTTACTTATGACTGTGCTGGGTCTTCATTACTGTGTAGGCTTTCTCTAGCTGCAGCAAGCGGGGGCCACTCCCTAGCTGTGGTGCACAGGCTTCTCATTGTAGTGGCTTCTCTTGCTGCACAGCATGGGATCTAGGGTGCTTGGGTTTCAGTATTTGCAATGTACAGGCTTAGTTGACCTCCAGCATGTGGAATCTTCTGGACCAGGACTTGAACCCATGTCCCCCGCATTGACAGAAAGCTTCTTAAGCACTGGACCACCAGGGTCCAGAACTATATTTTCAAGGAGACAGACTTGTGAACAGGTGTGTGTGTGTGTGTGAACTCTTGTTGAGAAAATCACCAGGCCATTTTTTTTTGTCTTTCTTTGATCAAAAGATGTGGCATGGCCACAACCTGGCTGGTGTTACTCTTTTCTTTGCAAACAGGTTCCACAAGCTCTGGGGCTGAGAATGTGGAGACTGAGTGGTTGGTGACAAATTCTCTGAGAAAAGTGATCAGGTTGGGTATTGACTAGACTGCTTTGGAGAGTCATTACCATTTTCAAAAAGGACTAAGTAGCCACTGGCCTGTGTCGTATGGGCACTGCCTGGGGTGGAGTTCTCTAACTATTGCTTCTGGGGTTAGCCACTGAGTAAACGTTCATCAAGACAGTCTGGCATAGGGGTGCCCAGTATGGCTTCTGGAGTTAGAATCACTGCTGGCGCACTGTGTGACCTTGGTCTAGTTAGTCACCATCTCTGTGCTTCAAATTCTTCAAAGGGTTACTGTCAGGATTAAATAGTGAACGTGTCCTAGCAGTCTGAGCTTCCCTGGTGACTCAGTGGAAAAGAATCCCCCTGCCAATGCGGGAGACTTGGGTTCGATCCCTGAGTCAGACCCCTGGAGAAGGAAATGGCAACCCGCTCCGGTATTCTTGTTGGGAAATCCTATGGACAGAGGAGCCTGGTGGGCTACAGTCCGAAGGGTCACAAGGGTCAGACTTGACTTTGTGACTAAAGTCATGTAGTCATACCACCACTACCTAGCAGTCTATAAATATGTCTATAAGTATTCAGCAAATACTGCTTTTTCCCCCCTCTCCCTTGAATTAAGGAAGTGGGGAAAAGGAATCATAATGAAAAGAAATTTAAGAAGTAGAATCTGCAGACTTCCTATATGGAATGTGGACAGTGAGACAGCAAAATTGAAACGGATCTCAAGTTTCTATCCTGGGACACTGCTTGGCAGTTGTACTGCTTAAGACTCTTTCTGACTCCAGTCACAGAATATTAACTGTGAATATTAAGTGTTAGTCATGGGCTTCTCTCATAGCTCAGTTGGTAAAGAATCTGCTTGCAATGCAGGAGACCCGGGTTCGATTTCTGGATCAGGAAGACCCCCTGGAGAAGGAAGTGGCTACCCACCCCACTATTCTTGCCTGGAGAATTCCATGGACAGAGGAGCCTGGCAGACTACAGTTCATGGAGTCACAAAAGCCGGACATAAGGTGGATTCTTTACTGTCTGAGCCAGCAGGGAGCCCAAGAATCCTGGAGTGAGTAGCCTGTTCCTTCTCCAGGGGATCTTCCTGACCCACGGATTGAACTGGGGTCTCCTAAATTGCAGGTGGATTCTTTACTGCCTGAGTTACCAGAGAAGATCATACAAAGCAAAAAAGGAAATTTATTGCCTCATATCTGAAAAATCTCGGGTGCAACTGGTTTTGGGACCAACTTGTTCCAGGTCCAGCCCTGTGATCGAGGCCCAGTGGTCTTAGTTCTGCTCTGCTTCATGCCAACTTCATTCCTTCTCAAACTTCACATGGAGGTACAGGGGCCACCAGCAGCTCCAGGCTGTCCTCTCAGATTGTCTATAATAAATCAGTAATTGATAACAGTAGCTAACACCCACATTTGCTCACACCAAAAAGAGTAGGGCAACGACTCTGTTTACATATATTGACACTTGTAATTTTCACAAGAATGATGTGGGTAGGAAAAATTCTTTAGAAACCAATGAAAAAGAATCCACTTTTACTGAGATTAATAGGACCCTGAAAACAGCACTAAAAGGAACATGTAGAGCTCTAAAATGCCTTCACAATTGAAAAGTAAAACCAAAAAAAAAAAAGGAACTAAATATTCGTCTTAAAAAAGTTAGAAAAAGAAAACACAAAATTGAAATCAATCAACAAAGGTAAAAGTTGAAATTAATGATATAGAAAAAATACTAGATTAAAATAGTAAGAAGGACGAATTAGAATCTCCTGAAATAACTCCAAAAGTTAGTGAATAGACTAATAAACTATATATAAAACAGACAAAAAAATGTGCAAAGTTGATGAGGTCAAAAAAGAGAAGAAAATAAAAAAGGTTAGGAATGAGAAAAAAAGTCATGACCATAGGTATGTGAGAAATTGAAAAATTGGACAGACTCATTATAGGGAACTCTACAGAAATGATTATGAAAGCCTACAGAAATGTGTGATTTCCTGGCAAAACACAAGCTATTAAAACAGACCCAAGAAGACAGAAAAAAAAACCAAAAAACCAGAACAACAATAATGTGCTTGGAGGTCAATACTGAAAAGATTCTAGGGCCCAGTGGCCTCAGAGTTGGGCTTTGATTTACCTCTAAATGTCTGACAATTCCAGTGCGAAGTAATTTAGACCCTTGCTACTCAAAGTGTGTTCATGGACTGGTAATATTAGTATCACTTGGGAGCTGGTTAGAAATGGGAATTCAGCCACTCCTCCAAGCCATAGAAAAGTCTTTTAAAATGATGTTTTGAAGCCAATGTAATTTTAACACCAAAATTTAAGAAAGAAAAAAATGTGTAGATTATTTTTAATTATTAATTGTAATTATAGATTAATATCACTGATGATTTAGAGAGGACAATTGTAGAAGACTTCTTTATATATCAAAAGAATAAAAGACAAACAAGCAATAAATAAAAGACAATAAATAAGTTATTCCACAACTGCATGAGTGGGTCAGTCTCTAAATCCATCACCATAATCTATTACACTGATAAACTAAGAGAAAACATCAGCAGATATTCTAACAACACTTGCTTAAATTCAACAACTATTCAATCTGAATAAAAATTCTAAGCAGGTAGGTATAAAAGAAAATTATTTAAACAGGCAAAAGACTATTTATTCCAAACCAATAGCAAATATTATCTTAAGAGAATGTGATAAGGTGGATGGATACTAGATAAATATACAGAAATCAAAAGGTCTTTTTCTGCTCTAATAAAAACCAGCAAAAAGTAAAAATGGGAACATGTTTTTTCCATATATAATAGTGATGAAAACTATAAACTACTTAGGAATAATTCTAATAAGAAAGTAACAGAAAATATAGAGAAAAAGTTTTACTGTCTTGTTAAAACAAAAAGAATCTGAACAGCTGGAAAAGATTTTCATGTTTTTGGATGAGAAATCTTATAATAAAGTCAATTCTTTTAAAATTGATTTCATGCAGTTCCATTAGAATGAAAACAAGCTTTTTTTTTCTCTCTCTTAGAATTAGATAAAATGATTATATAGTTCATTGGGGAAAATAAATGTCCAATATTAGGTTAAGAAAACTATGAAAAAGGGAAATAGTATCTAAAGCTGAAGCTCCAGTACTTTGGCCACCTGACGTGAAGCCAACTCACTGGAAAAGACCCTGATAATAGGGAAGATTGAGGGCAGGAGGAGAAGGTGATGACAGAGGATGAGATGGTTGGATGGCATCACTGTCCCACTGGACATGAGTTTGAGGAAATTTCAGGAGACAGTGAAGGACAGGGAAGCCTGGCGTGCTGCAGTCCATGGAATCGCAGAGTCAGACACGACTTAGCAACTGAACAACAACTACAAACAGTGTTTGATGTTTTATTTAAGTGATATTTTTGGGGATGCCCATGTCGAAATATCCAGCTGCTAATGTGAAAAAAGGCATTTTTCATTCTCTGGTAGGACCAGAGAAGTGGGTCTGAGAACTTTCTGTTGAGATCGTCTGGATGACTGGGTCACCAAGGAAGAGAAACGGAAATTCCCAGGAGTCATGGTTGGAGACCCGAGGCCAGTGCAGTGGTCACTCCAGCGCCACTTCCAGACCACGTCATTCTGGGTAACACCATTCAGTGGCTTTAATGAGCCTTGCATGTGTCCTCACTTACACGAAGAGCTATTAATATTAACGCCTGCCCTCCGCTCCACAGAACATCGGCGTGGTGTCTGAGTGGCTGTGGTCGTGGTTGTAAACCAGCAAGCACTATGTGTACTAAGGATGTGGGTGAAGAGGGCGCTGCCTGAGCCTGAGCACTGGGGTTCTGGCCCTTTCACCTGGCCCACAGACACCTACCCATCCTTCAGGTCTCAGACCCAGTGGCCTTCCCTGATCTCCCCTTGGCCTGGTGCCCCCATCATGAACTGCCATTGCAAGTCCACCTTTGTTCCTGTGTTGACTTGATCCACACCCGTCTCTCTGGTCTCAGGGGCACCCCCAAGGGAACAGGCTCTACATCCATTTGACTCCCTCTTGGGAGCACACTGCCCCCCTCTAGAAATAGTCACTCAGTGAATAGAGAAAACCGAGTGAGGAAGGTAACAGGAAGGATGGAGCCGGAGCAGAGGAGGAAACCCCCTCCAAAAAAAAAACAAAAAACACCACGGCTGCAGACAAGCTGTAGAGAACATTTTTGTAAAGGAAGCAGGGCAATGCTGCCGAATGAGCTTTAAGAAGCAAAACCGAGAGAGGAATGCGAGAGATGCTGCTGCTGCTGCTAAGTCGCTTCAGTTGTGTCCAACTCTGTGCGACCCTGTAGACGGCAGCCCACCGGGCTCCGCAGCCCACCAGGCTCCCCCGTCCCCGGGATTCTCCAGGCAAGAACACTGGAGTGGGTTGCCATTTCCTTCTCCAAGGCATGAAAGTGAAAAGTGAAAGTGAAGTTGCTCAGTCGTGTCTGACTCTTCGCGACTCCATGGACTGCAGCCCACCAGGCTCCTCCGTCCATGGGATTTTCCAGGCAAGAGTACTGGAGTGGGGTGCCACTGCCTTCTCCGGGAATGCGAGAAAGCCTTGGATTAACTGTAAATTGCTCTGCTTACAGTGTTGCTGCCACTGAAACAATTGTGTAAATATGAAAAGCAGCAAAGCTGATGGATGAAAGTCTTTGGGTTTCTAAAGAAGGGAAATGTAAATACTGAAACTTTTCCTATTTCCGTTAGCTCTAGGTAACCTTGCTCTGTGAAGCAAGAAGACAAAAGGCATGCAAATCCAGCAGAGTAACTTGAATGGAGATGTTGAATGGTAACTGTGGAAAACCAGGTGTGTTTCCAGTTAACCAACTTTTGTTCAAAACCCAAACACTGTTAATACTATGTAACACACTTCAAGCTGTTAAGAGAGTAGATATTATATGTTTTCAGCACAGAAAAGAAGCTGTAATTGTGTGACTTGATGGAAGTGTTAGCTGCAGGTGGTAATTTTTGCCAATAGGTAAGTGTATCAACTCAACAGTTTGCACACCTTACACTCACTCAATGTTATATGTCAGTGATATCTCAATAAGGCTGGGGAAAATCCCATAAGTGTTATTGAAGGAGGAAATAGACAGAACAGGTTCCATCTTGAAAGCAGGACTCCATCTTGGGCCGGACTGTGGACTTTGCCCTGTATCTATGGAAACGACATACCAACTGGAAAACCAGGCCCCGGGATGAAGGAGCCTCAGGACTTGTACTTAGACTCTTCTTTGCCTAAAAGAATATGCTAATTATCTCTGTAACAGAACAAAGTCCTAAATCCCATTATGCTTATGGGGTATGACCACAGGCTATTGATAAATGTCCACTGTTTAATTATCTAGGCTTGTGACACAGGAATCATGGGTTAACTTTGACTGTATCTCTATTTTACCTTGTCCAGACTAGTTTCAGGGAATTTGGGGAGGTGGGTTTGAGCACGTACATTTAGGGTATATAAGGTTTCACAAAAACTGGTTAGGGTCTTTGGTTAGGAGGAGACTCTGCCTTGGGCCCGCCGGTGTAATAAACTGCACTCCACTACCTGCATTGTTCTTCTGAGTGAGTTTGTTCCCGGAATGCGTGGCTACAACATTATAGCTAATTTGGGTCCACGTATTTTGTGCATTTAATAACTTTCACACACTGTTTTACAGTGTGGACACTAATTTTTCTAAGCTCCATTTTTGTCTGGGAATGTGAAATATTTGGATGATATCTTATTCCTATTTGACCCTATAGATCGATGTTTCTCTGTAGCTATAAAAATTCCAGAGGTGATAAGAACACCTAAGCGTTAAATACAATCTGTCATAAAATAAAATGCAGTACCCTTATACCTTGGAGGTCTC
Source organism: Moschus berezovskii (assembly GCF_049115385.1). Taxonomy (NCBI): domain Eukaryota; kingdom Metazoa; phylum Chordata; class Mammalia; order Artiodactyla; family Moschidae; genus Moschus; species Moschus berezovskii. The sequence goes on from NC_142464.1 coordinate 107,467,960, forward strand.
ACCCTTTTTCTTGAGTGTATGGTGGAGACTTCCAATGATTACATTTTTAAATATTGTGGTAAAAAATATGCATAACATAAAACTTACTGACTGTCATGGTCTGGGCGTGGGTTGGAAAAGAATTTTGACATGAGACAGAATGAGAGGGAAATAAAGTTTATTAGAGTGGGAGACGCTGTTAGAACAGCGGGCCAGCTCAAGGGAGAACTGACGTTGAACTGGGGTCCTTAGTGAACCCTTAGTGAACAGGGTCCACTTTTATAGCCATGGTACAAGGAATGGGATAGGGGTCTTGTGGGTCATTTGCTGATTGGATGAGGCACGTATACTGGGTAGGGGGAAGAGTAAAGCAAATACCTTCTCCCTATGGGGTAGCAGCAGAGACAGGTTATACTGCTCAGGAGGACCTGTAATCCATTAATAGTTACAACATGGGGGAGGGAAGGATAATAAGGGTCTGGTGTTTCCATTCCTGCATTCCAAGACCCTCCTGGGTTTCATCTGCTCTTTTGTCCTTGGGTCACCACACTGATCACCTACGTTTAAGTACACAGTTCAGTAAAACTAAATATACTCACATTTTTGTTCCACCAACCTCCAGAATTTTTCATCTTGCAAAACTGAAACTCTATAGTCATTAAACAAAAACTCCCTACTTCCTTCCCCATCCCACCGCTGGCAACCACTCTGATGGTAACTTTTCTTATTGGGTCAGTTTCCTGGAAGTTCTGCCTGGGTGGGTGTTCTTATGACATCCCTGGGAAACCAGAACTGGTAGGTACCCATAGAAATTAGGCTTCCCTGGTAGTTCAGAGGTTAAAGCGTCTGCCTGCAATGCGGGAGACCTGGGTTTGATCCCTGGGTTGGGAAGATTCCCTGAAGAGGGAAATGGCAACCCACTCCAGTATTCTTGCCTGGAGAATCCCATAGATGGAGGAGTCTGGTGGGCTACAGTCCACGGGGTCGCAAAGAGTCGGACACAACTGAGCGACTTCACTTCATAGAAATTAGCGTGTCGTTTGATTAATCCAGAGGATTAGTGATTAGGTACAATTCTATGCCAAGAGGAAACAAAATTCAGGGGTGGATTCATAGACACTAAAATCCAGACAGGGTTTGGATACCCGGAGAAGGGAATGGCAAACCCACTCCAGGATTCTTGCCTGGAGACTCCCATGAACAGAGGAGCCTGGTGGGCTATATAGTCCACGGAGTTGCAAAGAGTAGGACACAACTGAGCAGAACAGATAAAGCAATTTAATTCCCAGGCATTAGTCACATGCCTCGTGCATGAAGGTTCAAGAGCTGGAGGAAGTGAAGAGCTCATTCAGGTCAAGGAGTCATTCATTCAGTAAACAAGTATTGAATACAGTTAGGCCTGAACTTGACCTCGAACTTGGCACTCATTGAGCTCCCCGGCCTCAAGAAGCCTGCAGTCAAGTAGTCAGGACAAGAGAAGGCAGACAATGAATGTGTTCATTTGCTGACACTTCCTTGAGTTCCCACCTGGTATGGATATCCTCAGATAAACTGACTTCGGGTGGCAAAGATATAGATGGCCATATTTGCTTTTTTTTTTTTTTTGTGGCTGCACTGGGTCTTCCTAATGGTGCCTTGGGCCCTTTGTTGCAGATGTGGGCTTTCTCCAGTTGTAGAGCAAGGGCTCTAGAGCATGTAGGCTCAGTTACCCTGTGGCATGTGGGATCTTAGTTCCCTGACCAGGGATCAAACCCAAGTCCTCTGCATTGGGAGGTGGACTTTCAAGCACTGGGCTACCAGCGAAGTCTCTGCAATTTTTAAGTTACTCATTTTTTACCATCTTTTATATCGGACACGACTGAAGCGAATTCACTTTCACTTTTCATTTTCATGCATTGGAGAAGGAAATGGCAACCCACTCCAGTGTTCTTGCCTGGAGAATCCCAGGGATGGGGGAGCCTAGTGGGCTGCTGTCTATGGGGTCGCACAGAGTCGGACACGACTGAAGTGAGTTAGCAGCAGCAGCAGCATAGCATCCACATTGATATATTCACCACTTAACTGAATTTGGTTGATGTACTTGGAACGTCTACTAAGTATTTACAAGTCCATCGTCATATTAACTCCTTAGAAATGCCCCAGAGGAGGATGTTATTATTACCATCTTTATTTTGCAGATGAAAAAATGAAGTTCAGAAAGCCTGGGCGAATTTTCCAGAGTCACAAAACTAGAAAACGTAGAGTCAAGATGGACTAAGTTGCTCTGAATAAACGTGGGGCTCTCTTGAGTTACGCATATGTTAACCACAGCTAGAAAGTGGACAGTCAACTGGTCGTGCCTCTGTGCTCAGTCGCTCAGTTGTGTCTGACTCTTTTGCAACCCCACGGACTGTAGCCTGCCAGACTCCTCTGTCCAGGGGACTTTTCAGGCAAGAATACTGGAGTGGGTTGCCATCACCTCCTCCAGGGGATCTTCCCTGACCCAGGGATTGAACCTGCATCTCCTGAATTGGCAGGCAGATTCTTGATCATGGAGCCACCTGGAAAGCCCCAGTCGATTGATCATCAACACACATATTTGTTGAGCACTTACACTGCCAGGCATCCAGGATCCTGTAGTAAATGAGATCCAAGTAAACCAGTTCTTTGTTAGCCGAAGTTGCACTGCAAGAAGACAGAAAATCGCAGAAGATCACAAATGCATTGCAAACGGGTGCTTTGGGAGAGTAAAACACAGGAGCCCCACGTGGACTGGGGCGAGGCAGGGGGTGGAAGAATCGTAGTAGGAAGGGAATCACAAACAAGTATTTTCCTTCTGAAAACAGAGCTTGAGGACCCAGCCTTTAATTTCTATTGCCTACGCAGCCAAACACATCCCTGCTTGTTTTGCCTTGTGGGATGATTCAGTTACTGCACAGGTGGGTTCAATGAATTGTGGGTAGAAAGTTCAACCCCACCCAGACCAGTGAAGCTGGTTTGGGTTTTCACATCCTGTGAAATACACACTCTGTGAAAAATTTTGTTTAAATACACTATTTTGGAGCAAAAATTAAAATTAGATCCTGGGTGAGGAAGTAGCACCTGGCCTACTTTAAGCAAGGGAAGAACCTCTCATCTTTGTGGGGATGAAAAGTGTTGTTTGACTTGATACAAATCTTGAAAAACAGACTGCTGCATTGCTCTCTTCCCCAGAATTGACACAACCATGGAAAAAATTGACAGGAAAGTGCTTTCAAGACACAATTGCAAAAATTAACAGTAACATTCGAAAGAACTCACTTCTGCTTAAAAGAAGAAAAAACCACGTTTCTTCAGTTACTTGCATTCTTGTTGTAATTAACATTCATTTTAACACACTGTATGAACTTAACCACTGTCATTGGATGTTGCAGAGCTTTGAATATGCTAGACTCAACAAGCTGAGTGGATCATTGCATTAGTCCCTGGGTTATAAAGATGCACCAAAGACTTTATTCCTGCTGCTCTTCTATAGATTATAGTCTAAGACTACAGGAAGCTTGCTCCCTGTACTTTTTGGACCTGTCCCGATTTCAGATTATTCAGTTCCTGGTCAAACCACAGCTCCTTGGAGACAAGGGACTCCCTTGTCTTATCTGTTGTTGTATATCTGTTTCCAATAGAGTGTTTGCATATTGCACAAGATCAATGGATGACTTGTGTAGGAGAGGAAATATTTTCCTCTACCCTTCTAGGTTCTTGTGGCTGGTCTGTTAATGAAATTGATATACGTTAATTAACAGGAGAAAAACACAGTTAGTTGCATTTGTGTGGGAGCCCCACAAAGACAATGAGATCCAAGGACAAGTTAGGTAATTATGGCCAAGGAATGGGATTGCCCTGGGACTTCTAAAAGAGGTGGTGATTTATGGAATGATAAGAAAAGCAGATATTCTTGTTATTAGGTGTCTGTCCTGCCATGCAGTTCAGATAAGAATTATCTCTCGGGCTTCCTGGTGGCTTAGTGATAAAGAATTCACCTGCCAATGCAGGAGATCTCCTGGAGAAGAAATGGCAACCCACTCCTGTATTCTTGCTTGGGAAATCCCATGGACAGAGGAAGCTATAGTCCATCAGGTCACAAAAGAGTTGGGCATGACTTTACAACTAAACAACAAAAATTCTGAATACAGAAAACACAGCTGGGGATTTACAGCTGACAAGCAGTCTGAGGTCAGTAGTAAATGGAGAAGTAGTAAGTAGGGAGGGGGATTCTTGCTAAACTGACTTAATAAGATTCTCGCTGAAGACAGACCAGGGTGATGAGATAACCATGGGGGAGGAGGGGGAGGAGGAATCTGATCAGATATAAAGTCAGGGAGGGATTCCCTGGTAGTCCAGTGGTTAAGATTCTGAGCCTCCACTGCAAGGGGCACTGGTCCAATCCCTGGTCAGAGAACTAAAATCCCACAGGCCACACAGTGCAGTCAAAAGTCATATATATATTAAGGGCGAGGAATTCTCTCTAAACGGACTTAGCAAGATTCTTGCTGCATTGGACTCAGCAAGGACAGGACAGGGCCAAGGTTGAGACCTGGTGGGGAAGATGTCTCAGAGGAGCCTGACTGAGGTTTAGTTAAGGAGAACTGAGTCTTCATCAGCTACTTGCGCTCTTGAACTAGAATAACTGGACCTGAATTCTCATTCTGTATCGTCTTGAATGATTTGCTCTGTGCCAGTTACGCATTGATAATGGTAATAATACCTACCTCACCAGGATACTATGAGAAGTGATTAAATATACAAGGCATTTAGAACTGGCACCAGGTAAGTGTTCATAAATGTTAGCTGTTGATGCTGGTGTTGCTTCTTCTTACCACTCTGATGAACTTCTTTGACCGTAGAACAAACATTCAGAAAGCAGAGGAAGTGAAGTGTAGTCAAAGGCCTTGTTTGAGTCTCAGCAGGGCCATTCACCTGGGTTATCCAAGGGAACTTGCCTTGAGTCTTTTGTTTTCTCAGTTTTCACTGAGATCAATGAGTCATGCCCTCTCTCTGAAACGTTCCTGCAAGAGTCAATGGAGATAACCGGTGTGAAGTTGTAAAGCTCTGTTCAGACAGAAGGAATTATAAAATGCTCTACTCTTACCCTTGCGCCACTTCCGAGCCCAGGCTGTTTCACAGGCTTCTCAGAAACCTCTCATCAGCATTCCCCCCACCCACTTCCTTCAACCTTTGGACTTTGCTGGAATCTACCTTAATACTCACTTTACTAGGCTTCACTCTACTGTCCCACCCACACCTACCTGCTGTTCACATGTTCCCATCAGTCACAACCCAATCTAGACATCAGGCTATGCTGAGCCTGTCCTTACATTTCTTTAAAATTTTGAGGAACTCTGACTGAAGGAGTATTGCCAGTAGCGTTGCCAGATAAAATACAGGGTCCCAGGACTTCCCTGGTAATCCAGTAGATAAGAATCTGCCTTTTAATGCGTGGGACATGGGTTTGATCCCTGGTCTGGGAACTAGGGGCTTCCCTGGTAGCTCAATTGGTAAAGAATCCACCTGCAATGCAGGAGACCCCAGTTTGATCCCTGGGTCAAGATCTCCTGGAGAAGGGATAGGCTACCCACTCCAGTATTCTTGGGCCCTTGTGGCTTGGCTTGTAAAGAATCTGCCTGCAATCTGGGAGACCTGGGTTTGCTCCCTGGGTTGGGAAGATCCCCTGGAAAAGGGAAAGGCTACCCACTCCAGTATTCTTGCCTGGAGAATTCCATGGACTGTATAGTCCATGGGGTTGCAAAGAGTCGGACACGACTGAGCAACTTGCCCTTCACTGGAACTTAGATCCCACATGCAGTGGGGTAACTAAGCCTGGATGCTGCAACAACGGAAGCCCTTGTTCTGCAACTACTGAACCCGTGTGCTCTGGAGCCCCCGGTGTGCCATAACTTGAGAAGCCCATGCACTGCAATGAAGAGCCCCCTGCAGCAATGAAGACCCAGCACAGCCAAAAATATTAAAACATAAAGTGAGAAGAAGAAAACAAATACAGGGTCCCTAGTTAAGTCTGAGAAGGCAATGGCAAGCCACTCCAGTACTCTTGCCTAGAAAATCCCATGGATGGAGGAGCCTGATAGGCTGCAGTCCGTGGGGTCGCTAAGGGTCGGACACGACTGAGCGACTTCACTTTCACTTTTCACTTTCACACATTGGAGAAGGAAATGGCAACCCACTCCAGTGTTCTTGCCTGGAGAATCCCAGGGATGGGGGAGCCTGGTGGGCTTCCGTCTATGGGGTCACACAGAGTTGGTCACGATTGAAGTAACTTAGCAGCAGCAGCAGCAGTTAAGTCTGAATTTCGGATAAACAACGAATACACTTTTAGTAAAAGTGTGTCCCAAATATTGCATGAGACATACTTACACTAAAAATTATCTTTTGTTTATCTGAAATTCAAATTTAACTAAGTGTCCTGTATTTTTATTTCCAAAAGGGGAACAGGTAAAAATATACAGGAGGAAATGGGACTGGGAGGGCAAGTGAGAAGGGAGTGAGAGAACTGTGTGAAAATACCCTAAAATACTACCTTCCTCATCTCACAAAGTCCCAGGCCCTTAGGTCTGTGCTGTGCTTAGTCATTCAGTCATGTCAGACTCTTTGCAATTGCGACTCCACGGATGGTAGCCTGCCAGACTCCTCTGTCCATGGGGATTCTCCAGGCAAGAATACTGGAGAGGGTTGCTGTGTCCTCCTCTAGGAAATCTTCCCAACCCAGGGATCGAACCCAGATCTCCCACAGTGCAGGCAGATTCTTTACTATCTGAGCCACCAGGGAAGTCCAAGAATACTGGAGTCGGTAGCCTAACCCTTCTCCAAGAGATCTTTCCGGCCCAGGAATCAAACTGGGGTCTCCTGCATTGCAGGCAGATTCTTTACCAGCTGAGCTCCCAGAGATGCCTCCTTTAGGTCAACCACAGTGCAAATTTTCCTGAGCTACTCCAAGGAAAAAAATAGTGAGAACATGAACTCTTTCTTTTACCTTGCCCAGGGTGTTCTTTCTAGAACAAAGATTTGATCCCTTCCCTGCTTTAATCATTGATTTTGTAGGCAAAACCCAGCTGCCTTCTTGTTTTTGTAAATTAGGTTTCTGGAATACAGCCACGTTCATTCATTTTCATTTGGACCGTGTCTGCTTTCGTGCTACTGTAGCAGAGTTGAGTAGCTGCAGCAGAGATTGTCTGGCCTACAGAGCCTAAAATGTTTACTCTCTGGCATTTTATTAAATTAAAAAAAAAATTCTTCCTCCTCATTTTTTCCTGGTAAAATCCTGCCCTAATGTGAGATGTCTCTCTATATACACCGTATAATCCCCGCTTCTCTGTGCTCCCAGAGTATTTACCCATCGCAGCACTATGTTAAAAAGTCTCTTGTAATTACAGGTTTGGTATCTATCTCTTCTACTGGCAGTGGTTTTCTTGGGTTCCAGGAATCATATTTTGTTTTTCTTTGTAGCTTTCTGAGTGCCTAGTACAGGGAAACACATACTCGGTATCTGTTGAATAAATAAGAGAGAGAAGAGTCTGGAGGTTAGACCCAAAAAGACCTATTTTGAGATCCAATCTCTTCCTCTTACTGTCTACTTTTTCAGCATTGATTGAGCAATTTACTAAAGCTTTGTGAGCTTCAGTTCTCTCAGCTATAAAATGAGGATAGTAATACTTAGTGAGACATCAATGAGCTAATGCATATAAAGCACATGCTGTGTTATTCACTCCTTCTCTCATCCTGTTTGAACGAGAGGAGAGAGGAGAGAAGAAAGGCGAACAGTGATTTCTAAAGAAGAGGTGGATAGAGGAAGTGATAAGGATACCAATGGATAATTTACCAGCATCAGAAACCACTGAAGACTGTGACTTGTTTGATGTGCCTTCTCCAGACCGTCTCTCTGCCTGTGGTTGGTTCTCTCTGAGTGTGGGAACAAGACTAGGTACCAACACAGCTGTGTTGGGCTCTGGGAATAGCCACTGTACCACAACCCAAAGATTTGTCTGGACAGAGCCAGAAGTACACGCATAATGTCAAGATGCTCAACAAGCCACATGGTCTCCATGGCTGGTTCTGACGGCCCTTCCCCAGACCTTAGGCATCTCAGTGCCTGAGTCTTCCAAGTCCATGCCACGTGGAAGCAGAGCGCTGCCCTGCCTTGTTCCTGATCTCACTGAGATAGAAAATTTCCCCCATAAAACTAGGAAGTTAGCCCTGAACCAATGAGTCAAAGAGTAAATCATAAGAGAAATTAGGAAATATACTGAGACAAATGAAAAAAAAAGCACAGCATTGCAAAATTTATGGGATGCAGCAAACACAACTAAGAGGGAAATGCCTATGTGTTAAAAATGAAGTGAAAGTGAAAGTCGCTCAGTTGTGTCCAACTCTTTGCGACCCCATGGATTATACAGTCCATGGAATTCTCCAGGCAAGAATACTGGAGTGGGTAGCCTTTCCCTTCTCCAGGGGATCTTCCCAACCCAGCGATCGATCCCAGGTGGCCCACATTGCAGGCAGATTCTTTACCAGCTGAGCCATAAGGGAATTCCAAGAATACTGGAGTGGGTAGAAAAATCTCAAATCAAGAACCTAAATTTATACCTCAAGAAACTAGCATAATAAGAAAAAGCAAAACCCAAAATTACCAGAAAGAATGACTAATAAAGACTAGAGCAAAAATAAAATAGAAAATAGAAAAACAAAAGAAAAAAATGACAATTAAGAGTTGGGTTTTTTTAGCCCATTAAATTGTCAAACCTTTAGTTTGACTAAGAGAAAAGAGAAGACTCAGAAAACAAGAATCAGAAATGAAAAAGGAGACATTATAACTGGTATCACAGAAATCAAATGGGTTATAAGAGACTGCTTGCAACAATTGTATGCTAACAAACTGGAGAACCTAAGAAAAGAGATCAACTTCTGGAAACATACAAGCCAGCAAGACTGAATCATGAAGAAATAAAAAACCTAAACAGACTTATAATTAGTATGAGAATTGAATTAGCAATCAGAAACCTCCCAACAAAGAAAAGCTCAGGACTAAATGGCTGGAGAATGCTACCTAATATTTAAAGAAGAATTAACACTAGTTTTCAAATTCTTCCCCAAAAGAAAGAGAAGGGAACCCTTCCAAATTCACCTTATGAGTTTAGCATTACCCAGATGCCAAAATTAAACAAAGACACTAAAAGAGAAAAAATTACAGACTGATATCTCTGATGAATATTGAGGTAAGAATTCTCGGCAATATACCAGAAAACTGAATTAAACAACACACTGAAAGGATTATACACCATGTCTAAGTAGGATTTATCTCTGGAATGCAAGGATAGTTAAACATACAAAAATCAGTCAATCCAATACACTATATTAACAGAATGAAGGAAAAACTCACAAGATTACCTCAACTGATGCAGGAAAAGTATTTGACGAAATCTAATACTTTTTTGGGAGAAGGAAATGGCAACCCACTCCAGTACTCTTGCCAGGAGAATCCCACGGATGGAGGAGTCTGGTAGGCTACAGTCCATGGCGTCGCAGAGTCGGACATGATTGAGCGACTTCATTTTCATGCATTGGAGAAGGAAATGGCGGCTCCACTATTCTTACCTGGAGAATCCCAGGGACAGGAGAGCCTAGTGGGCTGCCATCTATGGGGTCGCACAGAGTTGAACACGACTGAAGCAACTTAGCAGCAGCAGCAGCAGTAGCAATACCTTTTCATGAACTCAACAAATCAGCATTCGAAGGAAATTACCTGAACATAATAAAGGCTATATGTGAAAAGTCCATAGCTAATATCACACCCCAATGGTGAAAAACTGAAAGCCTTCTCTCTAAAATCAGAAGCAAGGCAAAAATGCCCATTCAAACCATTTCTATTTAAAATAATACTGGATGTTCTAGCCAGACAATTAAGCAAGATAAAGAAATAAAAGGCATTCAAATTGGAAAGGAAGAAATAAAATATTTCTATTCACAGATGACATTATCTTATATGTAGAAAATTCTAAAGACTCCACCAGGTAGGGGATATATGTATACATATATTCACTTCACTGTGAATGTGAAGTGAATCACTTCACTGTACAGTGGAAACTAACACAACATTGTAAAGCAACTGTATTCCAATAAAAAAACCAACAGAATTGCGGGATATAAAATTAACACACAAATATCAGTTGCATATCTATACACTAACAATGAACAATCTGAAAATGAAATTTAAAAAGGAATTCCACGTAAATATTAATAGCATCAAAAATATTAAAATACTTGGGAATAAATTTAACTAAGGAGTCAAAATTTAACTAAGGCTCCAAAATTGCTGCTGATGGTGACTGCAGACAGAAATTAAAAGACTCATTGGAAGAAAAGCTGTGACCAACCTAGATAGCATATTAAAAAGCAGAGACATTACTTTGCAGACGAAAGTCCATCTAGTCAAAGCTATGGTTTTTCCAGTGGTCATGTATGGAGGTGAGAGCTGGAACATAAAGAAGGCTGAGCTCTAAAGAATTGATGCCTTTGAACTGTGGTGTTGGAGAAGGCGCTTGAGAGTCCCTTGGACTGCAAGGAGATCCAAGCAGTCCATCCTAAAGCAGATCAATCCTGAATATTCATTGTAAGGACTGATGCCGAAGCTGAAGCTCCAATCTTGGGCCACCTGATGTGAAGAACCGGCCCATTGGAAAAGACCCTGATGCTGAGCAAGACTGAAGGCAGGAGGAGAAGGGGATGACAGAGGATGAGATGGTTGGATGGCATCACCGACTCGATGGACATGAGTTTGAGCAAGCTCTGGGAGTTGGTGAAGGACAGGGAGTCCTGCCGTGCTACAGCCCATGGGGTCTCAAAAGAGTCAGACAGGATTGAATGATTGAACTGAACTGAGGGAGTCAAAAGACATGCACTGTAAACTACAAAACACTGTGAAACAAACTTAAAACTATATAAGTAAATAAAAAGATATCCCATGTTCTTAGATTGGAAGGCTTAACATTGTTAAAATTGAACACTGCCCAAATCAACCCACAGATTTAATGTAATCCTCATCAAAATCCCAATGGTAGAAATAGAAAAGTCCATCCTAAAATTCATATAGAATCTCAAAGCACCTTGTATTCAAAACAATCTTGAGAAAGAAAAATAAAGCTGTAGGCCTTATACTTTCTGATTTCAAAACTATATTAAATAAAATCCTATAGTACTGTCATAAAAATAGACCAGTGGAACAGAATAGACAGCCCAGAAATAAACCATCATATAAAATAAATGGTCAAATTATCTTCAAAACCACAATGGGAAAAGGAGCGTCTCTTCAGTAAATGATGCTGAGAAAACTGGATATCCACAGGCACAAAAATGAAATTGGACCCTAACATTATGCTATATACAAAAAGTAACTCAAAATGGATTAAAGACCTAGATATAAGACTTAAAGCTATAAATATCCTAGAAGAAAACCTGTCAGACATTATGATATAGTATTTCAGAATGATTTCCTGGTATGATGCCAAAAGCACGGGCAACAAAGGTAAAAATAGACAAATGCAAATATACCAAGTGTTAAAACGTCTCTTCAGTTCTGTTCAGCAGAGACAATGATCAGCAGAGTAAAAAGGCAACATACAGGGTTGGGAGAAAATACTTGCAAATCATGTATCTGATAAGGGGTTAATATTTAGAATAATAAGAACGCAACAACAACAACCCCCCCAAAAAAAACCCAATTCAAAATTGGGCAAAGGACTTGAATAGACATTTCTCCAAAGAAGATGTACAGATAGCCAACAAGCATATGAAAAGATACTCAAGATTACTAACCATCATGGAAATGCAAATATAAACCACGATTAGATGTCACCTCACACCTATTAGGATGGCCACTACCAAAAGAAAAAAGAAAGGAAATAACAAGTGCTGGGCAGGATGTAGAGAAATTGGAATCCTTACATATTGTTGATGGAAATCTAAAATGGTCCAGCCACTATGGAAACCAGTATGGAAGTTCCTAAAAAAATTAAAAATAGAATTACTATGTAGCTCAGCAATTCTACTTCTGTGTATATATATAAAAAAAACCTGAAAACAGGATCTGAAAGAAATATTTACACATCCATGTTCATTGTGGAGTATTTACAATAGCCAAGAAGTAGGAGGAGAAGCAGGTCCAATGTCCTCTGAGGGGTGAAGGCATAAAGAAAATATGTCATATATGTAAAATGAAATATTACTCAGCCTTAAAAAGAAGTAAATTCTGTCATATGATACAGTCTGGATGAACCTTAACGATATTATCCTAAGTGAAATAGACCAGCCACAAAAAGGCAAAACCTGTGTCATTCTACTTTTTGTTGTTGTTCAGTTGCTAAGTCATGTCTGACTCTTTGTGACCCCATGGACTGCAGCACGCCAGGCTTCCCTGTCCTTTGCTGTCTCCCAGAGTTTGGTTAAACTCATGTCCATTGAGTCGATGAGGTATCTAATGTGGTCAAACCCACAGAGACAGAAAGTAGAATGGAGGTTGCCGGGGGCTTGGGAAGTTACTGTTTAATGGGTACAGGATTTCCATCGAGGAAGACGGACAATTCTGAGAGACAGATGGTGAGGATGGTTGCACATCAATGTGGATATACTTAATGCCACTGAACCATGCACTTAAAAATGGTGACAGTGATGACTTTTATGTGTATTTAAACAATGCACACGCAAACAGAAATATATATTTGAAAAAATAGATATCCCTAAATGTCAGTCTGAGAAATCCTGGTTCAGTAAATCCAGGGCCCAGGAATACACATTTTGAACATGCAACTGCGGTGATTTGATATGTGTTAACAAGCTGCTGGGCTTCCCAGGTGGCGCTAGCGGTAAAGAACCGGCCTGCCAATGCAGGTTAGATGTAAGAGACACGGGTTCGATCCCTGTGTCAGGAAGATTCCCTGGAGGAGGACATGGAAACACACTCCAGTATTCTTGTCTGGAGAATCCCTTGGACAGAGGAGCCTGGAGGGCTGGAGTCCATGAGGTCTTATAGAGTCGGACACGACTGAAGCAAAGATACAGGAAAATCAACGCTTATTCCTATTCTGGGAAGACTCAGGTGAGCTGCCGGTGGAGCCCTGCATGACTGAGACACTTCCTGCTGCTGGACTCTTCCTTTTCCCTTTGCTGAGAAACTTTGGTTGAACACCACCAGTGTGTGAGGTGCTGTGTTAGGATTTGGGTGGAGAATATGAACTCCAGTTTCAGACTCAAGGGAGACTGTCAGACACAGGGAAGTACAAAGAAATAGAGAGCCTTGGTAACTTGCAGCACTGTGACTCTTCCCGTCCTTTTCGGAGCAGTGGGGCAATGATGCCCAGCTCACAGAGTTGCTCTGGAGACAGAAATGAAATAAAAGGTGCGTGAGTGTTTTTCATTTTTGTAACCATTTATTCACTGTTTACTTTTAGGGCGAGTGCTTGCATCTTGGCTCCATAAAGCGCCAGAGCAGAAGTTTTTAATCCTAGGCATTACCACTACCTAGGAAGTTTTTTTTACATTTTTTTCTTTTTATTATTTTTCTTATTGGACTATAATTGCTTTACGATGTTGCTTTATTTCCTGCTGAACAACAAAGTGAATCAGCTATATGTATGCATATGTTCCCTCCTTCCTGAGCCTCCCTCCCACCACCACCCCCACTTCCCTATCCCAGCCCTCCGAGTCATCAGAGAGCACCAAACTGGGCTCCGTGTGCTACACGCCAGGTGCCCACTAACTGTCTGTTTGACACATGGTACTGTGTATGTGCCAGCGCCACCCTCTCAGTTCATCCCACACTCCCCTTCCCACACTGTGGGCATCCATTCTCCACATCTGCATTGCTATTCCTGGGGAGGTTTTTTTAAACATCCCTACTGACCGTCCCTCCACCGGGGTTCTCATTCCATTGGTCTGGGGAGTGGCCCGAACATGGCCACTTGTTTAAAAGTTCTCAGGGTTTTCAGCCAACAGCCAACTGGAGAGCTATTGTGCCATGAAACACCCAGAAGGGGATGCTGAGTTCAAACCAGTAGGATGGGAGAGGCTCACAGAGCTGGACATTCATGTTTGTGCTGGACCTTCGGAGGCTGTGTGAGATTGGGGGATCATCTTTGGAGTAGTTATGTACACATGAAATAGAATTCAAAAGTTTAAAAGGATCTCTCTTGACAGGCTTCCTTTATTTCCTGGGCCCCTCCCCGGTCTTCCTCTCTGGGGCAAATACTCTTAGCAGTCCTTGTTTATACCACCAGAGATATTCCACACAGTTGTCGATAAGGAACTTGTCGGTTTGGTAAGTGGGAAGGAGAAGAGAGATGCAGGTGTTATTTTCTTTCTTTTTTTTTTTGCGGGGGGGAGGCATACAAGATCTAAGTTCCCCAACCAGGGATTGAACCCACACCCCTTGCACTGGAAGCATGGCATCTTAACCACTGGACTCTAGGGAAGTCCTGATGTCATTTTCTGTTGCACAGGTTTCCACCTGGCACAGAATGGCATCTATGTGTAGCTTGATTGAGGAAGATCATCAAACAAAATAACAGAAAGGTGATTTTTCAGAATGGTTTTCTTTTCTTTTCTTTTTTTTTTTGAGGCGTGGAGATTGTTCTTTCTTCCTGTCACAGTACATTCTGAGAAACTTGGTTTTTTTTAAATCACACTTTTTATTTTGAGATAACTGTTGATTCACATCAGTTGTAGGAAATAATACAGAGAGATCCCATGTACCCTTTGCCTGAGTGGTTCAATTTTAATTCCAGTACTAATCAAGGTACTTCAAATCCAATTCTCTTATGGTTTTGAAAAAACCATACCCAGGAAATGAGAGCGAGCTTGCAGGGGAGGGGTGGTGAGCAGAGAGGAACAAAGTATTTTCAGTTTGCCCTCTTGGTTGCTGGGAAATTGAAACTTAACGTCTACATGTGCTTTCTTCTCCATGGGGACTCACACACCTTCTTGATCAGAGTGAATCAGGGCCACACCGGGTGAGAATACCAGCTGGAACAGAGACTCCTTTAGTGCAGTCCAGCAATTTCTAGACCAGGTTCTCTAGTTTGGAACTTGCAAGAGCACTGGGACTGCTTCTTTCAAAACTCACCTTCCTGGTTTTCAGACTCCCAGGAGTGAACACATGGAGAACCATTCCTGACTTTCTCTTGGGTTTCCAATATCCTCTGTTAAAAGACTTTTACAAACAGATGACACCATAACTGTGTAGCTGCAATCCCTTCCTGGCCTCTTCCTCTCTGAACTGCAATGGCAGGGAGGAACAGCTAGTTGGCAAAATTTTGGGTGCTAAGTTGCTTCAGTCGTGTCCGACTCTTTGAGACCCTATGGACTGTAGCCCACCAGGCTCCTCTGTCCATGGGATTCTCCAGGCAAGGATACTGGAGTGGGTTGGAAAGACTGATCTTCCCTCAATTCTCCTTCCACTATTTACCCATGTCCTGCATAGCAGGAGTTCTACTGATTGAAAATGCAAATTGTCAGGCTTGAGATTCTGTCAGCAAGAAGATTCTGAGTTATATATCCTCACCCAATGGAAGAGTTAGGCCCAGCATTTGGTTCTTACACTGATGTCATTTGTATTCACACTTCTGGGTGCAATAATACTTCGTTTTATTAATACATGGCCTTCTTGGTGCAGGAGCAGGTACAGACATTGGTCTTCATCACATACGTTTCTTAAGATACTTAAAGAATATAACAGGGGGAAAGAGTGGATCACAATCATTAATAAGCATGACCTGGGGCTTTGTAATTATGTGAAATAGAAGACTACACATGTGTGTGAGATTTAGACACATTGTTTTCTATACTGATAATAGCTATCATTTATTGGATCTTAATATATTGGAGAAGACTCTTGACAGTCCCTTGGGCTGCAAGGAGATCCAATTAGTCCATCCTAAAGGAGATCAGTCCTGGGTGTTCATTGGAAGGACTGATGTTGAAGCTGAAACTCCAATACTTTGGCCACCTGATGAGAAGAACTGACTCATTTGAAAAGACTGTAATGCTGGGAAAGATTTAGGGGAGGATGAGAAGGGGATGACAGAGGATGAGATGGTTGGATGGCATCACCGACTCAATGGACACGAGTTTGGGTGGACTTCGGGAACTGGTGATGGACAGGGAGGCCTGGCGTGCTGCGGTTCATGGGGTCACAAAGAGTCAGACATGACTGAGTGACTGAACTGAACTGAACTGAATATACCCAAGCAGAATGTTAATGTTTTATATGCAGGAACTCATTTAATCCCTACAACATGTCTGTGATACATACTATTATTGTGTGCGTGCTAAGTCGCTTCAGTCATGTCCAACTCTTTGCGACCCTATGGGTGGTAGCCCACCAGACTCCTCTGTCCATGGGATTCTTCAGGCAAAAATACTGGAGTGGATTGCCATGCCCTCCTCCAAGGGATTTTCCCAACCCAGGGATTGAACCTATGTCTCTTACATCTCCTGTGTTGCTGAGAAGATTCTTTAGCTCTACCACCACCTGGGAACCCTACACTATTATTATCTTTATCTTATTGTTGGATCAACCAATGTTTGCAAAGGTGAAATAATGGCTGAAGGTCCGCGTGGCTGGTAGGTGAGGCCGGATTGAACCCTGATCTGTCTGGCATTAGAGTAGGATCTCAGCCTATATACATGCTACATATAGCTGGAGAAGGCTTTGGACCCTTTCTTAGAGTAGTGATTTTAATGCCAAAAATAAAACACACTGAATTACAAAGAAAAGCAATTGTGTTGAAATATGGTTATCAATTATAGTAGGTTCAAGGGCTTCCCTGCTGGCTCAGATGGTAAAGAATCTACCTGCAATGCAGGAGACCCAGGATTCGATCCCTGGGTCGGGAAGATCCCCTGGAGAAGAAAATGGCAACCCACTCCAGTATTCTTGCCTAGACAATTCCATGGATAGAGGTGCCTGGCAGGCTACAGTCCACAGAGTTCTCAAGAGTCAGACACAGCTGAGCAACTTGCACGTTCACTTTCATAGTTATCAGTTATGGTAGGTAGCCTTTAGGGTGATCCTCAATGATCCTGCCCTTGGTATTCATGCCTCCTCCCCTTATGTTTAGGGTGGACCTAGGGACTCACTTCTAGTGAATAGAATATGGCAGAAATTATGGGATATCACTTCTGAGATTACACTGTAAAAAGACTGTGGCTTTTTGGGGGCTTCCTCTTCCTCCCTCTTGGCTGACTTACACTGCAGGGAGCCAGCTGCCCTGTCCTGTGGTGACTCTGTGAAGAGGCCCATATGGCGAAGTCCTAAGGCCTTCCCACAACCTCGTGAGAGCTCAGAAGCTGATCCTTCCCCATCCAGCCTTGACAGTATTGAAGCCCAGGCTGACAAACCCAAAACCTCCTGACTGAACCACCCCAGAATTCCTGACCTCAGACACTGTGAAATAATAAATGTCTATTATTTTCAATCACTAGTTGTGGAGTATGAGCAATAAATAACTAACACATCAACATGTTAAATTTGGGGGACACGTGTGGTACTCAGTAATGAGAAACTATGTTTAGAATTTAAATTGCAAATTGGACATCCCTGGTGGTACAGTGGATGAGAATCTTCCTGCCAATGCAGAAGACACGGGTTTGGTCCCTGGTCTGGGAACATTCCACATGCTGGAGAGCAACTAAGCCCACATTCGCCACAACTACAGAGTCTGCGCTCTAGAGGCTGCATGCGGCAACTGCTGAGCCCATGTGCCACAACTACTGAAGTCTGTGTGCCTCGAGTCTGTGCCCTGTAACAAGAGAAAACATTGCAATGGGAAGTCCTTGGCACTGCAGCAAGGAGTAGCACCCACTTGCTGCAACTGGAGAAAACCCACGCACAGCAATGAAGACCCAGCACAACCAAACGTAAATAAATACATATAGTTTTTCCAGTAGTCATGTATGAATGTGAGAATTGGACCATAAAGAAGGCTGAGCACTGAAGAGCTGATGCTTCCAAACTGTGTTGCTGGAGAAGACTCTTGAGAGTCCCTTGGACAGCAAGAAAATCAAACCAGTCAATCCTAAAGGAAACCAATGCTGAATATTCATTGGAAAGACTGATGTTGAAACTGAAGCTCCAATACTCTGGCCACCTGATGTGAAGAACCGAATCATTGGAAAAGACCCTGAGGCTGGGAAAGATTGAAGGCAAAAGGAGAAGGGGGTGGCAGAGGATGAGATGGTTAAACAGCATCACTGACTCAATGGACATGAGTTTGGGCAAACTCCAGGAGACAGTGAAGGACAGGGGAACCTGGCTTGCTGCAGTTCATAGGGTCTTGTCCAAAGAGTCAGACAAGACTGAGCCACTGAATGAAATAGCAACAAATAAAGAAAAATTTAAGCAAATTAAAGTTAGATTGTATATTTTAAGACATATCAGTGTGAAGGCTGTTGTTTCTTAGCTCAAATCAGTCAGTTTAGTTCAGTTGCTCAGTTATGTCTGACTCTTGGCAACCCCATGGACTGCATCAAGCCAGACTTCCCTGTACATCACCAACTCCCGCAGCTTGCTCAAATTCATATCCATCGAGTCAGTGATGCCATCCGACTCTCATCCTCTTGTCCCTTTCTCCTCTCACCTTCAATCTTTCCCAGCATCAGGGTCTTTTCCAGTGAGTCGATTCTTCACATCAGGTGGTCAAAGTATTGGAGTTTAAGCTTCAACATCGGTCCTTACAATGAATATTTAGGATTGATTTCCTTTAGGATTGACTGGTTTGATCTCCTTGAAGTTAAAGGGACTTTCAAGAGTCTTCTCCAACACCACAGTTCAAAAGCATCGATTCTTTGGCGCTCAGCTTTCTTTATAGTCCAACTCTCACATCCCTACATGACTGCTGGAAAAACCATAGCTTTGACTAGACAGACCTTTGTCTGCAAAGTAATGTCTCTGCTTTTTAATATGCTGTCTAGGTTGGTCATAGCTTTTCTCCCAAGGAGCAAGCGTCTTTTAATTTCATGTCTGCAATCAGCATCTGCAGTGATTTTGGAGCCCAAGAAAAGAAAGTCTGTTACTGTTTCCATTGCTTCTCCATCAATTTGCCATGAAGTGATCGGACCAGATGCCATGATCTTTGTTTTTAGAATGTTGAGTTTTAAACCAACTTTTTCACCCTCCTCTTTCACTTTCATCAAGAGGCTCTTTAGTTCCTCTTCACTTTCTGCCATAAGGGTGGTGTCATCTGCATATCTGAGGTTATTGATATTTCTCCCGGCAATCTTGATTCCAGCTC
Organism: Moschus berezovskii; assembly: GCF_049115385.1. Lineage (NCBI taxonomy): Eukaryota > Metazoa > Chordata > Mammalia > Artiodactyla > Moschidae > Moschus > Moschus berezovskii. The sequence goes on from NC_142464.1 coordinate 107,487,246, forward strand.
ATGCTTCATCCAGTCTGGCATTTTACATGATGTACTCTGCACATAAATTAAATAAAAAGGAGGACAATCTACAGCCTTTACACACTTCTTTCTCAACTTGGAACCAGTCTGTTGTTCCATTTCCGGTTCTAACTTTTGCTTCTTGACCTGCATACAGATTTCTCAGGAGGCAGGTAATGTGGTCTGGGATTCCCAGCTGTTGAAGAATTTCCCACTGTTTGTTCTGATCCACACACACAGTCAAAGGATTTAGCGTAATCAATGAAGCAGAAGTAGATGTTTTTCTGGAATTTTCTTGCTTTTTCTATGATCCAATGGATGTTGAATTTGATCTCTGATTCCTCTGACTTTTCTAAATCCAGCTTGAACATCTGGAAGTTGGACACAACTAAAGCGACTTAGCACTCATTTAAGCTGAAATGAGAACACTGACATGGACTCTGTCATGGTTGGGGTGCTTTTTAATTTTTTTTGATGTGTATCATTTTTAAAGTCTTCATTGAATTTGTTACAATATTGCCTCTGTTTTATGTTTTGGTTTTTTGGCCCTGAGGCATGTGGGATCTTAGTCCCCTGACCAGGAATTGAACAAGAACCCCCTGCATTGGAAGGTGAAGTCTTAACCACTGGTTCACCAGGGAAGTCCCCATGACTGTCCTTAGGAAATGTGGACAAACAAGAAACCCCAGGGATGCACGCTTACAGCGGACAGAGCACCTCAAGACACAGAGAGAAGGTGGCCCTCTGCAAGCCCAGCAGGGAGGCCTCAGAAGACATTGCACCTGCAGACACCTTGATCTTGGACTTCCAGCCTCCAGAACTATGAGAAATGAATTTTCCTGTGTAAGCCACCCAGTCTGTTGTGTTATGTTATGGCAGCCTGAGCCAACTAATACAGTATACATCATCTTTCAACCCTGGGAAGATTTAGATTTTAAAACAGAAATGTTTAAGAGGATAACACCTATGGTATTAATATTTCTATGTTAATGTAGAACCTACACACAGTGTTCTAAGTACCAATAAAGTTTAAGAGAATTTGTCCTGCTGGAATAAGGGATTAGTCTTGTGATTCTATTTTAAAATGTCAAAGGGAGTGTAGTTGATTTGACTCAATTTAAAGTCAAGTTCTTACTAGATCTCTTAAGAAATTAAAAATCACCATGTTTATAAGTTGTTTATTATATTTGTATGCATGATGTAAATTCCCAGGAAAATTTTGAGATTAAATCAAATAATTATATATTTATGAAGATAATAACATATTAAATTTATAAAGGTACTTCAAAAGATTTTCGGAGGTTTAATAACATTTAGAAATGATACAAAATAACATTTAAGGCCTTGCATAGTGGCTTTTAAAATTTGCTATATTTATAAAAGAAAAATAAAAATTTTCAGTTGAACTTAAAATCCTAAGGCAAACTAAGCTCTTAGACTCAACTTTAGTATATTAACTATTAATTTTATAAACAGATGTAGGGACTTCTCTTCTTAACCACTTCAGTGGTTAAGACTCTGAGCTTCTAATGCAAGGGGTGCTGGTGATCCCTGGTTGAGGAACTAAGATCCCACATGTGGCAAGGCAATAAACAAATAAAGATCACCATGCTGCTGCTGCTGCTGCTAAGTCGCTTCAGCCATGTCTGACTCTGTGCAACCCCATAGACCGCAGCCACCATAGATTACTCATATTAAAAAAAAAGTAACCTCTGAATTTTTTTTTATGCACAAAAAACAACCTCGAGAGCATCTACAGACTCACACTGACAACTTATAATTTGACTCTGTGATCCATGGATATTGTACACAGCACATCCTCTAGAATCAGAAGGACCAGTGTCTGATGCACTCAAGCGTCAGAAAAACGCAGCATTCTTCTTTCCTATAACTATTCTCTCTCGTTCTGAGAGATGGTATGATGGAATGAGGGTAGATCACCAAACATCAGCTCTCCATTTAAAGGTAACCAGAGGCAACTTTGTGTTCATCCAACCTCTTTTGGGTAAGAGCTCAGGTTTTCAATCATGCTCCTCTCTCCCTCTTCCCCTAGCCAAGATGGCGCCTGGGAGAAGGAAAGTATACGTATGCATCCACAGAGCATTGAGTGGAGTGGTGCCAGGCCCACAGCGACCTTCAGTCTGCCCCAGTGGGCCCTTCCTGGGCTCTGGTTGCAGGGTCTTGTCCCACTCAGCCCAGGACATCGGTGTTTGCTCACACTGAATCCTCCCGGCCTCCAGGGGCATTTTTGCATTGGCCTTACTAGTCGTCCGTACCCTTCCTGAGTCATCCAAGGCACAAGGAGGCACCTTACCCAAGGATACATTTCATGGTCTCGGGGAGCTTTTCCAGGCTCTGCTTCTGAACTGCTCTGTCCTGCTTGTCTTCTACTCAAGACCTCTCCCTTAGGATCAAGTTCTGGTATCCTTGGACTAGGCCCTTTATGTCAAACTGAAAGCTGCCTTATGTGGTGAGGGACTTAAGTCTTCCTTGGCTCCCATACTGTAGCCCTGGGCCAGCCCTTCTCGTTTCCAGCTGTCTTGGGCCCTGAAATTCTGGACTGGGTCTGTAGCTGGACCCCTGTTTCTCAAGGAGTTGAAGTGAAAGACATCCAATCTGGGAATGTCCTGAATTGCTTAAGAATTCACACAATAGATTTTGAAAATGATGCAATAAGAATTGTTAGGAACATGAAAGTTACAGGGTACTAATTCTTTCAAAATAAAAATTTCTTCCTAATAAAAATTTTTTCTAATAAAAGTTTAAATTTGAAATAATTTGGAAGAAAATGTAATCATAGATCAGAGCTACTATTAGCCAGATAATACTTTTGTGAAAATTAGAGAGAGGTCCTTTCTTCTACGGAGGGGTATGTCCCTAAGCAGGACTCAGCTTGGCACAGGAAGCAGAGCACAGGCTAAATTCAGACCCTATCCATCCAGCAGCTGGTTGCTTTCAGGAAATGAACATCCTGCCCAATAGTACAGGAGATGAGAGAGATGCTATTTCGGTGCAGAGTTTTATTAACTGCCTGACTTGGGCAAACACATCAGTCCTTAAAAGCTTGGATGTCTCATATAACACGTGAACAGGTTATTGCTGATCTGTAAGGTCCTTTTTATCTAAGAATGCCATGCTCCAGGGGCCACCAATTGTTTTCAAGTGAGAGTTTTCTCAGAAAGTAGAGGAAGGAAGTACCAAATGCTCACCACAAGAAGGCACTGGGCAGAGAAGTGGAAGTGATATGAATTCATGGGAAGAGAATGATCAAGTTATCTAGAGTTCATGATAGTCAGGGAGAGTTGGATGTGGTCAGATACATACTCTAGACTTTGGTAAGGCAGATCTAAAGTTTTTTTTGATAAATGGTAGGTCTTCCTGGATAGAGACTCCCAAAAGGAAGATGACAAACGTTTGGGAGAAGTACTTTGACATCCAATTCTAAATCTTGCAAACATGGATGATCTTGGATAGGAAGAAAAGGGAGAGTTATCTAAAGAGACAAACTTGGCAGCCTAGTAAATTCTCTATAAAAATCTGAGTTTAATTCAGATATCAAAGGACATGCACAAAAGATGGAAGAGGATTAAATTTCAAGTGTGGCCTTTTTGAAAGCCAATTTTCAGGAAGCTCAATCTTCAGAATGATATGATACTTGTGAAAATTTTCAAAGGCAATAGAAAGGAATTAAAAATCGAATTTATTGAGATACTATATACAAAAAAATCATATTATTTAATTGGACAGCTTGATGAACTTCAACAAATGTACACACCTGTCAAGATACAGAAGATTTTCAACAACCTCAGAAGTATCCTTGTGCCCTATTGCAGTCAGTCATCCCCAGCCCTGCCCTCGGTGTCTATGGATCTGATTTCTATGGATCTGATTTCTATTACAGATTCATTTTGCTGATTCTAGAATTTAATATACATAGAAGCAAACAGTCTGAAATGGTATAGGTCATCTTATTTGCAAAGCAGAAATAAAGACATAGATATAATGAACAAATACATGGATACCAAGGAGGAAAGGCGGGTGGAAGGAATTGGGAGACTGGGACTGACACATATACACTATTCATACTGAGATAAAATAGATAACTAATGAGAACGTACTGTATAGCACAGGGAATTCTACTTAATGCACTGGCGTGTTTGGAATGGAAGGAAGTCCAAAAGGGAGAGGATGTATGTATATGTATGTGTGATTCATTTTGTTGTACAGTAGAAACTAACAGTATTGTGAAGCAACTATACTCCAATAAAAAATTAATTAAAAAAAAACCAGTCTGCATGCATCCCTGTGTTTTCCTAGAATAATGTAAAAGAACTACGAGCAAAGAAAGAGTAGAGTTTGCCCCTTGAACTGAAGGATCCTGAGTAAATCAATAATGAGTGAATGTGGAATTCCTCTGGGATAGGCTAGAATGCTCTGCAATGAATGTCGACTTTTGGAACCATGTGGGCAAAGCCCATAGCCCTTAAAACTGGTGATCAATGTGTTCAACCTCATAACACATCATCAGTCTTTGGTCTCTGCTCCATAAACTTCATGATAAAGGGGAGGGAGGGAGAAGTAAGAGATTATTTATTAAAAAACAGGGTGGAACTACTAAAGCTGGCATTGGAGGGTTGGTTTGAGAGCTTTGGCTATAGACATCATAGAAGGGAGATGGCTGCCTAAGATTCACCAGACTTCAAGATCTGACTTGTTCTGTTTTCCTTATTTGTCTACACTACTTGACCAAATCAACTTCAATTGAATGTGGACATTATTTTGCTATGTGTTCTAAGAAGTTGGAAAGAAATCTTGTATTATGTCCCCTGCTCTGAGAGCAAGGACACTTAGAGTTGAGAAAACCAAGGTATAATCAGCCCTGGTGATGTTGGCTGAGGTGGCAAAGGACCTTGGACTTCGCTTAATAGACTTCAGAGATTGTCGATGTGAGATTCAGCAAAAATAACTGCTACTGTCCTGTGTGGTGGAGCAGGGACCCTCACTTTGACAGATGGCTCTGATCTCAGGACCACAGGCCTCATAAAGGATTTGCTATCAAAAAAGTCAAAATATCTTCAAGTACAAGATTCAGGATTTTCCAAATATTCTACCCAAGACATTAGCATATCACATGAGAGGACTCTCCTTGAAGGAGAAAAATAAACAGACACCAAGCAGGAATTCATAAAAGTGTCACCGCTGTTTTCTTAAGTGTTTTGAGTCTATTTTGAGATCAGGAGACATGATTTTCTTATCTCACTGTCCCCTCTGATTTGAAGCGAGTGGTTAATGTATCAATGAGGACACGATGAACCATCGTGAGTGATGTGAATATCCTGCCATCATAGGAACCCAGACCTACCTCTAGACTAAGCATTGCAAAGAGACTATAAGAGAATAATAATTAAGTCGCTCGCTCAGTCGTGTCCGACTCTTTGCAACCCCACAGACTGTAGCCCACCAGGCTCCTCCATCCATGGGATTCTCCAGGCAAGAATACTGGAGCGGGTTGCCATTTCCTTCTCCAGGGGATCTTCCCAACCCAGGGATCGAACCCAGGTCTCCCTCATTGCAGGCAGACGCTTTAACCTCTGAGCCACCAGGGAAGCCCTGAATAATAATTGGGGATCAGGACTTTCTAAGGTGTCCTTTGGTAGAAAGAATTTCTCCTCCAATAAGTACTTATATGAGTGTAAGTGTGCTTAGCATGGATGAAACTATTTTTCTGTCACTTCAATTCTTTAGCATTCAAGTCTTTCTTAGAAACAAGGTGGGGATTTTACTATCTCACTGAGGACTATCTTATTTTATGATACCACCAAGGTTTACCCCAAAGATTAGTTTGTCTGTTAATTTTGCCATTAAGACCTCTACATCAGGGGCTTCCCTGGTAGTCCAGTGATTAAGAATCTACCTCCCAACACAGGGGATGCAGATTCAACTCCTGGTTAGGGAACTCCACATGCTGGGCAAACTAAAAGCCTTTGGGCCACAACTAGAGAGCCCGTTTTCTGCAACAAAGAGCAACACCACCCCCACCAGCCCCCCAAAGACCTCTGTCTCATCTCCTTTCTTTCCAGTAAATTCCAGTAAAATGTGGAATTTTTATACAATTTGCCATCTCCCAAGCATACAAATATTTAAGAAAAGAAGCTTCCTCTTAACTCTCCTCAGAAAAAAAAAAGAAGAAGAAAATCTGGATGATGAGGCACAGTGACGGGTAAGGCATGAAATATAAATATAACTGCGTTGTCCCCAGGGAGTTTATATAACTAGAATAGTAATGCACATCGAAATAATTTATCAGGTTAAGAACTGATATACTAACCAACAGAAATAGAATATTACTCACTTCCTTTCAAATTTATAAGTACTGAACATTTTAACCAATCCCTAGATTCTATTTACCACTTGTAGGAAAGCACTGCCAATCTTACAGGAATTTATCCTAATACCAATCTTAAGTACTGGATAAAGTTGATTTGGTCATGATCAGAAGAGATTGGGATCAAGCATTTATTAAGTAAATTAGTACCTACATTACTGGAAATGACATGAATGGAAGGGTCCAATGAGATGAAGGGGCTACTGGGGCTTCCATGAAGGTCCAGTGGCTAAGACTCGGTGCTCCCAATGCAGGAGGGCCAGGTTCGATCACTGGTCGGGGAACTAGATCCCACATGCTGCGGCTAAGAGTTTGCATGCTGCAACTAGGAGATCCTGCTTGCCAAAACTAAGACGTAACAGGCAGAAAAATCAATAAATATTAAGGAAATATTTATTTTTTAAAACGAAGGGACTATTTTTAAAATGTATATGCACTTGACACAAACTGAGATTAACATATGTAACCTACGTCTCTTCCATCTTTATCCTCCCTCCACTCCCATCTTGGAGTGGGTAATCATCTAAAATCAAGCTATTTGCATACAATTGTGGGGGAGAATGTAACACTAACAGAGGCAATTCTTTTTCCTCTCGTTTTAGAAGCACAAACTCTGAAGAAGCACGATGAGATAAATCTAAAGCAAACTACTAAATCTTAGAAAATAATAGACTTTTGTCTCAGGTAGCTTGAGACAGTTGAAACAAATTATCTTATTTTTAGAGTCTACCCTTGAAATGTGTACCAAAATGTTTAAATTCATAAGAAGATCTGTTTCAAAAGAGATATATTTACAAAAACATCATTATTGACTTATTTTTAGCATATGATATTTAGCACTTTCCTAGAACTTCATATCTGTTTTCGTTTTCCTTGAGTGTTAAAGGCATTCCACAACTATTTTTTTGTAAATATTTATTTATTTGTCTGTGCTGGGACTTAGTTTCGGCACACAGGATCTTTAGTTGCAGCTTGTGGGATCTATTTCCCTGACGAGGGGTCAAACTCTGACTCCCTGCATTGGAAGCACGGAGTCTTAGCTGTTGAACCACCAGGGAAGTCCTTCCACAACTATTAAACAGTCAACTAGTTTAAGTTTAATGAATACCTGATTCAAGTTAAATATTCACTAAAATAAAAGCAATTGTAATGCTTGGTATCTGCAGAGCATATGCAGGAACTATCTCCAGACAGAGGAATGAATTAGAGAAATATTCACCAAGATATCCAGCAGACAAACTCAACGAGGTAATTTAAAACCAGCTCTCAGGAGCTGGATTCAGAGGCAAGTACCCAGGTCGGGGTGTCTTATTGTAAATGAAAATTGCAGTCTCAGAATGAAATGATTGCTGGATTCCCACCTCCCATGCTTGACTCATTTCTTTAGCTGTTACTCAGAATGAGGAAGCCAGATAAGCAAAAGGGATGAAATGTATGTAGTTTGCCAGGAGTTGGTAAACTGGGACAATGCAGGGGACAGTCTTAGTTTCAAAAGCCTCTAAACATTCTGTTTCGAGTCCATCATTGTCGTTAAGGTGAATTACTTACCTCTAGACCAAATTTCACTTTCACTTTTCACTTTCACACATTGGAGAAGGAAATGGCAACCCACTCCAGTGTTCTTGCCTGGAGAATCCCAGGGACGGGGGACCCTGGTGGGCTTCTGTCTATGGGGTCACACAGAGTCGGACACGACTAAAGTGACGCAGCAGCAGCAGCAGACCAAATTTGTATACAAAGCAGTCTGCTGTGGAACATGCTGGACAAAATGTAAGTTCAATAAGAAATTCTTTGGAGAAGAGTGGCAAATTCATTCAAAAGAAATACTTTGACTTTGCTGTTACCTGAAATTATCACATTGTTTGTATAACAAATGATATTTGTGTTATCACGATGTTTGTGTTAACACAAACAATGTTATCACAACATTGTTTTAGTTTGCATTGGGGTATAATTTTTTATTGGGGTTATGCGTGTGTGCTCAAATGTGCCCGACTCTTTGTGACCTCATGGACTGTAGTTTGTGAGGCTTCTCTGTCTATGGAATTTTCCAGGCAAGAATACTGGAGTAGGTTGCCATTTCCATCTCCAGGGATGGGGATTATACACCAATGCAAAATAAAAGTGAAAGTAAGGGAAAGTTGCTCCGTTGTGTCCGACTCTTTGCCACCCCATGGGTTGCAGTGGGTAGCCTTTCCCTTCTCCAGGGGATCTCCCCAACCCAGAGCAGTGGAGCGGTGGATGGGCAGCGCTGGGGCGGCCGTGAGGAATTACCCCACACCCAAGGGCAAAGGAGAAGCCCCGGCAAGAAGGTAGGAGGGGCGAATTCGCATTTAGAATCAAACCCCATTCCCGACAGAGATGCTCCGAGGGCTCAAACATACCTTGTGCACACCAGGACCCAGGGACCCCACAGAGACTGAGACAGAACTGTGTTTGAGCGTCTCCTGCAGAAGTACAGTCATCAGTGGACTGCCGCAGGGGTGGGGGCTCCGGGTGTGGGTATGGAGGAGGTTGCCGTTAATCCCACCATAGAGCTTCCAGAACTTACACAGGACTGGGGAAACAGACTCTTGGCAGGCACAAACAGAACCTTGTGCACACCAGGACCCAGGAGAAAGGAGCAGTGAGCCCACAAGAGACTGACCCAGGCTTGCCCATGAGTGTCCAGGAGTCTCCAGCAGAGGCGTGGGTTGGCGGTGGCCTGCTGCAGGGCTGGGGGCAGTGAGTGCAGCAGGGCATGCGTGGGATCTTGTGAAGGAGGCCGCCATTATCTTCATCACCGCCACCATAGTTTGGCCCAGGTAAATACCAGGAAGGGAACACAGCTCTACCCATCAACAGAAAATTGGATTAAGATTTACTGAGCGTGGCCCCACCCATCAGAACAAGACCCAGTTCCCCCCCCAGTCAGTCTCTCCTGTCAGGAAGCTTCCATAAGCCTCTTATTCTTCTCCATCAGACTGAAAACAACAATCACAGAAAACTAACCAATCTCATCACATGGACCACAGCCCTGTCTAACTCAGTGAAACTATGATCCACGCCCTGTAAGGCCACCCAAGACAGATGGGTCATGGTGGAGAGTTCTGACAGAATGTGGTCCACCGGAGAAGGGAATGGCAAACCACTTCAGTATTCTTGCCTTGAGAAGCCCATGAACAGTATGAAAAGACAAAAAGATAGGATACTGAAAGAGGAACTTCCCAGGTCGGTAGGTGCCCAGTATGCTGCTGGAGATCAGTGGAGAAATAACTCCAGAGAGAATTAAGGGACAGAGCCAAAGTAATGACAACACCCAGTTGTGGAGGTGACTGGTGATAGAAGCAAAGTCCGATGCTGTAAAGAACAAACTGCATAGGAACCTGGAATGTTAGGTAAATGAATCAAGGCAAATTGAAAGTGGTCAAACAGGACATGGCAAGAGGCAACATTGACATTTTAGGAATCAGCAAACTAAAATGGACTGGAATGGGTGAATTTAACTCAGATGACCATTATATCTACTACTGTGGACAGGAATCCCTTAGAAGAAATGGAGTAGCCATCATGGTCAACAAAAGAGTCTGAAATGCAGTACTTGGATGCAATCTCAAAAATGTCAGAATGATCTCTGTTTGTTTCCAAGGCAAACCATTCAATATCACAGTAATACAAGTCTATTCGCTGACTGGTAATGCTGAAGAAGCTAAAGTTGAACGGTTCTATGAAGACCTACAAGATCTTTTAGAACTAACACTGAAAAAAGATGTCCTTTTCATTATAGGGGACTGCAATGCAAAAGTAGGAAGTCAAGAAACACCTGGACTAACAGGCAAATTTGGCCTTGGAGCACGGAATGAAGCAGGGCAAAGGCTAATAGAGTTTTGCCAAGAGAACGCACTGGCCATAGCAAACACCCTCTTCCAACAACACAAGAGAAGACTCTACACATGGACATCACCAGATGGTCAACACCAAAATCAGATTGATTATATTCTTTGCAGCCAAAGATGGAGAAGCTCTAATCAGTCAGCAAAAACAAGACCTGGAGCTGACTGTGGCTCAGATCATGAACTCCTCCTTATTGCCAAATTCAGACTTAAATTGAAGAAAGTGGGGAAAACCAATAGATCATTCAGGTATGTCCTTAATCAAATCCCTTATGATTATACAGTGGAAGTGAGAAATAGATTTAAGGAATTAGAACTGATAGAATGCCTGATGAACTATGGACAGAGGTTCGTGACATTGTACAGGAGACAGGGATCAAGATCATCTCCAAGAAAAAGAAATGCAAAAAAGCAAAATGGCTGTCTGAGGAGGACTTACAAATAGCTGTGAAAAGAAAAGAAGCAAAAAGCAAAGGAGAAATGGAAAGATATACCAATTTGAACGCAGAGTTCCAAAGAATAGCAAGGAGAGATAAGAAAGCCTTCCTCAGTGATCAATGCAAAGAAATAGAGGAAAACAATAGAATGGGAAAGACTAGAGATCTCTTCAAGAAAATTAGAGATACCAAGGGAATATTTCATGCAAAGATGGGCTCAATAAAGGACAGAAATTGTATGGACCTAACAGAAGGAGAAGATATTAAGAAGAGGTGACAAGAACACACAGAACTATACAAAAAAGAACTTCATGACCCAGATAATCACAATGGTGTGATCACTCACCTAGAGCCAGACATCCTGGAATGTGAAGTCAAGTGGGCCTTAAGAAGTATCACTACAAACAAAGCTAGTGGAGGTGATGGAATTCCAGTTGAGCTATTTCAAATCCTGAAAGATGATGCTGTGAAAGTGCTGCACTGAATATGCCAGCAAATTTGGAAAACTCAGCAGTGGCCACAGGACTGGAAAAGGTCAGTTTTCATTCCAGTCCCAAAGAGAGGCAATGTCAAAGAATGCTCAAACTACCGCACAACTGCACTCATCTCACACACTAGTAATGCTCAATATTCTCCAAGCCAGGCTTCAACAGTACATGAACCATGAACTTCCAGATGTTCAAGCTGGTTTTATAAAAGGCAGAGGAACCAGAGATCAAATTGCCAACATCCGCTGGATCATCGAGAAAGCAAAAGAGTTCCAGAAAAACATCTATTTCTGGTTTATTGACTATGCCAAAGCCTTTGACTGTGTGGATCACAATAAACTGTGGAAAATTCTGAAAGAGATGGGAATACCAGTTCACCTGATCTACCTCTTGAGAAACCTGTATGCAGGTCAGGAAGCAACAGTTAGAACTGGACGTGGAACAACAGACTGGTTCCAAATAGGAAAAGGAGTACGTCAAGGCTGTATATTGTCACCTTGCTTATTTAACTTATATGCAGAGTACATCATGAGGAACGCTGGGCTGAATGAAGCACAAGCTGGAATCAAGATTGCCGGGAGAAATATCAATAACCTCAGATATGCAGATGACACCACCCTTATGGCAGAAAGTAAAGAGGAACTAAAGAGCCTCTTGATGAAAGTGAAAGAGGAGAGTGAAAAAGTTGGCTTAAAGCTCAACATTCAGAAAACTAAGATCATGGCATCTAGTCCCACCACTTCATGGCAAATAGATGGGGAAACAGTGGAAACAGTGGCTGACTTTACTTTTCTGGGCTCCAAAATCACTGCAGATGGTGATTGCAGCCATGAATTTAAGAGATACTTACTCCTTGGAAGAAAATTTATGACCAACCTAGATAGCATATTAAAAAGCAGAGACATTACTTTGCCAACAAAGATCTGTCTAGTCAAGGCTACGTTTTTTCCAGTGGTCATGTATGGATGTGAGAGTTGGACTATAAAGAAAGCTGATCGCTGAAGAATTGATGCTTTTGGACTGTGGTGTTGGGGAAGACTCTTGAGAGTCCCTTGGACTACAAGGAGATCCAACCAGTCCATCCTAAAGGAAATCAGTCCCGGATATTCATTGGAAGGACTGATGCTAAAGCTGAAACTCCAATACTTTGGCCATCTGATATGTAGAACTGACTCATTGGAAAAGACCCTGATGCTGGGAAAGATTGAAGGCGGGAGGAGAAGGGGATGACAGAGGATGAGATGGTTGGATGGCATCACTGACTCAATGGACAGGAATTTGAGTAAAGTCTCGGAGTTGTTGACGGACAGGGATGCCTGTGTGCTGCAGTCCATGGAGTCACAAAGAGTCAGACACGACTGAGTGACTGAACTGAACAAAATAAAAAGTTTAAAAAATCAAGAAATATGTTAAAAAAAGACTTCAAAAAACTACTGAGGATGATGGGTAAGACCCAAGACCAGACTTGAGCAACAGAAGATGGCTGTAAAATTATTACCCATCAGTGAGGAGAAGTTATATTACTCCTGAGAGGGAGAAAGGAGAAAGGGGCGGGGGAGAAATAGCAGGAAGAGAAAAAGAGGCAAGCAAGATGGCGCAAGGCAGGCCAGTCCTGCCCAGAATATTTGTGGATTGGGGCAGGGATGCGGTGTGTCCCGACCGGCTTAGGAAAGCCAGTTGTGCAACTCCGGCTGCGTCATCGTGTTGTTAGCTCAAAATAACCCATGGTGAAAGTGTAAAAGTGTTAGTGGTGTCTGACTCTTTGCAACCCCATGGACCCCAGAGGACCCCACCAGGCTCCTCTGTCCATGGAATTCTTCAGGCCATAATACCCATGGTAGAAGTGAGCATTTATTCCAAGGACACTGTGAGCACTGCACACCAGAGTCACCAAGCCACGCCTCCTCCGAGAGCCTATTTCACAGCACACATCTGAGTGTGGGGCAAGTGTGCAGCCATACCCTCAGGGACATTGTGGCTTTGGTTACAGACCATCACAGTAAAGCAAACACGGCCATAAAGTGAGTCACATGAATTTTTTAGTTGCCTGGTGCATATAAAAGATACGTTTACACTATACTATAGTCTGTTAAGTGTCCAATAACACTGCATCTAAAAAAAGTACTTACCTCAATTCAAAAATACTTCATTGCTTAAAAATGCTAACTATGCTGACAACCCACAAGCCTTCAACTGTTTAAAAAAAAATGTAATATCTGTGAAGTGCTATGGAGTGAGGCACAATAAAATGAGGTATTCCTGTAAAGAGATGCCAACCTAACATGTCTAAGTATTTAAAAGCTATAAATCAAGGCAACAAACTATTATATAAAATATGTTTGACAAGTATACATTTACAACGACCTGAAAGTATAGATTCAAATTTAACTTTCTGTTGGGGTTCACAGCTGAATAAAAAAACAGCTGGCTCCCTGACTGCCCCTCCCTGGCCTAAAATCAGTTCCTTTTCTAGTTCTACCCATCGCTTCGTCCCACACTGCGAAGTCCACAAAGCATGTTCCCCTTTGGCATCCATGAGGACTCTGGGCATGTATTTTAGCTAGCTGTCTGCCCTTGGGAGGACTGAATCAGGAAACAAGCTGCATAAGTCCTGAAGGGCTAGTTCAGGGCTGTTGGGGCAGGTAATTGTAATTCTGGGTTCTCAGGAGCCCTGAATATGGTACAGAAGGGAGTGGCTCTGGGCCCAGGTGAGTATGTCTTCTGGGTCCAACAGGTTCCTTGTCCTGTAGGGAGGGTGTTGTCAGAAGAGGTCAGAGTAAGGTTCCCTAAAGCACTGAGCCCAGCCCAGGAGATCTTCCTATAGGTCTAAGGATTATATTATACTGGGCATTGCACAATGACTCTCTTTATGGATCCTCCAAATTCTAAGTACATTCTAGAAGAATTATAAAATGTCTGGGTTACTAGATTTCCTCTACCCCCCGAAGCAGTGCTGAGTCCTTGGTTGACAGAGAATGAAACAGAGGCCATACATCTGGACATGATGGGCATGAGGGCTGGAATGGCCAGCTGACATTTGGCTTCTGAGTACTGAGTTGAAAAAATAGTTTCCTCTACCTGTGCTTCCGTTTCTGCTCCCTCAGGGTCTTTAGTCCACCAACCATCTTCTCCTCCACATCTTCCACCCTAATTCTCTGATGACTTTCCCATCAGTACTTCAGTTCAGTTCAGTTCAGTCCAGTTGCTCAGTCGTGTCCGACTCTCCGCGACCCCATGAATCACAGCACGCCAGGCCTCCCTGTCCATCACCAACTCCCGGAGTTCACCCAAACTCATGTCCACAGAGACATTTGCTTAAATTCCTTTGGTGTGAACTAACTACAAAATAACAACTTCTTTAGATAGAAAGTGAAAGTCACTCAGTTGTGTACAGCTCTTTACAACCCCCTAGACTATACAATCCACGAAATTCTCCAGGCCAGATGGGTAGCCTTTTCCTTCTCCAGAGCATCTTCCCAACCCAGGGATTGAACCCAGCTCTCCCACATTGCAGGTGGGTTCTTAACCAGCTAAGCCACCAGGGAAGCCCTCTTTAGATTGATCCTCCTCTATTAACTCTTTTCTTTTTTTTTAATTAAAAAAAAATCTTTTGACTGCATTGGATCTTTGAGTGGACTTTCTCTAGTTGTGGCAACTGGGAGCTTCTCTTTGTTGAGAGGTGCAAGCTTCTTGTTGCAGTGGCTTCTCTCGTTGAATAGCACAGGCTCTAGGTGAGTGGGCCTCAGTACTTGTGGCTTGCGAGCTCTGGAGCACAGGCTCAGTAGTTGGCGCATGGGCTTAGTTGCTCCGTGGCATGTGGAATCTTTCCAGACCAGGGATCGGACTTGTATTCCCTGCATTGGTAGACAGAATCTTATCCATTGTGCCACCAGGGAAGTTCCTCTATTAACTCTTGTCCTATTTCTTTCCTCAAACTCAGAGCCAAAATTTTGAAAAGTTACTGCTCTTTCTTTTTTTAAATTCTCACCTTAAATCCACTGCAGCCAGGCTCATGCTGTCACCACATCATCCATATTCAGACTTTGCTTTGCTTACCTGCTCTCTGGCATCTGAAACTATTACCTCCTCTCTCACTCCTGATGGGTTCTCCTCTCTGGCTTCCAGGAAATCAATGTTCTGGTTAATCTCTAAATACGCCACCTCCTTGCCATTTCCACTGCAGACACCTCTTCCTCCAGCCATCAAATGCCTGCTCTCTACAAGAGACTAATCCTTCTGATCTTCTCACTTCATGCCCTCCCCTAAGGTCATCTCCATATGTGGATGATTCTCAAACCTTTATCCCCAAACCAGATCTCTCTGTCTTCTGATTTCTAGGCCTAAAATATTTCACTCTGGATCCACCTGAAAATCTTGGTCACTTTCAACATATCCCAAACTGAACTCATCCTTTTTTCCCCTTCATTTAGAAAACGTTGTCGTGTCCTTCAGAAACTTGAGTTAGTCTTGGTTGTTTCCTCTCTCTCACAGAGCTCAGAATGGGCGTGTTGCAAATTGACTTAAGTCCAACTGGCTGTTAACAACTGCTAGATTCTTACTGGGAGATGTTGGAGCCCTCCAACAGTTAAAGGTAGGTGAGGACTTCACGGGGCTTCCCAGGTGGCGCGACTGGTAAAGAACCTGCCTCCCAGTGCAGGAGATGTGAGAGATTCTGGTTCAATCCCTGGGTTGGGAAGATTCCCTGGAGGAGGGCATGGCAATCCTCTCCAGTATACTTGCCTGGAGAAGCTCATGGACAGGGGAGCCTGGTATGGTCCATAGGGTCTCAAAGAGTCAGATATGACTGAGGTGATTTAGCACGCATGCATGCACCCTGTTACTGTAAGCTCAGCTCAATCCATTGGGCACTGTATTAGTTGAGGTAAGGCAGAGTTGATGCAGCAAACAGATCCAAAAGCAGTCCAGTAGTTTAAAGCAAGAGCCTGAAAGGAACATTTCAAGTCAGCTGGTGGCTTCTATTTTACACAGTTATCCAGGGACTCAGATTCCTTCTAACATGATTTTCCACAATCTCCAGGGCTTCATTGCCTGCATGGTCAAGGTTGTAGTTACCCAAATGGCAAGAAGGGAAAGAGAACATGGAGGAGGCATACTCATGGTCTTAAGGCTTAAGCTCAGAAATCTAGGTACACACTCTCTTACATTCCATCAGATAAAACATAGCCATGTGACCATACCTTTCCATCAGGTGGGCTGGAAGTATGGTGTAGCCATGTACCTAAGAATTGATTTTTTTTTTCATGGATGACCAGTGGTTCCCTTGCCTGTATAATGTGCTAAGTCACTTTAGTTGTGTTCAACTCTTAGAGACCCTATGGACAACAGCCCACCAGGTTCCTCTGTCCGTGGGATTTTCCAAGCAAGAATACAGGAGTGGGTTGCCATGCCCTCCTCCAGGGGATCTTCCTGACCCCAGGATGCAGGCAGGTTCTTTACCACTAGTGCCCCCTGGGAAGCCCTTTACCACCCCTGGCATATCGCCAAATATCTTACATGAAACGGTTAATCAAGACAAGTGCAATAATATTCTAGAGGCAAGTTCAGCTCCTCATAGTCAGAACAGGACGCAGAATCTTCAGGTCTAGACCAGAACCAGAGCCAAGGGGGCTACTCTGAAAGATATAATCTGCTGGGCTCATAAACTCTGGTACATATAAGGGCAGAATTGCCTCTGCAGTATTGACTGTTAATATATACAACTTAAACACTGCTCACTTTTCCAGTTAAAATTATTTCGATGGCTTCTTAAGCTTATTAACAATTAGCATATTCAGATAGAAATAGTTGAATTGCCTGTAATAAGCCCTCTGGATTGCGGGGACCTGATAAAGGCATTTCAAATATATTCTGGAGAGTAAATACCCAAGGAGGGGTTTTTACATGCCTAATTATATGTCTAGAGTAAAACAAACAAACACATGTACATCACATTGTCCATGCTCTTGATACATATTGCAAGCATTATACACACAATATGTAAGATTAGATGTCAGAATAGAGGTGGTAATTATCAGGTAGGGTTCAATCTGTCCAGTTATCGACATACAAATATTCCCAAAGAGATTTTGTAATTCAGGATCTTATGAAGGAAAACAAAAGGATTTAAGAATGACTGAATCCATTCTGCACATCAGAACCTCATGTCAATTTCCAGTTCCCCCTTTCCAAGAAACTGACCATAACATCTAACCTCTGTGGCCAGGGGAATGTTTCTGGGATTGCCAGCATTCCCTTTTTTGGGGTTTCATATTGCTCTCATCTCACACCATTTGGGGATGTTTGCTTAGGTCTGTATGTTTCTAGGTTTCTAGGTCTTTATGATATATGAAAATGGTTCTTCTTTTTTGCTTCAGTCCTGGCACAAAATACAGGATCACTGACACAGTCCTGATCAGTTCCTTTGCATGCGACTGTGTTACTGCCTGTGAAAGGAAAATATGACTGATGGTTAAAGCAAGGACTCTGGACTGATCATGGGGGGCTGAATCTCGGCACCACTATTAACCATCTGTGACCTTATGCTCATTACTCAGCCTCCCTCTTCCTCTGTTTCCTTCCTATGAAATGAGCTATAGGTATAAAGGACTCAGAACATCATCTGGATGCAGTTAGTACCAGACAGGTATTGGTTATTATCACTAGTTTCTCCCAACACACCCGCAGATTGTGAGCCTTTGAATCTTTTCCACGTTATTATTATTATTTATTTTAAGAAGGAAACCAGTAACAAAAGCTTTTTTACATTTAAAAAATTTTATTTTTGGAGTGTAATTGCTTTACAAGGTTGTGTTGGCCTCTGCTGTACCGCACAAGCGCATCAGCTATGTGTATACATATACTCCTTCTCGCTGAGTCTCCCTCCCACCCTCTAGGTTATGTCAGAACCCTGAGCTGAGCTCCCCATGCTGTACAGCAGCTTCCCGCTAGCTGTCCGTTTTATAAATGGTAGTGTGTATGTCAATGCTGTGTTCCCAGTTTGTCCCACCCTCTCCTTCCCCCACTGTGTCCACGTGTCCATGCTCTACATCTGCGTCTCTATTCCTGCCATGCACATGGGTTCATCAGTACCACTTTTCTAGATTCCATATACATGTGTTAATAATACACAATATTTGTTTTTCTCTTTCTGACTTACTGCACTCTGTATGATAGACCCTAGGTCCCTCCATGTCACTACAAATGACCCAATTTCATTCTTTTTTATGGATGAGTAATATTCTATTGTATTATATATATTATAGATATAAACCACATCTTCTGTATCTGTTGATGGGCATTTAGGTTGCTTCCATGTCCTGACTATTGTAAATCGTGCTGCAGTGTAAATTGGGGTACATGTGTCTTTTAATTTTTATTGGCATATAGTTGATTTACAATATTGTGTTAGCCATGGGTATCTTTTTAAATAACTTTGTTTTTTTATTTTTGGCTGCGCTGGGTCCTCATTGCTGTGCGGGCTTTTCTTTGGTGTCAGCAAGCAAAGGCTACTCCTTAGTTGTGTACAGGTCTCTCATTGCAGTGGTTTCCCTTGTCGTGGAGCTCAGGCTCTAGGGCTCTTGGACTTCAGTGGTTGTAGCACGTGGGCTCAGCAGTTGCGGCTCCTGGGCTCTAGAGCACAGGCTCAACAGTTGTGGCACAAGGGCTTAGTTTCTCTGAGGTATATGGGATCGTCCCGGAACAGGGATTGAACCCTTGTCTTCTGCATTGGCAGGCAGATTCTTTACCACTGAGTCACCAGAGAAGTCCACATGTGTCTTTTTAAATTATGGTTTTCTCAGGGTATTTACCTGGGGTTTCCTGGTGGCTCTCAGACAGTAAAGAATCTGCCTGTAATGCAGGAGATCTGGGTTTGATCCCTGGGTTGGGAAGATCCCCTGGAGAAGGGAAAGGCTATCCACTCCAGTATTCTTGCCTGGAGAATTCCAGACAGAGAAGCCTGGTGGGCTATGGTCCATGGGGTCACAAAGAGTTGGATACGACTAAGCACAGCATGGTAGTTCTATTTTTAGTTTTAACAAATTTATTTTAGGGCTTCCCTGGTAGCTCAGTGGGTAAAGAATCTGCCTGCAATGCAGGAAACCTTGGTTTGATTCCTGGGTCAGGAAGATCTTGGTTTGATTCCTGGGTCAGAAAGATCCCCTGGAGGAGGGTTAGGCTACCCACTCCAGTGTTCTTGTGCTTCCCTTATCATTTTTAACATGTCACTCCGACTATCTACCCATCAAAGAATTGCAGGACCAGGTTCAGGCAGCTGTTGGGATTGTTTTGAAATTTAAGATGCTTGAGATTGTGATTCCGGCATAGAAAACAAATTACTTTTTTTTTCTTGCCATTTATCAGCTGTCTGCCTTTTAGATATTTAACTGATTATCAGCCTTTAAAAAAAAAGAGAATTAAAATAATTTTTTTGAAAGGGAAAAAAGTCAGTAGGCAGCTGTTGAAAGAAAGTCTAAAAGAGAGTTTTCAGATCACCCGGGCATTGAATTTACGTACATACTATTTGTTCCTCTCATTTTTGTTGTTTAGTCCCTAAGCCATGTCTGACTCTTTGTGACCTCATGGACTGTAGACCGCCAGGCCCTTCTGTCCATGGGATTTCCCAGGCAAGAATACTGGAGTGAGTTGCCAATTCCTCCTCCAGGGGATCTTCCCGACCCAGGGATCGAGGCTGAGGTTCCTCTCACTAGCTTAACATCAGTAAGCTAATGTTAAGATACTGATGTTAATATCTTTACTGATGTTAAGATATTCTGCAAATTCTGAGGTCGTTATTTTTAAGTCAGTTGTCTACGACAGATTTTGTAATTTTGAGCTTCACATTAACTATTTGTCCACTGAGTTTCTAGTAAATATTTTACCATCTTCTGACTGGAATCAATACTAATGGCCAAAAGATACATAAAATTTTTTGTTGTTTGTTGTTGTTTAGTCGCTAAGTCATGTCCAACTCTTTGCAACCCCATGGACTGTAGCCCACTGCAGGCTCTTCTGTCCATAGAATTCTCCAGGCAAGAATACTGGAGGAGATTGCCCTTTTCTTCTCCAGGGAATCTTCTTGACCCAGGGATTGAACCTGCTGTATTCTGCTTTGGTAGGCAGATTCCTTACCACTGAGCCACTAGGAAAGCCCATGTAAAATTTAGAGGATAGTTTATTTTAAAAAGTTCCACATAGACTAACACACTTGATTATATCATAAAGTGGAGCCAAAACTGAGTAAGCTCAGTTCATTGCTTACCCATTGCTCAGGTAAGAGCAATTCATCTTTCTGTTTTCCTGTACTCCTAGGCAATACAGCTGCTAGAACATAGCTGGGTTACTGGGATTGGGGATTCTGGTTTGCCTGGGATTTCCACAGTTGCAGCATGGAAAGTCCCACGTCACAGGAAATACCTCAGTTCTGGTCAAGCCAGGATGTTTGCTCACCCTAGCTGGGGGGTAAGGAAGTTTTCTATGCCAGCCTAGAAAGCCCTGAGTACTAGCAGAGCAGCACCTCGAACACACAGGTGCCAAGTACTATCCTCCATCTAGAAGCTCCTAGGAGCCTCTCCTCCCAGAGAAGCAGCAGCCCCAATCACTCTCCGACAGCTGTAGGTCTGCCGCTCAGCATCTGGAATGCTGTATGCAATCCACAACACCCACAGCTCGGTGAGCTTCAGTTGGACTCACACGTCATTCAGACCAAGGCTGACTGTCTCATTACCTTGTGTCCCATATGGAGATAAAAGATAATGGCTAAGAGTAGGAGCTGGGGCTTCCCTGGTGGTCCAGTGGTTAAGCATCCACTGGCCAACCTAGGGGACATGGGTTCGATCCCTAGTCCTGGAAGATGCCGCGAGCCATGGGACATCCAAGCCCTCGAGCTGCAACGACTGAAACCCGCGTGCCTAGAGCCCAAGCTCTGCAACAAGAGAAGCATGAGAAGCCCATGCACTGCAATGAAAAGAAAAGCCCGAGGGTGCATACCGTTAGCTGCAACTGGAGAAAAGCCGGTGCAGCAACAAAGACCCAGTGCAGCCATAAATAAATAAATCTTAAAAAAAAATAGAGAGAGAGAGAGAGTAGGAGTGGAATTCAAGTCCCTGTTCTGCTCCTTACTGGGCGTGGTGGCCCAGATTTTCTTTCCCTGTGAGGCTCTGGTTAGAATGTATCATAAGGGAGATTCTTCCTTCAAAGACATTCAAAGACATAAATTTACTTAGGTCGAGAAACCCAAAGTGAAAGGCAATGACTTGCCAAGTTTTGGGCGACCAGTCCTAGAGTTTTCCCTGTGTTAGAAATCAAACCATATGGCAGACTGTCCATTCTTTTCCATCAGTTAACCACTGCCAAAGATCTCTGTGAGCCAAAGCATTCTGACTTCTGAGACATCACTGCCACCTTTTCCCGTGGGTATGCCCACACATCTTGCTTTTGATGGTTAAATGCTGTCACTTGGCCTCTGCTACCCTGGGGTGCCCTCAGCCCCATTCAAATCAACGGGGTCCCCTTGATGGTGACACCCTCTTCAGTCACACCTAGCCTATGAAAGAGAGCAAGGTCAGAGACTGTCAAGGATGTAGGTGCCTTAGTGAAGGACTGATCTTCTGGGCCTTTTCCTGGAACAGAGCTGGGAGGTGGATGTGACGATCACACATGATAAATTAGGTCCAACATCCCTGTCTCCTTAAGCTTTTGCAGCCCCTCCTCCACATTATGCCAGGAAAGCATTCTGGTAAGCGTACTCGGGTCAATACATCTGGCCTGAAAAGTGAAAGTGTTAGTTGCTCAGTCCTGTTCTACCCTTTGAGACCCCATGGACTGTAGCCCACCAGGCTCCTTTGTCTGTGGAATTCTCCAGGCAAGAATACTGGAGTGGGTTGCCATGCCCTCCTCCAGGAGATCTTCCTGACCTAGGAATCAAACCCGGGTCTCCTGCACTGCAGGCAGATTCTTTACTGTCTGAGCCACCAGGGAAGCCCATTTGGCCTGACCTAGGCTTCCGTCTATGGGGTCACACAGAGTCGGACATGACTGAAGTGACTTAGCAGCAGCAGGTACTCTTGCCTGGAAAATCCCATGGACGGAGGAGCCTGGTAGCCTGCAGTCCATGGAGTCACTAAGAGTTGGATACGACTGAGTGACTTCACTGTCACTTTTCACTTTCATGCATTGGAGAAGGAAATGGCAACCCACTCCAGTGTTCTTGCCTGGAGAATCCCAGGGACGGCGGAACCTGGTGGCTGCCGTCTATGGGGTTGCACAGAATCGGATGTGACTGAAGCCACTTAGCAGCAGCAGCAACATGGTTGTATCACATTATTCTGGTTTTAACATCTCTAAAATAAATTCCCACATGTGTTTCTCAGGTTTCTGATGAGCTATATTAGAAAATGTGGCAGTTCTATTGGCATGGAAACTATTTCTTCCTGGGTCATAATGTGTACCTGTCCTGTGGGAACATGTTGAGGTTCAACCTGACTTATGCCTCTAGTCACAAAACTGGGCTGCTGGGTCTTGAGAATGAAAGATCCCTTTCAAGACATCTTGAGTGGCCTCAGGTGGGTTTCTCACAGGTATTTAAGCAAGGGAAGGCTCGTTTGGTTGACTTAGTTTGCAAGCTGCTGTTATAGGAAAGAGAGGCTCAGAAACTAAGCTCCATCATTGTGATAATTCAGCAACTCAAACAGTTAAATTTTATGTTTATTTCTCAGTAGTGCCAGCATAAGCTTCTTTTAGGGCTGTCATGGAAGAGTTCTAGTTCTCCAAATGTGACTTTTTGGTTGAAGTTGTTATTTGGCTGTGCTGGGTCTTAGGTGTCACACACAGAATCTTCGATCTTCACTGGAGTACAAAGGATTTTTTAGTTGCAGCATTCAAACTCTTAGTTGTGGCATGTTCCCTGACCAGGGAGTGTACGTGAGCCCCCTGTGCATTGGAAGCCCAGAATCTTAGCCACTGGACCAGGGAAGTTCCTCTCCAAGTGTGGCTTGAGCTCAGAGTTAAAAGATTTGAGTTGGTCGTTTTCTTTCTGTACTCAAGTGGACTCAGAAATAATTGATCTTGCACCACATTTCTTATCGTCATCACTGACTGCTATAGCAGGTGCATCAACCACTTGGGATGCTAAGACATTTGTTACGGTTTGCACTTTAATACCATCAACCACAGGTGAGAGTTATAGTGTGTTACCTCAGCATGCCAGGAATTATTAGTTTCCTATACCCCACTGGCCTGCAATGCAGGAGACCCCAGTTCAATTCCTGGGTTGGGAAGATCTGCTGGAGAAGGGAAAGGCTACCCACTCCAGTGTTCCTGGGCTTCCCTGGTGGCTCAGC
Organism: Moschus berezovskii; assembly: GCF_049115385.1. Lineage (NCBI taxonomy): Eukaryota > Metazoa > Chordata > Mammalia > Artiodactyla > Moschidae > Moschus > Moschus berezovskii. Next base: position 107,510,766 of record NC_142464.1, read on the forward strand.
TGGTAAAGAATCTGCCTGCAATGAAGGAGATCTGGGTTCAATCCCTGGGTTGGGAAGATCTGCTGGCCAAGGGAAAGGCTGCCCACGCCAGTATTCCGGCCTGGAGAATTCCATGGACTGTATAGTCCATGGGGTCACAAAGAGTTGGACATGACTGAGCGACTTTCACCCCACTGGCAAAGAGCTCAACACTGTGCTCCAATGCCAGGACATCACCAAATTCCCAAATCCCATCTCTGCAGGCCTGCCTCTTAGGGCAGCTTCCAGCACTGATTCTGTATCAGACTGTAGCAGTGAGTGTCCTTGCGTAATATGAAAGTGAAAGATCAAGAGTTACTAACTGAAACAGAATAACTCTAAGAGGCAACGAGAACTCTGCAGAGTACCCTGGGTCTGAGGAAAGCACCTGAGGAAGAAGCAGACTTGGAACGGTCCCTGTTCTCAAGCTGGGACTCAAACCTGTGGAACCCTCACCCTAACCCTAGAGGAGTGTTGCGGCGCATGGGATGGCCTTCAGTATAAACATCAGACAAGCAGAAAATACTCTTCTGGGCAAGAGGAGGGCTGGCCAGGGAGTCATGGTCAGCAGGACTGTCAAGAGGAAACACCTCTGGGATACAAACAGGCAAGGCTGGCAAAGACTCTGGCGTCCAGGAGGACAGAGGCTGGCATGTGGGTCTGTGCGGGGATTTAGGGCACAAGAACCCATTTTCCAGCAGGTAGTTATGAGGCCTGATGTCAGGAGGGCTGCTGCTTAGCTGTGTTGGGACAGAGAGCTTACCTTTATGTGCTGCTGCTAAGTCACTTCAGTCGTGTCCGACTCTGTGTGACCCCATAGACAGCACCCCACCAGGCTCCCCCGTCCTGGGGATTCTCCAGGCAAGTTCTTACTTTTATGTGCACAGCTTGTGTATTCGTTTACTAGAACTGCCATAACTGGGTACCACAGACTGGGTGGCTTCAACAACAGATATGTATTTCCTCATAGAAAATGTGTATATCCCGATCGCATGCTACTGACAGCCAGATGTATTGAAAGCAAGAAGCAAGTAGAAACACACCTGAATCAGGAAAGCGAGCCCCTTCCTCCTGCAATGTCCCTCCAGCACCCTCTACTGGCAAAGCTTAGTATCAGGCTGACTGCCAAGGAGAAATGCTTCCAGGGTCCAGCTCCATTATCATCGAGCAGATAATGCGGGTTGAGTTTAGAGCTGAGAGGCAATAACTTGATAACTAGCATGCCAGTTCTTCATTTCTGTGAGATTTCTGATGTTCTCTCAACAAACTGTCTGCTGAGATTGACCTGTTTGCAACTAAGAACTGACACCCTTGTGTTTTTTACTTTTTGATAGTACTTGGGCATGATTGTATCTTCAAGTTATCATTTTGGGATAAATAGACCAAATTTCCCCTAGTATATTATTATTTTGATAAGTGTAAATTAAAATGATCTGAATTCATAACGGGGCATGATTATGGACTATGGAAACAAGAACAGAAGTCCAGCAATCTGGTTGCTCCTTGTACCTGCTTGATTCATCCAGTTTCAAGGTCGATACTGTCCTCTCTTCCTGGAGCAATCATCCCGCAGCTATTACACAGTTCCTCCACCACATCATTTAATCCTCTGTTCAACTACTACTTGGACTCTCCTCCCAGGCATTCTATCAAAAACAGCCTCCTTTACCCTTAACCCTCTTTCCCTTTACCATGTTTTATTTTTCTTTACAACTTAACCACTATGCCAAATTATATTATTTTAAATAGTATATTTATTTATTTACCTATGCATTCATTTGTTATTAAAATGCAAATTCTAGCGAGGGAGGGAGTCATCTTGTTAATTGACAGTGCATAGCATATAGTAGGTATTTGAGAAATATTAATTAAATGAATGACTCCAGGTGTTAGCAAACAGGTGGTTCTTCTGGAACATAAATCCATATGCAGACAGATAGAATTTTAGCTTCTAGCTTAATTAGCATAACAACAATGTGATTGCATTTTGATTGTTTTCACCTCAACTTGATAAAAATGATGCTCGTTTACTTTTTGTGTGTGTGGTATAACTAACAAGTAAAATCCACCTTTGTGTGTGTGCACATTTTTATGAGTTTTGACAAATGTATACAATGGTGTAAAATCTTTGCAATCAAGATATAGACGAGGGACTCTTCCCTGGTGACCCAGTGGTTAAGACTTCACCTTCTGATTCAGGGAGTGCAGGTTCAATCCCTGGTCAGAGAGCTAAGATCCCACATGCCTTGTGGCCAAAAAACCAAAACATAAAACAGAAGCAATATTGTAAAAAATTCAATAAAGACTTAAGAAAATGGTCCACATCAACAAAAACTTTAAAAAACGATATGGAACAGTTGCAGCATCCCTCCAAACTCCCTCATGCCTTTTTATGCTCAACCTCTCCCCTGACCTCCAGTTTCCAGCAACCACTGATCTGTTTCCTATCCCCACAGCTTCACCTTTATCAGAACATCATATAAGTGGAATCCTTACAGTACACTGCTTTTGGAGTCTGTTTTCTCTCACTGGAAAGTGAAAGTGTTAAGTCTCTCAGTCTGTCTGACTCTTTTGTGACCCCATGGACTATAGCCCACCAGGCTCCTCTGCCCATGGAATTTTCTAGGCAAGAATACTGGCGTGGGTTTTCCAGGGGATTTTCCCAACCCAGGGATCGAACCTGGGTCTCCCACGCTGCAGGCAGATGCTTTACCATCTGAGCCATTGGAAGCCCTTCTCTTACTTGGGATAATGCATTTGAGAGCCAAGCCTAGATCAGTAATTACTTTTTATTGCTGAGTAGTGTTCCATCATGAATACGTGCCACAGATGGTTTACCTTTTGCCAGTTGAAGGACATTTAGGTTTTTTCCCCCAGTTTGGAGTGATTATAAATTGAGCTACTGTAAACATTCATGTGCAGGGTTCTGTGTGAACCTTTTCCCTTTTCTCTTGGGTAAATATCTATGAATGGGAATACTGAGTCAAGTGGTAAAAGCAGAGTTAACTAGGAGAAACTGCCAAAATGTCTTCCAAAATGACAGCGCCATTTGCATGTCCATTGGCATGTGGCCACCATGAGTTATACCGCAGCATGGCACTAGGGATAAATAAGAAACTTGACCTTCCTGTTCCTTGAATTGGCTTGGTTTTTCTCTACTTCCAGGCTTTGCACTTGCTGTTCCTTTTTCCTAGAGCACATTCACACCTGTTGCTGTACTTCATGCACGTCTGACTTTGGAGGAGGGTCTACCTACACATACAATATCCGCCAGCCAGAAACAAACTGAAGACGCTCAGAAACACGAATGTAGGAATGGGGACAAATTATGAAACTCTATGCCTTTTTCTTACAATCTTCTGCATATTGTGAGATCATAATAATTTTCAACTAGTGGTTAATTAATCTGTGCTGAAAACTTTGTTTTCAGGAATTCCCGGGCAGTCCAGGGGTTAAGACTGTTCTTTCACTGCCAAGGACCTGGGTTCCATCCCTGGTCAGGGAACTAAGTTCCCACAAGCCATGTGGCCAAAAAAAAAAACCTTTCCTATTTTCAAGTGAATTTATTTAAAATATTCATTGAGAATTCATTATGTTATGTCAGAGACATAAACTCATTCTTGATGCTAAAGTGTTATAGTCGCCCTTGTCTCTCTTCAAGGAAATAACACAAATGGAAAGGAATTAGTGTTTATGAGGCATTCCTGAAACAATACTTGAACTTGGATCCCAGTAATTTTCACTGATACAGTGCAAGTATTTCTATTGCCTAAGCATAAAGGAAGTAAGAGTCATGACCATGTATTTTTGGTACAATGCTGTTTCCTAAGGAAAAATTAAATGATACTTTTAATTCTCTATTTCATTATTTTAAAATGTTATATACAATTTTTAAAGGTTACTTACCATTTACAGTTATATAACCAATATTTTGTAATAACCAACAGTAACTTTAATTTTTACAAGAAGATTCCTAGAGTTTTGAACTCTAAGTAAACAAACAGAAATCCAATTAGCATTAGCATAATTACTTTCCATTTCCTTACATTGAACTTGTACTTTATTAGTGGGTAGGATATGTCCTTTAAATTTTGTCCATAATTTCAACAAGTTCTCTATTTTCTGTTCCCCATTCTCCCAACCCTGAAAAATTGAAACCATTTAAGAAACTCAGGCTTAGGAACTGAATGTGAAAATCATTCTCTTAGAATAGAACTTTAAAATCAGCTATCTATTAACTGAGTAGTTCCTCTTTGATCATTTCAAGAAAGAGGGAGTTTGGGAGGAAAAGGAAAGCTGAAGATACCTGCAAACAATCACGATATTTAATAAACATGTTCCATGCTATAAAAAGCTTTACATACATGATTCATTCAACAAATATTTATTGAGGGCTTGCTCTGTGTTAAACACCCTTCCAGGCACTGGATATAAGTACTGGTAAAAAAAAAAAGCAGTGGCCACAGGACTGGAAAAGGTCAGTCTTCATTCCAATCCCAAAGAAAGGCAATGCCAAAGAATGCTCAAACTACCGCACAATTGCACTCATCTCACATGCTAGTAAAGTCATGCTCAAAATTCTCCAAGCCAGGCTTCAGCAATATGTGAACCGTGAACTCCCAGATGTTCAAGCAGGTTTTAGAAAAGGCAGAGGAACCAGAGATCAAATTGCCAACATCTGCTGGATCATGGAGAAAGCAAGAGAGTTCCAGAAAAACATCTATTTCTGCTTCATTGACTATGCCAAAGCCTTTGACTGTGTGGATCACAATAAACTGTGGAACATTCTGAAAGAGATGGGAATACCAGACCACCTGACCTGCCTCTTGAGAAACTTGTATGCAGGTCAGGAAGCAACAGTCAGAACTGGACATGGAACAACAGAGTGGTTCCAAATAGGAAAAGGAGTATGTCAAGGCTGTATATTGTCACCCTGCTTATTTAACTTATATGCAGAGTACATCATGAGGAACGCTGGGCTGGAAGAAGCACAAGCCGGAATCAAGATTGCTGGGGGAAATATCAATAACCTCAGATATGTAGATGATACCACCCTTATGGCAGAAAGTGAAGAGGAACTAAAAAGCCTCTTGATGAAAGTGAAAGAGGAGAGTGAAAAGGTTGGCTTGAAGCTCAACATTCAGAAAACGAAGATCCTGGCATCTGGTCCCATCACTTCATGGGAAATAGATGGGGAAACAGTGGAAACAGTGTCAGACTTTATTTTTTTGGGCTCCAAAATCACTGCGGATGCTGACTGCGGCCAGGAAATTAAAAGACGCTTGCTCCTTGGAAGGAAAGTTATGACCAGCCTAGATAGCATATTAAAAAGCAGAGACATTACTTTGCCAACCAAGGTCCGTCTAGTCAAGGCAATGGTTTTTCCCATGGTCATGTATGGATGTGAGAGTTGGACTGTGAAGAAAGCTGATCGCCAAAGAATGGATGCTTTTGAACTGTGGTGCTGGAGAAGACTCTTGAGAGTCCCTTGGCCTGCAAGGAGATCCAACCAGTCCATTCTAAAGGAGATCCACCCTGGGTGTTCATTGGAAGGACTGATGCTAAAGCTGAAACTCCAATACTTTGGCCACCTCATGCGACGAGTTGACTCACTGGAAAAGAGTCTGATGCTGGGAGGGATTGGGGGTGGGAGGAGACGGGGACAACAGAGAATGAGATGGCTGGATGGCATCACTGACTCGATGGACATGAATCTGAGTGAACTCCGGGAGTTGGTGATGGACAGGGAGGCCTGGCGTGCTGTGATTCATGGGGTTGCAAAGAGTCGGATATGACTGAGCAACTGAACTGAACTGGTAAAACAGGAAACATCCTTGCCCTCATGAAATTTAAATTCCAGATGAGGACAGACAATAAGTAAAATCAAGTTATGTATGGGGTTTCCCAGGTGGCTTAGCTATCAGGAATCCACTTGCAGAGGCAAGAGACACAGGTTCGATCCCTGGGTTGGGAAGATCCCCTGGAGAAGGGAATGACAACCCACTCCAGTATTCTTGCCTGGAGAATCCCATGGACAGAGAAGCCTGGTGGGTTACAGTCCATGGGGTCACAAAGTGTTGGACATGACTGAGTGACCAACATTTTTAGGTGGCTCAATGATAAAGAATCCACCTGCCAAGTCTGGAGATCCCTGGTCCAGGAAGACCCCCTGGAGAAGGAAATGGCAACTCACTCCAGTATTCTTGCCTGGGAAATCCCATGGATAATGGAATCTTGTGGGCTCCAGTCCATGGGGTTGCAAAATAGTCAGCCATGACTTAACAACAATAGCAACAACAACAGCAAATCAAATTACATTGTGTTTTACTATGGAGAAAAATAAAGCAAGAAAAGAGAAAAGGAAGTTTGTCTATTTTGAGTGAGTGTGTACTTTGAGAAAGGGAAGACAAAGATGGACGTTTCACCAAGACGGTGATATTCGGGCAAAGCCTGAAGGAGGTGAGGGAGCAGCATTGATCGAACCCCAGGGGAAGAATTCCAGGAACTGCAAGGAGGCCTGCAGAGCTGGAGCAGGGGAGCAGGGAGACTGGAAAGAGTCAGGAGGAAACAGGCAGCCTTATCACACAGCACTGGAAGGCCATGCTTAGGACATTGGCTTTACATTGAGATAACTCGGGCGCCCCTGCAAAGTTCTAAGAGGCACAACACGGGCTAGCTTGTGTTGTCACAGGATCACCGGTGAGAACAGAACGAGAGGGGGCAAGAGGAAAGGAGAGAGGCCAGTTAGGATGTACCAGTATATTCAGGGTATTTCACATGACACTTGTAGTATATAAGTATGTAGTTCAGAAAAAGATGGACCAGGGTGGTCGAAGTGGAGGTAAGGAAAGCTGGCCTTCTGCACCAATTTTGAAGGTGCAGCCCAGAGGCTCTTGTGATGTCTTGGATGTGGAATACGAGAGAGGAACCATGGGCAATCCCAGGGTTTGGCCAGAACAGCTGGAAGAGTGGATGCCATTACTGAGGCGGTACAGAGGGTGGGAGGTTTGAGAGGGAAGATGGACAGCTCAGTTTTGAACATGCTGAGTCGGAGAAACCTATTTGGAATTCAAGGAGTAGCGTCAAGTAAGCAGTTTAACAGTCAATTCTGTTCAAGTTCAAAGGGAAAGTTTAGGCTGCAGGTACACATTTAGGAATAATCAGTATACAGATGACATTTAAAGTCACGAGACCAGATGAGATTGTTTTCTTGTGCAATCCTTACATCAACACCATGAGGTAGGTAGTATTTTATTCATTTTAGATGTAAAGAATCGGAAGCTGGAAAGATTTAGTTCGCTCTTAGACAGTTAGTAACCATGTGGACTTAAATGTTCATTCTTATCTCAGTTTTCATCTGGCAATAAATTGATCTGTTGTTGCTTAGTCGCTAAGTCATATCCAACTCTTTTGGAACCCCATGGACTGTAGCCCACCAGGCTCCTCTGTCCCTGGGATTCTCCAGGCAAGAACACTGGAGTGGGTTGCCAATTGCCTTCTCTGGGTGATCTTCCTGACCCAGGGATTGAACCCACATCTCCTGCATTGGCAGGCGGATTCCTTAACGCTGAGCTACCAGGGAAGCCCTAGGGGTAAATTACTGTAGGTAAATTATTTCTTTAGGCCTAGTTTCCTTTCCTGCAGAATTAGAGGAGGAACAGTTTTCCGACTGGATGGTGTGAGCATCCCAAATCTCCCCAGCAGTCCAGCAGGGACGCCACCGACTGAAAACAGGAGGCTCAGAGGAAGGACTCAGGCACCTTCACAGGTCACAGGGTCAAGTCTCCGTTTTAATCTGTAGTTTATACATTGGGACTTTATGTAAGCTTCTATTTGCAGAATGCCTTTCTGTTGCCTATTTAACAAAAGTCAGATTCACTGGACTCGGTGGTCTCTACGGACACTGCTGCTGCTAAGTCGCTTCAGTTGTGTCCAGCTCCTTGCGATTCTATGGACTGTAGCCTGCCAGGCTCCTCTGTCCATGAGATTCTCCAAAGAATGCTGGAGTGAATTGCCCTGCCCTCCTCCAGGGAATTTTCCTGACCCAGGGATCGAATGTGTGTTTCTTATGTCTCCTGCATCGGCAGGCGGGTTCTTTACAATTAGCACCACCTGGGAAGCCCTTCTACCTCCCCTACCTATTCCAATAGGTCCATTTATTCATCCAACAAGCAATTAGTGGGTGCTCCTGCTGTTCTAGGCACTGTGCACTGCTTTTATGATTCTAGCTCAAGGTCGAGAAGGGAAGGAAAGCTAGGAAGTTTTCTCCCATTTTCTGATTAAAATGTCAATAGATGAGGTGGACTAACTGAATATCTATGTTTCTACTGGCTGGTTTATCCATCTACCCATTATCAATCTTCTATTTATCATCATCTCTCTCAACAAATTCAAGAAAAAGTATCCAGACAAATAGAAAGACAATACTGTTGGTGGGACTGAACTTTGAAAGTGTTGACATACTGGTTTGCTTCAGTGTTTTTCTTTTTCCAAAGGGAATGAGGGGAGAAAGGAACCAACATTCTTTGAGTTTTTATCATGTGCCAGGAAATTTATCAGTTTTGCCTCACATCCACCAAGTGAAGTTAGATTTTTTCCCCTGTGTTTAGAAGATAAGGAAACTAAAGCTCTGAGTTTATGCAATTTTTACAGAGCAAATCCTTTCGTATGGATGATCCCATATAGTGTGTTCTATATATCAGAAATATGTTAGCAACTAGTGCAATATAATGTGTTTCTAGTACCCACTTTTAAAAAACAGGTAAAATTAATTGTAATAAATTTGACTCTATTAAAAATGTGATTTCAGCTTGAAATCAGTAAATTGCTAATGAGATATTTTGCACCTTTTATACTAAGTCTTTGGAATCTGGTGTGTATTTAACACTTACAGGACATCTCAATTAAGACAAGCCAAGTGCTTGATCATCTCATGTGGCCTGTGGCTACATTGGGCAGTACAGCATATACAGCAGAGCCACCAGTTAAGCCTAGAAATAACATCTTGCTGTGTTGTTCAGTCGCTCAGTTGTCTCCAACTCTTTGCAACCCAATGGAGTGCAGCACACCAGGCTTCCCTGTCCTTCACCATCTCCTGGAGCTTGCTCAAACTCATGTCCATTGAGTTGGTGATGCCATAGGAAGAACTAAAGTTTACATTCATTTATTAGTTTAAAACATGAAATTGAGGACCAGAGCCTGTTTAATGTTATTATAAAGCCATATTATAATAACCTATTTACCCATGACATATCTATTTTTCTTTAGTCTTAATTATATTTATATATGTTTACATATTTTAATCATGTGTACACGAAAATCTGGGCTTCCCAGATGGCTTAGTTGGTAAAGAATCTGCTTGCAGTGCAGGAGACCTGGGTTCAATTCCTGGATCAGGAAGATCCCCTGAAGAAGGAAATGGCAACCCACCCTAGTATTTGTGCCTGGAGAATTCCAAGGACAGAAGAGCCTGGCAGGCTACAGTTCATGGGATTGCAAAAGTCAGATATGACTAAACAACATGAAAATCTGTATTTTTATTATGGTGCCTCACACTGAATTTTTTAATGCGTTGTTGAACACCATTCATAATTTCTAACAGTGGCAGTTAACCCTGGTTCTGGCATGTATTCAAATGTTAGCTCACTGATGTATGATAAAACACAAATATTCACTGAATGCCTACAGTGCGCTGTACTGGGGCTACTTTAGTGGATAAGACAAAGTTATCAATGGAATCTGCTTTCAGACAGATGATTCTGAAATCTACAAGATTATTTTTAGCTCCGTTTGAGAAACTGAACCACAGGAAGATCAGGTAACTGGTGTGCGTTAAAGGAGAGACTCAAACCCAGGTGAGCTGTCAGCTGGACTTGCATTCTCAGCCACTGCTCCACTGGTACCAGGAGTTCAGAGGTCAACAGAGCTCAAATAATTGTTCTATTAGTTTACGTGTTGAAGCTGCATCAAATTTAGTGACTTAAAACAACACCAATTTATGATCTTACAGTTCTGGAGGTCAGTCTCACGGCGCTCAAGTCAAGGTGCCGGCAGGGTTGGGACCCTCAGGGGCTCGAGGGGATATGCTGTTCTTGTCCTTCTTGGCCTCTAAAGGTCACCCACACTTCTTGGCTTGTGAACCTGCTATTGCGTCACTCTAACCTCTTGCTTCTGTCATCACACCTTCTACTACTGACTTGACCTTCTTGCCTCCTTCTTGGAAAGACCACTGTGATTACCCTGCAGCCGCCTGGATAAGCTGGGATAATCTCCCTGCCTCAAGATCCTCCTCAATTATATCTGCAAAGCCCCCTTACCATATAAGGTGATATATTTTCTGTCTCTGGCATTAGGACATGGACATCTTTGGAGGGTTGTGTTCCGCTTACTACTGTTATAGGCACCATATGGGTTAAAACTTGTGCTTTGAGAAAAAAAAGTCACGCCTGCGGTGGAAAAGGGGGTGCTTTCTAGTAACTGCATTTGTAAAGTATCTTTTCCGTACACTTCAGTAACTACAGCTTGGTATTAAGTTTTCTTGGGCCGCCGTAACAAAAGGGTGGTTAAAAACCACATTCACTTTCTCATGTTCTGGAGGCCAGAAGTCTGAGGTCAAGGTGTTGAAGGGCTGGTTTCTGAAGCCTCCTGCTTGGCTTGCAGACGACCATCTTCTCCCCGTGCGTTCAGTCATCTCTCTGTGTTCGTGTCTCTGTGTGTCCAGATCTCCTCTGACAGGGACACCAGTCACAGAGGTTTGGGGCTTACCCCAACAACCTCATTTTCACTTACTAACCTCTTTAAAGACTTTGTCACCAAATACGGTTATGTTCTGTGTTACTGAGGGTGGGTTACGACTTTACTGTAGGAATGTTAGGGCAAAACAATTCAGCCCTTAACAGGTTTTAACATATTCCAAACTCTATCTAATGGGGGCTTTCCGGGTGGCTCATACGGTAAAGAATTTGCCTGCAATGCAGGAGACTTGGGTTTGATCCCTGGGTCGGGAAGATTCCCCTGGAGAAGACGAGTCACAGACAAGGCCAGATCATGGTGGGCTTGCCAGGTGACTAGACTTAAGTGTGTATTCAGTGACTGGGGAGGTCCTGGAGGGTTCTGAGCAAAGCAAGGACATGATCTGATAGAGGACTTAGAAAAATGATTCTGGCTCCTATGTTGAGAATATTCTGAAGGGGGCAAGGAAAGAAATAGTTATTACACTTAACCAATATACCACTATCCTATAAATTACAACCAGCTGAGATACAGAATAAACAGAAACTAAAATAGTCCCTGGTGACTGCCTGCCCATTCTAGTCCCTATGGCTGCACACAGAGGCTTTGCAAATAAATGTCAGGGTTGAAAATAACACCAGTATGTACAGGTAGAGTAGGTAAAAAAAAATTTATTTACTTACTTAAATTCTCCTAAAATATAAAAACCAGAATGGTTCCCTGAATTATAGCTTTTGGCAGTAAGTAAAGGTCAATGCAAAGAACAGTAAGCCCCAACTTTCTGTAGCAGCTTTTATTGTTTCCCCTAAAAAGAGAGTCCACTTTCCTAGAGACATTCATTTAGATAAGACATATATGAGTTTTTATTGCTAAAGTGCTAAAAATCATATAATTCCTATAACTCTAGATGAGGATTACAATAGGAAGAAAGCATTGATTTAAATACTCCAGGTCACTGCAAATCCTAAACAGTCCCTGGTTCCTGTGACAGGAGAAGAATCTGACATGTACATACTTGAACTAAAATCTAGGTCAAAATGCTCTAAAACTTCATCCACTGGTCTGTAATTCAGTAACATACTATAAGACTTATTCAAATCTAATTACGTGGTAACAAGACCTGAAAGTGTTTTGTAAAAGTTTGTTTTAAAAATCCCAGGATAAACTTAATCTGCTAATTTTCTATTCTATTTTCTAAATTTTTCTTTGCTTCATCTGTCTCCTTTGCTTTCCACAAGTTCCCAAGGACAATCCCTAAAAAAATTATTAGTCCTATTGTTCGGTTGGAGGCGAACTTTTCCCAACAGTCCTCAGGTCTGTGGATGTCCAGGGTATAAATCTAGGAGGAAAGAGCACATGCTGTGTGAGACCTCAGAATCACAGATAAACATGTCACTATGAAGAAGATAGCGTTGTAGAATTTTAAGCAATAGGAAGCCTTTAATGCACCTGAGACTATTTCCCAACGTAGGAAACAATCGACCATATCTTTCAATGGACAGCCTCTAAGCTGTCCTAAAAACCAGCACTGGACAGGTGGAGGAGCACTTGGAGATGCAACACATGCTATTTTTGGTTCTATTTAGAAAGTTCTTCCTTACACTGACTGATCTAAAGTCTGCTTCCCCCAGCTCCTACCCTCAGTTTTAGCTTTACTCTTCGGAGCAATGTTTCTCAGCAGAAGAGCAAGCTACATTTGGGCAGCACAGCTCTCCATCTAGAGATATTTAACGTGCCTGGCCCTCACTCTGTTTACATCTTAGCATTTTGTGTCTTACCTTGCCTTGGTCTCAATGCCAGTGGGACCCAAACACACGAGTGATTAGTTTGCTAACCATCAATAGATGCCCACACTTAAAAAACATGGTTGCGGTGATCAGTTTGCTTTCAGAGTAATTCAACTCAAGTCACAACCCTAAGACATTGCTCAAATTTTTCTAGACATGCATCAGAAATAATTCCAAGAAAATCAGAAGGAAAAAAATATCTAGGTTTAGGTTTATACTGTTTCTCTAAAATAATACAGCTAGCTTTTTTATATGGCATACTGGGGCAGGGAAGGGACAGTTGAATCGGTATAAACCAAGCAATTGTTTTAGGAAGTGTCTTGCTTGGTAAAACACAGAGGGCATTTTGTTTAAATGATTTTTATAATTTATGCCAAGGAAAAAAGAGGAAAAGGAGAGAAAAGGACCAAACCTGGTGAGCCAGATGGGCTCCTACAGCAGCCAGGGCAGTGTAGTAGGGCGCAGTCTGACCACTGTTCACTCCCACCAGGCTCAGTGCCCCCAGCATGGCCACACTGAAGCCACTGAGCCACTTCTTGGTGTCTTCACGGAACCGCAGTGCCGTGGACTTAAGCCCAATCAAAGCATCATCCTTCTTATCCTAACATTGGAAAGCAGTAAGAAATTGATTTTACTGAGATTTAATTCACATACCACAAAGTTCACCAGTTTGAAGTATGTAATTCAGTGCGTGTGTGCATGCTTAGTCACTTCAATCATATCTGACTCTTGGGAACCCTATGGACTATAGCCCACCTGGCTCCCCTGTCCACGGGACTCTCCAGGAAAGAGGAATGAAGTGGGTTGCCATGCCCTCCCCCAGGGCATCTTCCTGACCCAGGGATTGAACCCGCATCTCCTGCATTGGCAGGTGGGTTCTTTACCATTAGGGCCAGCTGAGAAGCCTTGTGCAAGCATCACTGACATCTAATTCCAGTAGAAATGGACTCCCGAGTGGTCCAGCGGTAAAGAACTTGCCTTCCAGTGTAGGGGATATGGGTTCAGTCCCTGGTTGGAGAACTAAGGTCCCACATGCTGCTGGGCAACGAAGACCGTGTGCTGCAATGAGCGAGCCCGTGTGCCAGAACAAAGACCCAGCACAGTGGAAAAACAAAACACAAAAACCACGCAGACACACCATGAGCTGTGAAAAACGGCCGCAACTCAGAAACGCAGCTGATCCAAGACGAATGTGCAGGCCAAATCGAAGTTAAATGTTGCTGCTAAAATGATCTTCCAGGTCTATTTCTATGCATCACTGTACTTCTACAATCCTATACTAACTTTTACTAAATTAGAAATCAAACTCAAGTCTAATTCTTCACATAGCTCTTCTTTACTTCAGAGTTCTCAAACCTCGATGATTTCCTATATATTTCAATCTTGCTAAAATCAAACATGTAGAAAAATGATCATTTGCTACCTAACCACATCCATTCATATTTCACTTCCAGCTCAGTTTATTCCTTGCTTCTCCCATCAAACCCTTCCTGTTTAAGTAGAGCTACGTCTTGATACACTCACACGTGGCACACTGGTCTCCTCTAGCAACTTGATTTGTAAGCATTTCTGTTTACTGTTGTAATCACGGTCATGTAACATTAGAGACTGCACGCAAAGTGGGCATGGAGGGAATGTACCTCAACATAATAAAGGTCATATAAGACAAATCCACAGCAAACATACTCAATGGTGAAAATCTGAAAGCTGTCCTTCCAGGATCAGAAACCAGATGAGGATACCCATTCCTGCCACTTTTATTCAACATAGTACTGGAATTCCTCGCTACAGCAGTTGAGCAAGAAAGAAAAGACACCCAAATTGGAAAGGAAGAAGTAAAACAATCACTATTTGCAGATGACATGGTTTCATATATAGAAAACCCTAAAGATGCTGCCAAAAAACTATTAGAAATTATAAATGTGTACAGTAAAGCTGCAGGGGACCAATATACAAAAATTTGCTGTGTTTCTATACACTGAGCTTGCAGAAAGAGAAATTAAGAAAATAATCTCATTTACAGTCACAACAACAAAATACCTAGGAATAAATTTAGCCATGGAGGTAAAAGACCTGTACTCTGGAGATATTGTTAAAAGAAACGAAGACACAAACAAAAAGCCAAAGCAATCTTGAGAAAAAAAGAACAAAGCTGGAGGTATCATATATTCTGATTTCAAATTATACTACAAAGCTATCATAGTCAAAATCGCATACTATTGGCAGAAAAACAACATATATAGATCACTGGAAACAGAACTGAGAGCCCAGAAATAAGTTCACCTGTACATGGACAATTAATTTACAACAAAGGAGCAAAGAACATAAAATGGAAAAAACTTTCTTTAATAAATGGTGTTGGGAAAACTAGATAGCCACGTGCAAAAGGAATGAAACTAGACCACTGTCTTATGTCATACATAAAAATTAACTCAAAATGGATTAAAGATTTGAATGTAAGACCTAAAACTCATAGAAGAAAACACAGGCAGTACACTCCTGACTGATGTCAGTCTTAGTAATATCTTTCTGGATATATCTTCTCAGGTAAGCAAAACAAAAGCAGAAACGAATAAGACTACATCAAACTAAAAAGCTTCTGCACAGCAAAGGAAACCATCAACAAAGTGAAAAGACAAACTACCAAATGGGAGAAGATATTTGCAAATCATATGTCCAGTAAGGTGTTAATATTCAAATATATAAAGAACTCAACAACAACAAAAAAACCCTAGTCAGTAAATGGGCAAACGGTCTGAACAGACATTGCCCTGAAGAGTTTTTCTAAAGAACACATACAGATGGCCAACAGGCATATGAGAAGATGTTCAGCATCATTAATCAACAGGGAAATGCAAGCCAAAACCACGAAGAGATATCACCTCATGCTTGTTAGAATGGCTATCAGAAAGACATGAAATAACAAGTGTTGACAAGGTGAGGGAGAAAGAGGAGCCCTTGGGCACTGCTGGTGGGAATATAAACAGGTGCAGTCACTGTGGAAAAACAGTATGGGGATGTCTCAAAAGTTAAGAACAGAACTACTGTATGATCCAACTATTCCACTTCTGGGTATCTACTAAAGAAAACAAAAACACTAATTCAAGAAGATGCATATGTACCCCAATGTTTATCACAGCATTATATACAAGCTAAGATATGGAAGCAACCTAAGTGCCCATCAACAGATGAATTGACAAAGATGTGTTATATACATACAATGGAATACTATTTAGCCATAAAAAATCTTGCCATTTGCAACAACATAGATGTATCTTGAGGGTATTATGCTAGATAAAATATTGTATTAAAAAGTCAGACAGAAAAAGACAAATACCATACAATTTCACTCACATGTGGAATATTAAAAAAAATAAATGAACAAACAAAACTAAACACATAGATAGATACAGAGAACAGATTAGTGGTTACCAGAGGGGAAGGGGCTATGGGCAGGGCAAAATGGATAAAGGGAGTCAAAAGTATGGAGATGGGTGGAAACTAAACTTTTGGTGGTCATGTATGGATGTGAGAGTTGGACTGTGAAGAAAGCTGATCGCCGAAGAATTGATATTTTTGAACTGTGGTGCTGGAGAAGACTCTTGAGAGTCCCTTGTACCACAAGGAGATCCAACCAGTCCATTCTAAGGGAGATCGATCCTGGGTGTTCATTGGAGGGACTGATGCTGAAGCTGGAACTGCAATACTTTGGCCACCTCATGCGACGAGTTGACTCACTGTTAAAGACTCTGATGCTGGGAAAGGTTGGGGGCGGGAGAGGAAGGGGACGACTGAGAATGAGATGGCTGGATGGCATCACCGACTCTGTGGACATGAGTTTGAGTGAGCTCTGGGAGTTGGTGATGGACAGGGAGGCCTGGCGTTCTGTGATTCATGGGGTCGCGGAGAGTCAGACACGACTGAGCGACTGAACTGAACTGAACTGAACCCTGAAGTGTATACAGAAGTCAAAATACAATGCTGTACAAATGACAGACATAACGTTATAAACCAATTACCTCAATTTTTAAAAAAAGCCTAAAGAAAAAACATTTCCTTTTAATTTGCTTCTTAAAGTTCTTAAAAGAAAAACAAAAACCAACAGTTAAACCAAAGTTACAAAAAAGGATATTTCTTTACCTGATGGGCATAGATAGTATCGTATATCAGAGTCCACATAATTCCAGAAAAATAAAGAGGAAGGCAAACAGATGGATCACAGGAGCCCTTGATAGCAGACCATCCAAGCAATGCTCCCCAGTTAAATGTCAACCCTACAATTAGTGAAACAGAAAGAGAAGAAAAGTCTAAATGTACTTTAAAACTCCACAGGGAAGGAAGGGGGCATCTGCATGTATCAAGTGCTTCCACGTATTAGGCTCTGTGTGCGCTGTTTTCTCACATTTCTTTCTTAAATCCTCCCAAGGGTCTATGGTAGTTATTAGCAACACTTTACAAAACAGGAAAACAGAACCAGAAAGGTTAATTAAAAATTACACTGCTAACGGAGAGAATAATATCCCACGATAAATAGGGGGTTTCGTGGGAAGAACATGTGTCCTACCTAGTATGACGCCTGGCACAACCAATAAATAGTAGATGCCTTAGGGTTTGCACTCGGACCTGTCTGAATCAAACTCCTGTGTCCTTTCCTTATTGCTGTATTTCCCCCTCAAGTTACAAAGAGTACAGACAGAAACAATGATTCCTTACACTCTCTCTAAGGACTATAAACAAACATCCATATGGGGACAACTCCTAAATATCTCTGTGTCAGCCTAATCACTTCTCTCAGCTTCAGATCAGATACTGAACTACCTGCTAGATATCTCCAACCTGCAAGTCCCTCAGGCACGCTGACACACATGCTCTGTGAGACCACAGAGGCACTTCATCAGCTGAGGAAGAGGGATTCTAAGTGGAAACAGGTTAACGTAGGAGGAAAAAAAAAGGATATCTGAGAAAAGACGTCTGGGACTCATTGAGTCTGAGGTACCCGAGGGACTTGCTCCTTCAAGACGGTGAATGTGTTTCAGTCATTTTTATTTTTCTAGCACTTGGTATGATTCCTGACACAGAGTAAAAGTTAGGGTTTCAATAAGTACTTAAAGTAAATATACTAGCTTTCTTAATACTCTTCAAGATTATTCTAGGAACAGAATAAAAAATCTAGGAAGTTATTTTTGTAATACATTTTGACTTACGTACGTATCTTCCTCTTTCTACCAACAAATATTTGTTGATAACTATGATGCGCCAAGTGCCATGTTAGATGCGGCACCATCCACATATAAAGAATACTGTATCTTCTAGGCATTTACAGTTTACTAACAGGGAAACAGGGCAGGCTCTCAGTATCCTCCTGTCGAACTGCTGTTGAAATGAGTAAGTGCCACATGACAGTGCTATGAGAGAGACTGGCTAAGTCTAAGGAAGGCTTCACAGAGAGAGAGGAAGCTCTCACAAACCGTGACCCTTGTTCTCAGGACACTGCATCTTCAGGACGGGTAGGCTCGAGGCAGCTAATTTTTTTCTTCATGACATACCCAGATTTTTAAGAACATTTCAGGAAATAATGATGATGACGTTAGTAAACATCCAAGATTTTTTTAGCCAACAAAAGCAGCTCATTGCCCTCTTTTATAATATGAAAATCTATTCCTGGTTTGGAAAATTTCATGACTGACCCGACATTTTATCTCTGTCGCATTATACACACATGTGTACGACATTATATATAAAAGCATAGCTTGAGGATATTAAAGGAGACACTTATGTAGTTATTTCAAGCTCACCCAAGGCTAACTGAGGCCAGTATGTAATTCGTTTCATTAGCGGGTATGTGATGACAAGAAGTAGGGATGATGCTCCAAGAGCTATACTGAAATCAAGAAAAAAAATATTAAAAAGATTAGTGTTGCCACCTCTTAAAAATCACTAAAAGATAACAATAGTAATACTAATTAGGAAATGATTTATCTTAAATTACACCTTTTTATTTGGTAAAATTTTCTTCCTAGACCTTGATTCCTGAACTTTAATTACTATAAAGGATGATTAGAAAACACTAGAAGTGCTATACATAGGGAGCCCAGCTCAGTGCTCTGTGATGACCTAGAGGGGTGCAATGAGGGATGGGGGGTGAGAGGGAGGTTCGAGAGAGGGTATCTATGGCTGATTCATAGATACCCATAGAGAGGGTATCTATGTACTTATGGCTGATTCACATTTATGGCAGAAACTAACACAACATTGTAACGCAATTATCCTCCAATCAAAAATAACTTACAAGAAAATACCTTCAGTGTTATAAACAACCAAACAAAATAAGAATAGCTAACACATATATTCGGAGAAGGAAATGGCACCCCACTCCAGTACTCTTGCCTGAAAATCCCATGGACAGAGGAGCCTGGTAGGCTACAGTCCATGGGGTCACAAAGAGTTGGACACGACTAAGAGACTTCACTACTCTAACTGCTCTACATATGTTAAGTCGTAATAATCTTCACTACAACCCTAAGAGATGGGCAGTTTTTTCCTACTTGGTTGACTGTTTTTTTTTTTTTGGCAGAGGGAAAAACTAAAGCACAAAGAGAAAGTAATTTGCCATGTGTCGTAACAGCTAGTCAGCAGCAGGGCTGGACTCAGGCCTAAGGCATCTGGCCCCAGTACCCAACACGATATTCCCCATATGCTACTGCCTGTCTAAATTTCACTTTAAAACATCAAGACAGCAGGTAAACTGAGAAGTCCTAACAAAGAATGGGAGTCCAAATACCCCTCCCTGTATGCACGACAAGGCATTATTTCTCTGGAAGATAAGGTCACAAAGCACCTAGGAGAGGAGGAGGACATCAGATGTTCTCAGGATGCTCACAGCTCACCTGGCATCACCCCTCCAGGAATAACCTTTCAAAGTGTTATCACTCGACTGATAAGATATGCTGTAAGTCTAGTCTCCAAATGCTTAGCTGAGCTCCTCCTCTTTTCTGTCTTACTGAAGCACTATGTAGTAAGCAGCCATCTGACACACAAAAGTTTAATTCTGTCTCTGTTTAAGAGGTTCACAAATGAGTCCTTTTTTCTTCTGTCGCTGATTAGGAATATGACTCTGGGAAAGACCTTTTCTGCAAAGTGAGTACAATCATTCCTGCCTCTCTTGCCCCTACCACTTCAGAGACACTACACGGATAGGAAAAATCATACACACACTCCCATGCATGCACCTAGAAAACCTAGGAAAGTGCCTTGAGCCCTTCAGGGAACACACAGTGTAAGTCCTGGAGGTGGTGCAGGATAAATGAAATTGCTGATCTCATCATTCCTTTGGCCGAAAGCACTCCTGACTTTATACAATATGCGGTGATTTACTTAGATTGTTAACTTTACAGATGCTTGATTAGGTAATAAACAACTTTGTGATTCAGGTATTTCAATTCTATCTTATATCTACTTCTGTACCAAACGAGAGATTTTATGCACGATTATGAAAAACACATTTACTGTACCTGTAGTAATTCAGACACAGAAGAACGCCCAGGGCCAAGGTCAGCTGTCCCCCAAGAAAAACAAAGGACTGAAAAGTTGAAATGTCTCCAGCAGCTATGGGGCGACTTGCTGTTCTTGTAACCTTAACACAGGAAACAGATCCCTTAGTGTCGAGAAACAGCTCAATTATTTACTTAAACACTGAGTTAAGAGACTGGCCCATGACACCCACTAAGACAGATACATGAATAAGAAGTGAACACTGGAAGTAGTGCCAAGAATCAAAGTTCCTATTTAAAACTCTGAAAAGAACTAAAAAGTCCCACCATTCATTCCTCTTTCTGTCACCCATCCCCATCTACAAACAAAACAAAGCCACTTCCCGATCTAACTATTTAGCTAACCAGCTTACCAAGTATATGCGCCATTTCCACAGAGTAACGAGGGACAAAAATAACGGGACTGTCAGGAAAGAAAACTGCAGAGCATGTCAGATAAGGATGCTATCATGTGAGTATGGGAAGCACTGCAATCAGATGTCAGATATGAAGAAAGAAGACAGATTATCTGAGTCTGAAAGTGGGAATGGGACTTCCATGGTGGTCCAGAGGCTAAGACTTCAAATTTCCAATGCAGGGAGCCAGGGTTTGAAACCCTGTGATTATTCTAAACTCAACCACAAACAAACAGCATAACCAAAATTTTCAGCACTGCTGGAAGTTGAGAACTCAGGATCTGGTACCAGAGAGCCTAGCATTTGAATCCAATTCCATCATTTATTGGCTCTGTGAATTCTGGCAAATTACTTGACCTCCCTCAGGTTTAGGTTACTTACTTACTAAACGAAAAAAAGAGAGGGAGAGGTAATAATAGCACCTACCTCACAGTGCAATGTCTGATGCCATAAATATTAACTATAATTAATATAACGTATTTCTGCATGACTTATATCAAGGGTTTAGCAAACTACGGCCTGTGAGCCAAATTCAGCCTTCTGTTTTTATATGGCACTATGAGCTAATAATGGCTTTTACTTTTTTAGTGATTGAAAGTAAATCAGAGAAAGAGTATTGTGCCACATGCAAGTAGGCTGAAATCCAAATTTCAGTGTCCACAGATAAAATTTCATTGAATCAGTGACACGCCCATGTTCTTACATACTGTGTGTCTGCTTCATGCTGCGACAGAATGCAGTAGTTACAACAAGACTACACAGCCCACAAAGCCAAAATATTCACTCTCTGGTCCTTTATAGAAACACTGCGCTGACCAGATGTAGAGCATGCCTCGCTGTGCAATGAAACAGTTCGTCAGAAACTGTCACGTTTCATCTTGGTTAGTGCCAGAACTGAATATTTTATCCGTGATTTGGTTCTTGTAGTTTAAAGTGGAAGTAATATTTATGTTCTTATATTTGACTTAGGATATTATGCCTATTCCTGCCAGTATTTGAGTGTTACAGTAGGCTACTTAATCTAAGAGTTATATACACATCGCACTGTTGAATCCTTATAACGACTGTTTTTAGCCACTTGAAGTTCTTGCCATGTCTAAGTTTTGGGAAACTGAGACAGAGAGGCTCAGTAACTTCCCAAGGTCACAGACATGAAGGTGGCAGTCCAGTCAGTCCAGTCCCACCAAGCACGGTACTAATCACAAGATTACACTGCCCCTTCAGTATGAGGGAAACTGCCCCTGGCTAAACCTGAGAGCTGAAAATAAAGCACCCATCAAAAGACTAAAAATGATGTAACATGATAATCAAAAAACACATTCTATGTGCTTTTTATGAAACTAGAATGCTCACAGCTGACAAAACCAAATCATTGACACCTGTGCACTGAGATTTTTGGACATAATGTTTATCACATGACTAGCAGACTACACTGGAGAAGGCAATGGCACCCCACTCCAGTACTCTTGCCTGGAGAATCCCATGGATGGGGGAGCCTGGTGGGCTGCAGTCCATGGGGTCGCTAAGAGTCGGACACGACTGAGCGACTTCACTTTCACTTTTCACTTTCATGCACTGGAGAAGAAAATGGCAGCCCACTCCAGTGTTCTTGCCTGGAGAATCCCAGGGATCGGGGAGCCTGGTGGGCTGCCATCTATGGGGTTGCACAGAGTCGGACATGACTGAAACTACTTAGCAGCAGCAGCAGACTACATACCTTATCAACAAAACACATTTAGCCCATATAACCTGATAGCAATTCACTTATCATTTAATGTATCAGCAATTTACTTAGTCATCTACTATATTAACCAAGTGGAGAAGGAAATGGCAACCCACTGCAGTATTCTTGACTGGAGAACTCCATGGACAGAGGAGCCTGGCGAGCTACAGTCTATAGGGTCGCAAAGGATCAGATACGACTGAGTGACTAACACATACACACATATTAAGCAAAACCTTCAGCCATAAACATATACTTAAGGATATACAGCCTTTAAGAAACTGTAAGGTAAGCATTACAATTTGACCAAGCTTTTTATCCCACTCCCTCAAAGAGATGCTCATAACATTTTAAAATTCATGTTAGCAAAACCACAGCTATAAAACACTCACTTAAGTGCTCTGCTGTATGTCAACACAGACTCTGGATTCTTCTAATCAGTGAAAAATGGCATGGGGGAGATGTACGATATCTAATCAGTTCCCTTTTATCTAGGGAGAAAAAAAATCATTTAAGAGAAAACTAAAATGGCTCCATTTTGTTAATTTTAGAAGTAGAAAAAGTTGGTTGGTTTGATTATGTTATTTTAAATTAAATTTTTAATTAAATTTTTGGAAATAATCTGTGGATTAATATGCAATTTAAAAAAAATCTCTGTATTTTAAGAAATATAGAAACCCTGTGTATCCATTATCCAGTTTCCTCCAAGGGGAACATTCTACAAAACTTTACAATATCACTATCAGGAAACTGACACCAAGTTGCTCTAAATGTGTTCAATAATTATTCTGAAGGGATATACACTAGAAGCCTCGTTCATATGGTTATAGAATGAAAAATCGACCAGGATGTGCAAACCCCAAATCAAGAAAATATGCATCGCTTGGCACGGATCAAGGCATCCCAACTGGGTCAGCGAGACACAGAAATGCCTTTACTGTGAGTCACGTGACTCTCTGCCACTGTCCTACCCTCCAGCCACACACACAAACCCACAGTTGCAGCCATCAAGCATCACAGACTTTAGCTCACAGCCATGCCTCTGGATCTGCTATTCCCTCTGCCTAGGGTGACCTTCACCTTCCAGCCCAGCCTTTATTTTTGGAATCTTATTCTGTCATAGTTTAAAGGTCACCTTACCCTACCTGAAAAAGTTCTCTCTAACCCCGTCCATGATGCTAAGGTGTAGAAGGTGGTCTTCAGTAAGTTTCTTAATGGACACCATCTCTTGATAGCTAATAGTACTAAACTGAAGTCAGCAATGTTATCTTTCATCCACACAATCCCAGAATCTGTCACTGTGTCTCATTCACAGTAGGTGTTTGATAAATGTTGTTGTATTAAAAAATATACTAATGTGAACTAAATATCATTATAGGTGTGCTTTACTTAAGAAAAACTCAGACTTACAGGAAAGGCAAACCCTAGAAGATTATTCACTTTATGTGTTATATGATTATTTACTTTACATAATTCATCCTGGATTTCTTACAAATTGAATATTTACTTGATTATTTACTCAAGCATTTAATGAGCTTGTACTTGTTATAGTATGGCAGTTGGAATAAAAGGCAAACAAAACGGACCTTTCCCTTGGGAAAATAAATATAATGTATCAAGTTTTAAATGAAGTTTTCTCTCGGGGCTTGGGGAAGGTGGATAAGGAAGACTGGCATTTTCTATCCTTTCTATTTTTTGTACTGAGTGTTTCAGAGTAAGCATGTATTGTTTTTTCTAAGGAGAAAAAAAAGATGAAATTATATTCTGCAAATGCTAGTAGGGCTGCCTTGGTTCATTTAAATTAAGGTTTGATTTACACAGGAATAGCTTTGGTCCCAAAAGTTCTCAAAGGAAAGGCTGACAGTTCTTCCAGACACCTACGGGTTCAGGATGGAATTTTCACTTTCACTTCCAATATCCTTACTCTGGCCTTTCAAGTTTGCATTCATGTTGTAAAAAGGAAGTGCACACGGCCCCCACAGCTGCTCCTGGGTTAAGAAAGGCAGCTCTCTGCACTTTACAACACCAGCTATTAAGAGGATAACCGGCACTTGTTATTTCAGCGAGGACACCAAGTGATCCTGCCTCTTTACGTGGCATTCAAAAGGCAGGCCACGGTCTTACTCTGCAGAACCGAGAAGGGCCCCTCTGTGCCTTTCTGGGATGAATCTACCTTTTTATCATAGTCCTGGTCCCACATGTCGTTAATAGTACAGCCGGCTCCCCGCATCAGAACAGCTCCAGTGCCAAACAGAGACAACATGTACCAGTCTGGGAGACACCCTGGGTCCGCTGCCAGGCCGATGCTCCACGTGCATGGCAGATACAGCAGCCAGGTTCCTGAGCGAAAAGAGAGACAACAAGGTACAGATTCAGGTTAGTCAGCTGCTTTCACTTGCTTGAATGTGGCATCCAAAAGAAGTGAGGAACACAAAGTCAAAACCACATGACAAAAATGGGAAAATAAACTTGAAACTCATGTCAGAGTGACATATTCTCCCTAATATGTAGGGTTCCCAGAAACTGGAGAGACATCAACAGCCCAACTGAAAAATACGGGACAAAAAACATAATGGAAAATGCAAATGGCTTTTATACCAATGAAAAGATACTCAACCTGATAAACACACATCAACATTACATTGAGATAATATTTTTCACCTATCAGGTTGACAAAAACCAAAGTCTGACATACTCCGGGGATCTGGATACTCATGTATTCTGATGAGGTTACCAATGATCTTATGGAGGACAAGCTGAGAATTTTTACTATATATGTGTGTGTGTACATGTATATATAGGCACAGGCATCCACACATTAAACAAATATATACATTTGAATGCATGTTCATAAACTATGCCAGGAAGGACACATTAGAAACTGATACTAACAGTTGCTTTCAGGGAAGAGAACTGGTACGGAAAAAGGAGTCAAAGAACTTGGTTTTCACTTTACATACACCCTTGTACCTTTTGAATCATGTCTTATGCATTATTATATGCATGTATTACCTGCTCAAAAAAGTGAATAAAACTTTATTTATTGTTGTTAATACAATAATAATAAAATGACTTGGGGAGAGAGGGATTAACCT
The DNA here is from genome assembly GCF_049115385.1 of Moschus berezovskii. Classification (NCBI taxonomy): domain Eukaryota; kingdom Metazoa; phylum Chordata; class Mammalia; order Artiodactyla; family Moschidae; genus Moschus; species Moschus berezovskii. The sequence goes on from NC_142464.1 coordinate 107,536,065, forward strand.
ACTTTTTTTTTTTTTTTATAAATTATTTTGCTAGAACACTACATGCACAAATGTGAGCAGTTCTGGTACTCAGCTCTTAAACTAGATGAAATTAAGCTAAAGTCAAGGAGACTATAGGGATGGAGATTTCACACATGAACTTTAGTAGATATCCTATTTTCAAAAGAACAGATATCCTATTTTCAAAAGAAAATCTTTCAATGACTGTTTGTATATAGTGCCTATTAGATAAGTTTGTGAAGAGAAACTCAAAAGCCTCTTGATGAAAGTGAAAGAAGAGAGTGAAAAGGTTGGCTTGAAGCTCAACATTTAGAAAACAAAGATCATGGCATCTGGTCCCATCACTTCATGGGAAATAGATGGGGAAACAGTGGAAAGAGTGTCAGACTTTATTTTTTTGGGCTCCAAAATCACTGTGGATCTGATTGCAGCCATGAAATTAAAAGACGCTTACTCCTTGGTAGGAAAGTTATGACCAACCTAGATAGTATATTAAAAAGCAGAGACATTACTTTGCCAACCAAGGTCCGTCTAGTCAAGGCTACGGTTTTTCCAGTGGTCATGTATGGATGTGAGAGTTGGACTGTGAAGAAGGCTGATCGCCGAAGAATGGATGTTTTTGAACTGTGGTGCTGGAGAAGACTCTTGAGAGTCCCTTGGACTGCAAGGAGATCCAATCAGTCCATCCTAAAGGAGGTCAATCCTGGGTGTCCACTGGAGGGACTGATGCTAAAGCTGAAACTGCAATACTTTGGCCACCTCATACGAAGAGTTGACTCACTGGAAAAGACTCTGATGCTGGGAAGGACTGTGGGTGGGAGAGAAGGGGATGACAGAGAATGAGATGGCTGGTTGGCATCACCGACTCGATGGACATGAGTTTGAGTGAACTCCAGGAGTTGGTGATGGACAGGGAGGCCTGGCGTGCTGTGATTCATGGGGTCACAAAGAGTCGGACACGACTGAGCGACTGAACTGAACTCAACTGAAGCTTTCCTTTCCTACTGAGAAATATAAGAGTACAACAACCCCCCCCCCCAAATCCCTCAAATCTGTCCCTCTGGCATGAGGATTAATTTAGGCTGATTACCTTTAAGAAACAGAAGATTGAGGAAGTTTTCTTGTTATAGAATAGTGCTATCATCAGATAACTGCAAAAAATATGGGCTAGGTGTGATGTGGGAAACTTGGTAGGACCTGGAGACCAGAGATAATTGTTTATTAAACATTTGCTTTTCTATCTCCAGTGAATTATCTTCCTCCCCACCCCTTTGAGGTTCCAAATCACTACCTGCAATATCCTGCCATGTCTTTAGCTAAAGATGGTATTTAAGATGAGGATATTTTGACCATTTTGGTGAGTTGCTCACTCTTCTTGGGTCTCTCTCCAGCATTCATACAATTAAACTTTTGTTTGATTATCTCCTATTAATCTGTCTCATGTCAACTTAATTCTTAGAAGGGTGGAGGATAAGTTCTTCCTCCTCAAAAAGTGAAATAGGCCATGTGGCTAAAGAAATCAGATACTGCACGAAAATGGTCAGATGACAAAGTCATTAGGATAATGTTTAAGCTTCATTAAATTTAAGCTTTATTCATCTGCAAATATTTATAAAGCGCATGCTTTGTACCGGAGATGTTCCCGGAATTGAGAATACAATGGTGACTAAGACAGAGATGGTTTCTGCCTACAGCTTGTAAATCAAAAGGGAGAAACCCAGTTAAGCAAACAATAAAATAGACCAATTCAACAAGAGGGCAAGTACAGGATCCTACAAAGGCATAAAACAGTGCCACCCAAGTTAACTGGGGATGGAGCAGGGAAAAATCAGGTAAGCCTTTCCAAAAGGGGTTTAAACACACACTGCAGAAAAGGCAAGGCAAGGAGAGGCTAAAACACCGGAAGGACCAGCCTAGGGCTGAATTTAGCTTGTCTTGGACAGACTCACACTCAGTGTGGCCCATCTCAAACAGTAACAACAGTAACGTTCCGTAAATGTTGGTGCAGTGTCAGGCAGTGCTCTTGATGCTCTCTCTATGCAAACTCATTTAATCGTCAAAGGCACCCTTATAAAGTAGGCACTATTATTACTCCCACTTACAGATGAGGGAACAGACGCACGGAGAGGTTAAGTAATACACAGTGGGTTTCAGCACTTCCCTTTTCCTGCACCTACCAGTAGAGTTCAGAGGGACGGGAGTGGCTAGCTGAACCTGTTCTGATAGAAAAGAAAGGCCACTACTTCACAGGCATTTTCCTGATGCAATAAGAACTGACGGTTTCACTTAAAAAAGAATTCTAAAGACAAAGATGCGTAACCACCTATAGCATTTCATGTTGGTGTCAAGATTTCCTTGGCCGTAAGTCTGTGTTGTAGGTTCCGCATGCACTGATGGGAAGCTGTAGGGTACTCCCACAGAGGAGGAAGGTTTCTGTAATGAAGGTTCTAGTGTCTGCTCCTAGCAAGTGATATCAGACACTCAAGTATATTAAATTTGAACGCTCAGTCTTTCTTATCTACAAAAGAGGGGTAAGAATACCTACCTCTTAGAGTTGTTACGACAATGCTAATGACAGTGATAATGAAAAACAATTACAAATTCAGTGTGTACTTGCGACAGGTGCTGTCATGTAATACTTTTGATTCTCACAATAAACATATGCAGGAGGCTATTATACTTACTTAACAAACACAGACACTGAAGCATTGAGAAAGTAACTTGCCCAAGGCCACACAGACAAACCTAGCCAAACCTGAAAGTGAAAGAGTTAGTCGCTCAGTCGTGTCTGACTCTCTGTGACTCCATGGACAGTAGCCCACCAAGCCTCTCTGTCCATGGAATTCTCCAGGCAAGAATATTAGAGTGGGTTGCCATTCCCTTCTCCAGGAGAATCTATCTGACCCAGGGACTGAACCCAGGTCTCCTGCGCTACAAGCAGATTCCTTACCTTCTGAGCCCCTAGGCAGCATATTAAAAAGCAGAGACAACACTTTGCTGACATAGGTCCGTAGAGTCAAAGCTATGGTTTTCCCAGTAGTCATTTACAGGTGTGAGAGTTGGACCATAAGGAAGGCTGAGCACTGAAGAACTGAAGCTTTCAAACTGTGGTGCTGGAGAAGACTCTTGAGAGTCTCCTGGATTGCAAGGATATCAAACCAGTTAATCCTAAAGGAAATCAACCTTGAATATTCATTGGAAGGACTGATGCTGAAGCTGAAGCTCCAATGCTTTGGTCACCTGATGTGAAGAGCCCAATCACTGGAAAAGATTCTGATGCTGGGAAAGATTAAAGGCAAAGGGAGAAGGGGGCGGCAGAGGATGAGACGGTTAGATAGCATCAGGAACTCAATGGACATGAATTTGAGAAAACTCTGGCAGACAGTGAAGGACAGGGAGTCTGGTGACCTGCAGCCCACGGGGTCATAAATAGTCCAACACAACTGAGTGACTGAACAACAACACAGACGAAACACGGCAGAATTCAACGTGGCTGGAATTCAAATGTAGACAGTCTGCCTCCAGACTATCACTCTGGATATCTAGAGCTCTGCACACCATGCATTATTTGTTTTCCCTTTTGCTCTGCTGACACTTAGCAACATGCTTTTGTCTTCCCTATGACACTTCAGCGACTGATTATCAACATGGTATTTTCACTCTGCTCTCTCCCATGAAGAAAGATAGTGAGGATACAGATAGGTTTTAGAAAGATACAGTCATTACAGAAAAAGTAAAAACTCTCTGCACAACAATGTGAATGTACTTAGTCCCATTGAACTCTACAGTTAAATATGATTAAAATAGTATGATTTATGTCATGTGACTTTTACCACAATAAAATTAAAAAAAGAAAAAGTAAAAACCCTCTGGGAAATTACAAATAAATTAAGCAAGCATTCTGAAAGGTGATGAGTGGACCAGAGAGCGTGTATAAACTGTCTAGGGCTTCCCTGGTGGTTCAGAGGTTAACGCATCTGCCTCCAGTGCGGGAGACCCGGGTTCGATCCCTGGGTCAGGAAGATCCCCTGGAGAAGGAAATGGTAACCCACTCCAGTATTCTTGCCTGGAGAATCCCATGGATGGAGAAGCCTGGTAGGCTACAGTCCCCAGGGTCGCAAAGAGTCGGACACGACTGAGCGACTGAACATAACAGAACAGAAGATTCATGTACTAATAGTATCTTCAAGACAACACCAACAGCCATAAATGCAGTAAAACCAATTATACCACCAATTTAATGGAAAGAGCGCCACCTGCTGAAACTTTCTGAAATAATGCAGTCTGTGACATGGTTGTAGGAAGTTGCAATCCTTTCTGAAAAACAGTGAAATCCACTTTTTAACAAGAGCAAACTTCAGTAAATTAAAACATCACACATAGGGGCTTCCCTGGTGACTCAATGGTAAAGAACCCACCTACTAACACAGGAGACATGGGTTCGATCCCTAATCCAGGAAGACCCCACATGCCACAGAGCAACTAAGCCCGTGCGCCCCAACTACTGATCCTGTGCTCCAGAGCCCGAGAACCCCCACTACTGAGCCCATGAGCCGCAACTACTTTAGTCCATGGGCCTAGAGCCTATGCTCTGCAACAAGAGAAGCCAGCACAATGAGAAGCCCACGCACCGCAACTAGAGAGAGGAGCCCCTGCTCGCTGCAACTAGAGAAAAACCATGCAGCAACCAAGACCCAGCACGGTCAAAAATAAATAAATAAAACTATAAAGCCATATACATAATACCCACAAAAGAAGAATTTAAGTAAAGAAAAATCAAATCTGGACTTCTACTACTGTCAATTTATTATTCCTGGCATACAGCAGGGGCTCAAAAAAATGCTTGCTGAATGAATTCTAATAGGACTAAGAGTGCCCAGGCTGGGCTAGTGGTAAAAACCTGCCTGCCAATGCAGGAGACATAAGAGACCTGGGTTCGACTCCTGAGTCGGGAAGATCCCCTGCAGAGGGGCATGGCAACCCACTCCAGTATTCTTGCCTGAAGAACCCCATGGACAGAGGAGCCTGGCGGGCAACGGTCTACAGGTTTGAAAAAAGTCAAGACATGACTGAAGCGACTTAGCACACAGCACAGTACTGAGACTGTTAATAGGCTGTCTGAAAAGTCCTACAGTCATCTTATTTAGAACCAAAGCAAGCACGAAGGTATCCTCCTAACATAGTTAACACTACTTACCCCGTCTTTTCCAATTCCAATTTCTCAAGCAATGTGCATTTCTTGTATCAAGCACTGTTCTAAGGACTTGACACTTATTAACAAATTCTCATGAAAACTTTACAAAGTCAGTATTCTTAGTATCCTCATTTTACAGATGAGACATGAAGGCCCAGAGGGGTAAAGTAACTTACCAGAGGTAGTAGGTCTCTCAAGTGAGCAGAGTGAAGATTCAAAGAAGTCTGGCTCTAGAGTTTTACTCATATATAAAGTCTTTACAGACTCTAATTATGTGGTCCAGCCTCTAAAGGAGAAGCCAGAGATTTATGGAAATGGGACTTAGAGCAGTTGCTGATATTAGATGCCCATAAACCTACACTACGGCTCTGTGACAGAGATCCCAACAACAGAATAACAACGATTAGGCTTCAGGTTAGAATTAGGCTTAAAGTTTTATGCCTATCAACTTGAATCTGGCCCCAAAATGCCATGGGTCATGATAACAGGACTGTGCCTATCATTTAATTGACTTTTATACTTTAACTTCTGATTGTTATAAATTCTTAGTGCTCTGATCTCAAATTGGTAGTGCAGAAATCTAGAATACCAAAAACAAGGCCTAAATTGGGGGTCTTAGTTGAGCAAAGGTGGAGGGACTACATCTAAACATTTGAATGTATTTGCCATCCACTGCAATGGTACATGCCGTCAGCCAGATTACCTGGAGTTCAGCCTCCACCCCACCCTCCCCTCTGTCCATTCTTATTCCGTTCAGCTCTTACCCAGCCTTGATGCCCACTATTTTCTGTGCTCAACTGGGGTTCCAGATGAGCTTATATCCTTAGTGTACCAACATTCTACCCTTAAGTCTTTGCAAAAATAATTCTCCCACCAGTGAGGAACTCTTTCCTCCTCTGCAAAATCTACCTGTCCTTTGCGGCAGGGGTCCCCAGTCTCTGGGATCTAATGCCTAATGACCTGAGGTGAAGCTGATGTCATAATAATAGAAATAAAGTGCACAATAAGTGTGATGCACTTGAAAACTGAAGCGAAAGTGAAAGTTAATCAGTTGTGTCTACCTCTTTGCGACCCCACGGACTAAACAGTCCACGGAATTCTCCAGGCCAGAATACTGGAGTTGGTAGCCCTTCCCTTCTCCAGAGGATCTTCCCAATCCAGGGATCAAACCCAGATCCCCACATTGCAGCTGGATTCTTTACCAGCTGAGCCACCAGGGAAGTCCAAAACGCACTTTGACTCATCCCCAAACCATGCCACTCCCCCCAACCCCCAACATTGGGAAAAAGTGTCTTTCTCGAAACCAGTCCTTGATGGCAAAAATGTTGGGGACCACTGCTTTGAGGTACACTTTCTTCTCAACTTTTTCCAGCAATGAAGATTCACAATAATTACTCTTTTCCTGCTGTACTTACTATCTGTATCATTTATATTTGATCCCATACTTTCCCAACTCACCCAATACTTTATATTTTTTTTTAACCAGATTGGGAGTTTTTTGAAAGGACAAAGTTGCCACAGCTCTTTCTATCCCTAAGGCTAGGCGATGCAGTAGGACTTCAATCTTTCAATATTACTGCCAGGCTCTTCTAGACACTATAAATAAAAGTCCCATATAAGTGGAGTTTATGATGTATTGGAGGGGATTCCCTGGTAGCTCAGATGGTAAAAGCGTCTTCCAACTCCGGGAGTTGGTGATGGACAGGGAGGCCTGGCGTGCTGTGATTCATGGGGTCGCAAAGAGTCGGACAGGACTGAGCGACTGAACTGAACAATGCGGAGACCCGGGTTCGATTCCTGGGTCGGGAATATCCCCTGGAGAAGGAAATGGCAACCCACTCCAGTACTCCTGCCTGGAAAATCCCATGGACCGAGGAGCCTGGTAGGCTACAGTCCATGGGGTCACAAAGAGTCGGACACGACTGAGCGACTTCACTTCACCCTGTATTGGAAAAGTGTATCAACCAATAAATGCACTGGAGAAGGAAATGGCAACCCACTCCCGTGTTCTTGCCTGGAGAATCCCAGGGACGGGGAAGCCTGGTGGGCTTCCGTCTATGGGGTCACACAGAGTCGGACACGACTGAAGTGACTTAGCAGCAGCAGCAGCAGCGGCGAAGGTTATGAAGAAAAATGAGAGATAAAGAGATAGAGACTGCAGTGAAAGGTGAATACGTTACACAGAAAAGTCAAGGAAATCCTCCCTTAGGAGGCGACCATGAGCTGGTAAGTAGTACTCGAGTGCAATGCCTGCAGCATTCGAATGAATTATATCTTGTGCTACAAACAGTGCCAGGGCAAAGAGCTAAGAAACTCGGCATCATCCGGTCTGACTCTCCAAAGAGCCTCGGTTTCCTCTGCATTTGCTTTGGGGTCCTTGCAGCATTATGGGAAAGATGCAACATAATGAATGTGGAAGTGCTTGCACACTGTAAATCTGCGCAAATGCAGGGATGCGGGCACGGAATTTCCGCTCGATTCACAACTTACAAACACGGTCTGTAGAATGAGCGGAGTTTCTGCGCCGCTCAGGTGCTCAGGATTCAGGGAGGGGTGACAGCCGGCCGGGCACTTCGGAGATCGCCCTGTTCGGGTTTCTCGAGAGTAACGAACACCTGGAGGCCAAGCCGCGGCTTTCGGGCTTCATTTCCAGGACGCCCGCAGCCCCCGGACCGCCGCGCCCGACCGCACTCACCTATGGGCTTGTCCAACCGCATGAGGCGCAGGTAGGGCTGCAGAGGGCGGGGCGCCGAGTTCACCACCGCGGCTGCCGACAGGCTCAGCGGACGCCCGCCCGGCCCGCGCCCGGCCGAGGGCTGCCAGCCCGCCGCGTGGAGCCCGCTGGCCGCCTGCACCAGGGCCAGGGAGCGGCCGCGCGCGCCCCACAGCCACGCCTGCGCCCCAGCCCGTAGGCCCCGCGCGAGGCCCGCGCCGCCGGCGCCCAGCATGGCGCTCGGCAGACGCTGGACCCGCAAGGGCCTGACGTCATCCCGAGCGTCGGGTCAGCCGGAGGGTGCGCGGTGACGTCAGCGGGATGACCGTCCGCGCCGGTCCGGCCCCCCGGCCCAGTGGCCCGATCCTCTCGAGTAACGTGAAATGGCAAGTGTCGCGTCACCTAGCGCTGTGAAGGAGTTCCTCAGGGAAAGGAATTCCTGGTATCAAAATACGTAGCGGCTGTTATAGGGAAAAGTCAAATAAAATAAAAACCACCTGAGAAAAACCTACTGAAGCCCAATACTGATTTGCAGTACAAACTGTTTCCTTTTTAAAGCTAAAAGGTTACCAAACGGCCTAAAGCCCAGAATGTAAACTAAAGCCATATTCAGGGTTAAGGGACGTTCATTGCGCAAATGAAAACCTTAAATTTGATAGTCAATTCAGAGTCCGTATAACCCAGAGGCAGCGAGTGTGTGGGGTCCTGTGAGCTTGCAGCTGGAACATCTGGTCTGAGCACTTCATTCTAGTCAACTCCTGGGTGGCGCTGTGTGCCAGGCCCCTTGACAGGCACTTTACATGTATTATCCCATTAAATCATTACTGTGTGACCGTGGGCAAGTCTTGCGTTTGAATCTTAGTGTTCTAGGGGATTAGGTTCGGAGAAGGCAATGGTAACCCACTCCAGTGTTCTTGCCTGGAGAATCCCATGGGCGAAGGAGCCTGGTAGGCTGCAGTCCATGGGGTCGCGAAGAGTCGGAAACAACTGAGCGACTTCACTTTCACTTTTCACTTTCATGCATTGGAGAAGGAAATGGCAACCCACTCCAGTGTTCTTGCCTGGAGGATCCCAGGGACGGGGGAGCCTGGTGGGCTGCCGTTTGTGGGGTTGCACAGAGTCGGACTCGACTGAAGCGACTTAGCAGCAGCAGCAGCAGCAGCAGGGAATTAGGTTAGTCTTTAAGTGCCTATCTTTAAAACCCTGATCAGTAATTCAGTGATATCTTGAGTCTCCAGTGGTGGTGGCCAAGGAAGTAGTCCTTAATAAATTTAGGAAACTAGTTCACAACTAGTTCAGTAACTCCCGAAGCTTGCTCAAACTCCTGTCCATCCAATCGGTGATGCCATCCAACCGTCTCATCCTCTGTCTTCCCCTTTTCCTTCTTGCATTATGGGAAAGAAGAAACATAATGAATGTGGAAGGGCTTCCATACTGAACACTCTGTTCAGTTGTAGACAGCGGGATCCAGGCACTGGGAAATTTTATTCTATATTTGTAAAGGAAAAAACACACATTCTCCTGTACCTGTTTATTCTCAACTACAGCACTGTATGACTTGTGACACCAGATGTGTGGATTTTCCACACATCACACACTTCTGCAACACCCAAGTGTCCTGAAAATTTACTCAATTCTGGCGCTATCTAGCTGGAGTTTGCATCAGCTCCCACAGGCTGAGTCCTATAAGATTGTTGATAGTCCCCTTTCAGTGAAAGTGGCTCAGTTGTGTCTGACTCTTTGGGACCCCATGGACTGTAGCCCACCAGGTTCCTCTGTCCATGAAATTCTCTAGGCAAGAATACTGGGGTGGGTTGCCATTTCCTTCTCCAGGGGATATTCCTAACCCAGGTATGGAACACAGGTCTCCTTCAGTGCAGGTGGATTCTTGACCTTCTGAGCCACCAGCGAAGCCCGTCAAAAGTCCAGATTGTTACGTGTGCTTCTGACCTATCCTTGTTGGGGAGGAAAAAAGTTTTCCTCTGCCTCTCTAGGTTCTTTTGACTAGTCTCAGACTTAATTGTCATGAGACAGATTAATAAGAAAAAGTAAAAAAAAAAGAAAAAAAGAAAAAGTAAAATTTAACTACATTTGTAGGAGGAATCCTAACATAAGAGCCCCCAGAGACAGGTAAAATGAGGTATTGGATTTTCATATAAATTTTAGGAGCATCTTGTCAATTTCTATGTTAACTGGAACTTTGAAGAGATTGTATTAACTCTATAGCTCAATTTGGGAAGTACTGTCATCTTAACAATGTTAAATATTCCAATCCATGAATGTGGAATATCTTTTTGTTTATTTAGGTCTTTTAATACTAAAGTAAAAAAAAAAAATAAAAAAAAAAAATAAAAAAAACAAAGAGAAAGATATTTCACAGAGAGAACGAGAAGAGCAAATGTTTGGTAAACAAATATTTGCTGGGCCATATAGAAATAATAGGACACAGAATTTTATTTTTTTATCAAATGTTTTTTAAATGAAGTTTTATTTATATTTATTTTATTTTGGTCATGCTGCATGGCTTGTGGAATCTTAGTTCCCTGGCCAGGGATTGAACCTGTAGCCCCTGCAGTGGAAGCTGAAGTCCTAACTCCTTGACTGCCAGGGAATTCCCCAGACAAAGAATTTTAACAGATTTGCTAGGTTCCTCCCTGTCTACCAAACCTAGCTCACACTGTACTGTACTTATCTATGGTGATAGCTCCCTTCCTAGAACACATCCTCTTTCTCCAGTTTGTAGGCAATTGGAGAGGGAAGGAGGTAAAAGCTCTCAGTGATCCATCTGTTTTTTTTTTAAAAACAACCAGTCTACAGTAATCCTCACGCCAAAGAGACATATTTCGGGGTGATAAATTTTGCTCCCAGGTGGCACAGTGGTAAAAGAATCCACCTGCCAATGCAGGAGACTCAAGAGACTCAGGTTTGATCCCTGGGTCAGGAAGATCCCCTGGAGTGGGAAATGGCAACCCATTCCAGTCTCCTTGCCTGGAAAATCCCACGGACAGAGGAGCCAGGTGGGTTGCAGTCCATGGGGTCACAAAGAGTCAGACGTGACTGAGGATGCATGCATTTGCCATTGTCAGGAGCCCACCGGGCTCCTCTGTCCATGGGATTCTCCAGGCAAGAATACTGGAGTGGGTAGCCATTCTCTTCTCCAGAGGATCTTCCCGACCCAGGGGTCGAACCCGGGTCTTCTGCATTGCAGGCAGACGCTTTAACCTCTGAGCCACCAGGGAAGCCCTTAGACACTCTTCAGTTCAGTTCAGTTCAGTCGCTCAGTCGTGTCCGACTCTCCGCGACCCCATGAATCACAGCACGCCAGGCCTCCCTGTCCATCACCAACTCCTGGAGTTCACTCAAACTCATGTCCATCGAGTCGGTGATGCCATCCAGCCATCTCATTCTCTGTCGTCCCCTTCTCCTCCTTCCCCCAATCCCTCCCAGCATCAGAGTCTTTTCCAATGAGTCAACTCGTCGCATGAGGTGGCCAAAGTATTGGAGTTTCAGCTTTAGCATCAGTCCTTCCAATGAACACCCAGGATTGATCTCCTTTAGAATGGACTGGTTACCACTCAGTAAATTCTAAGGGTTTCAGGAACTTTATGCCAAGAACTGGGGGCAAAGATCAAATCTTTTTCTTATATGACAATATTATATAAATATTCATAAATATGTGTTCCATATATAAATGTTATATATACATGAATATGTATATAGAAGTCAGAGGAGGACTTAAAGGTATAGCCATTCTAGTCCTAATAGAAACTTAACCTGCATAAACTTCTTCCTTCCTTACAGAAACAGACAAATAGTCAAGTGTTTGCAATCAGGTCACTAGACTCAGGACATTTTCTGTGAAAATAAAAGACATGCTCCAAGGATGGGAGAGCAGTAGCATGCTGAAGCGTACTTGTTCCAGCTGGCTTTGCCACTTACTATTTCAGAAGCTGGAAACAGATGAGCTCACTGTTAAGGACACATAACTGGAGGGCAGTTATAAATAGTAACCTAGAGACTGCCATTCATTTGCAGCCAAAACAAATAGACTGAGACAGATAAGCACTTCAGGTAAAGGTTCATATGCCTGCCTCTGGGGATGAGGCACATTATAAAGTGGCTGCCTTTGCTGGTCTAGTCATCCAAGGTGGACTTTTCCTACCTATCCTCCCCCAGTCACAAACATTACAATATTTTGCCAGTTGGGATCTGCTACAGAGGGGCAGGCATTCGTGCAACCCTGATTCAGTGGAGGACAGTAGTGAGCTTCTGAGGATGCACTGACCCTAGGATAAGGGTACTCTTTGGGGATGTGGGTCTTCACAGGGTGTCTGGGGGACAGATATGATGTTTAGGCCAAGAGTCAGCATTGCCAGAGAGTATCTCCTGATCACACAACCATCCTCCTCCATGTGTTCTGTTAAATTAATTAAACAAGGAGGTTATTAGACGGATGCGATTCTGTGCTGTGGTGGTCTAAATGCAGACGTGCATGCCTGCTCAGTCACTTTAGTTGGTAACTACCTCAGGGTTAGGCGATCAAAATACTGAGGATAACCAGTCACAAATAGCCAAATAAGTTTCAAGTGATAGCCAGATAATTCCTTTTTCCTGTTTCCACACTTTCTTTGTATGTCTTTCCCTTGGCTCCTCTCCGAAGAGTTCCTAACCGCTCTCAGTTTGTCCTTAAAACCATTTTATGTGAAACAGATGTTCTTTGTGAAAATTATAATTGACAAGAAAGTGAGTATGAAATGATAGCTGCTAAGAAACATGAGAATAATAAGAGAAAAATTATGAAAGGCGCCCATGTTTCTCAGTGGTCCTGGTGGAACTGAATTCGCACTACCTACTGCAGCATATTCAACAGCAAACCTCAATACTGGCTTTTCCTTTTCCTCCATCTCACTCTCCCTGATCTCTTATACCTGATTCCTGAGATCCCAAATAAACTACTGGACCCCAAGTCCTTATCTCAGACTTTGCTTTAGATGACCCCAACATCTGCTACCTAGGCATAGGAAGGGGTTGAACCCAACACACTAGTGGTTCCATATCCTGTTTCTAGATTCTCTAATCAAATGCTAATTGTTACCATACTTGGTATGGAGGCCCTGAACTGATAATTCTGTTAACTCTGGCTAGGATAGTAAATTTGTAACTTTGGCATGAGAAAATGACATTTTTGTACAAATTGTGTTCATATAGGTTTTGTGATTAATGTTGTTTTTAAGGTGTTTAAATGATTAGGGAACTTGATCTACTAAATTTTTGTGTGATTTTTTTTTTAGATGTTTAAGAATTTTTTAAAATTGTGTTTAAAAATTTTTTAAGGTGTGTTTATAAATATTACATTAAATATGCTAGATAGTATATTAAAAAGCACAGACATTACTTTGCCAACCAAGGTCCATCTAGTCAAGGCTATGGTTTTTCCCGTGGTCATGTATGGATGTGAGAGTTGGACTGTAAAGAAAGCTGAGCGCCGAAGAATTGATGCTTTTGAACTGTGGTGCTGGAGAAGACTCTTGAGAGTTCCCTGGACTGCAAGGAGATCCAACCAGTCCATTCTAAAGGAGATCAATCCTGGTTGTTCATTGGAAGGACTGACACTAAAGCTGAAACTCCAATATTTTGGCCACCTCATGCGACGAGTTGACTCACTGGAAAAGACTCTGATGCTGGGAAAGATTGGGGGCGGGAGGAGAAGGGGACAACAGAGAATGAGATGGCTGGATGGCATCACCGACTCGATGGACATGAGTTTGCGTAAACTCCGGGAGTTGGTGATGGACAGGGAGGCCTGGCGTGCTGTGATTCATGGGGTTGCAAAGAGTCGGACATGACTGAGCGACTGAACTGAACTGACACCTCCTTTTGACAATTTGACAAATACTTATTATTTGTAACTTTCAATAATCAGGTTCCTTTGTCTTCATTGACAAAGTTGCTTTTCATCTTGGGAAAAGCACTTATCAACAATGCCAAATGCAGCTAAACTGCTATAGAAGCAAAGAAATAGAACTAAAGCTACTCAGATGAGAGGGGAGACATTGAAACTGCTGTTTGAATTGGGTCTTTTCTCTTTTTTTAATATTTAAAAAACATCTGGCTGCACCAGATGTTAGCTGCAGCATGGGGGATCTTCCATCTTTGCTATGAAGTGCAGGATCTTTGGGGCTTCCCAGGTGGCACTAGTGGTAAAGAACCTGCCTGCAAATGCAGAAGACACAAAAGACTCAGGTTCAATCCCTGGGTGGGGAATATCCCCTGGAGGATGGAATGGCAACCCACTCCAGTATTCTTTCCTGGGAAATCCATGGACAGAGGAGCCTGGTGGGTTATAGTCCACAGGGTCGCACAGAGTTGGACACGAACGACTCTGAAGCAACTTAGCACGCACGTGGGATCTTTAGTTGCAGCATGTGGGATCTAGTTCCCTGACCAGGGATCGAACCTGGGCCCTCTGCATTGGGAGCTTGGAGTCTTAGCCACTTGACCACCAGGGAAGACCTCGGGTCTTAATGAACATAAAATGTGCTAAATAGAGAGGACGATTGGAAGAATCCAGATGGACAGCAGAAGTAGCAGCACTAAAGGTACAGAAGCAAAAGGTGAAAGAGGCTGTTTGTCCAGATTGTTCAACCAGTGTGTGGGTGGGAGAACAGAATTCACAGGGTAAGTAACAAGAATTGAGGCCGAGGAAAACAGCAGGTGCCAGGTTATGGAAGGATCTATATGCTAAGGGAATGGAGAGCCATTTTAATTTTTAAGCACATTTTAAGCCAATTAAAATTTTAAGAATTTTAAGCAAAGTCAAGGAGACCAATTAGGAGATTGTTACAATACCCGTGAAAAATTGGGCCCTGAATTTATTAAGTGGCAGAGGCGACAGGGAGAAGAAAAATAGACTGGATTGAACTTTGATAATGATCCGATCTCCATGACGAGGGAGGAAATTATGTTTGTGCCTGATGGTCTCTTTTCTTCAAGGTCGACTCTTGGTGTAAGGAAGGCTGAAAGGACAAACAACGGTCAGGGTGTAAACAAAGTGATGAAGGAAACAAGGGATCTGTAGGCTTACACTTTATTAAAAGAATAATCATTGTAATATTAGGTTACAAAAATTACTTTATTTCAAATGTGAAAATGTAAAAACCACTGTCATATAAAATTTAAGGATATTAAAACATCCAAAATTTAGGTACCAGCTTTAGCTCCTTATAAATGTACTTAAATGAGACAATATTCATAATATTCAGGCATAAATATAAAGATAATTATATTTCTTAGAATTAAGACACAGGAGAAAATAATACATTCTGTTGCTGATAAAAGCAGGGAACTGTAGTGGTCAGTGTCATAGACTTCTCAACACCCTCTCCACGCCAGAAGATTATTAGGAGACAATTGGAGGAATCTCACTGATGTTGGCAGTTGGGGACAATGGCTATGCAACCCCCTTCTGGCCAATATGACACAAGGAGACAGGAAGAGAGGTTTGCTGAGAGGACCACTGAAAAGTTCAAAAGTCTAAGAAGATAGAAAAAATGGCTCATCTTTCTTTGGCTACTGCCAGGTCTGAATGGGCCCATGGAATAGCTACAGACATCGTGCCGCCAGCTTGAGAATGAAGCTGGTGACAGAGCAGAGAGATAAAAGCACCCTGTTTCTTTGGTGACATTTTCAGCAGTGGAGCTCACCCAACGTGAACTTCTCATTATGTGGGATTATGAATGTTTGGTGGGTCAAGCCACTGGAATCAGGGTTTTCTGTTCAGTTCAGTTCAGTTCAGTCGCTCAGTCGTGTCCGACTCTCTGCGACCCCATGAATCACAGCACGCCAGGCCTCCCTGTCCATCACCAACTCCTGGAGTTCACTCAAACTCATGTCCACAGAGTCGGTGATGCCATCCAGCCATCTCATTCTCGGTCGTCCCCTTCTCCTCCCGCCCCCAACCTTACCCAGCATCAGAGTCTTTTCCAGTGAGTCAACTCGTCGCATGAGGTGGCCAAAGTATTGCAGTTTCAGCTTTAGCATCAGTCCTTCCAATGAACACCCAGGATCAATCTCCCTTAGAATGGACTGGTTGGATCTCCTTGCAGTACAAGGGACTCTCAAGAGTCTTCTCCAGCACCACAGTTCAAAAGCATCAATTCTTTGGCGATCAGCTTTCTTCACAGTCCAACTCTCACATCCATACATGACCACAGGAAAGACCATAGCCTTGACTAGATGGACCTTTGTTGGCAAAGTAATGTCTCTGCTTTTTAATATATTATCAAGGTTGGTCATAACTTTCCTTCCAAGGAGTAAGCGTCTTTTAATTTCATGGCTGCAATCAGCATCTGCAGTGATTTTGGAGCCCCAAAAAATAAAGTCTGACACTGTTTCCACTGTTTTTCCATCTATTTCCCATGAAGTGATGGGACCAGATGCTATGATCTTTGTTTTCTGAATGTTGAGCTTCAAGCCAACCTTTTCACTCTCCTCTTTTACTTTCATCAAGAGGCTTTTTCGTTCCTCTTCACTTTCTGCCATAAGGGTAGTGTCATCTGCATATCTGAGATTATTGATATTTCTCCCAGCAATCTTGATTCCAGCTTGTGCTTCTTCCAGCCCAGCGTTCCTCATGATGTACTCTGCATATAAGTTAAATAAGCAGGGTGACAATATACAGCCTTGATGTACTCCTTTTCCTATTTGGAACCAGTCGGTTGTTCCATGTACAGTTCTGACTATTGCTTCCTGACCTGCATACAGGTTTCTCAAGAGGCAGGTCAGGTGGTCTGGTATTCCCATCTCTTTCAGAATTTTCCACAGTTTATTGTGATCCACACAGTCAAAGGCTTTTAGTCAATGAAGCAGAAATAGATGTTTTTCTGGAACTCTCTTGCTTTCTCCATGATCCAGCGGATGTTGGCAATTTGATCTCTGGTGCCTCTGCCTTTTCTAAAACCTGCTTGAACATCTGGGAGTTCACGGTTCACATATTGCTGAAGCCTGGCTTGGAGAATTTTGAGCATGACTTTACTAGCGTGTGAGATGAGTGCAATTGTGCGGTAGTTTGAGCATTCTTTGGCATTGCCTTTCTTTGGGATTGGAATGAAGACTGACCTTTTCCACTGCTGAGTTTTCCAAATTTGCTGGCATATTGAGTGTAGCACTTTCACAGCATCATCTTTCAAGATTTGAAATAGCTCAACTGGAATTCCATCACCTCCACTAGCTTTGTTCGTAGTGATGCTTTCTAAGGCCCACTTGACCTCACATTCCAAGATGTCTGGCTCTAGGTCAGTGATCATGTTATCGTGACTATCTTGCTTGTGAAGATCTTTTTTGTACAGTTCTTCTGTGTATTCTTGCCACCTCTTCTTAATATCTTCTGCTTCTGTTAGGTCCCTACCATTTCTGTCCTTTATCGAGCCCATCTTTCCATGAAATGTTCCCTTGGAATCTCTAATTTTCTTGAAGAGATCTCTTGTTTTTCCTATTCTGTTGTTTTCCTCTATTTCTTTGCATTGCACTGAGGAAGGCTTTCTTATCTCTCCTTGCTATTCTTTGGAACTCTGCATTCAGATGCTTATATCTTTCCTTTTCTCCTTTGCTTTTCGCTTCTCTTCTGTTACTTGCAGCCAACTAAAACAATTTAAGGTAAATTAAATGTAAACATGGGGCTTCTCTGGTGGCTTAGACAGTAGAGAATCTACCTGCATTGACGGAGACCTGGGTTCGATCCCTGGGTCGGGAAGATCCTCTGGAGAAGGGAATGGCTACCCACTCCAGTGTTCTTGCTTGGAGAATTCCATGGACAGAGGAGCCTGGTGGGCTACAGTCCGTGGGGTTGCAAAGAGTTGGACAGGACTGAGAGACCAACAGAGGTAAACATGAACAGATGGTTGTAATGTATGGAGTTAAATTTTCTCCTCCTGGTAAATCAATTTCATATGCAGTCATTTTTTATTTCATTTGAAGTGTATATAATCCCTTCCCTCTATCACATCTAGCCATCTGTTTTCTCACATGGTATTACTGACAAAGACAAACAGAACAGAGGGAAAATAAGCAGCAACTGAACTCAGCTCTCTGTTAAGATGCAAAGAGATTGTCTCTCTTTCATAGACGATTTGGAGCTTGTGATAGTAAACTTTTTCTATAGCAGCCCATAGAGATAGCATATGAGGGAAGAATCTGACAGTTTTCTAGTAACTGTTTCATTTTAAATAAAAATAACTAAATACTTTCTTGAAACTAATAATATATCCTTCACATACTTGCCTCCTGGTTGTATTATATTAGGTACATTTTTGATAACCTTAAAATACTATGTGCAAAAATATAAGCATGGTGTTTGGCATTGGCTTATTATTAGCAGGGATCTACTTAGAACAAAATTCTGTGCTAAATTTCATACTGAGAGTCTCCCATGGACTCGAAATCTCCCACCCGTTGGGTCTGTAATACATCTGCTTGCCTATAGTTTGAATTTTGCTTTCCTCTTATCAATACACTCAAAAATTCAATCTCCAGGCTAGTACATGTCTTTGATTTTCAGATACAAGCAGCAACTTCGGCATTTCTTATCACAAAAAATCCATATGAGAAAGGTGGAAGGCCCAGTGAACTTCCTGGGTGGAGAGGTTTTTCTGTCAAAGGTGGCAGGGTTTGTTCATCCACCATCTTCAGAATTTGGTCATTGAGCTGGACAGACCTGCAAGGGGAAAGATGTGTCCAGGTGAGCCAAGCTGTACATCTTCCATCTGCTCTATAAAAGCCCTGAGAACTTTTTAAGGCCCCAATTTTTTTCTGTGGCAGTTTATATTCTGTAACTTGTATTTGAACACCATGTCAGTTAAGTATTTGGCCGAGATGACCTTTAAGCTACACTGGTAGAGTTGAACAGTTGTGACAGAAACCATATGGTCTGCAAAGCCCCCAAATATTTACCCTCTGGCCCCTTACAGAAAATGAAACAGACACAATCCATACTAGGCAAGATGATGGAGGTGTAAAAAGGATGAAGATGACGTACTTCTGGATTTGTGGCATTTTGGGGGGCAATGGTAAGTAATTGTAAGCATTTATATATGAAGCAAATATATAGGATGGAATATGAGTTGCATGAATTTGTCATACAAAATGACTGTCAATTTCCCACTTGTAACTATGTCCATAAACCGTCTTACTCCCCTTCTCTCAGGAGGTATGTATTCATTTTCTTAAGCTGTTAAGCTACTTTGGTAGAATATATATTGCTGTGGTGAAGAAAAATGATTTTCTTTAGTTAAACCATGGGTTTAAAAAAATAATTATTATTTTTTTTGCATCTCACTATTACAATTTAAATTAAAAACTGAGTCAAAAATAGAAAAAAATCAAGGATAAGTGTTATGTATATTTATTATTATTGAAATCAAATTAATATATTCTTGGGCTTCCCTGGTGGCTCAGATGGTAAAGAATCCACCTGCAATGTGGGAGACTGCAATCCAGGGATGCAATGTTCCATCCCTGGGTTGGGAAGATCCCCTGGGGGAGGGCGTGGCAGTCCACTCCAGTGCTCTTGCCTGGAGAATCCCCATGCACAGTGGGGCCTGGTGGGCTACAATCTATGAGATCGCAAAAAGTCGGACATGACTGAAGCAACTAAACATAGCAATATATTCTCATGGCAACAAATCTTATATAAGTAAGTGCTTAGGAAGAAAAGCTTTAGTCTACTTTTAGTTTTATTAATACTTACTTCCATAATTCTAAATGATATTTTTATCTCTTTTATCTTTTTCTTAAATGATTTTTATATTATGAAATTTTTATAAAGAAAAAGTTTTTTATTGTTGAAAATTTAGATTAATGCCAGGGTTTATGTCATAAATGTAATACATATATGTAGAACATTTATAACAGTGCTTTGTACATAGTAAGCATGTAAAAGTATTATCTATCATCATCCTTATATTCAGATAAATAAATATAACAGAAGCAACCTATCTCATAACCATTTTTAAGATTTTGATGTACATTTCTTCATCTCTTTTTTGTGTATATATGAACATACATATTTTCATATGGACAAAAATGAGCATACAGTATATAGTCTCTTAAAACTTGATTCTTTTCCCCTTAACATATCCTAAATTTGCTCATATCATTAAACATTCATCCACTGCATCATTTTAATGACTGCACAAGATTCCATTTTATGAGCATATTAGTTTATTTACTGAATTGTCCAGTGTTATAGACACTTGTTTGTTTCCAGTTTAGCATTGTTATAAAGTTTTCATTTTTAAAGAGCTCTCACACTCTATCCTTACTAAGTATCAGTGAGCAGAGAAATTAGTTTCCATTAATCCTTGCTTAAATGCCCAGTTGTGGACTCTGTACTGAAAGATGTAATAAGATAACCATAATTGTGCTGAAGGCTAACAAGCCTTCATTGCAGTTACACTCAGCTCACATGCACCCGAGCTTTGCCTCAGCACCTATATCATAGCACTTCCTGCAAGGGGTGGAGGAGGAAACGCCATGACCACCATCAGGAAACCACAAACAAAAATAGCTCTTGACAACATCTCTAAATGGTGATAGTTAGAGCTCTTCTGCAAGAGATTGAGGATTGTGACAAGGGTGCACAAAAAAGTTTCAGAAAGTCTTTGGGAGAGGTCACAGTGTTTAAAGCTAAGTCTGATCACTAAATTAGTGCTGCTCTGGGTTAAGATGGTAAAACATGGGCGAGATAACATCTAGTCTACCCATCTACACTGTTTAATCCGCTATGAATATAGCTAAAGGATGTTACCTGTATACTGAGTGTAAGCTTAAAGCATGTGGAATATTTCCTCATTGGGCTGGCCAATAAGGGTAGGGTTTTATTTGAAGGTAGTATCTTATTTCCTATTTCTAAGTTAGTAATATGGTGACAAGAAATAGAAGACATGCTTGTCAAGTTTCAGACGAAATAGAGTTGGAAGGAATTAGCAAGCAACAGATTTGGTAGAATTGGAGAAGGTGGGCAAAATTCATCTGAGATAACTATAAAATACTGCTTTTATGTTAACGTATATTCAGTCCAAATATTTATTAAATACTTATGATACAGGACCTTCTATGGGCACTATACAAATTATTTAAGTGAAAACTAACTTTTTAAAGGTGATCATTATTTAACCCCCTGGGGTCATTACCATGAGCGTGTGTGCAAGCTGTGCATTCATTAAACGTATCTGGGATACTCTTGCAACATTTTAAAGAGAGAAAAATATAAGTAGCATATAGTCATCAAAAAGAACTTAGGATGATACAACAATGTCCACAATTTCACCAGTTTTCCAAGTATAAAGCATGAAATATATGATCAGAATGCAACAGGGTCTGGTAAAAAAGCAAAGAGAAGAATCACTGAAAAATCTGGGCATATTGAGCCCGGAGAGAAAACAGTCCAGTTGTCCTTCAAATATTTGAGAGTTATTCTGGAGAAAACAGAGCATTCTGTGTTGTTTCAGATTAAGAGTAGCAAACTCAAATGCCCTTGGGGTCAAGGAAGTGACATTTAACAGCAGTAGGACAGGCCTATGACAGCAGGGTCACACAGGGACTAAGGGGAACAGACAGCTGGATGAGTTGTCTAAAGTGAATAATCCCAGTTCAGCTCCATTGAATTGGGAAAACACCCCAGAATTGCCAGAGCACCTATTTTCAAAGGAAAGCTAGAAATCCAGATATTTTAATACTTGTCAATTTTTACAACATTGACACCTAATTGGAAATAAAAATTAACACAGAGTGTATGCTACTCTTCCCTACCAGAAAGAGAAAAAAATAATCCTCTAAACCTACTTGTCCACAGGCATGAAGTGCAGGTTCCATCCTTTGCTCCAGAGAATAGAACTAAGAGCAGCAGATGAAAGGCACAGAGGTTTACCTTCTCCTTGCCACAGAGAGCAGATACCAGCAGAGGCTGTGAGATCCAACAGAGAGGAAACAAACAGGGCTGAACGGCCTTAGATACCCATCTAAGGCTAGACTAAAATGATCTCTAAGACTTAGCTTTTTGCTCTGCAAAAAGGATCTTAGTTCACCAACCAGGGATCGATCCTGTGACACCTGCATTGGGAGCACAGAGTCTCAACCACTGGACCATCAGCGAAGTCCCTCTTAAGATACAACTAACTCTACAACTATTATTCAGTTACTTCAGAGAAGTTTTTCCCTTCTCGGCCTCAGACACAAATACGCTAAGAACTTTAAAAAGTGTCAAAATCCCCAAAGAGAGAAGTATCTGCTATTCAAATATACATTATTTAAAACGGGGGAAAAAAGTATGGGAGAAAACAGTAGGAAAATGAGTAAGTAAACCATGGTATTTTATAAAAAGTGCAGCCCATTAAAATGTCTACAAAGACTATAAATGGAAAGATACTTGGGAAAACTTGTGGGTTCTCCTTCAATTTCTCCTATTAGAAGTTGTATGATTACAGTTATAAATAGTAGAATAAAGGACAGGAAAAAAGTCATGGAATGGTGAAAGTGAAGTCGCTCAGTCGTGTCCGACTCTTTGCGACCCTGTGGACTGTAGCCTACCAGGCTTCTCCGTCCATGGGATTCTCCAGGCAAGAATACTGGAGCAGGTTACCACTTCCTTCTCCAGGGGATCTTCCCAACCCAGGGATCGAACCCGGGTCTACTGCATTGGAGGCAGACGCTTTAACTTCTGAGCCACCAGGGAAGCCCCAGTATTAATAATGTTTGTCTATGGGGATAAGACTTTGGAGAAAGCATGTTTATGGCACTTTTTCAGGTTCTGATGCTGTCACTGAAAACATCACTCAAAGAGCATTTGCAGAGATGGGAGATCCTCTAGAGGAGGAACTGGAAACCCACTCCAGTACTCTTGCCGAGATAATCCCATGGACAGAGGAGCTTGGCGGGCCAGAGCACATGGAGTGGCAGAGTCGGACACAACTGAGCAACTGAGCGCACACACATGGTGTGAGAATAACCGTGAAGAAAAGGGCTCCTTCCAACACACACTGGACAGAAATCTTACAATATTTGTTGTGCCTAACTCATTCTTGGGTATTCTGGTTTTATAAAAATATTTATTTATTTGGCTGCACCTTATTTGCACATGCAGGATCTTCAGTCTTTGTTATGGCATGCAAACTCTTAGTTGCAGCATATGGGATCTAGTTGCCTGACTGGGAATTAAAACACAGGCGCCCTGCATTGGGAGCATGGAGTGCTAACCATGGGACCACCGGGGAAGTCCCTTGGATATTCTGTTGAATATAGGCTTTTTAAGACATACTCAATCATGGGCTTTTAAATGTAAAATGTTTAAGAACCAACTTTAAATATGTCACCTAAAAGGCACATTTCTGACCACTCTTTTTCTTCACTCTAACCAATAAAAAACTATTCTGATGCTGTAAGAGAATCACATCCATGACACATGATATTTTATACCAACTCCTATGCCTTTATATAGCAATTACATACAGACATTTTTGCTTTAGTGACTGTATTACCAAGGATTACTTTTTTGGAGCAAATAATCTAAATGCATTGAGTGGATCCTGATATACATCAAGTTGTTTTGAAATGAAAACATTTCTGTAAGATAACTGCCATTTGTCTTCCCATCCTTCTGCTTTGATTCTCCAGATGAGTGACACCTGTATTAGTGTGTATTCACGTATAACTTCCTGAATATTAAGAATTGTTAGAACTTGAAAATAGTTGATTTTTTTCTTTTGCTCCCTGTCAACACACAGTATTCTGACAAATACCAATAAAATTCACTTTGGGTGAAAGTTTGAAATGAACCAAGAGAATTACTCACTTGGAAAGTAAGCCATCAGGCCCTGAAGGTTTTATGAGGTATTTATCCACTTGCTTGTTGAAGAAGTGATGTGGTAACTGCAAGTGCTTGGTGACGTTATGGAGGTTTAAGGCATAGAGAGTTAAATCTCCTTCTTTATACCTTGGGCTAAAAGCAAATACATGAACTCAATAACAGTGTTTATTTAATTTAAGAAATTAAGTAGTTGGTTACAATATAATCACAGATAATACTAAGTATATTTAGTATTTATAGTGATGCTGCACCCTCTTTGTATCTTCCAGTTATGATAAAATCAGACTGCAGATGTGGTCCTGTTTTGAAAACGTGATAAAAGACATAACCATTTTCTGGGCTTCAGCACTTTGTGATCTTTGCTGCTTTGCCAGACTGACTTGTGAGGACGTCAGTCAGTTCATACATGTTCAAACTGAGGAAAGTTAAGTGGTAAAAGGGAAATTTTGTGGGTTCATATGAATTCATATTATAAACCATATAAACCAAGACTTTTTCTAACCTTATGAAAAGACCAACATAAATAAGAACGTTAAATCTACTGATATTTTACAGAATTTATCCCCTAAACCATCCTAATGGGGCCACTCACCAGAAATAGAGTTCCTACTCAGTGAAATAGGAAACCGTGGATAGCCTTTGTAGCTAAAATTAATATTTTAGTGTTATTCTATCAGGAAAGACAAACTGAAACTAAGAAGAGAAAAATCTCAAACTTAGGAATGTTTTTTGCTACCTAAGGCCAGAGTCAGTTCAGTTCAGTCACTCAGTCGTATCTGACTCTTTGCGACCCCATGAATCACAGCACGCCAGGCCTCCCTGTCCATCACCAACTCCAGGAGTTCACTCAAACTCATGCCCATCGAGTTGGTGATGCCATGCATCCATCTCATTCTCTGTCGTCCCCTTCTCCTCCCGCCCCCAATCCCTCCCAGCATCAGAGTCTTTTCCAGTGTGTCAACTCGTCGCATGAGGTGGCCAAAGTATTGGAGTTTCTATAAAAATCTCGATGGCCTCTCAATTCCAGAAACTGTGTTAAAACTTCTGAAAACATGATAGTTGTTATCAGTCACCTTTTAATTTTTCTTCTCTATTAAATTACTCAGATATGATTCAAAATGATAAGGATAGTCACATAATTATTCGCTCATATGAATTCATATTTATATTCATCCATAGTCATTCAATTGATTAATCATGCATATGAACTCTGTTTTATGTGCTTGCATTTGTACTATTCTTTATTTAAATTCAGGATATATTTTTATTATGTATATGTTAATCAAATCATTGTAAAATCTTTGCTGGACTGTAAATGCCTACATTTAAACTTTTTTTTTTTAAGCTAGACTCTGGCACCATATCACTATGAGAATGAAAAGAAATAAAGAACAATGACACACCTTAGATCCACTGTATAGACAGAAGACAGCAGGGTGTTAGGGTAGAAAATTGTGTGCTAACTTATTAAAACTTGTTGATTGGTAAAGGGTGTGTTATACACTTACTGGTTGACGTTTGTGCAATGAAGATATACTCGAAGTTTGCTTCTGTCTGGACCTTTCACACTTGCCATTAACACATTGTTGCCCACCAGTTTCTTGAACAGAAGAGAGAGCCAATAATCCTAGTTGGAGTGATTGGAGAGGGGAGGGACAAAATAGATCTTTACTTACTTTTTAACAAAAACAGTGTCAAGCAAATAGCTATCCTACAGACAGTGTGACTGTTATCCTAAAGGTATTCAAAAAGGATTCATCTTTGGGTCTGTGTTGCCACCATGAATCTGAGGGCAGTATCTTGTCTGCTGTTGTTCATCATCAGAGGACTATATTTCCATGATTCGGAGGGCTATGTCTGCTACGAGATAGATCTCAAGGATATAACTGATTGCTCAGAGGCAATTTAAATATTCTGTGTTGTCTATCATCCAAGAATTCAAAACTCAAAGCAAAAATTTTAGATACACACACACTCACATACACATATACACATACAGAGCCAAGTTTGAAAGATAAAAACTTCTATCTGTTGAGCAGACTAAAACAACTGCCTCTGAAGCCTTGGTAAAATGCAGAATGTGGAAAACATTATAGAACAAGTTACCTGGTTTGTTTAATTAATAAATTCCAAGGGAAAAAAAAAAGAGAGGGAGGGAGAAGTTAAAGATTAACAGGCTTAAGAGATATAATAAATGCTTAAAAAAGAGACATAATATATGCAATATATGGACCTTGTTTGGATTCTGATGTGAATAAACCAACTGTTAAAGACAGTTGAGACAGTAAGGAAAATGTGAAACAATGACTAAATAGTTAATGATATTGAGAAGTTACTGTCAATATTTTAAAGTGTGATAATTATATTGTGTTATGTTTTTCCAAAGGAGAAACATACTGAAATACTTACAGATAAAGTGATATACCTGAGGTTTGCTTAGGAAGTAATCCAGTAAGTGGGAGGTGAGGGATAGGTAGGATTATGGATTAAACAAGATTAGGGCTTCATATATTTTTCCCTCTACTTTGAAATTTTTCATAATAAGAAAGTTATTTTTTAATTCACTAGATATTTATATGTCAACCCTTCCTCCCAGGTCTCCCACATTGCAAGCGGATTCTTTACCAGCTGAGCCACAGGGAAGCCCTTGAACTGATATAAAGCAGACTTAATAGGAAAAATAGCTTTGTTTCTCTGCTTAAGATTTTACACTGGAGACTTAAGATTTTAAAGAGAAGAATCAATTAAATGCTTTCAAAAGAGACATAACTTTAGCACAGTTCTGTGAGGGGGGTGGGTGGGTGGCTAGAAAACAAACAGGTTCAGAGCCAGGATTTGTATAGGATTCTTTAGAATAACAACGAGACAGTGTGACCTCCAGCAAATCCCACAAGCATCCCTTAATTTAAACGTCCCCGTGTGAAAAATGAAAAAGCAAATCCACCCTGAATATTCATTGGAAGGACTGATGCCAAAGCTGAAACCTCAGTACTTTGGCCACCTGTTACAAAGAGCCGACTCATTAGAAAAGACCCTGATGGTGGGAAAGATTGAGGGCAGGAGGAGAAGGGGACGACAGAGGATGAGATGGTTGGATGGCATCACTGACTCAATGGACATGAGTTTGAGCAAACTCCAGGAGATAGTGAGGGATAGGGAGGCCTGGCGTGCTGCAGTTCACGGGGTCACAAAGAACAGGAGACAGCCTAGTGACTGAACAACAACAACATTTGAAAAATGGGGAGTCCAGCCTGGCACCTTGTGATGACCTAGAGGGGTGGGGTGGGGGGAGAAAGGGAGGCTCAAAAGAGAGTGGATATATATATATACACACACATATAAAATTACAATTTATTTACATTGTTGTACAACAGAAGCTAGCACATTATAAAGAAATTATCCTCCAATTAAACAATTAATAAATAGAAAAATGAATCTAAGACACCTGTGTTGCCACCTTCCAGGACTGTTATGCAAATTGAATAAGAAAATCAGTTCAGTTCAGTTCAGTCGCTCAGTCGTGTCCGACTCTCCGCGACCCCATGAATCACAGCACGCCAGGCCTCCCTGTCCATCACCAACTCCCGGAGTTCACTCAAACTCATGTCCACAGAGTCGGTGATGCCATCCAGCCATCTCATTCTCGGTCGTCCCCTTCTCCTCCCGCCCCCAACCTTTCCTAGCATCAGAGTCTTTTCCAGTGAGTCAACTCGTCGCATGAGGTGGCCAAAGTATTGCAGTTTCAGCTTTAGCATCAGTCCCTCCAATGAACATCCAGGATTGATCTCCTTTAGAATGGACTGGTTGGATCTCCTTGCAGTATAAGGGACTCTCAAGAGTCTTCTCCAACACCACAGTTCAAAAGCATCGATTCTTCGGCGATCAGCCTTCTTCACAGTCCAACTCTCACATCCATACATGACCACGGGAAAAACCATTGCCTTGACTAGACGGACCTTGGTTGGCAAAGTAATGTCTCTGCTTTTTAATATACTATCAAGGTTGGTCATAACTTTCCTTCCAAGGAGCAAGCGTCTTTTAATTTCATGGCTGCAATCAGCATCTGCAGTGATTTTGGAGCCCAAAAAAACAAAGTCTGACACTGTTTCCACTGTTTTTCCATCTATTTCCCATGAAGTGATGGGACCAGATGCCATGATCTTTGTTTTCTGAATGTTGAGCTTCAAGCCAACCTTTTCACTCTCCTCTTTCACTTTCATCAAGAGGCTTTTGAGTTCCTCTTCACTTTCTGCCATAAGGGTAGTGTCATCTGCATATCTGAGGTTATTGATATTTCTCCCAGCAATCTTGACTCCAGGTTGTGCTTCTTCCAGCCCAGCGTTCCTCATGATGTACTCTGCATATAAGTTAAATAAGCAAGGTGACAATATACAACCTTGACGTACACCTTTTCCTATTTGGAACCAGTCTGTTGTTCCATGTCCAGTTCTAACTGTTGCTTCCTGACCTGCATACAGGTTTCTCAAGAGGCAGGTCAGGTGGTCTGGGATTCCCATCTCTTTCAGAATGTTCTACAGTTTATTGTGATTGACACAGTCAAAGGCTTTGGCATAGTCAATGAAGCAGAAACAGATGTTTTTCTGAAACTCTCTTGCTTTCTCCATGATCCAGCGGATGTTGGCAATTTGATCTCTGGTGCCTCTGCCTTTTCTAAAACCTGCTTGAACATCTGGGAGTTCACGGTTTACATACTGCTGAAGCCTGGCTTGGAGAATTTTGAGCATGACTTTACTAGCGTGTGAGATGAGTGCAATTGTCCGGTAGTTTGAGCATTCTTTGGAATAAGAAAATAGACATGTACAATAGGTTTAAGGCTGATTCCCTAAGATCCTGTAGATGTCAATGCTACGATTTACTCTTTCAAGTTTTTCTAGCTGACTTGTAAACCTTGAGGAAGAAATGTATTTAGCATATATACAAAGAATTCTTAAGTGAAAAGTTTGTGTTTGAAGCTTTAGATAACATTATAAATAGCTGCCACTATTTATAAAGAGTGACAGGGTAAGGTAGCTAATTTCTAGATATTGTACTTAGAGCACACTGTGAAGAAATTATTTACTTCTCTTCCTTGTTCAAGGTCCATTTAAGAAACGGCCAGTAGTAGATTTTGGATATTTGTTCAATGAAATGATCACACTTGGTTTAACTCATTTTATAAATGACCTGGGGAGGAGATTCCATTTTGTACAAAGACATTTTGCTAAAAATTTTATTATGAACAGTGTGCTGCATGAGCTTGGACCACTACAGATTAAAAGCAATGTTAGGGGGATATCTACAAACCACAAAAGCCTAGCTTATATTTTGGCATGTGTTTTTTGCAGGCTTTCTTAGCTTTCCTACAGTGTTCAAATAATTCCCGTAGGCATTATTCTTAGAAAATAGATATTCTTAAATGCTATTTTAGACTACAAAAATCAAGGTCATACTTCTCAGAGCTATATCTATGCTATTCATATATATATGAAAGGTTACAGTTCCTGATTTAGCACCAGATGTAGTTGTAGATCGGAGAAGGCAATGGCACCCCACTCCAGTACTCTTGCCTGGAAAATCCCATGGATGGAGGAGGCTGGTAGGCTGCAGTCCATGGGGTCGCGAAGAGTCGGAAACAACTGAGCGACTTTGCTTTCATTTTTCACTTTCATGCATTGGAGAAGGAAATGGCAACCCACTCCAGCGTTCTTGCCTGGAGAATCCCAGGGACGGGGGAGCCTGGTGGGCTGCCGTCTATGGGGTCGCACAGAGTCAGACACGACTGAAGCGACTTAGCAGCAGCAGCAGTAGTTGGAGATAGGGTGGAAATGAGACTTTATTCATAAATATCTTGAAGATTATTAACAAAATAGCCAATCTTAGGGTGATATTTTTGAACAAATACATGGTACTAGCTTATCTTAAAAGTTAAATAAATGATGATTTCAAGACATAAAAACGTTTTGAAACTTTGGATACTAATGGCAATTTCAACTTTGATTTACTTTGCAGAATAGTTGATTCAAGTTGTTATCATGTAAAATTGAAGTCATGAAATTTCAAACTACCCCTCTTTTTAAAAAAATCTCATGCCATGCCCCAAATGACTCATGTTGAAATCATTATTTCTGGGTCTCAATTTCTTGAGACACAAAAATGTTACAATAGGTTTCTTCTAAGATTTCTTCCCGTCCACCTTTCCATGGTTTGGCTGCCTACTAAGAGCACTGAATTTAATGAGAGAACTGAGTCCTCATATAAGGTTAAAACAAGGGATCTCAGTAGACTGTAATCGACTCACAGTAATAGGAAAATAACGGTCACTTACAGGCAAAGGCTCAAAATTTTCATCCACCAGGTGGTAGTTCCCGGCTCCAAACAACACTTGCCTCATCACCACTTCGATGCCCATTCTGGCTGACAGGCCCAATTTATCCAGCCACCTGGAACAGAGTGAGGCCAAACCTTCTTCAGATTTGGAAAGCGAAATAACTCAATTTTACCTCTACCCTATTCTGATTTATTCCTCTGTGTGGGGAGAGTTGACAGGAAAACAGAAAAGTGGTATTAGTCATGAATAAGACATTCAGATGAAATAGAGACTATCCTTTTCTTCATGCGCTCTCACACTTCTGCATGATAACAAATTCTTGAAGACTTATTAATATGCCATAGGAGTCCCTATCAGGGTAGGACAATGTCTACAAAGCCATAGATGCCCACAACGATAGACAATTAGACAATATGGACAATTGTTCTCCATCCTGTCAGATCCATGCCCACCCACCTCCCACCCACCACCTCTCCACCTCCATCCCCATGTGAGGATAGAAGTAAAGGTTGCTGGTGGTCAGTGAAATGTAAAATAATAAGCTTCTGTGGACACCTGTTTCCTCCATCTTTTTTTATTTTTTTAATGTGGACCATTTTTAAAGTTGTTATTGAATTTGTTATAGTATTGCTTCTGTTTTATGTTTTGGTTTTTCTTTTAAAAAATTTATTTTATTTATTTTAATTGGAGGCTAATTACTTTACAATATTGTAGTGGTTTTTGCCATACATTGACATGAATCAGCCATGAGTGTACATGTGTTCCCCATCCTGAACACCCCTCCCTGTTCCTCCCCACCCCATCCCTCTGGGTCATCCCAGTGTACCAGCCCTGAGCACCTGTCTCATGCATTGAACCTGGACTGGTGATTGGTTTCTGATCTAGAGACATGCGGTCCCTAACCAGTTGATTGAACCTGTACCCCCTGCATTGGAAGGCAAAGTCCTAACCACAGGACCATCAGGGAACTCCCCTCCATTTTTATTTAGTGGCAAAACACCTCCACTCTTTTCTCTATTCCTCATGCCCCTACATAAGGATAAAGATGTGTGCTTTATTCGGGCTTCTAAGAATGAGGGAGAAGCTCTATACAGTCAGCAACAACAAGACCGGGAGCTGACTGTGGCTCAGATCATGAACTTATAGATGTGTGCTTTATTTGGGCTTCTAAGAATGAGGGAGAAGCTCTATACAGTCAGCAACAACAAGACCGGGAGCTGACTGTGGCTCAGATCATGAACTTATAGATGTGTGCTTTATTCGGGCTTCTAAGAATGAGGGAGAAGCTCTATACAGTCAGCAACAACAAGACCGGGAGCTGACTGTGGCTCAGATCATGAACTTATTGCCAAATTCAGACTTAATTGAAGAAAGTGCAGAAAACCACTAGACCATTCAGGTATGGCCTAAATCAAATCCCTTATGACTATACAGTGGAAGTGAGAAATAGATTTAAGGGACTAGATCTAATAGACAGAGTGCCTGATGAACTATAGGCAGAGGTTCATGACATTGTACAGGAGACAGGGATCAAGATCATTCCCAAGAAAAATGCAAAAAAGAAAAATGGCTGTCTGAGGAGGCCTTACAAATAGCTGTGAAAAGAAGAGAAGTGAAAAGCAAAGGAGAAAAGGAAAGATATAAGCATCTGAATGCAGAGTTCCAAAGAATAGCAAGGAGAGATAAGAAAGCCTTCCTCAGCGATCAATGCAAAGAAATAGAGGAAAACAATAGAATGGGAAAGACTAGAGATCTCTTTTAAAAAATTAGAGATACAAAGGGAATATTTCATGCAAAGATAGGCTTGATAGAGGACAGAAATGGTATGGACCTAACAGAAGCAGAAGATATTAAGAAGAGGTGGAAAGAATACACAGAAGAACCGTACAAAAAAGATCTTCACAACCCAGATAATCATGATGCTGTGATTGCTCACCTAGAGCCAGACATCCTGGAATGTGAAGTCAAGTGGGCCTTAGGAAGCATCACTAAGAACAAAGCTAGTGGAGGTGATGGAATTGCAGTAGAGCTATTTCAAATCCTGAAAGATGATGCTGTGAAGGTGCTGCACTCAATATGCCAGCAAATTTGGAAAACTCAGCAGTGGCCACAGGACTGGAAAAGGTCAGTTTTCAGTCCAATCCCAAAGAAAGGAAATGCCAAAGAATGTTCAAACTACCGCACAATTGTACTCATCTCACACGCTAGTAAAGTAATGCTCAAAATTCTACAAGCCAGGCTTCAGCAATATGTGAACTGCGAACTTCTAGATGTTCAAGCTGGTTTTATAAAAGGCAGAGGAACCAGAGATCAAATTGCCAACATCCGCTGGATCATGGAAAAAGCAAGAGAGTTCCAGAAAAAACATCTATTTCTGCTTCATTGACTATGCCAAAGCCTTTGACTGTGTGGATCACAATAAACTGTGGAACATTCTGAAAGAGATGGGAATACCAGACCACCTGACCTGCCTCTTGAGAAACCTGTATGCAGGTCAGGAAGCAACAGTTAGGACTGGACATGGAACAACAGACTGGTTCCAAATAGGGAAAGGAGTACGTCAAGGCTGTATATTGTCCCCCTGCTTATTTAACTTATATGCAGAGTACATCATGAGGAACGCTGGGCTGGAAGAAGCACACACTGGAATCAAGATTGCCAGGAGAAATATCAATAACCTCAGATATGCAGATGACACCACCCTTATGGCAGAAAGTGAAGAAGAACTAAAAAGCCTCTTGATGAAAGTGAAAGAGGAGGGTGAAAAAATTGGCTTGAAGCTCAACATTCAGAAAACTAAGATCATGGCATCTGGTCCCATCACTTCATGGGAAATAGATGGGGAAACAGTGTCAGACTTTATTTTGGGGGGCTCCAAAATCACTGTGGATGCTGATTGTAGCCATGAAATTAAAAGACACTTACTCCTTGGAAGGAAGGTTATGACCAACCTAGATAGCATATTAAAAAGCAGAGATATTACTTTGCCAACCAAGGTCTGTCTAGTCAAGGCTATGGTTTTTCCAGTGGTCACATGGATGTGAGAGTTGGACTGTGAAGAAAGCTGATCGCCGAAGAATTGATGCTTTTGAACTGTGGTGTTGGAGAAGACTCTTGAGAGTCCCTTGGACTGCAAGGAGATCCAACCAGTCCATTCTAAAGGAGATCGACCCTGGTTGTTCATTGGAAGGACTGATGCTAAAGCTGAAACTCCAATACTTTTTTTCCCACCTCATGCAAAGAGTTGACTCATTGGAAAAGACCCTGGGAGGGATTGGGGGCAAGAGGAGAAGGGGATGACAGAGGATGAGATGGCTGGATGGCATCACTGACTCAATGGACATGAGTTTGAGTGAACTCCGGGAGTTGGTGATAGACAGGAAGGCCTGCCCTGCTGCAATTCATGGGTTTGCAAAGAGTCGGACACAAGTGAGCGACTGAACTGAACTGAAGAATGAGGGTAGGAGAGGAAAGAGAATAACGCTCAGGGAGGATACAGAACATTAGATTAAGAGCATTAACCGAGTTATAGAATGTAAATAAACAACTTGGTTTTCAAGCAATCAAGTTTGTGGAGGTTGGACAAGGCGGTGATTTAGTAAATCTTTAAAGTCATTGGCAGCACCTCGGGTGTGACCTCATACTTCCAGGCTGTAAATGGTCTTGAGAATCTATGACTAGGGCTATAGGTACTCAGTATCCTTCTCAGGGTCAAGGCTCTTGATACACTCTTTTACCATGTACTTCTTTAGAGAAAGGAATGCTTCACATAGTTATGGGCCATAATTAAGGAACAAAACTTCTAAAGCAGTTCATTCATACAATGATTAACCTGGGGCATGCATTAAAGATATCCAACTAATTTAGTAAATCATTTTATTGCAAAATCTGGCATGAATTTTGGAGTTCAGCCATAGAAACTCTCCTTGATTTTTGGCCGATGAGTTATTTCAGCTGAATAGAACAGGAGAGTACTATCTGGTCCCTGAGACAAGTGCAGGTTCACTCACATAAAGCCAGCGGCAAAGGTGTTGGACAGCAAGGGCGCTCCACCCCCAAATGCTGAACTGGTCTCTCCTAACCAAACCTTCTTGTGGGGTCTGGTCTCCTCAACAATCTATGGAACAGAAAAGTCTCCTTTGTAATTGCAAGTGAGAGGACCAAATATGATGCTAAAGATTACTTCACATTCAAAACCTTGCATTCCCAAGACCCATCATCCAATACAGTTACAAAATATGTTCACAGTCATTTAGGTTTTGGGCAATTAACTTTTATTGGAATACCAGGTGTGGAAGGAATGCAAATAACCCCATTCTTACAGACTGTGAGAGTTTATTCTACCGAACGGCTGTGGGAAGTATTTTTAATTTCTAATCAGTATACCTGGGTAAGACCCAATGCTGAGAGGAGGGAACTGAAGGTAAATAAGACCTAGTGCCTGTTGTCTAATACTGGAACAACATGTAAATTTATACGCCCACAGAATTTAGGACTAGCTAGACTACAGAGTACTTTGGTTTTACATTCAAAAGAGAGGAAAAAAAGACTCTTACCTGGAAAGTTTTTTGCACAGATGAAATAAAAGTGTCCAGTATATCAGGGTTTAGGAAATCTTCTTTGGTAGCATTTCGCCCATTCACATAGTAGCTGAATTATTCAGAAAATATTCAGGAAGAAATAACAAACTTTACTTTCTGCTTTTACGTTAACTAGCAACCTCTGTCCTCCTTTCTACTTCATCCCACCCCTGTGCTATTAAAAAAATAAAAAAAGGCAGAGGTTCTACTAAGGAGAGAATAAGATGGTAGGAGACCAGTTACTCTGTCTTGAGAAAACATAGTCACAAGTGTAGGTATTGTGGGTTATCCATTCTTTGGCAAGTATATTCATTTTGGCCACTTATCTGTTTCATGACTTAAATGAAAGTGTGCTTTGATCTTGTAGAAACCACCACGTTACTTAAAATTAGTTAAAATTTTTGCTTTATTAATATTAAAATCCTAGTACAATGCTGCTTTAGACACTATAAAGTCAATTAGCACTTAATGAAAACATTGTTTTGAAAACTAGGTCATAAGTAAAGCTATCTGTACTTTCTTAGTATTAACAGTAGGAGACATACTTACTGATGCCATGTAACTGAATCAATCACTTCTCCCCCAGTCTTTAGGAAACTAGAAAAAAAAATCTATTATATTATCACTTAATCCTTATATGGATAATATATGCACACAATATATGCACATGAGTTATTTTCCCTAGAAATGGGCTGGTTACTACTTTAGGATAAAGCAACACAGACTTCCTAATTCTAATACAAATTTTTAATCACAGGTGCCATTTGCCCCAAAATCTTTGATATTCTGAGCCAGTCAGTGTTTGCTCTTTTGGTAAACCATCTAGTCAGGCAACAAATTGGCTTACTGATTTATTGACTGTACCATGCGGCGTGTGGAACTTCCCTGACCAGGGACCAAACCCAGACCCCCCTGAAATGGAAGCACAGAATCTTAACCACTGGACCACCAGGGAAGTCCAAAGATTATTTAATAAGAGGTGGCTTATTGAGGATCCTCCACTGAAGAAAAATATTTTTAAGAAAAGTGGTTCTGCTTCCTCTAGCTCTTACCTCTCCAGCATCTCAACAGTCTTTCTTCTAGGCTGGCCAATATCAGGACCATAGAGTTTTGCATTTTTATAAGCATATTTTCCTAGAAGTTTATGCAACTCAATAAAATCTTCTCCTAACTGCCTTCCATCGATGAAAATACCAGCCTTCCTCTGGAAACCGTTAGGTTCTGAAAGAGCAATTCTCAAAATAAATACTCACCTAGAATTTTTTTTATATTTAGAAGCAAACATAAAATTTTTCACATTACAAAAGCTTAGAATCTAAAGTCAAGAAAGGTAAAGTATCTACTTACAAAGAAGATATGACAAGAAAACAAAAATTTAAGTTATATAACTGAAGTATGAGGGGGTAATAAAACAGTTCGAAATTAATGATGGGTATATTAAACCAATGGATATTCAGGAAATAGTCTGTATCCAGTATTTAATAGCCTAATTTACTTTTAAAAAGATTGTGCAAGGAGAAGGCATTTAAAAACCCATTTCTACAATGTAATTAAAAGTCTTATTGAGCTTATATTGTTTATCTGTGAAATGCCATACGCCTGTGTCATCTTCACTAATTAGAATTTTTTGAAGCTCCGTATTGCCTCTATAATGTCAAAAGTTATCTTAATAGCAGATAAAAATTAAGATAAATTCTTTTTAAAAAAGCTTTATTGAGAATTATAAGGGCAAATTATATAAGAAGTGAATCTGGAAGTAACAAAACCGAAGAGATGGGAAGGCACGGAAAATGTCTAATCTACTTCCTGAATTACTCTTCTCCTTTACCCTGGAAACCAGACCTTCTATTTGCAAAATGGAGCCCAAGGAAGAGGGACACATGATGACATCACTGTTTTATCTTGCCCTGAAGAGCAGAAGGACTTGGGGATGGGTAGGGTAGAAACGTTCCTGGAGACAGAGGAGCCTGGTGGGCTACACTCCATGGGGTCGCTACTAGTCAGACACAACTGAGTGACTTCACTTTCACTTTTCACTTTCACACATTGGAGAAGGAAATGGCAACCCACTCCGGTGTTCTTGCCTGGAGAATCCCAGGGACAGGGGAGCCTGGTGGACTCACACAGAGTCGGACACGACTGAAGTGACTTAGCAGCAGCAGCAGCAGGGTAGAAACGCTGGGAGGGAGGGATGCAGAGAGACAGGTACGGATGACTCATGGTTCACATCATAGCTGCAGGAAACCTGGTCAGCAGCATTTAGCTAAGATTTGGTTGCCTCTGTCCTTCCATTTCGCTTCAGTGCTTCACCTTATCAGTTATCCTTAGCCACCGAGCCCCAAAATCTGTGGCTAGACTTTATCATAACACATGCCACTATAGATATGTATTACTTCTTTGCTTGCTTTCTGGTAGGTCTGGCTTCTTACCTCCAGAACAGAAGTCTCAAGAGAGCAATGACCTCGTTCTAGAGCCAGACTGCCTAGGTTCAAATCCTAACTCCTCTAAGATTTCTCTAACTCATAGTTGCCTAGCATTATAAGTAAAGAATCTGCCTACAACGTAGGAGACAGGAGACATGGGTTCAATCCCCGGGTTGGGAAGATCCCCTTGAGGCGGAAATGGCAACCCACTCCAGTATTCTTGCCTAGAGAATCCCATGGACAGAGGAGCCTGGTGGGCTACAATCTATGGGGTCACAAAGAGTTGGATATGATTGAGCA
Source organism: Moschus berezovskii (assembly GCF_049115385.1). Classification (NCBI taxonomy): domain Eukaryota; kingdom Metazoa; phylum Chordata; class Mammalia; order Artiodactyla; family Moschidae; genus Moschus; species Moschus berezovskii. The sequence goes on from NC_142464.1 coordinate 107,573,462, forward strand.
ACTAAGCACAGATGTATGCACACAGCTATACATTTAGCTAACATTTTTTGTGCCTCTTTGGTCATCTGTGAAATGAAGGTCAAAACTGTATTCACCATCTCACTTTCCATTTTATGTTCAGTTCCATTACCTGATGTATAGACAAAGCACTGTAAATGCCTCAATGAATGTGGCTAATTAGCACTTTGAAAGTGAAGTGTTAGTCGCTCAGTTGTGTCTGACTGTTTGCAACCCCATGGATTGTACCCGCCAAGCTCCTCTGTCCATGGAATTCTCCAGGCAAGTATATTAGAGTGAGTTACCATTTCCTTCTCCAGAGGATCTTCCCCACCCAGATATTGAACCTGGGCCTCCTGAATTGCAGGCAGAATTCTTTACCATCTTAGGCACCAGAGAAGACCTACTTTAATTAGAATTTATAAGTTCCTTGCAAAAAAAGAATGAAGAAGGAGACACTCAAGAGCTTGACCCAGAGGGAACTCTGTCCTGGAACTTCTAGCTTGAACCTATTATGAATGTCAGGATGGGGTTGCCAAGATTAAATGACAAGCAAACAGAGGAAGGCATGGAAAGGTAGAAGCAAACTGCTTGAGTCCAACCTGCCAAGCGACCTGCCAAGTGACCCCAACGATCTCAAAGGAATCAGGGAGCTGCACGTGCGTGCTAAGTCTCTTCAATTTTGTCCGACTCTTTGTGACCCCATGGACTGTAGCCTGCCAGGCTGCTGTCCATGGGATTCTCCAGGCAAGAATACTGGAGTGGGTTGTCATTTCCTCCTCCAGCGGATATTCCCGACCCAGGGCTTGAACCTCATCTCTTACAGTCTCCTGCACTGGCAGGTAAGGGAGCTGTGGAAGCGCTCAAATGTAAACTGGGATGAGCAATAATATCTGGGCTACATCAGGAGTTTTCTGCCACAATTCCAAACTTACACCATTGAGCACTTATACAGATATTCCAAGACAAAAGGCATATTTACTATTATTAGAAAGGTCATAAATAAGAATAAATAATGCTAAAGGGGAATCTCCTTATTATTGAAATGTTTCTGGAGGTGGGAGGCACTTACCATTGCCTAGTTCCCAAGAAATGTTATAATTCTTGGAAGAGCAGTAGTCCAGGAGTAACTGAGCGTTGGAACTGTCCCAGTGCATATCTGCAGTTCGTAGTAATGCATTTAGACCAAAGATCAAGTTCAGTCCTGAGCAACTGGCAAAAGTGTACAACATATCCACGGAGTGTTCTAAAAGAAAAATGTTGCCATTTCATGGTTAGGTCAGCACTTGAATGTCAAAGTGATGAAGGCTTCCAGATTTGCTCCTCATAATGAATTACTATTTCTGTAGTTAAATGGAAGGAATTCTAGTCCTAATGAGTGCTTATAATTATGAATAGGAGTCCAAAAAAATTGGACTAAAAAAAAGCCAATATGACTTTGTTTGCTTTAGCTGCTGAATCAAGTCCATGGAAGGTACCAGAGGCTTTGGTCTGACACACGGGTTTTGCTCAAGTGACCTCAGGTGAACTGGGGAAACTCAGGGCTCAGCATGCACAGGCCAGACTTTTCATTAGTCAACACAAACCCCACTCTTCATAACCTAAAAATCTCCACTCACAAACTCAGTCACAAAATAACTTGGTAATTTTGATTAGCTTTATAAAATGTTGTTTGAAAAAATCATGTATATAATTATTAATCCAAAATATTAACAAATGGAATTTTACATTTAAAAAACTGGCTTAGGGCTCTAGGGACGTGGTTTCAAACTCAGTGCCAAGGTAGTGTTTTGTTGTTGTTCAGTCACTAAGTCGTGTCTGACTCTGTGACCCCATGCAGTGCAGCGTGCCAGGCTCCTCTGTCCTCCACTCTCCCCTGGAGTTTGAACAGATTCATGTCCATTGAGTCCGTGATGCTCTCTAACCACCTCAGCCTCTGTTGTCCCCATTTCCTTTGGCCTTAAGGCACCCTGAGGAGTGAATTCACTGGGACAGTTTAGAAGATAAATATACAGGACATTTGACATCAGTTAAATTTGAACTTCAGATAAATAATGAATAGTTTTTGGTATATGTCAAATACAACATTTGAGAAAAACCTGCAGTAAGAAATGATTGTTTATTTGAAATTAAAATTTAACCAGGCAACTCGACTTACAAGGGTACTGTAGGATCTTTTAAATTTGCAAGGGAACACATCAACATCTGTTGGACATGATGAAAACTATTACTATTAGGTTGTTCGGACCTAACAGTTTAATTGAAAACTCTTAGGCATTTCTTTCGGGCTAGATGTGCTGTGAAAAAAAAATTACAGAGTCACTAAGGGATTATTAAAGCTTTGGAACTTTTGAACTCAGTTTTTTAACCATTAGCTAGCCTATAACCTCTTTCTGAGAGTGGCAACAGTGTATTTATTTTATTTACTTATTTATCTTTATTTTTGGCTGTGCTGGGTCGTTGCTGCTGCGCGGGCTGTTCTCCCGCTGAGGACAGTGGTGGCTCCCCTCCAGCTGTGGTACACTGGCTTCTCACTGCGGAACCTTCTCTTGTGGAGCTCGGGCTGTAGAGCTGACTCAGCAGTTGGTGCATGTGGACTTAATTGCTCCGTGGCATGTGGAATTTTCCCAGACCAGGGATTGAATTCCGTGTCTCCCACCTTCGCAGGCAGATTCTTTATCATTAATCCACCAGGGAAGCCTGGCAACAATTTTTGAGTGTCATCTTTAAATCAGTTAGTATCTGTAAAAATCTGGTGATCTTAATGTATATTTAGAGTTATCTATTAAACAGAAATTCACTCCTTTAGCTCATTTTCCTTTTTTTAAATTTCTATCTTTTCTGGCCATGTCCTGTGGGTTCCCTGACTAGGGATTGAACCTATACTCCTATATTGGGAGCTTGGACTCTTAACCATTTGACTACCAGGGAAGTCCCTCCCCTACTTTTAAAAAAATCTGTATCTGGCAAATCTACCCCCTTTCTCCTTAAAAGCGGTTTTGTCTTGATTTTATTTCTGAGTCTTCAGCCTGAACTACTTGGGTTACCATAGCAGTGAAACCATAGATTTAATACTGCCCATAATAGCTGAGGAGCAGTAATGACACTAGCAAGCTATTTTTGGTGTTTTTGATATTTGCTGTGTCACCCACTTCCACAAAACTACTGCCTATCATCAAGGACTTACAGACATCAGGGGCTGAAAAGTTCTCTGAATCGTGTAGCTTCTTCCTGGGCTCTTAGGGCTGCAGTGGAGGACCGCGTGGGCCTTTATGGTCTTTATGGAGTCCTCCCCAAGTGTGGCAACATCTATGAGCTTCTTAGATATTTATTCCTGCAGTGAGTTGGTGCCCATCCTCGTTTTTCTATGCGGAAACTGACACCCAAAGAAATAAAGAGCTTTGCCCAATATCACAGAGCTATTTGGTGGCAGTGCCACATTACTAGAGCCTGTTATAAAGGGCCTCTGACTGTCATGGTCACAGCTGTATTTTACACATGACAACCTCATGCGGCGAGTTGACTCACTGGAAAAGACTCTGATGCTGGGAGGGATTGGGGGCAGGAGGAGAAGGGGACGACAGAGAATGAGATGGTTGGATGGCATCACTGACTCGATGGACGTGAGTTTGAGTGAACTTTGGGAGTTGGTGATGGACAGGGAGGCCTGGCGTGCTGTGATTCATGGGGTCGCGGAGAGTCGGACACGACTGAACTGACTGAACTGAACTGATAGCAAATCAAGTTGAGAACGTGTCCTCAATCAAGAATCACATATCTGAGTTTGGGCCTTACCCTCCCACTTACAGACTGAATCATCAGCGATGACCCTTCAACCTGCATGAGCCTCAGGTACTGATCTACACACCTGGAACTAGTACCATCATCCATCTACCTCACAGAACCAAGCTGAAACAGCACATGGGAAAACCCTTTGTAAACCATAGAAAAACTCTTATAGATGTAAAGCACTGTTATTGCCTAGAACCACAGCAAAGCTTACAGCATTTTCAAGAAACCTAGAATGTTTACATTTTTGAGTATTTACTCAGTTCATACCTTACTCTTCCTCTGTCTCCTCATTTTTCCAAATATACTTTAAGTAGCTTCAAATTCTATAGCAGACTGATGCTAAAGCTGAAACTGCAATACTTTGGCCACCTCATGCGACGAGCTGACTCATTGGAAAAGACTCTGATGCTGGGAAAGGTTGGGGGTGGGAGGAGAAGGGGACGACCGAGAATGAGATGGCTGGATGGCATCACCGACTCTCTGGACATGAGTTTGAGTGAACTCCAGGAGTTGGTGATAGATAGGGAGGCCTGGCGTGCTGTGATTCATGGGATCGCGGAGAGTCGGACATGACTGAGCGACTGAACTGAACTGAACATCTCCTAGGATGAGGGCTGTATCTTACAGAGTTCAAATCCACTCTTGACGAATAAAACTGCAGGACTTCTCTGGTGGTCCATTGGTTAAGAATCTGCCTGCCAATGCAGGAGACACAGGTTTGATCCCTGGTCAGGCAAGATCCCACACGCCGAGGTGCAACCAAGCCCATGTACCGTAACTATTGAGTCTGTGCTCTAGAGCCTGTGAGCCTAGACTAGCGAGCCCCTGCACCACAAGTGCTGGAGCCCTCGTACCGAGAGACTGTGCTCCCCACAAGAGAAACCTCTGCAATGAAAGGCCCTCGCACTGCAACTAGAGAAAGCTCTAGTAGAGTGACAAAGACACACAGCAGCCAAAAATCATTAAATAAAAAAAAACACCAAGTGGCAGGATGGGGGTGGGAGGGTTGTGGGGGATGGGGTGAATTAGGAGATTGAAATTGACATATAGACACTATTGATACTTTGTATAACATAGATAACTAATGAGAAAATACTGTATAGCTCAGGGAACTGGACTCAGGGCTCTACGGTACAGTTACCTACATGGGAAGGAAATCCAAAAAAGAAGGCATATATGTATATGCATAGCTGATTCACTGTGCTGTACAGCAGAAACTAATACATGGCAAAGCAACTACACTTCAATAAAAATTAATTTTAAAAATAAAATAAAACTCACCCAACCTACTCCCTCCTCAAAATAAGAATAAGAAAACTCATAGTTAATTATCCAATTCCCAGTCATTATCCAGTCTCTTATCTCTCACTGTCTGAGAGGGTAGAAAACTCCCCGGAACCAAGATAATCTAAATGAACCATTAAACATAGGCACTGACTATTGTACCATTTCCATTTATGTAAGTGTGTCCAGCATCCAGTCTGGGAGTGGAACAATGAGGAAGGAAGATGGAGAAGAAAGAAAACAATTAGCTCATTAAATATGACTATGTTAATAAAGGAATCCTCCTTTCTGGAGTCACACCCACAATTACACCTGTAACACTGCTTCCTTTTCCTGCCCAGACAGGTTTACAATGTGAATTTATATTCTCATGACAAACGTTGTTGTCATCTCCTACTTAAGTGAAACACAGCATCTGATGTGTCCTGTAGTTAGAAAACTTACCTAGAGCTTCTAGGACACCTGTTCCAAAGGGATAGGCCATTAACCAAGCAAAGAACACAACAGACTTTTGCTGCCTCTTCCATCATATGATTCACTCTCAGTTACTCAGAAATTACCAGCCTTGGCCATGGATGCAGAACCAAGTGTGGCAACATCTATGAGCTTCTTAGATACTTATTCCTGCAATGAGTTGGTGCCCAGACCAAACGCAGTAAATTTTCTATCTATGTGTTTCTAAGACATGCAGATTAAAACAGAAAATTTCAACTCCGAAGTCAAAATATTTCCAAACACAATTAACTATCTGTAGTATTTGTCATACACTGTAGCATTGCCAACAGGGTGGCTGGGATTATACTGACCCAGAAACACAGTTACTGAAAGAAGGACTTTCCCCTGGTGTAGAAACTAGGAAGGCCCAAGTTCCAGAGGCAGGGAAAAGATGTTGAAAACCTATCATTTTGGTTCTAAAAAGATCGTGCGAGGCAGCAAACATTTTTAAAGAAAAATTTAAGGTAAATTGGAATACGTTTAAGATGACCAAGAAAAAATGTGTGACTCTATATGCCTAATACCATGGCATCTTCTCATGCTGCTGCTGCTGCTGCTAAGTCACTCCAGTCGTGTCCGACTCTGTGCGACCCCATAGATGGCAGCCCACCAGGCTCCCCCATCCCTGGGATTCTCCAGGCAAGAACACTGGAGTGGGTTGCCGTTTCCTTCTCCAATGTGTGAAAGTGAAAAGTGAAAGTGAAGTCACTTAGTCGTGTCCGACCCTTAGCGACCCCATGGACTGCAGCCTACTAGGCTCCTCCATCCATGGGATTTTCCAGACAAGAGTACTGGAGTGGCTTGCCATTGCCTTCTCCGGGCATCTTCTCCTAGCAGACCTATATCAGATGATTTATTACAAATGAGACCTTACTGCTGTGGGCCTCTTGGACTTCTGTCATTCCTTTAATGGGATCTGAGAAGGCCCTGTTATGCCAAATTTTGTTCAACCGTGGATCATATTATTTTTTTAATCTTTTTTTTAATTTAATATATTTTATCTTTTGGCCACACCATGTGGCATGTGGGATCTTACTTTCCCAACTAGGGATCAAACCAATACTAGCTCCATCGGAAATACAGAATCTTAACTTCAGGACTGCCAGGGAAGTCCCATAGATCATATCAGTAAAGGATTAGAGTATTTCCCCCACAGTCCTCTGCTTCAAAAGGCAAAAAATAATTTAGAGGACTACATTTTCTATTAGCATATAACCTATTTTCTGATTTCTTCTATGTTACTTTCCTCCTGTACCTTATACATGAAAAATATTTTTAAAAATTCATTGGATACACAGGAATTCAGATAGTTTATAGTAAAATATTACAAAGAAATAACTTAGTGTCAAATATACTCTTAGAAATGTTGAGTAGCCCAGTTTAACTTCAGTTCGGTTCAGTTCAGTCGCTCAGTCATTTCCAACTCTTTGTGACCCCATGAACCGCAGCACGCCCGGCCTCCCTGTCCATCACCAACTCCCGGAGTCCACACAAACGCATGTCCATCGAGTCAGTGATGCAATCCAACCATCTCATCCTCTGTTGTCCCCTTCTTCTCAGGCCCTCAATCTTTCCCAGCATCAGGGTCTTTTCCAATGAGTCAGCTCTTCGCATGAGGTGGCCAAAGTATTGGAGTTTCAGCTTTAGCATCAGTCCTTCCAATGAACACCCAGGACTGATTTCCTTTAGAATGAACTGGTTGGATTTCCTTGCAGTCCAAGGGTCTCTCAAGAGTCTTCTCCAGCACCACAGTTCAAATGCAGCAATTCTTTGGCGATCAGCTTTCTTCACAGTCCAACTCTCACATTCATACAAGACCACTGGAAAAACCATAGCCTTGACTAGATGGACCTTTGTTGGCAAAGTAATGTCTCTGCTTTTTAATATACTATCAAGGTTGGTCATAACTTTCCTACCAAGGAGTAAGCGTCTTTTAATTTCATGGCTGCAATCAGCATCTGCAGTGATTTTGGAGCCCAGAAAAGTAAAGTCAGCCACTGTTTCCACTGTTTCCCCATCCATTTGCCATGAAGTGATGGGACCAGATGCCATGATCTTAGTTTTCTGAATGTTGAGCTTTAAGCCAACTTTTTCACTCTCCTCTCTCACTTTCATCAAGAGGCTCTTTAGTTCCTCTTCACTTTCTGCCATAAGGGTGGTGTCATCTGCATATCTGAGGTTATTGATATTTCTCCCGGCAATCTTGATTCCAGTGTGTGCTTCATTCAGCCCAGCGTTTCTCATGATGTACTCTGCATATAAGTTAAATAAGCAGGGGGACAATATACAGCCTTGACGTACTCCTTTTCCTATTTGGAACCAGTCTGTTGTTCCATGTCCAGTCCTAACTGTTGCTTCCTGACCTGCATACAGGTTTCTCAAGAGGCAGGTCAGGTGGTCTGGTATGCCCATCTCTTTCAGAATTTTCCACAGTTTATTGTGATCCACACAGTCAAAGGCTTTGGCATAGTCAATAAAGCATAAATAGACGTTTTTCTGGAACTCTCTCGCTTTCTTGATGATCCAGCAGATGTTGGCAATTTGATCTCTGGTGCCTCTGCCTTTTCTAAAACCAGCTTGAACATCTGAAAGTTCACAGTTCATGTATTGGTGAAGCCTGGTTTGTAGAATTATAAGCATTACTTAACTAGCGTGTGAGATGAGTGCAATTGTGCGGTACTTCGAGCATTCTTTGGCGTAGACTTTCTTTGGGACTGGACTGAAAACTGACCTTTGCTAGTCCTGTGGTCACTGCTGAGTTTTCCAAATTTGCTGGCATATTGAGTGCAGCACCTTCACAGCATTATCTTTCAGGATTTGAAATAGCTCAACTGGAATTCCATCATCTCCACTAGCTTTGTTCGTAGTGATGCTTCCTAAGGCCCACTTGACTTCACATTCCAGGATGTCTGGCTCTAGGTGAGTGATCAACACCATTGTGATTATCTGGGTTGTGAAGATCCTTTTTGTACAGTTCTTCTGTGTATTCTTGCCACCTCTTCTTAATATCTTCTGCTTCTGTTAGGTCCATACCATTTCTGTCCTTTATTGAGCCCATCTTTGCATGAAATGTTCCCTTGGTATCTCTAATTTTCTTGAAGAGATCTCTAGTCTTTCCCATTCTGTTGTTTTCCTCTATTTCTTTGCATTGATCACTGAGGAAGGCTTTCTTATCTTTCCTTGCTATTCTTTGGAACTCTGCATTCAAATGGGTATATCTTTCCTTTTCTCCTTTGCTTTTCGCTTCTCTTCTTTTCACAGCTATTTGTAAGGCCTCCTCAGACAGCCATTTTGCTTTTTTGCATTTCTTTTTCTTGGGGGTGGTCTTGATTCCTGTCTCCTGTACAATGTCATGAAACTCCATCCATAGTTCATCAGGCACTGTCTATCAGATCTAGTCCCTTAAATCTATTTCTCACTTCCACTGTATAGTCATAACGGATTTGATTTAGGCCATACCTGAATGGTCTAGTGGTTTTCTGCACTTTCCTCAATTTAAGTCTGAATTTGGCATAAAGGAGTTCATGATCTGAGCCACAGTCAGCTACTGGTCTTGTTTTTGCTAACCGTATAGAGCTTCTCCATCTTTGGCTGCAAAGAATATAATCAATCTGATTTCGGTGTCGACCATCTGGTGATGTCCATGTGTAGAGTCTTCTCAAGATCATTTATTTTTCAGAAGTCAAAAGAAGGTAGTTGTAGAGTATCTACACAGGACATTTTCTTAACTGAGATCTGGGGCATCATTCCTTCAGTTCAGTTCAGTTCAGTTCAGTCGCTCAGTCATGTCTGACTGTTTGTGACCCCATGAATCACAGCACGCCAGGCCTCCCTGTCCATCACCAACTCCCGGAGTTCACTCGAACTCATGTCCATCGAGTCAGTGATGCCATCCAGCCATCTCATTCTCTGTCGTCCCCATCTCCTCCCACCCTCAACCTAGATAGCATATTAAAAAGCAGAGACATTACTTTGCCAACCAAGGTCCGTCTAGTCAAGGCTATGGTTTTTCCCGTGGTCATGTATGGATGTGAGAGTTGGACTGTGAAGAAAGCTGATCGCCGAAGAATTGATGCTTTTGAACTGTGGTGCTGGAGAAGACTCTTGAGAGTCCCTTGGACTGCAAGGAGATCCAACCAGTCCATTCTAAAGGAGATCAATCCTGGGTGTTCATTGGAAGGACTGATGCTAAAGCTGAAACTCCAATACTTTGGCCACCTCATGCGATGAGTTGACTCACTGGGGCATCATTCCTTAGTTGGGCATAAAGCATCAACTTTCAGATAAAAATATATTTTACAGTTAGATAAGAATTGCTTGTTTGTTTTGGAGACCTGTTTAACAACATCAGGTGGCGAAGTGGTAAAGAATCTGCCTGCCAGTGTAGGAGATTCCAGAGACATGTGTTTGATTCCTGGGTTGGGAAGATGCCCTGGTTTAGGAATGACAACCTGCTCCAGTATTCTTACCTGGAGAATTCCACGGATGGAGGAGCCTGGCAGGCTACAGTCCATGCGGTTGCAAAGAGTCAGACACGACTGAGCACATAGCACACCCACACACACACGTGACAACATCATCCTATTTAAACACTGGACAACTGTTTCCACGAATGGAAATAAACTCCTGGTTAGCTTAGCTAGTTCTGTGTTTTCAAAGCCATGCAGGAAAGAAAATAAGAAAGCTGCCCTGCCAGTGATACACAGTTCATCAGAGGGGCTGCTTCTGAGAGGGGAAACAGAAAGGACAATGAGGTGTGAATGATTTCACATTTTACTCTTCACACTTTTGTATTTTACTTTTTCTCAAGGAACGTATTCATGTCTTCCTTGACTTCCTAATTCAGTTAAGGTCATTAGCTTGTGAATGGATGATTCTTTTTTTAAATTATTGCTTTACAATATTGTGTTAGTTTCCGCTGTACAGCAAAGTGAATCAGCTATACGTATCCATATACTCCCTCTTTCTTGAATTTCCTTCCCATTTAGGTCACTACAGAGCACTGCGTAGAGTTCCCTGAGCTATACAGTAGGTTCTCATTAGTTATCTATTTAGAAAAACAGTATGCATGTATGCATGTGTGCTAAATTGCTTCAGTTGTGACCAACTCTTTGCGACCCTATGGTCTACTGCCCACCAGGATCCTCTGTCCAAAGGATTCTCCAGGCAAGAACCCTGGAGTGGGTTGCCATGCTCTCCTCCAGGGGATCTTCCCGACCCAGGGATCGAACCTGAGTCTCTTATGTCTTGCATTGGCAGAAATGTTCTTTACCACTAGCACCACCTGGGAAGCCTAGAAAAATGGTATAGATGATCTCATTTGCAAAGCTGAAATCGAGGTACAGATGTAGAGAACAAATATATGGAGAGCAAGAGGGGAAAGCTGGGGGGGGGGTGGGATGAACTGAGAGATTGGGATTGATATATATACAAACTATCAATACTACGGATAAAATAGAATGAATGACTCCCTGGCTAGTAGGCAAAGTCAGGTGAAGAAAACAGAAACTTGGGGTTCAAGATTGTTCACTAACTCTTGTTAACATTTGAGGATTATGCAGCTTTCCATGACTGCTATACGGGCTTCTTAAATTTTAGTCCAAATTCAAGCCATCCAAACATTTCGGGGGCTGAGACACCACCAGGGTACCTTTCATTTCTTACTTGAGTAGGTACTGTTTTTGAACTTTTTCCGATACTGTTCTCTGAGCACCACTTGCTCCTGGAAGGGCCATTCCAACCTCAGCTTCTTCTCCACATCAGAAGGGATGGATCCGGATTTGCAAATATCTGCAAATGGAATGAATAATTCAGAGAATCTACTTTTACAATGATAAAGTTGAAATCCCATATGCTTATTTACCTAGCTATATATGTGAACTAAAGCAGGATAAGCTGAGTTTCTGGTTTTGCGGTCTAAGATCAGAGAAAGATGTATTCTGTTATATATGTCAAATTTGCTGCTTGACCAATCACCACACACAAAAAAAAAAACAGCCAAAGGGCATGTTTCCTAAGAAACACCGCACACATACTGGACACAGATACCCTGCACATAACTTCAAGTTATTTATCAATTCAGGAGGCTCCTCCGAAACTTGAAATTACTAGAAAACCCCCTTGGAAGACAAAACATTGTTTAGTTCTCTTAAAGTTCACTTTCAAAATACATAGCAATTTGCTTTGCATGGACTATATCTGCTTTATGGCAATCTCCTCTTGCCAAAATGGTAGGACAGGGAATGCTGACTTATATTCCTTCATATCTGGTATCATCAAAGCTCCCGAGACCACAGCGTGTGTACTTGGACAAATTCACCCCATCCTGTCCGGCAGGACAGTACTTGTCATACTTCTTTATCACAAGCTCGGGCTGCCAGGACTGGCTGGCCCCCTGTGACTTCCTTTCTCAGAAGCTTCACATACTGGCTTCCTGACAGCGGGTGCCTCATCCATCCTGTGTTCATAAAGAGGATGTTTCAGAAAGTGTTGGTCGCTCAGTCAGGTCTGACACTGTGACCCCATGGACTGTAGTCCACCAGGCTCCTCGGTCCAAGGAATTCTCCAGGGAAAAATACTGGAGTGGGTTGTTGTTCAGTCACTAAGTCGTGTCCAACTCTTAGAGACCCCATGGACTGCAGCATGCCAGACTTCCCTATCCTTCACCATCTCCCGGAGCTTGCTCAAACTCATGTCCATTGAGTCAGTGATGCCATCCAACCATTTCACCCTCTGTTGTCCCCTTCTCCTCCTCCCTTTAATCTATATCCCTACCATAGTTTGGCCTCAGGCTGAACTACAGGGAAGGAACACAGCCCCACCCATTGGCAGAAAATTGGATTCAAGATTTATTGAGCATGGCCCGGCCCATCAGAACAAGACCCAGTTTTCCCCACAGTCAGTCCTTCCCATCAAGAAACTTCCACAAGACTTTTATCCTCATCCATCAGAGGGCAGACAGAATGAAAACTACTGGAGTGGGTAGCCATTCCCTTTTCGCGGGGATCTTCCTGACTCAGGGATTAAACCTGGGTCTCCTGCATTGCAGGCAGATTCTTTACAGTCTGAGCCACCAGGGAAGTCCCTCATAAAGGATGTTTCAGAAGCACATGGATAATCCCAGTGATCCTCTCTCCCCCACCAGGATGAAGAAAACTGATGAATGAAGGGCAGTCTCCTATGTAAACTTCTGAGAACTTCAAAACGCATATGACTGACTGGGGAGAAAAGGCCAGGTCTAAACATATTCCAATGTGTTATTCCAGGAAAACCCTCCTGCTTTTGTTGATTTTTTCTAATTACTATTCTATCAACTTTGGCCCAGTTATTGATTAACTGTTCTAAACACTTCCTAACTACAAAAAAATGCAATATATAAAACAGCAAACTACTGTTCATTAATATATGCTGCTGCTAAGTCACTTCAGTCGTGTCCGACTCTGTGCGACCCCATAGACGGCAGCCCACCAGGCTCCCCCGTCCCTGGGATTCTCCAGGCAAGAACACTGGAGTGGGTTGCCATTTCCTTCTCCAATGTGTGAAAGTGAAAAGTGAAAGTGAAGTCGCTCAGTCATGTCTGCCTCCTAGCGACCCCATGGACTGCAGCCTGCCAGGCTCCTCCGCCCATGGGATTTTCTAGGCAAGAGTACTGGAGTGGCTTGCCATTGCCTTCTCTGGTTCATTAATATAGACATAACACATTATTGTAATTCAGATGTATATGGTATTTTCAATAATTGTTAAGATACTAATTTAACTTCCATTTGATGTCTGTATAGCACTTATGAAAGACACAGGGCAAATCCTCATGGTGCCTTAGCTTGTTTCTCAGATGAAGCCCACAGACTCCTAATATTTAGAATCACAAGGAGGAGCTTGTTCAACTTGTAATCTAAGGTTGGCGCCCAGGAAATATTCAAATATTCAGACTCCCCCTGGGTGACTGTGTATAGTCAATAAAGTCTGAGAACCACTGCCCAACAAATCAAGCCTTAAAATACATTCTTAGAGGCAGAGCATATCTCCACATCCCCTTATTACACCTTTCATCCACATTTTCCAGAATAAATGAGTTTCAATCAGTGCTGTCTCTTCAGCAGGGAATACTCTCTGTTTTGGTGCATTTCTTCCCACAGGTTCTTCTAGGCAGCTCTGCCCTTTAGCTATAATCTTTTTTCTGTATACAGCACAATTAACTCTCTTAAGGGCTTCCCTGGTGGCTCAGATGGTAAAGAATTCTCCCACAACGCTGGAGACCTGGGTTTGATCCCTGGGTGGGGAAGATCTCCTGGAGGGCTACAGTCAACAGGGTAGCAAAGAGTCAAACAAGACTGAGCGAGTAACACTAACTCTCAAAGCCGTGTCCAGCACCTTCCCCATGCCCCAGGTCTCACATTCCTGAGAACATCAAGGGGAGGAAGCCTGCCCACTGTTTCCCCCTTTTGTGTAGGCACCCCCACAGTTCCACCGGGAACCCTTCATCTCTTATCAGTTGGTGATGTGACAAACAGCTCTTCTCAGAATGCTCGTGACCGACTCAAGCGAATTCAAATAAATGGGTAATCTTTAAAAATTTTCACCCTGGTTGACTTGAGATAGCCAGTAACTTCTCTCTTCAAAGGCTGGTTCCTTCTCGGGGTCAAAAATGAGAAAGTCTGCCTTGTTGCCACCAAATCTTAGGTATGCAGGAGACAAACCTCTGGCCAAGGTACGAAGCTTTGAAGAACTGTTATGAAGACAAGCAAGAAATTAAAATTATTTTTTTTTCCGAGACAATGACGTCTACACATTGACTCCCTTCTCTCTTGGTAGACCCATTTTCTGACATCTAGCTGTAAGGGTGCTGGAGAGAGGTCATATCACAAATGGGGCATCATCTCACTTGGAATCTTCCAAATTGCAAGGCTGTTCTTACAGGCATCTGAAGGCAACTGGGAGTGCTGACTCAGCCAAGAGCTTATATTTTGACCTGACTAGCAGGATAGTGTTTAGTGCGTTCAGAGAATTCATAATCTTTGGTGACTGATGGAGGAAAAGAGGTAAGAGAGTGGAAACTACAGGAAAGATGACTCTGTGTTTCTTTGAAAAATATATTGTCTTCAAAAATTTATGTTCCCAGAGAAGTTCATAAATGACTTACGAATCCTTCTCCTCTCCCTCACCAACCTCCACCTCCACCCCAAGGAAAACCATCCTTTTCAATTTAAGTCAAATGACTTAGAATGGTGTAAGATTCTAATTCCTATCCATCAAGAACACTTCCAATTCAAGCAATTCTAAATGCATACGTCATCAAGCCAAAAATGCTCCTGTTAGGTGCTCAGAATGGTACAGAATGTTATAGAACCGAATTCAAATGATTTATAATCCATTCTCTCAGAAAGATGAAGATGTCATGAATACTTAGTGAACAAAACTAAGAAAACAGAAGATGCAGGTAAGAGGAACAAGCTGCCATGTATTTCTGAAGCCTCATATATGGGATCCTGGCCACCATGCTCTCTGGAAAGCTCTTAAAACACTGACTGATGCTGTGTGTTCTCATAATGGCCCAGTTAATTAGTTTACATGTGGGTTTGTTTCAGATTGGAAAATCAGGCCACAGAACTATCTAATTGCCAATATTTCTTGACATCCTGTTCCCCCTTCCTACAGTTTAGTTTCATTTGGGTTCGTAGCAAAGAGGAAATGACTTTCTTCCGAATCCTTACTTGGTCCGAGCTAAATTTCCATTTGTTTTCAAGAGGTTCTGAGGATTTCCTGGCAGATGTCACTGTTCCCCAAGTTCTCTGGTGCTGTCGGGGATTTCAATCAATTCCACATTGATAACATCCCTGAATGAATCTCACTGTGTGCTTCATCTTCTTGTGCCAGGACCCACCGTAGGTTCAGGGACCCTCAAAAACACTTCAAGTTCTTGTAAGATGCTCAAGGTGTGGCTTGAGCCTAGAGACAGGGGGAAGGGAGGTGCTGGGAGAGGACAGACTGGAGAGGCAGGCAGGACCATCTCATGGATGGCTGGTGAGCTGCCATGTCCTGGAAGGAGTTCCACTTTATAAGATGGTGGCCATAGGAGGATTTAAAGCAATGGAGTGACTGCACCAGACTTTTGTTTTGGAAAAGAATACCAGGCTGCCATGTAAATCACTGAGTAGAGGGACCAAGACTGTGGTCATGTTAATAGTGAAAGAAAGTGATGGGCTGAGGCCAGGTAACAACAGTGGGGATGGAGAGAGGTGGACAAATTCAAGACGCAAGTGGAGATAGAAATACTAGTGTGCACGCATGCTCAGTCATGTCTGACTCTGTGACCCCACAGGCTGGAGTCTGCCAGGCTCCTCTGTCCACGGAATTTTCCCAGCAAGAATACTGGAGTGGGTTGCCATTTCCTCCTCCAGGGGATCTTCCCCACCCAGGAATTGAAACTGCACCTCATGCATTGGCAGGCAGATTCTTTACCACTGAGCTACCTGGGAAACCCAGAAATACTAGCTTGAGTATGTAATGGAATGTTGGAGAAGAATCCAAGATTACTCCTGGCAAGCATCTTGGAAGATGGTAATATCATTTGATGAGATGAAAAATAAGTAGGCGTTAGACTGGAGACAGGGATGAAGGCAGGCATGGGGCTCCATGTGGGAAGATGCCAGTGGTGCACCAATAACCATTTCCATCAGGCCCCTGGCCACGTGTGTCTGGAGCTCAGAAGATACACAAAGGGGAAGTGTACAGTGGTGAGTTCTCAGTCTAGAAGTCAGTCAGTGCTTAGTGTCAACCACCAGTGTGGTTCCCCTTTTGTTGCTGTTCAGTCACTCAGTCATGTCTGACTCTGCAACACACCAGGCTTCCTTGTCCCTCACTATCTCCTGGAGTTTGCTCAAACTCATGTCCATTGAGATGCCATCCAACTATCTCATCCTCTGTTTTCCCCTTCTCCTCCTGCCATCAATCTTTCCCAGAATAGGGGTCTTTTCTAATGAGTCCGCTCTTCTCATCAGGTGGCCAAAGTCTTAAGCAATTGAGACAGGAGAGCAACTGAAATGGTGCTCTCTGGGAAATAAAGGGAACATGAGTGCAGGCAGGAGCTGCAGGAGCTCAAGGCAGGTGTCTGTGTACCGCCTGCTTCTGAACTCGGATCACCAGAGCCTGGCTCCCGGAAGGGGTGGCTGCACCCCCTCAGGTCACTCTCGACCACATTACTCTGACTTTGTTTTCTTCCGAGCATCCACCAGTCCCTGAAATTAGCTCGCTATTGCATTTCTATGCAGGTCAGGAAGCAACAGTTAGAACTGGACATGGAACAACAGATTGGTTCCAAATAGGAAAAGGAGTACGTCAAGGTTGTATATTGTCCCTCTGCTTATTTAACTTATATGCAGAGTACATCATGAGGAACGCTAGGCTGGAGGAAGCACAAGGTGGAATCAAGATTGCTGGGAGAAATATCAATAACCTCAGTTATGCAGATGACACCACCCTTATGGCAGAAAGTGAAGAGGAACTAAAAAGCCTCTTGAGGAAAGTGAAAGAGGAGAGTGAAAAGGTTGGCTTGAAGCTCAATATTCAGAAAACAAAGATCATGGCATCTGGTCCCATCACTTCATGGGAAATAGATGGAGAAACAGTGGAAACAGTGTCAGACTTTATTTTTTGGGGCTCCAAAATCACTGCGGATGCTGATTGCAGCCAGGAAATTAAAAGACGCTTACTCCTTGGAAGGAAAGTTATGACCAACCTAGATAGCATATTAAAAAGCAGAGACATTGCTTTGCCAACTAAGGTCTGTTTAGTCAAGGCTATGGTTTTTCCCGTGGTCATGTATGGATGTGAGAGTTGGACTGCGAAGAAGGCTGATCGCCGAAGAATGGATGCTTTTGAACTGTGGTGCTGGAGAAGACTCTTGAGAGTCCCTTGGACTGCAAGGAGATCCAACCAGTCCATTCTAAAGGAGATCAGTCCTGGGTGTTCATTGGAAGGACTGATGCTAAAGCTGAAACTCCAATACTTTGGCCACCTCATGTGACGAGTTGACTCACTGGAAAAGACTGATGCTGGGAGGGATTGGGGGCAGGAGGAGAAGGGGAGGACAGAGAATGAGATGGCTGGATGGCATCACCGACTCAATGGACATGAGTTTGAGTGAACTCCGGGAGTTGGTGATGGACAGGGAGGCCTGGCGTGCTGTGATTCATGGGGTCGCAAAGAGTCAGACATGACTGAGCGACTGAACTGAACTGAACTGATTGTGTTTCCTTGGTTTACTATCTATCCCCACTCCCACCTTGAGCTAAAGTCTGTGAAAGAAGGGACTCTGTCTGGATCATCAGAATCTCCTCAGCACCCAGATGAGAACCTAGACAAGTACCTGGCACACAGCTGGTGCTTAATAAAGTTCATATTCTTGCCTGGGGAATCCCATGGACAGAGGAGCCTGGTGGGCTACAGTCCATAGGGTCTCAATGAGTCGGACACAACTGAAGTGACTCAGCAAGCACACCCAAGTTCATGAACAATTGAGTCCAGCTTGACAATAGGGCATGAGGGGTCAGACATAGACCGTTTCCTGAACAAAATTAAAGCCCAATTCTATGCCTTCTGCCAAGTAAATGAAATCACATGTTTCAGAGTATTGTATCAAGGACCTTTTTGTCTGTCTCCTTTGCAATGGAATCTTTTCTTGTTTGGAGAAACAATATTGATGTTCTCTGACAAAAGCCAGATTTAAAACACCTGCAAGCTTGTCCTAAAAACAAAACCAAACAAAGGTACAGTATTTCTATCAGACATGGAAAAAAGAAAGGAGGAAAATAATTCACCACCACCACCCAATGACATGGAAATAACCAAGAACACACGAAAGCTGTGGCAGGTATTGCGTTTCTGAAACAGTTCGTTAGTGGAAAGAAACGTCTGCAGATATTTTTATTTTACTGTATGTGTAAAAATAAGTTGCTTATCTCTGACACAAAAGCGGAGGTATGTGGGAGCCACCCTGCACTGGCTGGTACCAGCTTGTGAGAGCCAACTTTTATGTTTTGAGAACCAGTGTTTAACCGTTGGCAGTTTGAAATCAGCCGTGGCGGGGGTGTTTAAACTACAGAAATCAGAAAAAAACCATAAATCAGTCTCCTCTCCTCTCAGAGATCCAGTTTTGAAACACTGCTTGACACACTACTGCCTGAACAGCAAGTGATGGGAGTGAGGTGAAACCACTCAGGAGATGATATGAAGTAAAAGAAGGCCTCGGGGTTTCCCTGGTGGCCCAGCGGCTAAGACTCCATGCTCCCAATGCAGGGCGCCCGGGTTCGACCCTGAAGAGTTTGCATGCAGCAACTAAAGATCCTGCATGCTGCAACTAAGACCCAGCAAAGCCAAATAAATAAATAAATATAATAAAAAGCCAGAAGCCTGGGGAACAGCCCCACTGAGACAAGCCGGAGAAAGAGGTGGTGAGGAGCCTTAGAGCAGTGGGGGAAACCGCCAGACATGGCAGGGACACCGATCTGAGGGGATGAGAAAATATTTCAGTTGTCACTCTTGCCAAATGCTTCTGGGAGACTGAATTGGTTTGCTAGGGCTGTAGTCCCAAAGCACCGCAAACTGGGTGGCTTGAACAATGAAAATGTGTTGTCTTATAGCTCTGGAGGCTAGAAGTTTGAAATCAAGATGTTGGCAAGGGCACGCTCCTCCTGCAGGTGCTGGGGGAGAATCTAATGCAGGCCTTTCTCCCAGCTTCTGGAAGCTTCTCAGAGCAGTACAGCTCCAAGTACACACAGTGTACTCCGTGTGTGCATGTCTGTCTCCAAATTCCCCCTTTTTATAAGGTCATCAGTCATATTGAATGGGGACCCGCGCCATTCCCATATGACCAATTCTTAACTAATTATGTCTGTGTGTGTGCATGCTCAATTGCTTCGTTTGTGTCTGACTCTTAGCGACCCTACTAGCCTCCTCTGTCCACGGAAATACTGGAGTGGGTTGCCATTTCCTTCTCCTGGGGATCTCCCCAACCCAGGGATCAAACCTGCATCTCCTGCATTGGCAGGCAGATTCTTTACTTCTGAGCCACCAGGGAAGCCCCATGGTTAAAAGAGTATGCTTTATATGACTTTTACTACCAAAAAAAAAAAAAACTTGAAAAAGTAAGGTCACTGATGATGTTTGAGAGATTGGATTTTTGACTCGATGATGGGGTCATCCTGCAGGTAGAACACGGAAAGCACTAGCAGTAGAAAGGCTGCAAACAGAAGAAAGAGAGCAGTGACTGCAGAGGTGCTTGAGAAGGGAAAGACTTGATTTTCTATGCTAAGAAGGATCCAATAATAAGGGAGAGGTAAAAGACACAGGAGAGAGAAGAGATGAGTGCTAGAGCAAAGTCCTCCCCTCCTTGGGGAGGCAGGAGTGGACTGAAGCAACAGTAGAGCTAGAAGAACTGGCTTGAGAAGAGAGAAAGGAAGAAAGCTAGACACACCCATGCTATACCTGTTCCTGTCTGAAAGTGAAAGTCGCTCAGTCGTGTCCGATTCTTTGTGACCCCCATGGACTATGCAGTCCATGGAATTCTCCAGGCCAGAATACTGGAGTGGGTAGCCTTTCTCTTCTCCAGGGGATCTTCCCAACCCAGGGATCGAACCCAGGTCACCTGAATTGCAGGTGGATTCTCTACCAGCTGAACCACAAGGGAAGTCCAAGAATACTGGAGTGGGTAGCCTATCCCTTCTCCAGCAGATCTTCCCGACCCAGGAATCAAACCGGGGGTCTCCTGAATTGCAGGTGGATTCTTTACCAACTGAGCTATGGGAAGCCCAAGTTCCTGTCTAGTGATTTCATTTTCTCTGGGAATGAGAAATGTGGTCATAGGTTAAGAGTGATGAGTTGGAGGTGGGATCAGAGATTCGAAGGAAGTGGAGAATGAGACAGGCAGGGAAACAGAGCATGAAGGAGTAGCATTAAAGACCAAGTTAGTCTGGGGGCTTCCCTGGTTGGTTCAGTGGTAAAGAATCCACCTGCCAATGCAGGAGACACATGTTTGATTCCTAATTGGGAAAGATTTCACATGCCACAGAACAACTAAGCCACAACTATTAAGCCTGTGCTCTAGAGCCTGGGAGCTACAACTACTGAAGCCCATGCGCCCTAGAGCCTGTTCTCTGCACCAAGAGAAACCACCACAATGAAAAGCCTTCACACCACAACTAGAGAAAAATCAGTGCAGCAAGGAAGACCCAGCACAGCCATAAATAAATAAATTAAATTATAAAAAAACCTCAGCCACTTACTTAAAATTGTTTTTAAAAAAGAGCAATTAAATCTGGAGGCCAGGAATTTCCAATGCAGCATCAATCCATGTGGCTGGGAGATTCCCCTTTGCCCCTAAGAGTGTAATAGCCCAGCTACACAGGGTGTCCATTGAGACAGGAAGCAGAGGCAAATACCTGAAAGTGGTTTATTAATACACATTCATGATTAGATAATATTCATGATTAGATAATATTTTTCATTTCCAGACTTTATGACCACCTTTTAGATTTCCAAGAGGGAAAATATAGCTAGACTAAGCTAGGTTTGGGTTTTAGCAAGAAGAAAAATGAGACAGGAGTTTGGGGGTGTTATCATAAGAATGACTCATGGAATAAACCAAGAGGCTTAAATCAGATATGGAAGGAATATAAAAAGAAAGAGGCTATTCAAAGGTACTTAAAAAATAGTTGTACTGGGATCCACAGACGCAAAAAAACCTAACAGAGTGAGGAGTATAGTCCAAGAATAGAAGTTTTAAGAGATCAGATGTTGAAATGTTCTTAGCGATGGAAAGAGTCAAGCCACGGACATGGCATCAGGTGGCTGAAATGAAGCGGTGTGTCCTAGGAAACTGGCTCCCAACTCCCAGAAAACTGCCCTGTTTTTTTTTTTTTTTTTGCATTTAACAATTGCCATGATGTAAATATTCCCTTGGAAGGACTTATGCTAAAGCTGAAACTCCAATACTTTGGCCACCTCATGCGACGACTTGACTCACTGGAAAAGACTCTGATGCTGGGAGGGATTAGGGGTGGGAGGAGACGGGGACGACAGAGAATGAGATGGCTGGATGGCATCACCGACTCGATGGACATGAGTTTGGGTGAACTCCGGGAGTTGGTGATGGACAGGGAGGCCTGGCATGCTGTGGTTCATGGGGTCGCAGAGAGTTGGACACGACTAAGCGACTGAACTGAACTGAATTGAACTGAAATATTCCCTTCAGGGCTGATTTCAAGATAATGGTACTGATGTCACCAGATGTGGAGTTGGGAAGAAATGAACACATTTCACAAGCCAGTGGAAGCTGGTTCCAGTAAAACACTGAGTGAAGATTATTAGAAAATGCTGATGTGAAGAAACTGAAAGATAGTATTCAAGTGGACTTGAAGTCACCAAGGAAGGTGGTGCGGCGTGGGAGTGCAGAGGAAACTGAGATCAGTGCTGATCATCAGTAAGGAGGAGTAAGTAAGAAGGGAGTAGACACAGTGGCAAGGAGCAGACGAGGAGAGCCAGACATGGAGACAGTGAACCTCACACGGATCCGGACAGTCCTCTCCAACAGGTAGCAATTGTCCAAACTGAATGTTTTAGACATTTTGCGTAGATTATTTCACTTCATCCCCAAACAACCCAAAGAGGTAGGTGTCTTTATTACCCTCATTTTACAAACAAGGAACCTGAACAAAACGAGGCTAGGTCATCTGCCCAAGGTAACAGCCACTGGGGATTTGAACCACAGCAACTGGAATTCAAACCAGTGGGCAATGATCTAGAAGCTGCCCTGGGTAATGGGAAGGGGCTGCAGTGTTGGACAAGGCACAGCTTCTACTCTGGAGGGCTTCTCAGAGGAGAACTGGCATCTATTTCTCCACTTGGGTCTTCAGAGAAGGGCTCAGTTTGACCTAAGACAAAGAAGAGGCAGGAATTTTCTCCAAGGAGGATGGAGCAGGGCTACCAAGCAAAGGGCTCCAGGCTGCACAGTGAATGGTTTGGGAGGAAAGGGAATAGTGAGCGCTATTCAACCAGAGGGGAGTCTCAGGGGTCAAAACATATGAGCCTATGGCTTGTGACTGTCCTCAGTTGTTTTGTTGGCTGTGGTTCTTTCTTTCAGCAACAGGCACACGGAGTGAAGTGTTAGTCGCTCAGTCATGTCTGACTCTTGGCAACTCCATGGACTGGAACCCGCCAGGCTCCTCTGTCCATGGAATTCTCCAGGCAAGAATAATAGAGTGAGTTGCCATTCCCTTCTCCAGGGGATCTCCCCAACCCAGGGATAGAACCCAAGTTTCCTGCATTGCAGCAGATTCTTTACTGTCTGAGCCACAAGGGAAGCAAACATCAGTTATCCAAACATGCATTTGGCATTGTTGATAAGTGCTCTTCCCAAGATGAAAAGCAATTTTGTCAGTGAAGACAAAGGAACCTGATTATTGAAAGTTACAAATAATAAGTATTTGTCAAATTGGCAAAAGGAGGTGTCAGTTCAGTTCAGTTCAGTCGCTCAGTCGTGTCTGACTCTTTGTGACCCCATGAATCACAGCACACCAGGCCTCCCTGTCCATCACCAACTCCCGGAGTTCACTCAAACTCATGTCCATCGAGTCGGTGATGCCATCCAGCCATCTCATTCTCTGTCGTCCCTGTCTCCTCCCACCCCCAATCCCTCCCAGCATCAGACTCTTTTCCAGTGAGTCAACTCTTCGCATGAGGTGGCCAAAGTATTGGAGTTTCAGCTTTAGCATCAGTCCTTCCAATGAACACCCAGGATTGAGCTCCTTTAGAATGGACTGGTTGGATCTCCTTGCAGTACAAGAGACTCTCAAGAGTCTTCTCCAGCACCACAGTTCAAAAGCATCAATTCTTCGGTGATCAGCTTTCTTCACAGTCCAACTCTCACATCCATACATGACCACGGGAAAAACCATAGCCTTGACTAGACGGACCTTTGTTGGCAAAGTAATGTCTCTGCTTTTTAATATGCTATCTAGGTTGATCATAACTTTCCTTCCAAGGAGTAAGCGTCTTTTAATTTCCTGGCTGCAATCAGCATCTGCAGTGATTTTGGAGCCCCCCAAAATAAAGTCTGACACTGTTTCCACTGTTTCCTTTGCTGAAATAAAATAAGCAAACCATTTTTCTTTTTTTGGTCATGCCATGAAGCATGTGGGATCTAGTTCCCTGATCAGTAATGGAACCTGGGCCGCCTGCATTGGGAGCTCGGAGTCTTAACCACTGGAACCAAAGTTCAAATCCTTTTGAAAGCAAACACAGCTGCATTTTTACTGCACAGGAACTCTGTGGCACCACTGCTTTTTTCTCTCTAGCAATCCTGATTTCTATAACTGGCTCAGCACTCTAATTTTTATCTTGAATTAGTGAACTGTGCTTGATATGTGTCTTGACTGAAATGTGGCTGCACTGCCAAGATGGTAACCACATGCGGTAACCCTTGAAATGTGGCTAGTCTGAACTGAGACATGCTGTGAATATAAAATATACACCAGATTTCTTTGAAGGCTTGGTTCGAAAATCAGTGTAAAGTATCTCATTAATATTTTGTATTGATTGTATGTTGAATGATAATAAGTTGGATACTTTTGTATTAAGCAAAATACAATATTAAAATTAGTTCTTCCTGTTTCTTTTTACCTTTCTTAAGTATGGCTACTAGAAAACTTTATATTATGTGGCTTGCACATGAGGCCCACGTTCTATTTCCACTGAGTTGTGATCTCTGTCCTCCCATCTTTGAGAACCAGATCGTCAGGCTGAGGAAGATTTTGCCTGGGTTGTTGATGAGTTTCCTCCGGGAAGGGGACAAACTGAAAAGATGCTCCTTTCTGATTCTAGATTGTTCTTTCACTGGCAATGAAGTTCTATGTACTCCATGTTCTTTAACTGCAAGTGTGGGAAACAAACCAACCCCAAAACACATCTCTTTGCCATTATGGGAAACCATCTGACTGAATTTGCTGAGGTCTCTTTTAAAGTACCGTCGAGGTATGGACCTTGAGTTTCCTCATCTCAATTCCTTCCATCAGTTGTCTCAGTTTGTTTCCAGACAATCTTTTTCTCCCATCCCTCCTCTGCTGACTTTAAAAAAATATAAAGTGCTTTACTTTCTTTTTGTGTCCTCGTGTCTGTGCAATTAGCATCTGGTTTCAAATTCTGCTCCTTCATCTCATAGCTGGCTGACCATGGGCAAGCTGTTGAATCTCCCTAAGATCCAACCTCTTCATTTTAAAAATAGGGATAGTAACAGTCTTGACCTTAGAGTTTTGTAGCAAGGACTAAATGAACTAATACCCAGGAGATGATTAGAACGGGGACTGGCCTGTGACAATGGCGCAGTGTCAGCTATTTTTATAATCCTTTCCGTCTTAGTATTTCAGCTTTTATCTGCTCAGCTCTTCACCCAAGCAGTTAACTTTTGAGGAAATGAAATACAAAAATGCCCATGTGACTTTCTGCTCCTGTGACAGATAAGCCCTGGGTTGTCTTCTGACATGGAAGCTAAATATTTTGTCTTCTGAGATGACAAGGTCACTTCGGGCACTGTGCCGACTGTTCTGGGGAGATGGACCCTCCAGAAGCTCTAACTCAGAAACTCTGTCCTAGGTGAGAAGGGGAGAGAGCTTATGCCTCCTGAGTTGGAGTCTTTAAGGTCTCAGACGAGAACTGCATGGATATTCCTACAGATGCCTCTGGGAGTAGACGTGGAAGATGAGCAGGAGCTCATCTGGGAGCCAACCCTGGAGCCCTTGTGAACAACAATACTCTGTGTTTTGTAAGCAAACAGTTTTTTTTTTTTTTAATAGTAATGATTGTATTTTTTATTGATATATAATTGTCTCTTTTCAGAATGCAATAAGAAACTTGAAATAACATAATATTGGACTAAAGAGAAAGATTACCATTGAAAATATCAATAGATTAAAAGAGAGAGAGGAAGAGAAGTGGCAGAAAACATACACAAATTTTCAGACATAGGAGAAATTAGAAAATAAAACTATAGGAATAAAGCCATAATACTATATAAAGAAAACTAGAATTTTGATATCAGTATCCTACATACTCATGACTCATATTCCTAAGGTTGGAGAACTGATATACTTTCATTATAATTTTGAGCATATAGGTAAAACTAAGTAATTTGAAATTCAGGAATTGGCTCATTCGAAATCAGAATACCTGAAGTTTTTCTCATTGTAGCAACAAAACTTTGAAAGCTGGAACCTACTGTTATATAATTTTATTTAAAATGTTAATATATGTCCTTGCTTTAAAAAATACATACCATAGTGTCTCATTTTATATTGGACTTGTTTGTAAAGTAAAACGTTACAAGGCAAAATTAAGATGTTCAGCCTTATTCTTGAGAGTCCATTAAGTTGAAAACAAAGTACAGGGTGCATGGCTAAATATATATTTCTGTTGGAGAGTGGTTTACTATCTCTTCACAATGTCAAGCCATAAGTTTCGAGTGGCTTCTAGGTATACTTAAGGTTCATATTATACAAAGCACCTTATATTTAAAGTTGATGTTATACAAAAAACAAAATGCACATCATGAGAAACTGACTCTGCAAGAGACACAAGAGACAGGATATATGAACTGATTGAAGGAATGGCCAATTTATCTTTTTCACCTAACTTTTCGTTATAAGCTCATTTAGTAGAATATCAGACAGTATCAGTTCAGTTCATTTCAGTCTCTCAGTCGTGTCTGACTCCTTACAACCCCATGGACTGCAGCACGCTAGGCTTCCCTGCCCATCACCAACTCTGGATCTTACTCAAACACATTCTTTGAGTCGGTGATGTCATCCAGCCATCTGATCCTATGTTGTCCCCTTATCCTCCTGCCGTCAATCTTTCCCAGCATCAGGGTCTTTTCCAATGAGTCAACACTGCATCAGGTGGCCAAAGTATTGGAGCTTCAGCTTCAGCATCAGTCCTTCCAATGAATATTCAGGACTGATTTCTTTAGGATTGACTGGTTTGATCTCCTCGCAGTCCAACGGACTCTCAAGAGTCTCCTCCAACACCACAGTTCTAAAGCATCAGTTCTTCGGTGCTCAGGTTTTTTTATAGTCCAACTCTCAGATCCATACATGACTACTGGAAAACCTTAGATTGGACTAGATGGACCTTTGTTGTCAAAGTCATGTCTCTGCTTTTTAGTATGCCATCTAGGTTGGTCATAACTTTCCTTCCAAGGAAGTGTCTTTTAATTTCATGGCTGCAGTCACCATCTGCAGTGATTTTGGAGCCCAAAGAAATAAAGTCTCTTACTGTTTCCACTGTTTCCCCATCTACTGGAAAAGGTCAGTTTTCATTCCAATCCCAAAGAAAGGCAATGCCATAGAATGTTCAAACTACCGCACCATTGCACTCATCTCACATGCTAGCAAAGTAATGCCCCGAATTCTCCAAGTCAGGCTTCAACAGTACATGAACCATGAACTTCCAGATATTCAAGCTGAATTTAGAAAGGGCAGAGGAATCAGAAATCAAATTGCCAACATCCGTTGGATTATCGAAAAAGCAAGAGAGTTTCAGAAAATCATCCACTTCTGCTTTATTGACTACGCCAAAGCTGTTGACTGTGTGGATCACAACAAACTGTGGAAAATTCTTAAAGAGGTTGGAATACCTGACCACCTTACCTGCCTCATGAGAAATCTGTATGCATGTCAAGAAACAGCAGTTAAAATTGGACATGGAACAACAGACTGGTTCCAAATCGGGAAAGGAGTATGTCAAAGCTGTAATTGTCACCCTGCTTATTTAACTTATATGCAGAGTACATCATGAAAAATGCTGGGCTGGATGAAACACATGCCGGAATCAAGATTGCTGGGAGAAATATCAATAACTTCAGATATGCAGATGGCACCACCTTTATAGCAGAAAGCGAAGAAGAACTAAAGAGCCTCTTGATGAAAGTGAAAGAATAAAGTGAAAAAGTTGGCTTAAAACTCAACATTCAGAAAACAAAGATCAGACAGTATAGCCTACATTATTTAAAGTGTGAAGTGAAGTGAAGTCGCTCAGTTGTGTCCGACTATTTGCGACCCCACGGACTGTAGCCTACAAGGCTCCTCTGCCCGTGGAATTTTCCAGGCAAGAGTACTGGAGTGGGTTGCATTTCCTTCTCCAGGGGATCTTCCCAACCCAGGGATTGAACCTGGGTCTCCACCTCCCAGAATATTGGAAATAAAAGCAAAAATAAACAAATGGGACCTAATTAAAATCAAAAGCTTCTGCACAGCAAAGGAAACTATAAGTAAGGTGAAAAGACAGCCTTCAGAATGGGAGAAAATAATAGCAAATGAAGCAACTGATAAAGGATTAATCTCCAAAATATATAAGCAGCTCCTACAGCTCAATTCCAGAAAAATAAATGACCCAATCAAAAAATGGGCCAAAGAACTAAACAGACATTTCTCCAAAGACATAACGATGGCTGACAAACACATGAAAAAATGCTCTACATCCCTCATAATCAGAGAAATGCAAATCAAAACCACAGTGAGATACCATTTCACACCAGTCAGAATGGCTGCTATCCAAAAGTCTACATGCAATAAATGCTGGAGAGGATGTGGAGAGAAAGGAACCCTCTTACACTGTTGGTGGGAATGCAAACTAGTACAGCCACTATGGAGAACAGTGTGGAGATTCCTCAAAAAACTGGAAATAGAACTGCCATATGATCCAGCAATCGCACTCCTGGGCACACACACCGAGGAAACCAGAATTGAAAGAGACACATGTACTCCAATGTTCATCGCAGCACTGTTTATAATAGCCAGGACATGGAAGCAACCTAGATGTCCATCTGCAGACGAATGGATAAGAAAGCTTTGGTACATATACACAATGGAGTATTTCTCAGCCATTAAAAAGAATGCATTTGAATCAGTTCTAATGAGGCGGATGAAGCTGGAGCCTATTATACAGAGTGAAGTAAGCCAGAAAGAAAAACACCAACACAGTATACTAACGCATATATATGGAATTTAGAAAGATGGAAATATAACCCTGTATACGAGACAGCAAAAGAGGCACAGATGTATCGAACAGTCTTTGGGACTCTGTGGGAGAGGGTGAGGGTGGGATGATTTGAGAGAATGGCATTGAAACACGTATGTTGTCATATGTGAAACGAATCAGCAGTTCAGGGTCAATGCATGTTACAGGATGCTCGGGGCTGGTGTGTGGGGATGACCCAGAGGGAGGATAAAGGGAGAAGGGAGGTGGGAGGGGGGTTCAGGAGGGGGAACTCATGTACACCCGGGGCGGATTCATGTCAATGTATGGCAAAACCAACCAATATAATATTGTAAAATAATTAGCCTCCAATAAAAAATAAATTAATTTAAAAAAAAAAAGAAGAAAAAGAAAAAGGTAAACTTTTGGGGCTTCCCTGGTGGCTCAGATAGTAAAGTGTCGGCCTGCAAACAGTTTTATTAATTGCATGCTATACTGTTTTGGTTTTCATTATTCTCCAGCCTTTAACAAAAAGGTGGAGATCAGTGGAGGAAGAAAGAGTGCTATGAGAAATTAATAGATGCATTTAAGAAGAGGAGAGGGTATCCCACTCACTAAATCACAGGATGGAAGTTGTGTGTGTGTGCTTGGGACTGGGACTGGGGCAGGGGCGTGGGGGGGGAGGGCATTTCTTGTGAGTTAGTTAGCTTGATTGCCGGGTGATCAGACCTGAACCCCAAAAGTCATACTTCAGGGGTTTTTTTGGACTTGTTTCCCCAGGAAGGGATCCTCAAATGCTCTTCTTTGGGGAGGGGAGGGGTAGGGTATATGCTGGCCACTATGCAGAAAAGGACTTAAGTTCTCACATTTCAGAAAATGGTTACTTCGTCTTTCTGTTTGCAGTAACGCACCTCTCATTCTCTCTTCCCCTATCACATCCTCCCATCCCCACTCCTCACATCCCTTCTAGGCCTGGAGTCCTCACATATGGAGCCCTGTAGCCCAGTGTTTCTCCAGACTAATCTTTCTCTCAACCAGCACAAGGGGCTGCCCAGTATTAGCTCACTATGGGTAAGGGGAAGGGTGCAGTCGGAACTCCTTCCCACCAGGAAATTCTTGATAGAGGTTAATGACCATGGAAAGAAATCCACAGAGAACTGATGAATGGTGAGCAAATACTCACCAATTTCTAGAAAGCAATTAACAAAAAAGCAATTAAACAAAAGAAGCAATTAAATTTTGAGCACTATCAAACATTATGCTAAGTACTTATTTATTATCTCATCAAATGCTCATCACAATCCTACAAGAAGGTTTGAGAAGTTCCACTCTAAAGTTGAAGTTGCCAAGCAACCTGTAAAAACCAAACCACCGGGTTTTTGACAGAGTTGGGAACCAAGGCTCATCTCAGCATCAGTCGTGCGACCATTAGGCTATGTACTTTTATTTGCATAGTGCTGCTGCTGCTGCTTAGTCACTCAGTCGTGTCTGACTCTGTGCGACCCCATGGACCGTACGTAGCCTTCCAGGCTCCTCTGTCCATGGAATTACCCAGGCAAGAATACTGGAGTGGGTAGCTATTCCCTTCCTTAGGGATCTTGCCGACCCAGGGATCAACCAGATCTCCTGCATTGCAGACAGATTCTTTACCTCTGAGCCCTATTTGCATAATAAATAACTAGAATTAGTAATGACAGCAGAAGGCCAGCCTGTAGGTGTTTGGTAATGGCAGGACTCCCAGTTGTTTTGAGTTGGGTGAGAGGTGTGGCATTCTCTGGAGGCTCTCCTGACCCAGAAGAATGGCCTAGATGGCCTGGGTCTGGCAGTGCCCTATCTCAGGATCAGCCTACACTCACTGGCAGGGGCCAGGGAACCTGCCTACACCAGGCTCAGTCTTCCTCAAAGGAGAAAAACATTCCAGCTGATAAAGCAATGCCACATTTTGCAGCCTCATCTGGGAGAGAGAGTTTTTTGTTAAGGCTCTGTAAGTCTCTGTGATAATCTCCCAGGTATCACTGATGTAACATTACAATTTTTTAAATGACTGTATTATGGGAAATTTCTGTACCTACGGTACGATTTTGCTGTGAACCTAAAACTACCCTTTAAAAGTTTTATTGGGACTTTCTTGGTGATCCAGTGGCTGAGACAATGGAAGAGGCACACTCCCTCACAATGTAAGGGGCTGGTGTTCTATCCTTGGTCTGGGAGCTGGGCCCCCACACGCGGCAACTAAAAATCCTGTGTGCTTATGCAGCCAAACAAATAAACATTAAAAAAATTAAAGTTTTATTATAGGATAATAAGCTTATTCTCCTTGATGACCTTTTCCACCTCCTCCTTCTTTCTTTAACCTTCCTACTGAAGGAGGAAGCAGACAGAACAGGCTCCATCTTGAAAGCAGGACTCCATCTTGGGCCGGACTGTGGACTTTGAGCTATGTGCCCAGTATCTACGGAAACGACATACCAACTGGAAAACCAGGCCCCCTGGATGGAAGAGCCCCAGTGCTCGTACCTAGACTCTCTGTTGCCTAAAAGAATACCCTAATTATCTGTGTAACCGAATAGAATCATACATACTATTATGCTTATTGGGGTATGACAACAGGCCTATTGATAATTGTCCACTGTTAACTACCTAGGCTTAAGACATATGAATCACGGGTTACCTTTGACTGTATCTTTCTTTTCCTTTGTTCAGACTAATTTCAGGGGATTTGGGGAGGTGGGTTTGGACACATACAGTTAGGGTATATAAGGCTTTCAGAAAAACTGGTCAGGGTCCTTGGCTAAGAGGAGACTCTGCCTTGGGCCTGCCAGTGTAATAAACTGCATTCCAGTATCTGCATTGTCCTTCTGAGTGAGTTTGTTTCCCAGAACACGTGGCTACAACATTTGGTGCATGAGCCGGGAAACTCCTCACTTTGAGGAGACAGCTCCCATTTGGGACTACTCCGAGGCCTCACGGCTTGAATCTTCTAGAGCGGGGAAGGAGCCTCACCCTTCTGGAAGGATTCTGCTTCTCAATGCCCGGACCTTTCATGTTAGCAGGTAGTGGACCGCAGAGGGGGAACTGAGCACTCAGGTGAGGAGGAGCCCACCCGGTAGGGTGGAAGGGGAGGCCTGATCACCCCCTGGGAGGGACTAGAAGGGGCACAGACACACAGGAGCCTGGAATAGGCAGGTGGCAACGATTGCTTGGTACACAGGTTGACGAGCGTGTTAGGGCTTAGAAAGGAAATTTGTGAAGGTCATTTAGGAGGTGGTGTCCACGCTGTCTTGGGGAAAATTAATTACCAAGCAATTGCCAGGGGATTTTTAGGAGAAGAAACTTGGTTTTCA
The DNA here is from genome assembly GCF_049115385.1 of Moschus berezovskii. Lineage (NCBI taxonomy): Eukaryota > Metazoa > Chordata > Mammalia > Artiodactyla > Moschidae > Moschus > Moschus berezovskii. The sequence continues at coordinate 107,605,393 of NC_142464.1, forward strand.
TGTGCTCATATTCTGCCCTCCCCAAGGAGGTGTCCCATCTGCTATGAAAGTCTTGACCCCCTCGGAATCGTCAGGCTAGAGGGAGGGGGATACATAAGTGAGTACGAATTGGCTTTTCCAGAGATGGCCTGGGAAGTGGGATATTTAACCTATCTGTATTTTCATCTGCACCTGATCAAGTCCACCAAGACACAATGGCCTTTAAAAGTTAAGGGAGAAACAGTCTTGGATCACGTGGTGTTCTGGTTTGGCTGTGCTGACCGGCAGGTGAAGATACGCTGATCCCCCTTCTCCCTCTGGGATCTAGCAGGTAAGGCTCTTCTCATCCCAATTAAGAAGGAGGCAGAATGGCAACTTAAGTGTCATTGAGTGGAAATATCAGAAGTACATAGGGTACTGAGAACTTCATAGACAGAATGAAAAGGAAAAGTAAAAGAAGGTCCGAGAAGGTAAACAAGATGGGGGGAAGTGAATCTAAGGCAACTGTATTGGAGTGCATGGTTAAAAATTTAAAGACGGGATTTGGAGGAGACTGTGGGGTGAAGATGAAGCCTAACCACCTCCACATACTCTGTGAGGTTGAATGGCCCCCTATGGGAGTAGGATGGCCACCAGAGAACACCATGAACTTAAAAATAGCGGAAGCAGTCTATACAGTAGTCACAGGAGAGCCAGGACACCTGGATCAATATCCATATATTGACTCATGGCTAGGGTTAGCTCAAGACCCTCCTACCTGGACAAGATTTTGTATCCAGAAGGGAAAGGGAAAAATATTAATGGCACAAAAATTGACTGTTGATAAAAAAGGAAATTCTACAGGATTTGGACGGGGATGACCTGACCCCTCCCCCATACTGAATAATGACACGCCTGCCTCCCAGTGCTCCACCAGGACTGGAGGCCGCCTTATTGCTCAATCCAGGGCCAGGTGAAGTTCCTGCAGCAGCCACTGCTCTTCCACCAGCTCTCCCGGAGCTCGTAGAGCCGCCATTTCGGCAGGCTCCAATCCCAGCAATGGAGACCTCTGGTCAACGCCCCCAGGATTCCACCTCAGCCAGACCTCCTAGGTTGGATCCACCTCTCCCGGTGAGTACTGATGGGAAGGGGGAAGAAAACACAGGAATTAGACAGAGGCTGCATTCCGCCAAGGAATGGGGGAAAGAACCCCAGTACAGATGCCCTTCAGGGAGCTTCAACAGACTCCAGTTCAGAACACATGGGGCACTACCATCTGCCCCCTGTAGCCTATTATTACCAGCCATTTTCCTCTACGGATATATTAAACTGGCAGAGACACGCTCCACCGTACTCGGGGGGGCCACAAGCCATGATGAGGCTAATGGAGACTGTTTTTCGAACCCACCGCCCTACATAGGATGACATAATTCAACTACTAGTCTCCCTTTTCAGCACTGAGGAAAGACTCAGGATCCTAACTGAGGCCAGAAAATGGTTAAGAGAAACGGCAACTGAGGGTACTGCAAACCCGCAGTGGTGGGCAGAACTAGCCACCCCCGATAAGAGGCCCCGCTGGGACTGCAACACAGAAAAAGGGCGGGGCCACCTGGAGAGATATCGGGTGACTGTTTTACAAGGTCTCAAGAGGGGGGCCCCGAAGAGCTATGAGTATCGCAAAACCCTCCGCAGTGATTCAAAGGGAAAGCAAATCACCCTCTGAGTTCTGCGAAAGACTGTGCGAGGCCTGTAGACTTTATACGCCAACAGACCCAGCCAGAGGCTGCTGGGTCTCAGATGGTGATAAATGCAGCCTTTGTGCCTCTAGCCTACCCTGAAAATGTCAGATGGGGGGACGCCGGATGACTCATGAATCTTCATACATCCCTGAATGCCCAGTACCTTTGTTAGGAAGAGACTTGCTGTCTAAATTGGGGACACAAGTGACCTTTCCCCCCACGAAAGACCCCCTGTTTGAGTGGGCTCAACCATCTATTTACGCTTCTTCTCAGTAACCCCTCAAGATGAATGGAGGTTGCACGATCTCCCGGAAGGGAAACTGGACAGGCTAAACAGTCGAGAGAGAAAGTTAACTCCACAATTCCCTGAGGTCTGGGTGGAAGACAACCCACCCCAGGCTTGCAAAATAAGTCCCACTGGTAATAGAACTCAAACACGGGACAATTATCTCAGCACCCGTCTTGGGCCTGCCAGACCTTGCTAAGCCGTTTACTCTTTATGGGACTGAAAAGGACAAGGTGGCTGTGGGAGTGTTGTCCCAGACTATGGGGACACGGGACAGACCAGTGGCTTATCTCTAATCAGATGGACAGTGTTGCCACTGGGTGGCTGGGATGCTTACGGGCAGTTGCTGCAGTCGCCTTACTGGTCTGGGAGGCAACCAAACTGACTTTGGGCCAAGATTTGTTCGTACAAGTCCCGCATGAGATCAACACTCTCCTACGAGGGGACCCCCATAAATGGCTGTCAACATCCCGGATTACTCAATACCAGGGACTGTTATGTGAGAAATCCCATGTTACTACTGAGCCTTATCAGGCCCTGAATCTGGCCACTCTCTTTCTTGTGGGAGAAGGTGAGCCCTCACATGATTGCAAGGAAATATGCCAGCAGACCTGACTCGAGAGACCAGCCAATGCCAGACCCAGATTGGGTCCTGTAACCAACGGCACCAGCCTGGTGAAACAGGGAGAATGACTGTCGGGATATGCAGTAGTCAAGGGAGAAACCATCGCTGAGGCAGCTCTCTGCCATCACACTGGTCCGCTCAACAGGCCGAACTATATGCTCTAATCCAGGCCCTCCAGCTGCCAAAAGGTAAGAAGACAAACATTTACAGACTCCAGGTATGCTTTTGCCACACTACAGGGCTCTGTATAAGGAGAGAGGCTTTTGACAGCTAGTGAAAAAGATATTAAAAATAAGGAAGAAATTAAGACCCAATTAGATGCTGCCTGGGAACCAGAAAGGGTTGCAGTCATACACTACTGAGGACATCAAAAAGAGGATACCCTCCGGGCTCAGGGGACAGACTGGCAGATAAGACCACTAAACAAGCAGCCGAGGGCTTGGGGGTGACAAGTGAAGCCCCTATTAAAGCTCTCATATTGGCGGAGTTACCTGAGCTAATGCTAGACTCTCCAAAATACACTGAAGCCCAAAACCAACTAGCCAAAGCAGAAGGGGCCATCAAGACTGAAAAGAGATGGTGGGAATTGCCAAGTGGCAAATTATTGGTACCGAAGGAGCTGGCACCCACTCTGGTAAACACACCTAGCGACCCATCTAGGCTATGATAAACTGGAAGAGCTAATCTGAAAATATTTCTTGGTTCCCTGCCTCTCTTCCCTATGCAGGACAAAATCTCAGAACTACACTGCCTGCTCACAGGTCAATGTTGCCTCTCGGCAAAGACAGACACCTCCAGGAATTCAGGTAAAAGGCACGCTGCCCTTTGAACACCTGGAAGTGGACTTCACTGAAATGAAACCTCACTGACACTACCATTACCTGCTGGTCATAATATGTACGTTCTCGGAATGGGTAGAAGCTTTTCCTACCCGGACTGAAACAGCATCAAAAGTAGCCTGGTGCCTGCTTAGGGAGATAGTTCCCAGATTTGGATTTCCTACCAGCATTGGATCAGACAATGGCCCAGCTTTTGTAGCTGATTTAGTATAACAAGTAAGCAAAACTTTAAATATCAAGTGGAAATTACATACAACATATAGGCCCCAGAGTTCTGAGATGATGGAAGGAACCAACCGGACACTTAAAGAGACACTGCCCAAGTGGATCTTAGAGACTGGCTGTTCCTGGGTGGACTTGTTTCTGATGGCTCTGCTCAGACTCAGGATGACCCCACAGTCCCATGGCTTTTCTCTGTACAAAATTGTGTATCGGAGGCCCCCTCCCATAATAAAACAGGTGTCAACAAATTTGCCTCAGGTAAGGGGAGATGAGATTTCACAGCAGATGGAACAACTGGGTAAGGTAATAAATCAGGTAACAAAGTTTGTACAAGAAGGGGTGCCATTCCCCCTTGGGGAACAGATTCACGAATTTGTGCCCGGGGATCAGGTGTGGTCAAAGACTGAAAACATGACTCCTTGGCCCTGCATTAGTGTTAGTCACTTAGTCGTGCCCAACTCTTTGCGACCCCATGGACTGCAGCCCACCAGGCTCCTCTGTCCATGAGATTTTCCAGGCAAAGGATACTGGAGTGGGGATTTTCTCCAGGGGATTTTCCCAACCCAGGGATCGAACCCGGGTCTCCTGCACTGCAGGCAGATTCTTTACCAACTGAGCTATGAGGGAAGGTCCATATACTGTTGTTCTAACCAGCCCTACTGCAGTTAAAGTTGCAGGTGTCACTCCCTGGATCCACCACCTGAGGGTGAAGATAGCATACCACGCAGACCTGGAGGACGCCGAGTGGACTGACCAAGATCATCTTAAAGAAGAAAAAGAGATGAAGCGCTACAATCAGCTGCTGCTACAAGGACTTGCTGGTATCATCTTGAGACTAACCATAGTTTCAGTACAAAAGGGACCTGTGCTATAATTAAAGTTGAATGTTGTGAATATATTCCTGATTTTTCTGGCTATATATCAGCCACCCTAGATGACATGAAAGGTCAGGTAAAAGTTATGTCTGATGATAATCTTCATTTTTGGACTTCGGTCCTATCTTGGGTGAAGGGCGATTAGTGCAAAACTATATTTACCATTGTTATAGTTTCCTTGATAGTTCTGCTTTGTGGACCCTTTATTTTACAATGTATTAAGAACTTTGTAACTTTGATGTCATTCTCCCAAATTAGAGGTCGGAGAGTCAGGGTGCAATATATCTCTATGACTGATGGTCATACTATGTGTTAAGAGCATCAAGATGGGGGAATGAAGGAGGAAACAGACAGAACAGGCTCCATCTTGAAAGCAGGACTCCATCTTGGGCTGGACTGTGGACTTTGAGCTCTATGCCCAGTATCTACGGAAACGACATACCAACTTGAAAACCAGGCCCCCTGGATGGAAGAGCCCCAGTGCTCGTACCTAGACTCTCTGTTGCCTAAAAGAATATCCTAATTATCTGTGTAACCAAATAGAATCATAAATTCTATTATGCTTATTGGGGTATGACCACAGGCTTATTGATAATTGTCCAATGTTAACGACTTAGGGTTAAGGCATATGAATCACAGGTTAACTTTGTATTTTTCTTTTCCTTTGTTCAGACTAATTTCAGGGAATTTGGGGAAGTGGGTTTGGACAGGTACACTTAGGGTATACAAGGTTTTCAGAAAACCTGGTCAGGGTCCTTGGCTAGGAGGAGACTCTGCCTTGGGCCCGCCGGTGTAATAAACTGCACTCCACTATCTACTTTGTCCTTCTGAGTGAGTTTGTGTCTCAGAACGCGTGGCTACAACACTACCAGCGTGTAAGAGACTGGAGGCTGGCACAGCCTTCCTTGTCCTACACTGGGCGGCAAATTCAGGCGCTCAAAGCCCTCCAGGTGCGCTTGGCCGGTCCCCTCCTGCCGAGTTTCTGGGGCAGATGGAAAGTTTCTTTTCTCAGTTTCTCCGTAATATCTAGCGGTCAGTTGGCGCTCAGGCACCACTTGAATGAATGAAGGCGGGAGAGGGCGGTTCGGGGAACCCCGCAGCGGGGGTGGGCTGGGGAGAGACAGAGAGAAAGGAGAGAGAGACGGCGGGTGAGAAGGTCCCGGGGTAAAGAGAGGAGGCGTGGCCGGCGGGAGAGCAGGAGCGAGGACGCCAGGGACCCGCAGGCCGGCACTTACCCCAGGAAGGTGAAGAAGCGCGGGTCCGTGGCCAGGTTGGCGTCGATGGTGAAGGACAGGAACGCGGGACTCACCACGTGCAGCGGCCGCTCGGTGGAGAACGCGAGCTCCGCGGCGTCGCCGGCCGGCGCGACTGAGGCCGGGGTGCCCGGGGCGCAGGGGCCCAGCGGCGCCAGGAGCAGCAGCAGCAGCAGCAGCGTCGGCCGCGGCCCCGGCCTCCCGCACGCGCGCATCGCCCGCTCACCTGGCCGCCCCTGCCGCCGCCGCGCGCAGCCGGCGCCCGGCACTTAAGCACTTCCTCCCGCCGGGGGCGCGGCGTCCCTGCCGCGGTGCTCCCGTCTCCCTCCTCCCCTCACCCCTCCCACCGCGCCGCCTCCCGGCTCGCTCCCGCTTCCCGGTGCGCTTTCCCCCACCGGGGCAGTGTCACGTCCACTTACGAAACCACCCACACCCGTTCGAAGGGTGCGGACCTGGCCAGGAGCCAAGCGTCCGGGAGGCCCGGAGAGGGAGCGCCCCGGGAGGAGCGCTGGGCACCCCGGCCCTGGCTCCCTGAAGCATGAAGTCAGTTAGCGAAAAGGTCAGCGGTTCCTCCTTCCAGGTCCTCCCCGTGGCGCCCACCGGGTCTTCTGACTTCAACGAAAGCCTCCAGTGAGCATACATCGCTTCGCTCTCCTCTGGCTTTTGGAACACTTGCCTGTCACTCCGTGTCCCACTCTTTGGGCCCCATAACCTGGGGCCTGCCAGGAATCTCTGTCCTCTGTCCATGGGATTCTCCAGGCAAGAATAACTGAAGTGGGTTCCCATTCCCTTCTCCAGGGGATTTTCGCGACGCAGGGATCAAACCGGGGTCTCCTGAATTGTAGCCGGATTCTTTACCAGCTGAGCCACTGAAAGTGAAAGTTGCTGAGTCGTGTCTTTGCGTTCTGAGTGGCTCTTTGTGACCCCATGGACTATACAGTCCATGGAATTCTCCAGACCAGAATACTGGAATGGGTAGACTTTCCCTTCTCCAGGGGATCTTCACAACCCAGGGATGGAACCGAGGTCTCCCGCTTGCAGGCGGATTCTTTACCATCTGAGCCACGATGGAAGCACTAGAATGCTCTAGTTTGTAGCCTATCCCTTCTCCTGCGAATCTTCCCCAACGCCTGAATCCAACGGGGGTCTCCTGCATTGCAGGCTGATTCTTTACCAAATGAGCTATGAGTGAAGTCCTTCAGTTCAGTTCAGTTCAGTCGCTCAGTCATGTCCGACTCTTTGCGACCCCATGAATCATAGAATGCCAGGCCTCCCTGTCCATCACCAACTCCAGGAGTTCACTCAAACTCATCTCCAGAGCTTGCCAAAATCTGATTAACTGTGTGTTCTCCGGCCGGAGTGCTGTTTCCCAGTCATCTTACTTTTGCCTGAAAAAAATCTGACCTCGGCATTAGCTAACCTATGCCTGGGAATAGATCAAAACTCCAAACATTTCTTATCAATTTCTCATGAAAACAGTATTTAGCAGAGCACTGAAGTATTCCGTGCGCCAACATCTGATACTCAGGACATAAAGCCATACAACATGTGATTATATTCTTTGCAACCAAAGATGGAGAAGCTCTATACAGTCAACAAAAACAAGACCTGGAGCTGACTGTGGCGCAGGTCATGAACTCCTTATTGCCAAATTCAGACTTAAATTGAAGAAAGTAGGGAAACCACTAGACCATTCAGATATGACTTAAATCAAATCCCTAACCATTATACAGTGGAAGTGAGAAATAGATTTAAGGGACTAGATCTGATAGAGAACCTGATGAACTATGGATGGAGGTTCGTGACATTGTACAGGAGGCAGGGACCAAGACCATCCCTATGGAAAAGAAATGTAAAAAAGCAAAATGGCTGTCTGAGGAGGCCTTACAAATAGCTGTGAAAAGAAGAGAAGCGAAAAGCAAAAGAGAATAGGAAAGATATACCCATTTGAATGCAGAGTTCCAAAGAATAGCAAGGAGAGACAAGAAAGCCTTCCTCAGCGATCAATGCAAAGAAATAGAGGAAAACAATAGAATGGGAAAGACTAGAGATCTCTTCAAGAAAATTAGAGATATCAAGGGAACATTTCATGCAAAGATGGGCTTAATAAAGGACAGAAATGGTATGGACCTAACAGAAGCAGAAGATATTAAGGAGAGGTGGCAAGAATACACAGAAGAACTGTACAAAAAATACCTTCATGACCCAGATAGTCACGATGGTGTGATCACTCACCTAGAGCCACTCATCCAGGAATGTGAGTCAAGTGGGCCTTAGGAAGTATCACTACGAATAAATCTAGTGAAGGTGATGGAATTCCAGTTAAGCTATTTCAAATCCTAAAAGATGGTGCTGTGAAAGTGCTGCACTCAGTATGCCAGCAAATGTGGAAAGTTCAGCAGTGGCCACAAGACTGGAAAAGTTTTCATTCCAATCCCAAAGAAAGGCAATGCCAAAGAATGCTCAAACTACTGCACAATTGCACTCATGTCACAGCTAGCAAAGTAATGCTCAAAATTCTCCAAGCCAGGCTTCAACAATACATGAACTGTGAAATTCCAGATGTTCAAGCTGGATTTAGAAAAGGCAGAGGAACCAGAGATCAAATTGCCAACGTCCGCTGGATCATCGAAAAAACAGAGAGTTCCAGAAAAATGTCTATTTATGCTTTATTGACTATGCCAAAGCCTTTGACTGTGTGGATCACAATAAACTGTGGAAAATTCTGAAAGAGATGGGCATACCAGACTACCTGACCTGCCTCTTGAGAAACCTGTATGCAGGTCAGGAAGAAACAGGTAGAACTGGACATGGAACAACAGACTGGTTCCAAATAGGAAAAGGAGTGCGTCAAGGCTGTGTATTGTCACCATGCTTATTTAACTTATATGCAGAGTACATCATGAGAAACTCTGGGCTGGAGGAAGCACCAGCTGGAATCAAGATTGCTGGGAGAAATATTAATAACCTCAGATATGCACATGACACCATCCTTATGGCAGAAAGTGAAGGGGAACTAAGAGCCTCTTGATGAAAGTGAGAGAGGAGAGTGAAAAAGTTGGCTTAAAGCTCAACATTCAGAAAACTAAGATCATGGCATCTGGTCCCATCACTTCATGGCAAATAGATGGGGAAACAGTGGAAACAGTGGCTGACTTTACTTTTCTGGGCTCCAAAATCACTGCAGGTGATTACTGCAGCCATGAAATTAAAAGACGCTTACTCCTTGGAAGGAAAGTTATGACCAACCTAGAAAGCATATTAAAAAGCAGAGATATTACTTTGCCAACAAAGATCTGTCTAGTCAAAGCTATGGTTTTTCCAGTGGTCATGTATGGATGTGAGAGTTGGACTATAAAGAAAGCTGATCGCCGAAGAATTGATGCTTTTGGACTGTGGTATTGGAGAAGACTCTTGAGTGTCCCTTGAACTGCTCAGAGATCCAACCAGTCTATCCTAAAGGAAATCAGTCCTGAATATTCACTGGAAGGACTGATGCTGAAGCTGAAACTCCATTATTTTGGCCACCTGATGCAAAGAGCTGACTCATTGGAAAAGACCCTGATGCTGGGAAAGATTGAAGGGAGAAGAAGGGGATGACAGAGGATGACAGAGGTTGGATGGCCTCACCAACTCAATGGACATGAGTTTGAGCTAATTTTGGGAGTTGGTGATGGACAGGGAGGCCTGGTGTTTTGCAGTCCATGGGGGTCGCAAAGAGTCGGACTCGACTGAGTGACTGAACTAAACTGAACTGAGAGCCTTATAAATAAAGAGTAGCGACTGTCCCTTGAATGTGGATCCTTTGCCAAGTTTCCTCCTGATGCATTTATCTTTAGCTGTTGGCCAAATTTTTCTTCAGTTTCCCTTTGATCCCTACACTGATAATTCATTATTGAATGAGGAAACAGAACAGGCTCTATCTTGAAAGCAGGACTCTATCTTGGGCCGGACTGTGGACTTTGATATAGCCCAGTATCTAAGGAAACAACATACCAACTAGAAAACCAGGCTCCCAGAACCCATCTCCTAAAAGAGTACCCTAATTATCTGTGTAACTGAATAGAATCATACATTCTATTATGCTTCTTGGTGTATGACCATAGTCCTATTGATAATTGTCCACTGTTAACTACCTAGGCTTAAGATATATGAATCACGGGTGAACTTTGATTACATCTTTCTTTTCCTTTGTTCAGACTAGTTTCAGGGAATTTGGAGAAGTGGGTTTGGTCATATACACTTAGGGTATATAAGGTTTTCACAAAAACTGGTCGGGGTCCTTGGCTAAGAGGAGACTCTACGTTGGGCTGGCTGGTGTAATAAATTGCACTCTACTATCTGCATTGTCCTTCTGAGTGAGTTTGTTTCCTGGAACGAGTGGCTACAACATTATAACAATCACCATGTGCTTGCGTGGGTGCCTGCTCAGTTGTTGGACTTTTTGTGGCTCCATGGACTGGTCTTCTCAGGCAGCACAATGGTAAAGAATCTGCCTGCAATGCAGGAGTCTTGGGTTTGATCCCTGGGTTGGGAAGATTCCTTGGAGGAGGAAATGGCAACCCAATCCAGTGTATATGCCTGGAAAATCCCATGGACAGAGGAGCCTGTCTGGCTATAGTCCATGGGGTTGCAAAGAGCTGGAGGTGACTGAGCACACCTGGGAAGCCCAGCCATGCACTTGGGATTGACTGTGCCTGGTACCACGAGAGATGCTTTACCTGTCTTTTCACTTACTCCCACAACACTGGTAAGCGGGTATTATCCTCATTTTACATGTGAGCACCCAAGCTCTGAGACATTGACGTTTCCAAGTGTCAGAATCCTGATGGGAAAGCAGTTATAGAACCCAGAGGAAACAGCAGCCTGTCTCAGCTGAAATGTTAACTTCCTCAAAGACTCTGCCTGAATCTCCAGGCAGCTGAATTCCTCCCTGACACACTCTCGCAGCATCCTGAACTTGATAGAACTTAAACCACATCTGTTAGTATTGCTTCCCTGTTGGCCTCACCTGCTGGATTATAAACTCCAGAGATGGGGTTTGTCTTGCCTACTGCATTCATGGAAGCTCAAGTCACCCTGACATCAATCAACATTGAGTAAGCAAATGACATCAAAATCCTTAGAATTTTCTGCTTAGATTGTGTCTCCAATAAAGCAATAAGTACAAATGGATTATTCTGAAATTTATATGTAATTTTCACAGATCTGTCTATCCTTCAGCAATTTAGAAGGTGTTTTTTTTTTTTCATCCACACCATGGAGCTTGCAAGATCTTAGATCCCCAACAGTAGATGAAACCCGGGCCCCAGTAGCAAAAGTTCTAAGTCCTATCCACTGGGCCTCCAAATTCTCATTAAAAATTAAATGTATAGTTAATTGAGGAAGGTTACAGTTTGGATATTTTACATATATATTTATCCATTAATCAGTAATTTTACAATCTAAATCAGGTTTATATCCTTCAGCAATCCATAAGAAAAAAATTCCTGCATAAGCACCAAGTTCCCAGGAGATCATATGGCCACAGACATGGAGGTGGAAAAGGAGATGTCTGGGCTCTTTTTCTGCCTCTGTCATGACATTGCTTCTACAACCACCCCACCCCACCCGTGCCCTTGTTGTCATGGGGCAAAAGTCACACCGGTTTCTCTGGAATATTTGGGCGATTTGAAAAATTGATCATTGCAAGTTTCCTAAAGAGTAAGTCCTCATGACATCTTGAGATGTGGGTCACGGTAGTCCACATGCGAGTTACCAATATGGAAACTGGGAAAACATAAATGAGGAAGTGAAGAAAACTGACTTGCATAAACGGTGGTTGAGATCCGATGAGTTCCTGGGTCCTGGTCTCAGTTGGTTTGATCCACACCGGATAAGAATATATTAATAACATAAGAGTACACAGGCTAAAGCTGGAACTGCAATACTTTGGCCACCTCATGCGAAGAGTTGACTCACTGGAAAAAGACTCTGAAGCTGGGAAAGGTTGGGGGCGGGAGGAGAAGGGGACGACCGAGAATGAGATGGCTGGATGGCATCACTGACTCTGTGGACATGAGTTTGAGTGAACTCCAGGAGTTGGTGATGGACAGGGAGGCCTGGAGTGCTGTGATTCATGGGGTCGCGGGGAGTCGGACACGACTGAGCGACTGAACTGAACTGAACTGAGCTGAACACAGGCACGTGGGAGGGAAGCTAAAGCGTGATATCAGTAGATCTTGTCATTTCAGAGACACTTTATAATTAGACTCCTTACATTTTTATGGCAGGTTCCAGCTTATATACATCCTAGCTAGAGCCGTTTAATTGGATTGGCCAAAAAGTTGGTTTGAAGTTTTTTTTTGTTTTTTTTTTTTGCGAACCCCTGTCTTACGGAAAACCCGAAATTAACTTTTTGGTCAACCCAACACAAGCATCCTTGCCCTGCAGCTTGGGAGGGTGTGAAAATCTGGGCCAGTTTTTTAGCTTCCCAGAGCCTCAACTTCCTCATTGGGAAACCGGGTGTAATAATGCATACTTCACAATGCTTGTTTTGAGACTCAATTAACCTTATACATGTAATACAATCTAGCTCCATATGCAAGATGAGGTACGTGTTCAAGAGATGAGTACTTATTATAATGACTCATTTAATCTTCACAATAATCTCATAAAGTAGATTTGGACCCAGCTCTCTAAGTCCAGAGATTTCCCCCTATTTTCTCCCAGATTCAGTGACTCCCAAATTTTGTGATGATCATGATTTAGAAATAAAAACCTTCAAATGAACTAGGACCAGTACATGTGAATCTCAATGATTATGCAGGGGCATCATTTCTATGAGACCTTGGATTGACTTCAGTTGTGACACTGGATTTTTAGGGACTCACAGAAGGTTTACCTGGTCTACAACTGCAAACACTTGTAGGACAACAGCTGATTTCAGAGAATCATCAGAAAATAATGTTTTCACTTGTCTGTCTAGAAAAATTAAGATTTTCCTAATGCAGAAATCCCTTAGTGAGAGCAATCTCTCAGGCATTTGTGGCTCCCTTCAGATTGTGGTGCATGCGTGAGAAGTCACCTCAGTCATGTCTTTGCAACACTATGGACTGTAGCCTGCCAGGCTCCTCTGTCCATGGGATTCTCCAGGCAAGAATACCGGAGTGGGTTGCTGTGCCCTTCTCCAGGAAATCTTCCCAACACAGGAATGGAACCCATTTCTCTTTATGTCTCCTGCATTGGCAGGCAGGTTCTTTACCACTAGCATGGTACACAGCTACTATGTTGTCAGTTTTTTTTTTTTTTAATTTATTTTTTTTATTGGAGGCTAATTATTTTACAATATTATATTGGTTGTTTTTGCCATACATTGACCTGAATCCGCTCCGGGTGTACATATGTTGTCAGTTATTGCGTTAAGACTTACTGAAGTTTTTAAAATTTTTTTAATGATCCCACTGTAGTCTAAAGCAAAGAGAAACTAAAAGCAAGTATATGCCAGAGGTTGGAAAGAAGGAAGTTAACATGTACTGAGCATATGTTACTCCTCAAGGAGCTCTTACATGTTTATTAATTCATCTAGTCATTCCAAGTTGTGTGTGTATGCATGCTAAGTCGCTTGTTGTGTTCAACTCTCTGCGACCCTATAGACTAGCCCATCAGGCTCCCCTGTCTGTGGGAATCTCCAGGCAAGAATACTGGAGTGGGTTGCCATATCCTCCTCCAAGGGATCCTCCCAACCTAGGGATCAAACCTGGGTCTCTTATGTCTCCTGCATTGGCAGGTGGGTTCTTTACCACTAGCCCCATCTGGGAAGCCCCTCAAAGATTTATTGGGTGCCTAAAACGTGTCAAGCACTAGGCTGGACAATAGGAAGCAGCAAGCAGAAGGAGTCCCTGTGCTCTGCAACTGTCAGTCTCCCTGGGGAGGCAGATGGTATTAAAAATAAAAATCGCACAGAAGTGAAACTGCAAGTGTGGCCGATGCTTCAAAGATGATCATGGTGTTTTACATGCGTATGTTGAAATGTTTGAATTTGGGTGGGTGGGGGCTGTTCCAATGGAGGTAAGCTTAAGTTGAAAACTGAATGATGAGTAAACAACTTGGCAAAGTTGGGGAGTGGGAAGCATTCGAGGCCAAGGAGAGGGCTTGTGCATGGGTGAGGTTGCTGGACCGAGAGAGTGCGGGGACTGGCATTGCAGGGTCTTGCAATATCCCTGTAGCAATGGGGCTAGAGGGGGCACTGGAAGGGCTTCAAGCTTTTGGCAGGCAGAGAAGTGATGTGATATGATCAGATTTATATTTTATACAATATTTAAAACTGAAAAAAATTTTGTTCTTCATCGCTACATGGGGGCTTTCTTAAGTTGCAGCGAGTGGGGGCTCTGCTCTAGTTGCAGTGCTTGGGCTTCTTACTATGGTGGTTTCTCTTGGTGCACAGCATGGGCTCTAGGCATGCAGACTTTAGTATTTGTAGCATTGTACTTGTGGGCTCAGCATGTGGGATCTTCCCAAACCAGGGATTGAACCGATGTTCCCTGCATTGGCAGGCAGATTCTTAACCACTGACCACCAGGAGAGTCCTAGATTTATATTTTAAAAAGCAAACTGTAGATGTTCTGTTTCCACTCTTGGGTGGACGTCTATTTACACAACACAGATGTGCATCTCTTTACAGCTCTAGACTAGGTTCCTGGTTTGTTTCTATTAGCTTTATGTCTATGTATACCTGTAAATGTGTATTTCATTCTATGTCTATAGGAAAGTAGGTACTTGGAGCCAGGAAATAAGCCTAGGGGTGTCACAGAAAGCAGGAAGTATTCCTAAAATAAGGACCTATAAGTCCCAGTGGTCACACACGGTAACCAGGTAGATTATTGTGGTGTGGGCTGAGGATTTATTCAAAGGTCCCCAGAGGAAACAGACTGCTCAATTTTGGTCACCTGTCTCTGGGATGATGAAGGCCCTGGGCATGCATGCGTGCTCAGTCGCTTCAGTCATGTCCAGCTCTTTGTGATCTCATGGACTATACCCACCCCCTCCAGGTTCCTCTGTCCATGGAATTCTCTAGGCAAGAATACTGGAGTGGGTTGCCATTCCCTTCTCCAGGGGATCTTTCCTACCCAGGGATCAAACCTGGATCTCCTGCAAAGCAGGCAGATTCTTTACCATCTGAGCCACCAGGGAAACCTGAAGGGCCTGGAAGACACTGATAATTATTATACTCACTCCAAAAAAGCACAATAAAGTGAATTAAGTGGGACATTTTTCATTGTTGTTTCTGGTTCTATAAACAGTGTAAACAATGCAAACGTGGGCAAAGAAGGAAATTTCCTGCAAATGTACTGGAAATAGGGAAGTAGTTGGGGAGATAGATGTTCTGCTCCATATTACATGTAGCGTATGCTCTCTTCTGTGTTCTTGGTTTGGGTCCAATTATCAGGTAACTGCCAATGCAAGAGACATGGGTTTGATCCCTGGGTTGGGAAGATCTCCTAGAGAAGGAAATGGCTGCCCACTCTAGTATTCTTGCCTGGAAAACCCCATAGCTTCGTGGCTAAACAATAAGGTGGCTTGGGGCTCTCTTAAGAAATAAATGCTATGAAGTGGAGTGCAAATATCGCCTGCTTTGTTGACTCCAGATAAGGAATTAAGGTGGCCAGTGTAGGAAACAGGCCTTGCGGTGCAACTGATGTAGTGCTGGTGACTTAGGCCTCGTAATGGCAGTTGTTTGCATCCAGATTGTGGCCAAAGTGCATGTTGGAATGCTCAATGAGCTGGATGGTCAGAGGCTTCTATAACTTTCATTGAATAGCTATTTGGGCATGCCTGTGCAATTATTTGAATATTGCATTAGACTTTGTCATCTATTCATAAAATGAATAGAAAATGGAAAATACTATGGCTGAGAAACTTGGGTCTTGTTAACTTATTTCATTTGCAACCAGGTGGGAAATCATTAGGTGTGATGATAGAGCCAAACCTTTTTTATTTTGCATTTTAAAAAAATTGAAGTATAGTTGACTTACAATGTTGTGTTCATTACTGCTGCACAGAAAGTGGTTCAGTTATACCTACATACACATATATTCTTCTCCATTATGGTTTATCATAGGAAATTGAATACAGCTCTCTGTGCTACACAGTAGGACCTTGTTGTTTATCCATTCTATGCATTGAAAGCTTACATCTGCTCACCCCAACCTCCCACTCCAACCCTTCTTCAACCTGCTCCCCTTTGGCAGCCACCAGTCTACTCTCTGTTTCCATGGCTCTGTTTCTGTTTCACAGATAGATTGATTTGTGCCATATTTTAGATTCCACATATAAGTGATATCATATGGTATTTGTTTTTCTGACTTACTTCACTTGGTATGATAATCTCTAGTTGCATCCACGTTGCTGCAAATGGTATTGTTTGGTTCTTTTTTATGGCTGAGGAGTATTCCATTGTATATGTGTGCCATATCTTCTTTGGGGCTTCCCAGGTGGCGCTAGTGATAAAGGATCCATCTGCCAATGCAGAAGATGCAAGAGAGGAGCGTTTGATTCCTGGGTTGGGAAGGCCCCCTGGAGTAGGAAATGGCAGCCTGCTCCAGTATTCTTGCCTAGAAAATTCCATGGAAGAGGAGCTTGGTAGGCTACAGTCCATGGGGCTGCAAATTGTCAGACATGACTGAGCGACTAAACACACACACACATTTTCTTTATCCAGTCATCTGTCTATAGACATTTAGTTTATTTCCATGCTTTGGCTGTTGTAAATAGTGCTACTATGAACACAGGGGTGCAGGTATCTTTTTAAATTATAGTTTTCTCTGGGTTTTATGCCTGTGAGTGAGATTGCTAGATCATATGGCAATTCTATTTTTAGTTTTCTGAGAAAGCTTCATACTGTTTTTCACAGTGGCTGCACCTAGAGACAAATGTTTATTCTCAATCTGAAGTTTTTCAGACATATGCAGGCCAAATGTGCATTCATATTAAAGAATCTATCCAAAAATGCTAGAAATAACCTTATTCCAATCCCAATTCGAACAAATAAACTTTGTTTTAAAACACTTGTGAGGAAATTAGGGAAATACAGACCGGATATTTAATGATATTAGACAAGTTGTAAATTTTTTTTAAGTAGGACAGTGACATTGTGGCTATTTTTCAAGAATCTTTATCTTTTAAAGATGTATGCTGAAATGTTTATGGTTACAATGATATGATGTTTGCAATTTTCTTCAAAATAAACTCAGCCAGAGGAGGGTTTGGGTATGGATGAGACAAAATTGACCCTGAGTGAGCAGTTATTGAAGCTGGGTGATGGGGATGCAATTTTATTTTCTAAATATAGAAGTAACAGTATTTACCAAACCACATGTCCTCTGTAACTTGACCTTTCCATCCTCCCATAGAAAGGTGAGAATCTACGCTTCTTCCCTTGAATATTAGTCAGGCTTATAATGACTTTGATCAATATGGCCTAAGATAGTTGATCCACTTTGTTGTATAGTGGAAACTAACACAACATTGTAAAGCAACTACACTCCCAATAAAAATTTAAAAAGAAAGAAATATAAAGGTGAATGGGAAAGTTTCACATTTCCTTTAGGTATGAAACTGAATGAAGAGTATTGTGACTTCCCTCTTCAGAGCAGATAAGAATTGTCAAATATAGTTAACCATGTAAAATATTCTAATTTTCAATAAACTAAGAGTAGAAATTGGACAAGGGAATGGCAGCCCACTCCAGGATTCTTGCCTGGAAAATTCCATGGACAGAGGAGCCTGGTGTGCTACAGTCCACGGGGTCGCAAAGAGTTGGACATGACTGAGTGACTAACACACAAGAATAGAAATAACCTATTTCCTTTCATCCAAAATTACGATGATTTTAATTTTTGGCCTTCCCTACTTTCATAAGAATTTGATGATTGTCAATAGTGTGACCAATTTATAGAAAACATGGCATAAGAGAAATGATGGAAGGTGACTTCTGAGGCTAGGTCATGAAAGCCATGCAGCTCCCACTTGATCCCCTTGGTTCTCTTGCTCAATCGGGATGCTCCCTCTGGGAACCCAGTTGCCATATTAGGAGAAAACTAAGTCAAAGGGAGACACTCCAGTCGACAACCTCAGTTAATTTCAGCCTTGCCATCACCCCAGCACAGGGACAGACCTGTGAGTGAAGAAACCTCCAAACAATTCCAGCCTGGGTGATTCAAATCACACCACTCATTTTTGCTCTTTTCAAGTGAGGCCCCAGACACTGTGGAGAAGAAACAAGCCACATCTGCCATGTGCTGTCCAAATTCCTGATCTTTAGATGCCAGGAACGTAGTAAAATGGTTCTTGATTTATATCACAAAGTTTGACGTTATATGAAAACAGAGGAATGAAATAGAGGGGCGTTTGGCTCTTTATCTACTTTTGCATATATTTGAAACTGTCCATAATAAAAAAGTTTTCCAAAGATGTTTATGGGCATTAAAAATAGAATGCTTTGAGGGACTTCTCTGGTAGTCCAGTGGCTAAGACTCTGAGCTCCTAATGCAGGGGACCCAGGGTTCGATCCCTGGTCAGGGAACTGGAATCCACATGCTGTAACTAAGACTTGCAGCCAGATAAATAAACTTTTAAAAAAATAAAATACAACATCAGGTTGTCTAAAAGATATTATGCCATGAAGGGTTTTACAATGGTTTTAGCTCCCTGGGGATAGATTACCTCTTACAGTATGGTAAGTTTTCAGATTCCTTGATCATGTGCATGCAGCCCATGAGAAAGTCAGAGAGTGTCTAGATGAGATTTCTTGTATAAATTAGGAGAGGAGAGAGTTTGGGAAGAGAGTGGGCAGGGGAGACTCTAGTATTCAGAGTAAAAGGGTCAAATTAGAGCAAATTGCAGCTTCTAGGTAGATTTCTACATTTTATGTGCAGAGAAGCTGTCAAAACCCACATTTCTTCTTCACTAATATTTGGATTATGAAGTAAAATTCATATTTTATGTCAAGACAAGAAAAATTTAAACACGAAAAATGTTATCTACCCTTTAGTTTCCTCTCTCCCCACACTGTGTACTGTGTATCTGTGTGACTGCATTGAGCAAACCTCCCCTGTAGACAGAAATACCTGCTCAGCCGTAAGATGCAACATTCTTCCAGCATTAGTAGGACGACTCCTTAAAAGGTAGCATTCCTTCTTGATCTTATAAGGGGTCATGATGACACTTAGCTCTGGATTGTGTTAACTGTCAATACTACATCATCCAGAGAAAAATAGATGTCATATGATATCCCTTATATGCGTAATCTTAAAAAAAGCTACAAATGTCTTTATCTACAAAATTGAAATAGAGTTACAGATGTAAAAAATAAACCTATGGCTACCAAGGGGTAAGGGGAAGGAGGGATAAACTGGAAGACTGGAATTGACATAAACACACTACTATATATAAAATAGATAACTAATAAGGACTTCCTGTATAGCTCAGGGAATTCAACTCAATACTCCGTAATGGTCCATATTACGAAGAATCTAAAAAAGAGTGGGCATGTGTATTTGTATAACAGATTCACTTTGCTGTACACTTGAAACTAACACAACACTGCAAATCAATCATATGCCAATAAAAATTAAAGAACTGAGACACAAACACACAAAGAAAGTAAATATTTGACAGTTAAAATAATATGTCATCTAATGTACAGCCCTCTGTCTCAGAAAACTGACACAGCTCTGCCTTGCTTTTTTTTTGATTGGCTTTACCACAAGCTGGAGGAGGAAATGGCAACCCACTCCAGTACTCTTGCCTGGAAAATTCCATGGACAGAGGAGCCTAGTAGGCTACGGTCCATGGGGTTACAAAGAGTCGGACATGACTGAACAACTTCACTCACCACAAACGGCGTGTGAGATCCTGACTCCCCAAGCAGGGGTCAAACCTGTGTGCCCTTCGTTGGGAGTGTGGAGTCTAAACCACTAGACCATCCTCTGCCTTGACTTCAGAGGAACAGTTCTTGGAACTTTTTGAAATTCTCAAATGTAGTTCAAATAAAATTTTCCATTTCTTTCTTTCTTGATTAATTTTTCAGTGACAGGATTATGGATAATCTTTTCTTTTCTTTCCAGGTGATTAAATTCCCAGGAGTGCTGCACAATAGGCTGATCAACTAAGTTAAGGAACTCTGAACCTCCCTTTCCTTCTCTTTGGTCCCTGTGCTTTGTAAGGGAGAATGTGTCATCTTTTTCCAAAAATGGATATAGCCTTATTTTATTTCTATTTCTAAAGTGAATTCATGTTCCTCAAAAAATTAAATAATTAAAAAATTAGTATGTTTAGAATCAACTCAAATGTCTACTGGTGAATAAACATGTAAACAAATGTGGTATATGCATATAATGAAATATTATTGTCTTAAACACGGAGGGAATCCTGTCACAAGCTATAACATAGATGAATCTAAGGGATACGGCTCAGATGGTCAAGAATCTGCCTGCAATGCAAAAGACCTGGGTTCAGTCCTTGGGTTGGGAAGATCCCCTGGAGAAGGAAACGCACTCCAGTATTCTTGCTTGGAGAATTTGATGGGCAGAGGTAGCTGGTGGGCCCACCAGCAGTCAGACCCGACTGAGCAACTAACACTTTCGCGTTAAAGGATATCAGTTCAGTTCAGTTCAGTCGCTCAGTCGTGTCCGACTCTTTGCGACCCCATGGATCACAGCACGCCAGGCCTCCCTGTCCATCACCAAATCCCGGAGTTCACTCAAACTCATGTCCATCGAGTCTGTGATGCCATCCAGCCATCTCATTCTCTGTTAAGGAATATAATTCGATGTAAAATAGGGCAGTCACAAACATACAAAAATAAATACTGTTTGTTCCACTTATATAAGGTTCCTAGATTAGTAAGACTCAGAGAGAGAGAAAGTAAAACGGTAGCTGCTAGTGGCTGGGAGTTTGCGGGATGGGGAGTGGTTGTTTAATGAGTGTAGAGTTTCAAATTTGCAAGATAAAAAAGATCTGGAGATATGGTTCACAACAACATGAACATACTCAGCACTACTGGATTGTACACTTGAAGGGGCTGAGATGATGAGTTGTAAGTTATGTATTTATTACCACAATAAAGTGTTTTATATTAGTATATGAAGAAATGAATAAAGAAAATAGGTGTCTTCATAATCTTATAGCCTGGAAATAATTAGCATTAATTGACATATATCCTTCTGTACATTTTTCCTATGGTGACACACATACACACTTATTTTAATTAAATATGGGATCACAGGACTTCCCTGATGGTCCAGCGGTTAAGACTGCCTTCCAATGCAAGGGGTGTGGGTTTGATCCCTGGTCAAGGAGCTATGATCCCAGGTCTTGTGGACAAAAACCCAAAGCGTAAAACAGAAGCAACACAGTAAAAATGCATAAAGACTTTAAAAATGGTCCACATAAAAAATGCTTTAAGTAAATAAATATGGAATCACATCGTATCCACTTTAACAATAAACAGGCTATCTTTTCATTCAATAGATAGGTTTCCATGTTCCATTTCAGTGGTTGCAGAGCTTTCTGTCATACTAGATGTGTGGCAGAATAAAACTTTGGCAGTGATTCTCAAAGTTTTTGACCTCAAGACCCCTTTACGCAATTAAAATTTATTGGGAAGTCAAAAAACATTTTTGTGCATTTTATCTGTGATATTTAATGTACTAGGTATTAAAACTGAGGCATTTAAGATGTTTATTCATTTAAAAATGATTATTATAAACACATTTTAAATTAATATAAGTAACACAAGTAAGACACCTAATATGAGACCCGACTCATTGGAAAAGACCCTGATGGGAAAGATTGAGGGCAGGAGGAGAAGGGGGCAGCAGAGGATGAGATGGTTGGATGGCATCACTGACTCAGTCGACATGAGCTTGAGCAAACTCGGACACAGTGAAGCCTGGCGAGCTGCAGTTCATGGGGTTGCAGTCAGACATGACTTAGCGTCTGAACAATAACAAAGCAAGACAATTAGTGAGAAAGGTGACATTGTTTTACATTTCTGCAAATCCTTTTCATGTCTGGCTTAACAGAAGATGGCTGGATTCTCCGTCAACTGCTAAGGTCAGTCTGTTACGATATTACATGTGTAGCTTCTGGAAAACTGCACTGTTACCTCCTAAGAGAATGAAGAGCGCAAATAACATTTTAGTATTATTATGAAAAGAGTTTTGACCTCATAGACCTCCTGCCAGGGTATTGGGATCCTTTATGGACTATGGGCTGCATTTCAAGAACAGTTGTTTTATCGATATTATTCTGGGTCTTTTAAAGAATACTTCTAAAATTTCAGCTTTATTGAAGTATACTGAAAACATATTAAGATTTTTAATGTGTACATAATGGTGATTTGAAATATATATGCATTGTGAAAAGATTCCCCAATCTTGTTAATTAATATATCCATCACCTCATATATTTATTGTGTGTGTGTGACAGAGAGAAGACACTTAAGTTCTACTCTCTAAGCGAATTTTAAATATACAGTACAGTGTCATCAACTACAGTCATCATGTTTTACATTAGATTTTCAGACCTTATTCACTTTACAGTTGTAATTTTGTTTTACCACCTTATGCTTTTTTTTTTCTTGTCTTCCCTTTAGAACAAGTAGTCCGCCAGGCTCATTGTCCCATGGGAGGGACGTAACAAGGCAAAAAAAGAAGAAAAAATTAAAAAAATAAAAAAACTTTCATTTCCAAAAGCCTAATTCTCTAAGGAAATTGTGTGAGGTGCATCAGAGGTAACATGTCACCAGAGTGCAATTGCCCAACCTCGTACACTTGGTGAAAAAAATCATTCCATTTGGTGTATTATATAATTATGATAAGAAAAATAAAATACAGAGCATGTAGTTGTTAAATATTTGATTTGTACACAACTTCCAAATACTGTCTCTTCCATTTTCTTAACAAAAGACTTGAGCTTGATTCCATGATCAAAACTGTTTAATATCCAGTATTGTGCTTGAGATGGTTGGCCATCATCTTGATTAAATTCTTTGTTCATACAAGTATATAATGAACAGCAAAAAATTTTAATAGTTATAATTCTATTATAAGTATCTACAGCAATTCCTTTTTAATTTCATGACAAAGATAATGTTGAAATCTCCTGTGATAAAGTGAATATATTTTTAGATATAATTGAACTTTTCATAGTAAGTATTTCAAAATTACTGACGAAGTTGGATTGGCAGAAAGGTCTTGACAATGACCAAGAGGCAGGTGGGCCAATAGGTGTTCCAGTTGACACCAGAGTTGATTGTTACCTGGAAGCTCAGTTTGGTCCATTACTTGCCTGCTCCTTACAAATACTACCCCTTGGCACCATGCAAGTGTGCCCTCCTCAAACTCAGATATAATCCCACAGGATAGGAAAAATTCCTGTTTTTAAAACTCTTTATTCTCTATTGGGGTATAGCCAATTAACAATGTTGTGATAGTTTTAGGTGGAAAAATTCTTAAATTGCTTTCTATTTTAAAATGTTGTTTACTTTTCTTTTCTATTTTGCTTTATAAGATATTGAATGTAGTTTCCTGTGCTATACAATAGGACCTTGTTTTTTATTATTTTATGTAAGCAGCTTGTATCTGCTAACCCCAAACTTCCAATTCATCCCTCACCCCACCTCACCACCAACACCTGGCAACCAGAAGCCCATTTGCTGTGTCTGTGAGTCTATTTCTGTTTTATAGATGTATTCATTTGTGTCATGCTTTAGATTCCTTGTATAAGTAATGTTATAGGGTATATGTTTTTCTCTTTTTGACTTACTTTACTTAGTATGATAATCTCTAGTTGCATCAATGTTGTCGCATTATTTAATTCCTGAGTAATATTCATATATATATGTGTGTGTGTGTATACACCATATCTTCTTTATTCGTTCATGTGTCACAGTTGGCAGGTCTAGACAGGACATCCTCCTTGGAGTCCGATCAAACAGAACAGCGCTAAGCAGTACCCTTGGGTTCCAGACTGGGCTTTGCCAAAACTAAGACAGCTCTGTGATGCCTTCTAAGTCAGTTTTCCTATTCATTTTCACAACTCTGAAAATGGGCAAAGTGATACTGAGAAAGGCACATTCAGGATTCAGTTGTGGCAACAGATGCGTACGCAGAAAGGGCTATCGAAAATGGTAATTAAGCACTTACAAAATCACTGCAGGGCTGGAAGAAAGGGCTCCAGGCTGGGCCTCTGCAATAAATCTCAAAGGTAGATTGCAGAATTGGCCCACCATGGAATCAGAGGCTGAGCGAGCCTTGTTGACTTCAAAGAAATGCTTCCACAGCCCTGATCCACAACCAACTGCCTGGGACACCTTTGAAGTTAATGAGGGACCCCAAACCCCGGCTGTAGAAATCCCCAGGGCAGAGGAAGGCAGCTACACTGCAGGAAGGTAGCCTGCCCCTCACTTCCACCTTCAAAATAACCCCCATGACAAAGATGGTAATAAAGGTAATACTTACTGATACTATGTGCCAGGCTAAGCAATTTATATAATTTAATTCACTAGTTCTCATTAGGACCCTATGAGGTAGATGCTGTGATCTCTGTTTTACACACAAGGGGCCTAAGGTAAAGAATAGTAGCTGTAGAGGTGAACATGCATCTTTTGGTGTCATCTCTTTCATATCTAGGACCATAGCCACAAAGAAGTATAGGAAGCAAAGTGTGGCTCTGTGTTTTCCCACCTCCACAACTTTCTGGGTCCTCTAGAAGGGAATCAGGATGTGCTGTGTGACTGTCTGTGTGACTGTCCACCACATCCATCCTCATGAGACAACTACAGACCCAGGGCTGACAATGGCAAAGATGCTACAGCAACAGTTACTCAGCACAAACAGATTCAGTGTACCTAATCTGTTTGTCATTTGTTTCCCATAAGATTAGCTCACCACAAAACCCTATCAAAGCAATACAGACCAGAGAACAGCAAGGAGAGATAAGAAGTCCTTTTTAAGTGAACAATGCAAAGAACTAGAGAAAAGCAATAGAAGAAGAAAGACTAAAGATCTCTTCAAGAAAACTGGAGATAGCAAGGGAATATTTCGTACAAAGATGGTTACTAGAAAGGACAGAAATGGCAAGGACCTAACAGAAGCAGAAGAGATAAGAAGAGGTGGCAAGAATGCACAGGCAAACTATACAAAAAAGGTCGTAATGACCTAGATAACCACCATGGTGTGGTCACTCACCTAGAGCCAGACATCCTGGAGTATGAAGTAAAGTGGGCCTTAGGAAGTATCATGATGAACAAAGCTGGTGGAGGTGATGGAATTCCAGCTAAGCTACTTCAAACCCTAATTCACAAAGATGATGCTGTGAAAGAGCTGCACTCAATATGCCAGCAAATTTGGAAAACTCAGCAGCGGCCATAAGACTGGAAAAAGTCAGTTTTCATTATGATACCAAAGAAAGGCAACATCAAAGAATGTTCAAGCTACCACACAATTGTGCTCATTTCCTATGCTGGCGAGGTAATGCTCAACATCCTTCAAGTTAGGCTTCAACTATTGTTGTAAACCGAGAACTTCCAAATGTACAAGCTGGATTTAGAAACGGCAGAGGAACCAGAGATCAAATTGACAATATCCACTGGATCATAGAAAAAGCAAGGGAATTCCAAAAAAACATCTACTTCTGCTTCATTGACTATGCTAAGACTTTGACTGTCTGGATCACAACAAACTAATGAATATTCTCAAGAGATGGGAATACCAGACCACCTGACCTGTCCTCTGAAAAATCTGTGGGCAAGCCAAGAAGCAACAGTTAGAATTGGATGTGGAAGAATGACGGGTTCCAAATTGGGAAAGAATCACCTCGAGGCTGTATGTTGTCACCCTGCTTATTTAACTTATATTAAGAGTGCATCATGTGAAATGCCACGCTGGATGAAGCACAAGCTGGAATCAAGATTGCCGGGAGAAATATCAATAACCTCAGATATGCAGATGATACCACTCTAATGGCAGAGAGTGGAGAGGAACTAAAGAGCTTCTCGATGAGGGTGAAAGAAGAGAGTGAAAAATCTGGTTTAAATTTCAATATTGAAAAAACTAAGATCATGGCATCTGGTCCCATCACTTCATGCAAATAGATGCGGAAAAAGTGGAAACAGCGACATGTTTCTTTTCTTGGGCAGATGGTGACTGCAGCCATGAAATTAAAAGATCCTTGCTCCTTGGGAGAAAAGCTATGACAAATCTAAACAGCAGAGACGTCTATATAGTCAAAGCTATGGTTTTCCCAGTAGTCATGTATGAATGTGAGAGTTGGACCATAATGAAGGCTGAGCGCCAAAGAATTGATGCTTTTCAACTGTGGTTGGAGAAGACTCTTGAGAGTCCCTTGGATTGCAAGGAGATCAGACAAGTCAATCCTAAAGAAAATCAACGCTGAATATGTCTCAATTCTTTGGTCACTTGATGCAAAGAGCCAACTCACTGGAAAAGACCCTGATGCTGGGAAAGATTGAGGCAGGATAAGGGAGTGACAGAAGATGAGATGGTTGGGTGACATCACCGGCTCAATGGACATGGGTTTGAGCAAACTCTGGGAGATAGTGACAGACTGGGAAGGAAGCCTGACATGCTGCAGTCCATGGGGTCACAGAGAGCTGGACATAATTTAGCTGCTGAACAACAACAAGAAGTTTGTATCTGACACACATCTGTTTCAACAGGGCTTAAATTAGTTTGTTGCTAGTGTTTGTTTCATTGATACCCAATTACAGCCTTAAGTTTGGTGTTTTGGCTTTACTCATTTTGATTAAATCAGTGGTTCAGTTCAGTTCAGTTCAGTCGCTCAGTCGTGTCCAACTCTTTGCGGCCCCATGAATCGCAGCACGCCAGGCCTCCCTGTCCATCACCAACTCCCAGAGTTCATTCAAACTCATGTCCATCGAGTCGGTGATGCCATCCAGCCACCTCATTCTCTGTTGTCCCCTTCTCTTCCTGCCCCCAATCCCTCCCAGCATCAGAGTCTTTTCCAGTGAGTCAACTCCTCGCATGAGGTGGCCAAAGTATTGGAGCTTCAGCTTTAGCATAAGTCCTTCCAGTGAACACCCAGGACTGATCTCCTTTGGGATGGACTGGCTGGATCTCCTTGCGGTCCAAGGGACTCTCAAGAGTCTTCTCCAACACCACAGTTCAAAAGCATCAATTCTTCGGCGATCAGCTTTCTTCACAGTCCAACTCTCACATCCATACATGACCACTGGAAAAGCCATAGCCTTGACTAGACGGACCTTGGTTGGCAAACTAATGTCTCTGCTTTTTAATATGCTATCTAGGTTGGTCATAACTTTCCTTCCAAAGAGTAAGCGTCTTTTAATTTCCTGGCTGCAATCAGCATCTGCAGTGATTTTGGAGCCCCCCAAAATAGTCTGACACTGTTTCCACTGTTTCCCCATCTATTTCCCATGAAGTGATGGGACCAGATGCCATGATCTTCGTTTTCTGAATGTTGATCTTTAAGCCAACTTTTTCACTCTCCTCTTTCACTTTCCTCAAGAGGCTTTTGAGTTCCTCTTCACTTTCTGCCATAAGGGTGGTGTCATCTGCATATCTGAGGTTATTGATATTTCTCCCGGCAATCTTGACTCCAGCTTGTGCTTCTTCCAGCCCAACGTTCCTCATGATGTACTCTGCACAGTGATTACAAACTCAATGGGTGCCAACAATTTCCCTTTGGTTTTTGGAGCCAGGCTCAAAAGTCATCTCTTTCATGAGAATTTCCATTCTGCCTTTGAGTAATTTTATTAATTGTATTATTTTCTGTAAAAGATCTATACATGTCTGAATTAGTTTACTAGGAATATGATAAAAAAAGTACACCAGACTGGGTGGCTTAAGCAAATTTATTGTCTCAGTATTCTGGAGGCTAGAAGCTCAAGACAAAGATGTTGACAGTAATGGTTTCTATCGAAGCCTCTCTTCTTGGCTTGTAGACAACTGTCTTCTCCCCGTACCTTCAGATGGCCTCCCTCTGAGTGTCTGTGTCTTAATCTCTCCTCCTTATAAGGACACCATTAATATTGGATTAAGATCCATCCTAATCTCCTAATTTTACCTTAATGACCTCATTAAAGACTCCTTTCAAATGCAGTCATATCCTGAGATGCTGGGGGCTATGGCTTCAAGATATGAGTTTAGGGGGAAACAATTCAGTTTGTAACAAATCCCTTGCCAAATAACTATTTTGTTCCCAGCATTTTTCATACCACATAGATTTTTTTTCTAAATCTAATTTTATTTTTACATATAACAGGTAAAAATTTTATGTGGTCACATATTCCCATCTTCCAATTCTTCGATAAGAGCTTATTTCTTAACCAAATGCTTGTTCTGTATTTTCCAAGTCTCCTGTAAATGTGTTATCATACTTTCAAAATTTGAAAAGATAAAAATTAGAGAAAAGTTTAAAAGCTTATTTTTGTTCTGTTTATTCATATAATTTTAAAGTATCTTGAGGTGGTTTTGATATTATTCAAGTGAGAACTTAAATGGCTTTTATTTCTCTAAAATTTAAACTAATTATCCCAACATCCTCTTCTAAATATGTCTTTCTTTACTCATTTGAGTAATAATAGCAAAATAAATAGTAATAACAGATAAACAATAATAAAATAAGGAAATAATAAATAAAGTTGTATTTTTATGTAACTCTGTTGTTTTGTCCCCAAGACCTATATAAGGTTCAGACCTTTACCAGAATGAATGACATAATATTTCTTTATATTTTCAGTTAGCATATCCCTTAGTCTGTCTGGAGGCATCTTAGGATGGTAATTTGCAAATGGCATAACTTGCCTCCTTGCTCTGATCTCCTCTGTGGTCCCCCAGGGTCCAGCCTCTATTTTGCGTCACTCCTAGCTGTTGGGGTTGGTGGGATCACTTGCTCCTGGCCTCTGAGACAGTAAGATGGATTTTTCCTTTCATCCTGTTGGGCAATGGATCCTCACAAACTTCAGAGACCTGAGGGATATGGAGGTTTGAAATAGCCATTCTGTTGAGCAGAGAAGGGAGTTGATCAGAGAAATTTAGTCTGATTCCTGGGCAGGGCTGAGCCCATTTGAGGTTGGTGATCATGAATTTAAAGCAGACACCGGCAGCTCCATTGTGTGAATCTCTTCAGTAGGGACTGGAGAGATTTGAATTCCTTTTGTGGGGATTGAAAACAAATGGCATGGAGAGGTTAAAATCAGAGAAGACACAGAGACAGTGCACAAGAAAGAAAACACTTTATCCTCCCTGGGGAGGGAGGAAAGTAGAGGGAGTGTGTGTGTGTGTGTGTGTGTGTGTGTGTGTGTGTGTGTGTTGGGCAGTGGGGGTGTGCAGGAGTCACTGCCTGACTGTCCCAGTGCCCTCCCTCTGACAGTGGAAGCAGAAATGGGAGGACACCGCTCTCCCACCCCTTGGCAACCAGGCGCCCTCCACCTGACACTGGGAGTTTGAAACAAGCAACTGTCCTTGGCACCTGCAGTGATGTTCTGTCGAGATGGCAGCAGTGTCTGGTGCCAGTGTCCCTCCCAACTGTCAAGGCTCAAAAGATGACTCTATATACTTTCTTTTTTATTCCCTGGAGCTTCCTTGGTTGCAGCTAATTTTCCAAGTCTGGTTCTTAGGCTTCAACCCAATACAGTAAACACCCACCATCCTTTTCTTATAATAGACAGTGTCAATTTCTGTGACCTGCAGCCAAGAAACCTGACTGTTGCTTGCGGATGGGCTATGGAACTAAGCACAGGTTTTCATCTCAGCCCTCGGGGCTTCCTTGGTGGCTCAGATGGTAAAGAATCTGCCTGCAATGCAAGAGATGGGGGTTCAATCCCTGGGTTGTGACGATCCCCTGGAGAAGGGAATAGCTACTCCTCCAGCATTCTTTCCTAGAGAATTCCACGGACAGAGGAGCCTGGTGGGCTACAGTCCATGAGGTTGCAAGAGTTGGACACAACTGAGTGACTAACACTTTCATTTTTCATCTCAGCCCTAGTACTAGCTTTGCAGCCTTGAGCAAAACACTTACGCATTCTAAGCCCAAATTTCTTTCATTTTGTAAAGGAAGAATATCTATCTTGCAGAGTTGTTGTTAGATCAAATGAAACAATAAGTGCAAAATATCCTCAAAAACACCTGCATTTTGTTGAGATCTTGATGAAGAACAGTTACCTTGTCACAAAGTGTTTCCCTGTGTATAATGTCACATGACCATCATACAAGGGAGGGTAGAAACCCCCATTTCACAGAGTTGTAAACTGAGGTTCAGAGAGGCAAGGTGACACCCTCAAGCTCACACAAAACTGGGATTTGATCCAGGCTTTCTGAACTGCAGTCCAGCTTCTAGGAGCCATGGCTGCAGGCTTGCAGGTGAATAAGTGTTTCACTGGGTGATCATGGTAACATTTGGGGAAAGGATATTTGGAGACAGGATTGTGGAATTTAGGACCAGCAAGATGCATTGTCATCTTAAGATGATAGTGGAGAGTGAGGTCTGTCGGTGTACACCTGCTCAGAGTGGAAAGATGTACAAACAGAAGGTGTGGAGTAGTACGCAGATAATCGGTGTCTGTACAAAGCCTGAGAATAAATAAGATCTTGGGATTGATTGACAGAATCAGGCATTTCAAAGATGTCATACAGAAAGAAGACCGAGAACAGGCCATTGGATGTAGCTATAGAGACATCAGTGGTATTCAAAGACTCCACGCTGTTCCCTAATCTAGGCCTATCTAGATCATCAAATCAACAAACATTTTAAAATTGAAGTATAGATGATTTACAATGTTTCTGGTGTACAGCAAGGTGATTCAGTTTTACATATATATATATTTAATCTTTTACAAATTATTTAATTAATTTATTTTTGGCCACACTGGATCTTCAGTGCTGTGCACGGGCTTTCTCTAGTTGCAAAGAGTGGGGGCTGCTCTCTTGTTGCAGCTAGTGGGCTTCTCACTATGCTTGCTTCTCTTATTTTAGATCATGAGCTCTAGAGGGCAGCCTCAGTAGCTGTGGCAGATGGGCTTAGTTGCCCTGTGACGTGTGGAATCTTTCTGGACCAGGGATCGAACCCATATCCCCTCCACTGGCAGAAATTTAACCTCTGGACCACCAGGGATGTCCTATATATCCTTTTTACATGGACAAGCATCTTAAAGCATTTGTTTCATTTACAAAAGTAGTCATAAATAGAATAAGTAGTTATAAATAAATAGAATAAGAAGAGAATAAATAGAATCTTTCATAGACTCTACTGTATTATGGTTTTCACTAAATATCATTAATCTCCTAAATGGTAATGTTCCCAGAAATGGAAGTACATATTAATTTCTAAAATCACCCCCATTTGCTGATCTTTAGTACATTTCTCTATTGATCCCTGGAAAAAATGAATAGCTTTTCTGATATATGTAAGTGCACAGTTAAAACATTTTAAAAAGCCAGCAATACAGGTGATGTAAATCTATTTCCTTATGTCTAGGAATAGGAAGTATATAATACCAGTGTGCAGCTTGGATTTTTTTATGTGTGTAAGTTTCAGGAGTATAAATGAGTGCCGAGCCTGACAGGTTCACTCAGCTCTCAAATTATAAGACAGGAACACATTATTTGAAATTGACTTTGGAAGTCATTCAACATAGACAAGAGAATATTTTTTAAAACTCTTACCTGGTTGGGGCTTTGCGTGGTCTTCTTTATATTTTCTGGGGATATCTATGACACTGGGTTCTCTTCATAACAATGAAAAAGGACATTATTTTGAGAGTACAATATTATTCTCTTTTGTTGTTTTTTGAAAATCTATTTTCAAATATATTTTAAAGTAAAATATAAACATATTTTATCAGAATGTACTACTGACATGTTTGCATCATCACAACTTATTATCTTTGACCTCTGTTTCAGGCTGAAAGAGACACTGGGTACTTTTGAAGTCAGTTTTTGAAATTTTTGAAACCACTTTTAAATTAACTTTTAAAATTAATTTTATTTATTTATTTTTGGTTGCTTTGGGTCTTGGTTACTGAGCATGTTTTCACTAGTCGCAGAGATCGGGGGCTTCTCTCTGGTTGCAGCGTGTGGGCTTCTCATTGCAGTAACTTCTCTTGTTGCTGCCCACGGGCTTCAGTAGTTTTGGCTCTGGGGCTCTGGAGCATGGGCTCAAATAGCTGTGGCGTACTGGCTTCAATGGGCTGAGGCATGCGGGATATTCCCAGACCAGGGCTTGAACCCCTTTCCCCTGCCATGGCAGGCTGATTCTTACCCACAGTAACACCAGGGAAGTCTATTTTTTTAAATTAATTTTTATTGGAGTGTAGTTGCTTTACAGTGTTGTGCTAGTTTCTGCAGTACAGCGAAGTGAATCAGCCTTATGTATACATATAGCCCCTCTTTTCTGGATTTCCTTCCCATTTAGGTCCCCACAGAGCACTGAGTAAGGTGCCGTGTTACATACAACAGGTTCTCATCAGTTATCTACTTTATACAGAAGAGTGTGAATACGTCGAGCTCAGCCTCCCAGTTCATCTTTTCCCCGCCTTTCCCCTTTCATGTCCCAGCTTTTCTTCTCTATGTCTGTGTCTCTATTTCTGTTTTGCAAACAAGATAATCTGTACCTTTTTTCTAGATTCCACATGTATGTGTTAAGATACTGGCTACTTTGATAGCCTTGAAACAGGCTCCAGGAAAATCATCAACACCATAGCCTTTGAGGCCAAACCCAACAAGCTAACTTCATCATTTTCCTCGGTGCAGTTTGAGCAACCATCACTGCTTGGCCAGGCACCTGGCAGAATCCGGCTGTTTGGCTTTGACCGTACTTGTCCCAGCACCTTGGAGGTGCTGGCTCTCAGGGTTGCCCTGTACTGCGTAGCATGCCACTTCTGGTCCCCCGGGTGGCTCAGAGCTTCTTGCCAGCACTGCAGGACTGATCATGAGAGCAAGTAACACAGGCTCTTTTGTCAGTCTAGGGCTAACTATTATAAACACTCAAAAAGAATGGAGGAAAAGCAGAAAAGCCAAGGAAGGTTTGCTGTCTAAATGTGATCTCAGCATGTGTGTCGGTTTTCAACTTATTGCCCATCAGCTCAAAATCTACTGTTTGTTATCTGCTCTGTGGTGATGGGTTAGACCCTCACATCACTTCTCATTTGTGGAGAGCACATTGTTGGGGTTTGTCAAGAGAAGACCCTGGAAGAACATGCAGGAGGAAGGGGCTGTTCCTGGGTCTGGTTCTTCCATTTTATTTTCCCCAGATACACATCCCCCTGACCTAGGCTGAAGCAGTAGGACTGCAGCTGTTTCCCTGTGCTGGAGGCAGCTAGGGGGACCCAGGTCTGCTTTGCCATCAGATGTACCACCACCACCCCAGTTCCTGGGAGTGGGGACTGATAACATCCCACATTGCTGCCTTTGCTGGAGAATTGCTCTCAGCTACATAGTTGCTGCCTCAGCCTACCCAGGAGGCTCTGTTACCCTCTCACCCACCCTTGAGTTGTCCGGTTGTCCAGTGACTGATGAAGAAGGGTACAGACAGCTTCAAAACAACTAATCCTGCTTGATATATAAACCTCTAACTTTAACCATTTAACTAGCCAGCTGCTTCTTTTATTGGCTTCTGCGTGTATACCACTAAATTTTTTCTCCTGTTAATCTTTTGTCAGTTTAATTCACAGGCCCCAGGGACTAAACATAAGCAGGTGGAAGAAAAAGCTTTTCCTTCCCTATAAATACTTTGGAAAAGAACTGTTTTTTCATTTGTGGTTGTGTGGCTTGACTATGTACAAATGCAAACTTCCCAGCTCATTATCTTAACAAGGATGGATGATTCTTCCAAATAAGATGTGGTCATTTTTGCTCTCATCAGCTTCTAGAAACTGCTGGACCATATCTGATCCACAGATGTTCACAGTGACCCTTCTCTCCCTGACACAGGACTAATAGGCCGCACATTCATCACCTTGTTAAAAATGTAGATGTTTGCAAGGGAAGAAGAAATGAATATATGCCAAAGTGTCATTATGAGTTATTTCTGGATGAGACCATATTTTTACAACTCAAATTTTAATTTTTAATATTGATTTTTATTGGAGAATTTTTTTTTTACAATGTTTTGTAGGATCTGACCATTTAAAATTTCCTTTTTTGGGCTTTTCTTTGTTTTCTAAATTTTTAGCAGTAAATACTAGTATTATAGTATAAAAAAGCTCTTTTCTCCACAATTAATAATATTTAAAAGACAAAAGTAAGTCATTAATCATATAAGATAGACAATGCCCTCTAGATCATTCTTGTCTGCTGATATTTTGTTGTTTTTGTTTTACCTTCTATCCTGATTTGACATTGCTTTTTAAGTATTACCGTGTACTCAGCCTCCTTGCTCTTTGGACAGTTACATAAGTAGCAGTAGGAAAGTCATTTCCTCTGGGATTTTGCCATCTATGCAGCGGTTCAACTTTTCCCTCCCAAACCTGAAATCAGAGCTCATTTTACTATACTTCTTTGCAAAAAAAAAAAAAATACCCCAGCTAACCACTATTTCTTTCTAGAGCTCAGTTATGGGAATTGCTTTTATCAAGCACAGCTCCCATTAATAAAGGAAAAGAGAACATTTTAAATGGATAGAATGATTTCTTGGAAAGAAATACAAAACAGGAAATCTTTCTTTTGAAACAAAGGTGATTTGAAGGTCACATACAAATTATTTGAAAACAATATTAATGTTTATTATAATTTGGTTAAGGACAGGTTATAAGAGCATTGAAACAAACAGAACTTGAACTGAATCAAGAGGAAAAGAAAATCACTGTAAATTGGTATGAAATATCCTTATTAGAGGGCTTCCCTGGTGGCTCAGTGGTGAAGAATCCACCTGGCAATGCAGCAGACATGGGTTCGATACCTGTGTCAGGAAGATCCCCTGGAGGAGGAAATGGCAACCCACTCCAGTATTCTTGCCAGGAAAATCTCACGGATGGAGGAACCTGGCAGGCTACAGGCCATGGGGTTGCAAAATGTTGGACACAACTGAGTCACTGAGCACATCCTTATTAGATAACCATGGAGAAATGTTAGCATCCACATCTCTGAGTTTTAAAGAGTTTGCGCTTTAATCTCACTAATCAATTGGCATTGGTGGTGGTGGTGGGATATAATTAAAAACAAAATCTCTTCACAGCCTAGAAAATCCCTCTACAAAGAAGAGGAAGAAAACCATTGCAGTATTGAATAAGTGTAAACCAGAATGTGATGTGTAGGACAGGTCATCTGCTAAGAGATGGCAAAGATAAAAAGTCACCTCACACACTCACAACAGAGAGGGTGCAACCTATGGCGTTAGTCGGTTTTTCGATTTGCAGTTGGGGACAGCTGACATTAGGCACAGCTCCTCCTGGGAAAGTGGGGGAAGGGGTGATGGCTTCCTTGATGCAAATTTCTTTCTTTTAAAAAATATTTATTTATTTATATTTATCTATTTATTTGACTGTGCTGATCTTCATTGCAACGCGAGGGACCTTCAATCTTTGTTGCAGCATGCGGGATCTTTAGTTGTAGTATGAAGTCTCTTCCAGCTGTGGCCTGTGGGATCTAGTTCCCTGACCAGGGATTGAACCCAAGCACCCTGCATTGGGAGTATGGAGTCATAGCCACCAGATGACCAGGGAAGTCCCCATGCAACTTTCTAAAATATGGCTCCCAGGTCCTTGGGAAATATCCCTAAGTTGTGAAACCAGCAAGAGGCTTATTTAGTCATTAAAAAGATGCATATATATATATACATATATATATATATACACAGAGCAAGAAATTCTGAAAGAAAAGGGAAAAGTAAGGGGGCTCTTTCCAGCAAGAATCAAACCTCTTATTTGTCCTTACACATACTGAGGGGTTGGGAAGATCCCCTGGAGAAGGGAAAGGCTACCCTCTCCAGTATTCTAGCCTGGAGAATTCCATGGACAGCTCATGGGGTTGCAAAGAGTTGGACATGACTGAGAGACTTTCACTATTCACTATCAGTTCAGTTCAGTTCAGTCGCTTAGTCGTGTCCGACTCTTTGCGACTCCATGAACCACAACATGCCAGGCCTCTCTGTCCATCACCAACTCCCGGAGTTCACTCAAACTCATGTCCATCGAGTTGGTGATGCCATCCAGCCATCTCATTCTCTGTCGTCCCCGTCTCCTCCTACCCCCAATCCCTCCTAGCATCAGACTCTTTTCCAGTGAGTCAACTCGCCGCATGAGGTGGCCAAAGTATTGGAGTTTCAGCTTTAGCATCAGTCCTTCCAATGAACACCCAGGATTGATCTCCTTTAGAATGGACTGGTTGGATCTCCTTGCAGTACAAGGGACTCTCAAGAGTCTTCTCCAGCACCACAGTTCAAAAGCCTCAATTCTTCGGCGATCAGCTTTCTTCACAGTCCAATTCTCACATCCATACATGACCACTGGAAAAACCATAGCCTTGACTAGACGGACCTTTGTTGGCAAAGTAATGTCTCTGCTTTTTAATATGCTATCTAGGCTGGTCATAACTTTCCTTCCAAGGAGTAAGCGTCTTTTAATTTCATGGCTGCAATCAGCATCCGCAGTGATTTTGGAGCCCCAAAAAATAAACTATTCACTATACTGAGGGTAATTTAACAACTCACTTGTGTCAAATAATAAGCTAAAAAAAAAAGTAATTCAGCAAATGTGAAGTTTACAGTTCCCACTCCCCCCTACCATTTGTTGTTTGTTTGGCAAAACTTAAGAAACATATCCTTTTCTGATTGCCCAGACCAGGGTTTTTAAAGCGTGGCACTATCAACATTCGAGGGGCCAGATCACTGTTTGTGGCGGGAATTGTCTTGTGCATTGTAGGATGTTTAGCAGCATCCTTGATCTCCAGCCACTAGATGGCAGCTGGGCATCCCCTCCTCACCCAACCTATGACAACAAAAAATGTCTCCAGATGGTGGCAACTGTCCTGGGGCGTGGGAATGGGAACCATCCTCCATTAAGCACTGGCCTAGATGAATTACCAAGACACACAACCCAAACAGGTAGCTGAGTCTAAGATTGGGCTGGGATGCTAGTAAACCTTCTGCTCTCATTCCATGAGCCACACCTGTATGACGCATGTTACAGTAATATTTGCTCAAGCATGAGCTAAGCACTGCTATTCTCAGAGGAACTCAGTCAGTCTTCTTAGTGGAAGACATCTCTCTAGTAGCCCACCATCCAGCTTCCCTTTTTTTTTTTTTTTTTACTAAAAAAAAGAGTAACACCTTGATTGTCTTTCTCAATCAGTCCAGAGAGGGGGTTATGACCCAAATCATTGTAGCTTTAGGGGTTGTCTTGTATCTAAGGACTAGTCAATTGTTCATCACTCTAGCCAACATGAAAAACATGAAAGTGGAATTCTTTTTCTTAGCTGTGAGGATAAGCCTGACTGAGAATGGAGGCAATTTTAGAGGAAGCAGAATTACAGTAAACAGAGACAGTGTCTTGAGGAGAAAATTTGATTCCTGAATCTAGCCATGCCTGAAGCCATCTTCTGAATTCTTTGTTCATGTAAGTCATCACAGCCGTGACTGGGAATTCAGCAAGCAAGTGGCACACAGCACTCAGACTCTTCACTCTTTCCTCTTCTCCCTAATAGATCGGGGAGGTGGAGATGGACGGCCTCGTGGTCTTAACATCCTTCTCTAATCTACCTCATCATTGTGCTTCTACCTCTACCCTGAAGTTCCTCTCCTTATTCACTCTTGTTATAGTTATAGTTCATAAAGATGCCTTCTCTCTGCTACCACGTTCTATGTTTCCTAAGGACCAGGACCTATCAGATTGACCTTTACATCCTCTGCAGTGCACAGCTGGCCCTCAAAAGAAAGTACAGGTTGCATAAAGCAACTTCAGCAGATACCAGATACTGTGATTGACTTGTATCTTAAATCTATGCCCTTCGGGTTTCCACAGTAAGATTAGAAGAACATTTTCAGCAATGTTGTGATGCTGAAAGTTTGGCCTGTTTATTCCCCCTTTGTCCACTGGATTCCATCTTTCCTTTCTGTCTTCTTTACTCATAGTTATGGGCAGACACTGTGGCCAAACAGCTCATTGTCACTTTCTTTGCCAGTCACTTCCTTTTTTTTAAATTTGAGATACCTCTACCATGTCCCCAACAGCCACATGCGTGAAAACTATGATTTTATGTTGAAGCTGAAGCTCCAATACTTTGACCACCTGATGTGAACAGCTGACTCATGGGAAAAGACCCTGATGCTGGGACAGACTGAAGGCAGAAGAAGAAGAGGGTGACAGAGGATGAGATAGTTGGATGGCATCACCAATTCAATGGACTTGAACTTGGGCAAACTCTTGGAGATGGTGAGGAACAGGGAGGCCTGGCATGCTGCAGTCCACGGGGTTGCAAACAGCCAGATACAACTTGGTGACTGAACAACAGCAAATAAGCAACAGCAAACTTCAGTGCTTAAATAAAGCACGAGAAAAGCACTTGGAAGCCTCTTAACTCACAATAAGGACATGACAAGTGGCCCCAGGGAGGGGAAAAAAAAAACAACAGAGCTCATTCTCTTCCAAGCAATTTGAGGTCCCTATGGAAGAGTTTCCCATACAATTCCAGCAGAGACCAGCCAGGGCACCAGTTTTCAGGAGTCGAATTCAAGCTTCTCATTCAACAGGGTTTAACAAAGTTCTCTGCGGAGGAGAGGAAATGTGGGACAAGATGATGTTAGGGAAATTAAAATGGAGGAGGTCTTGTTCAGAAGCAGGAGAGCTGGCCTCTGACCTGCCTGGACACTGGAGGATTCCATGCCAGCCTGCAAGCACAGCTAGTCAGGTGGTACTTTATACAAGAAAGGGAGCAAGTCTTGGAATTCTTGAGTCCTAGGGAGTCTGACCAACTCCTCAGGGTCTAACAAAATCCTGTGGCTGCTCACAAGATGAAACAAAGGAGCACAAAGGTGAAAGGAAAACCAGGGCTGCATTTTTCATGCAAACTGATGATGAAATCAGTTTGCAGCCTGGGATTATAAGTGAGAGCCCCCGAAACTGCAATTTGAAGTCTCCTCTGTAGGGTGGATATGCTGCCCACAGCCTTTTCCCAATTGGGACTCCAGATTGCTCTTAACCAGGGACTTAGCAGTGCTGTTCAAGTCTGAATGTAGTTTGGCCCAATTTGGTGATCTACAGGTGGCACGAGTGGTAAAGAATTCGCCTGCCCATGCAGGAGATGCAATAGACAGTTGGTTCTCTCCCTGGGTGGGGAAGATTCCCCTGGAGAATGAAATGGCAACCAGCTCCAGTATTCTTGCTGGAAAATCCCATGGACAGAGGAGCCTGGTGGGCTACAGTCCATGGGGTCACAAAGAGTCAGATAGGAGCACGCAGGCACATACGATGTTACTCTCTGTTGTTTCCATTTCTTTACTTGTAATGATTGTATAATGAAATTTAAGTCAAATAATCTTCTACACAAATACTTTGGCCACCTGATGCGAAGAACTGACTCATTGGAAAAGACCCTGATGCTGGGAAAGATTGAAGGTTGGAGGAGAAGGGGATGATAGAGGATGATATGGTTGGATGGCATCACCGTCTTGATGGATATCAGTTTGAGCAAGCTCCGGAGTTGGTGATGGACAGGGAAGCCTGGCCTGCTGCAGTCCATGGGGTCAAAAAGAGTTGGACATGACTGAACGACTGAACTGAATTGAACTGACTCTTCTAGAAAAACTGAAATTGTTTATGTGTGTATTGAGTGGTTTCTTTTGGCAAAGAATCCTTTGAACCTAAAACAAAAGTAAAGCTTTTGGCAAAACAGGCACCTAGATCCTAGCCTGCCTGGCAGCCTCCAAAGACATAAGACCCAGTCAGTCAGTCACCGTGTGTGAATGAAACCACTAGCCACTGTGAATCAGGAACATGCCAATTGTGCATTTGGAATAAATAATGGGAAAGACGTTTTCTGTCTGTTGAATTGACAAGAAAGATGTTTCAGCAGCATCTGCTAGGATCTGCTCTTTTCGAGGGAAACAACAGCAAAAAGATCACCTCCTAGTCAGTTTCCACCGGAAGTAAACACTGCCCTTGGTAAGAGAAGGGCAGACGCAGCCTCGGCCGAGCTTGATCTGCACTTGGGACCACCTGGTAAAGCATCATACCACACTCATCTTTTTCTATGTATGGATTTGTGCCCTCCTTTTGTGCTTCTCTCAAAGACCTTCAGCCTCTCCGCTGAGAACACATGTTCCTCCAGCCAACATCTTGGCAAAGGCAAGTCTTTTTGGCAGCATTAATGATAATAGGTGCTGGCATAAATCTAGGAGGCCAGGGTGCCAGGGAAGGCGTGACCCAATTACTGACAGCTGTTAGAGCCTTGTTTCTCTGCATTTTAGTTTCCCCAACAGAGTGGCACAGACACCACCGTCATTAACATTTCATTTTGATTCAGTGTGTCTGCACAGGCCGGGACAACTAACGTGCAGCCTGTTGCCTATAAAAGTCCAAGCCCACTTGAGGTCACTCTGGACTGCACCTGCTCAGGCACGAGTTATGGGGAGAGGGAGCATTTCAAGGTTGTTCCAGTTTCTGAAGTCTTCCTCCTGCTGCAGGAGTCTTGAGAGGAGAACTTAAGAGTTTTGTGAAGAACTGGAATAACTCCTTGGAACTCCCTTCCTACTCCTCTGTGATCATGTTGAGAAAAAGAAGCAAAATTAAAGACCAAGGCCTAGGTTTCATAACATGATGGAAGGAAACCAACATCAGTCTTAGTAATGGCATGCTGTTTTGCATTTTATTTTTTAATTTTTTAGCTGTGCAGCATGTGGGATTTCAGTTCCCCAACCAGGGATCAAACCCACGCCCCCTGCATTGGAAGCACAGAATCTTCACCACTGGACCACCAAGGAAGTACCAGTGATGGCATGTTTTAAAGTGAGCCAAGTGGTACATGTTGAACAAATCCTGGAAAGTGTCAGATTCTCTTCCTGACCAAACTTCAGATGGACTCATCGGAGCCCTCTTTTTGACCAGCCCTTAACTCTGGCCTAGAAAAACTGCAGACTCTCAGCACAGTTGATTCCACCCCCTCCCTCCCAAGCCCCCTCTAAAAGATTCGATAGACACTTAACATAGCTCCTCACAGCTCAAGGCTGCCACCTAGGATGATCCAAGTCTCCGTTTTTCTCAGTCAGCCTGAGAAAACCACCAAGAGGATGACTGTTTGCTCCACCTTAGAGCTGGTAATAGACAGATAGGCCGCTGCACACCCTCATCCCTGTTTGAGAAGTTACTTTAGAAGGCTGTGGGTGGCTTGCTCTATCTTGCACCACTACCTCCTGTCATAAAGATACTAGACGCTTGCTTCTCCTCTGGATAAGCATCAGTGAATAAACAGAGGCTCTGCTGGAATGCCCACTTGTTCCCCACTGCCCCTTCATTCCCCCACAAAAATGCCCATCACCTTTGCCCTTGTTGTTGGTCAGCTGCTAAGT
Source organism: Moschus berezovskii (assembly GCF_049115385.1). Classification (NCBI taxonomy): domain Eukaryota; kingdom Metazoa; phylum Chordata; class Mammalia; order Artiodactyla; family Moschidae; genus Moschus; species Moschus berezovskii. The sequence continues at coordinate 107,646,731 of NC_142464.1, forward strand.
CAAGTCTGACTCTTTGCGACCCCATGGACTGCAGCACTATCTCTCAGAGCTTGCTCAAACTCATCCATTGAGTTGGTGATGCCATCCAACCATCTCATCCTCTGTCGTCCCCTTCTCCTCTCACCTTCATCTTTCCCTTCGAACAGCTCAGCTGGAAGACAACCCTCCTGTCATATTTCATGTCCCCTCTCCCCTATCTGCCCTGCTCCCTCTGTTCAGACATTCCCAGCCCTCTGTTCTTTTTGCTTTTAGTCTGTGGTTGACCTCTTTCACCAGTTCTCCCTCAAAGACACCGCCTCCCACTTCTCTGTCTCTAGTGCCCTACAAGCATTTATCTTTGTTATGTAGTGCTTCATTATGTTACCAGCAGTGGCTCATGGTTCATGTGCTTATGTTAAGTCATTTCACTTGTGTCCAACTCTTTGCTACCCTATGGACTGTAGCCCCCCAGGGTCCTATGTCCATGGGATTCTCCAGGTAAAAATACTGGAATGGGTTGTTGCCATTTCCTACTACGGGGATCTTCCTGACCCAGGGATCAAACCCCTGTCTCTTATATCTCTTGCATTGGCAAGTGGGTTCTTTACTACTAGCACCACCTGGGAAGCCATTTATGCTCTACTGCTCCTAAAAGAAACAAGAATCAGGTATTCCCTCTCTTGTTTTCCACCTGTAACTATCATCAGGATAAGCACATTGACACTATTCCGTAAATTGCATGTAAATATTTTCATTGAGCTTAATGCTCAATTCCTTCATCATTTCTAGAATGGGCAGTAGACTCTCAAAGTACTTGCAAATTTACACAGAATTAAACTAGTGTTACTGTACTTCATGTAGAGTGAGTAGAATTTTTCCAATTTTGTGTGTGATCATACAGTAATATTATGTTTTATTATAAGATGCTGATTTAGCTCACAGCATTATAATAGTTGGTTTTTATACTTACATTGCTGGTAGCCTACATTTCCCTAGCTTTATGCCTATCTCTTTATTATAATAACAAACTTTATGCCTCTTTGAAGACAGAAAACAAACTTAGGGGAAATATCATGGAATACATGGCTCATAAAATCCCTCAGAAATTAGGGATGCAAACTGCCAATCTTCATGATAATCGGATTTTTTTTGCTGTTGCTTTCTTTTTAGTCAAGTAGGGATAGCACTTCTACATTTTACTTAAGTTGTTGAAGGGATAAATAAAAAAATCTTTTCACTGGAGAAGATGCAATTAATAAAAATGGTAGGTATTTACCATAGTTAACTTCTATAAAGAAGGAACCCTCTCTGTGCATTAATCTCCTTTGGGGGAGGTTTAATCATCTAATACATTTTGTTCAGCTACAGTAAAATCATTCATTTCCTCTCGAGTGGCGGTGTTAATTCTAAAAGCAAAATTTTTATATGTTACATATATATGCTCTCCTGAAACAGAATTATCATATCTTCAAGTACTCCAAATGACCATATATCACTTGGGCAACCACTTACGGAAGAGAGAGATCAAAAGACTATTTTATAAATGAAGCATGCTAATTTATCACATCATATTTGTCATTACTTCATAACATTTTAGGCAGGAGGAAGGCCTATTATATATGCTACCTGCCATCTTGATCAATTCCTTTCCAAACACACATAGGGTAGACTGTAATGCAAATTTGTGTGTGTGTGTGTTAGTCACTCAGTCGTGTCCACCTCTTTGCAATCCCATAGACTGTAGCCCACCAGGCTCCTCCATCCATGGGACTTCTCCAGGTAAGAATAGTGGAGAAGGTTGCCATTTCCTTGTGAATAAACGCAAAGAAACAATTACCAGTATAATCTAGCTGTGACCTAGGCTCTGTTCCTTATCAATGGAGTGATCCTGGGCAAGCCACACTTTCTTCATTTGTAACATATGGTAGAAAACGATAATGTACCTCAGATTCCTCAGTAAGGAATCTCTACGCATACAAAGTACTTAATATATTGTTGGCACAGGGTAAGCCCTCAATAAATGGTGGTTTATTGTCATCCTTATTATTTATCATTGACTGCAACAAAAGAAAATGCAAATTCATTAGTATGATTCTAAATAACTGGAAATTGTCAAAGAAAACTAAGAATAACAATGCTTACATGTCTTTGTGCTACTTTTTGTCTTATTGATATGGAATCCAAAAGCTGTAATGATTCTCAGTCCTTCCTGAAAAAAATAGCAGTTTGGATATTTGATGAAAGGAGAGCTGCATTTGTTTTTGTTTTAATTTTAATTGGAGGCTAATTACTTTACAATATTGTATTGATTTTGCCATACATTGACATGAATCTGCCCCAGGTGTACATGTGTTCCCCATCTTGAACCCCCCTCCCACCTCCCTCCCCATATCATCCCTTTGGGTCATCCCAGTGCACCAGCCCCGAGCATCCTGTATCATGCACTGAACCTGGACTGGCGATTCATTTCACATATGATAATATACATGTTTCAATGCCATTCTCCCAAATCATCCCACCCTCACACTCTCCCACAGAGTCCAAAAGACTGTTCTATACATCTGTGTCTCTTTTACTGTCTTGCATACAGAGTTATTGTTACCATCTTTCTAAATTCCATATATATGCATTAGTATACTGTATTGGTGTTTTTCTTTCTGACTTACTTCACTCTGTATAATAGGCTCCAGTTTCATCCACCTCATTAGCACTGATTCAAATGTATTCTTTTTAATTGTTGAGTAATACTCCATTGTGTATATGTAACACAGCTTTCTTACCCATTCGTCTGCTGATGGACATCTAGGTGGCTTCCATGTCCCGGCTATTATAAACAGTGCTGTGATGAACACTGGGGTACATGTGTCTCTTTCAGTTCTGGTTTCCTCAGTGTGTATGCCCAGGAGTGGGATTGCTGGGTCGTATGGCAGTTCTAGTTCCAGTTTTTTAAGAGGAATCTCCACACTGTTCTCCATAGTGGCTGTACTAGTTTGCATTCCCACCAACAGTGTAAGAGGGGTCCCTTTTCTCCACACCCTCTCCAGCATTTATTGCTTGTAGACTTTTGGATAGCAGCCATTCTGACTGGCATGAAATGGTACCTCATTGTGGTTTTGATTTGAATTTCTCTGATAATGAGTGATGGTGAGCATCTTTTCATGTGTTTGTTAGCCACCTGTATGTCTTCTTTGGAGAAATGTATGTTTAGTTCTTTGGCCCAGTTTTTGATTGGGTCGTTTGTTTTTCTGGAATTGAGTTGCAGGAGTTGCTTGTATATTTTTGAGATTAATTCTTTGTCAGTTGCTTCATTTGCTATTATTTTCTCCCATTCTGAAGGCTGTCTTTTCACCTTGCTTATAGTTTCCTTTATTGTGCAGAAGCTTTTGATTTTAATTAGGTCCCATGTGTTTATTTTTGCTTTTATTACCAATATTATGGGAAGTGGGTCATAGAGGATCCTGCTGTAATTTATATCGGAGAGTGTTTTGCCTATGTTCTCCTCTAGGAATTTTATAGTTTCTGGTCTTACGTTTAGATCTTTAATCAATTTTGAGTTTATTTTTGTGTATGGTGTTAGAAAGTGTTCTACTTTCATTCTTTTACTAGTGGTTTAGAAGGCAATGGCAACCCACTCCACTATTCTTGCCTGGAGAATCCCAGGGACAGAGGAGCCTAGTGGGCTGCCATCTATGGGGTTGCACAGAGTCGGACACGACTGAAGCAACTTAGCAGCAGCAGACCAGTTTTCCCTGCACCACTTGTTAAAGAGATTGTCTTTTCTCCATTGTATATTCTTGCCTCCTTTGTCAAAGAGAAGGTGTCCATAGGTACGTGGGTTTATCTCTGGGCTTTCTATTTTGTTCCATTGATCTGTATTTCTGTCTTTGTGCCAGTACCATACTGTCTTGATGACTGTGGCTTTGTAGTAGAGCCTGAAGTCCGGCATGCTGATTCCTCCAGTTCCATTCTTCTTCCTCAAGATTGCTTTGCCCATTCGAGGTTTTTTGTATTTCCATACAAATTGTGAAATTATTTGTTCTAGTTCTGTGAAAAATACCATTGGTAGCTTCATAGGGATTGCATTGAATCTATAGATTACTTTGGGTAGTATATTCATTTTCACTATATTAATTCTTCCAATCCATGAACACGGTATATTTCTCCATCTATTAGTGTCCTCTTTGATTTCTTTACCAGTGTTTTATAATTTTCTATATATAGGTCTTTTGTTTCTTTAGGTAGATATGTTCCTAAGTATTTTATTCTTTTCGTTGCAATGGTGAATAGAATTGTTTCCTTAATTTCTCTATTTTCTCATTATTAGTGTATAGGAATGCAAGGGATTTCTGTGTGTTGACTTTGTATCCTGCAAATTTACTATATTCATTGATTAGCTCTAGTAATTTTCTGGTGGAGTCTTTAGGGTTTTCTATGTAGAGGATCATGTCATCCACAAACAGTGAGTTTTACTTCTTCTTTTCCAGTTTGGATTCCTCTTATTTCTTTTTCTGCTCTCATTGCTGTGGCCAAAACTTCCAAAACTATGTTGAATAGTAGTGGTGAGAACAAGAACTTGTCTTGTTCTTGTCTTTAGGGGAAATGCTTTCAATTTTTCACCATTGAGGATAATGTTTGCTGTGGGTTTGTCATATATAGCTTTTATTATGTTGAGGTATGTTCCTTCTATTCCTGCTTTCTGGAGGGTTTTTATCATAAATGGATATGAATTTTGACAAAGGCTTTCTCTGCATCTATTGAGATAATGATATGGCTTTTATGTTTCAATTTGTTAATGTGGTGTATTACATTGATTGATTTGCAGATATTGAAGAATCTTTGCATCCCTGGGATAAAGCCCACTTGGTCATGATGTATGATCTTTTTAATGTGTTGTTGGATTCTGATTGCTAGAATTTTGTTAAGGATTTTTACATCTATGTTCATCAGTGATATTGGCCTGTAGTTCTCTTTTTTTGTGGCATCTTTGTCAGGTTTTGGTATTAGGGTGATGGTGGCCTCTTAGAATGAGTTTGGAAGTTTACCTTCCTCTGCAATTTCTCGAAGAGTTTGAGTAGGATGGGTGTTAGCTCTTCTCTGAATTTTTGGTAGAATTCAGCTGTGAAGCCGTCTGAACCTGGGCTTTTGTTTGCTGGAAGATTTCTGATTACAGTTTCAATTTCCATGCTTGTGATGGGTCTGTTAAGATTTTCTATTTCTTCCTGGTTCAGTTTTGGAAAGTTGTATTTTCCTAAGAATTTGTCCATTTCTTCCAAGTTGTCCATTTTATTGGCATATAATTGCTGATAGTAGTCCCTTATGATCCTTTGTATTTCTGTGTTGTCTGTTGTGATCTCTCCATTTTCATTTCTAATTTTATTGATTTGATTTTTCTCCCTTTGTTTCTTGATGAGTCTGGCTAATGGTTTGTCAATTTTATTTATTCTCTCAAAGAACCAGCCTTTGGCTTCGTTGATTTTTGCTATGGTCTCTTTTGTTTCTTTTGCATTTATTTGTGCCCTAATTTTTAATATTTCTTTCCTTTTACTACCCTTGGATTCTTCACTTCTTCCTTTTCTAGTTGCTTTAGGTGTAGAGTTAGGTTATTTAATTGACTTTTTTCTTGTTTCTTGATGTACGCCTATATTGCTATGAACCTTCCCTTTAGCACTGCTTTTACAGTGTCCCATAGGTTTTGGGTTGTTGTGTTTTCATTTTCATTTGTTTCTATGCATATTTTGATTTCTTTTTTGATTTCTTCTATGATTTGTTGGTTATTCAGCAGCGTGTTGCTTAGCCTCCATATGTTGGAATTTTTAATAGTTTTTCTCCTGTAATTGAGATCTAATCTTACTGCATTGTGGTCAGAAAAGATGCTTGGAATGATTTCAATATTTTTGAATTTACCAAGCTAGATTTATGGCCCAGGATGTGATCTATCCTGGAAAAGGTTGTTCGCTTGAGAAAAAGGTGAAATTCATTGTTTTAAGGTGAAGTGTCCTATAGATATCAATTAGGTCTAACTGGTCTATTGTATCATTTAAAGTTTGTGTTTCCTTGTTAATTTTCTGTTTAGTTGATCTATCCATAGGTGTGAGTGGGGTATTAAAGTCTCCCACTATTATTGTGTTATTGTTAATTTTCCCTTTCATACTTGTTAGCAATTGTCTTACATATAGCGGTGCTCCTATGTTGGGTGCATATATAATTGTTTTATCTTCTTGGATTGATCAATTGATCATTATGCAGTGTCCTTCTTTGTCTCTTTTCTCAACCTTTGTTTTAAAGTCTATTTTACCTGATATGAGTATTGCTACTCCTGCTTTCTTTTAGTCTCTATTTGCGTGGAATATTTTTCTCCAGCTCTTCACTTTCAGTCTGTATGTGTCCCTCGTTTTGAGATGGGTCTCTTGTAGACAACATATATAGGGGTCTTGTTTTTGTATCCATTCAGCCAGTCTTTTGTCTTTTGGTTGAGGTATTCAACCCATTTGCATTTAAGGTAATTATTGATAAGTACGGAAATGTTGCCATTTACTGTATTGTTTTGGGTTCGAGTTTATACACCCTTTCTGTGTTTCCTATCTAGAGAAGGTCCTTTAGTATTTGTTGGAGAGCTGATTTGGTGATGCTGAATTATCTCAGCTTTTGCTTGTCTGTAAAGCTTTTGATTTCTCCTTCATATTTGAATGAGATCCTTACTGGGTACAGTAATCTTGGCTGTAGGTTATTTTGTTTCACCACTTTAAGTATGTCCTGCCATTCCCTCCTGGCCTGAAGAGTTTCTATTGAAAGATCAGCTGTTATCCTTATGGGAATTCCCTTGTGTGTTATTTGTTGCTTTTCCTTTGCTGCTTTTAATATTTGTTCTTTGTGTTTGATCTTTGTTAACTTGATTAATATGTGTCTTGGGGTATTTCGCCTTGGGTTTATCCTGTTTGGGACTCTCTGGGTTTCTTGGACTTGGGTGATTATTTCCTTCCCTATTTTAGGGAAGTTTTCAACTCTTATCTCAAGTATTTTCTCATGGTCTTTCTTTTTGTCTTCTTCTTCTGGGACTCCTATGATTCGAATGTTGGGGCGTTTAACATTGTCCCAGAGGTCTCAGATTGTCCTCATTTCTTTTAATTCGTTTTTCTATTTCCCTCTCAGTTTCATTTATTTCTACCATTCTATCTTCTACCTCACTTGTCGTATCTTCTGCCTCCGTTATTCTACTGTTGGTTCCCTCCAGAGTGTTTTTGATCTCATTTTTTGCATTATTCATTATATATTGACTCTTTTATTTCTTCTAGGTCCTTGTTAAACCCTTCTTGCATCTTCTTGATCCTTGTCTCCAGGCTATTTATCTGTAACTCCATTTTGTTTTCAAGATTTTGGATCATTTTCACTATTATTATTCAGAATTGTTTATCAGGTAGATTCCCTATCTCTTCCTCTTTTGTTTGGGTTGGTGGCCATTTATCCTGTTCCTTTACCTGCTGGGTATTTCTCTGCCTCTTCATCTTGGTTATATTGCTGTGTTTGGGATGGCCTTTCCATATTCTGGCAGTTTGTGGAGGTCTCTTTATTATGGAGGTTCCTCGCTGTGGGTGGGGTTAGACGGGTGGCTTGTCAAGGTTTCCTGGTTAGGGAAGCTTGTCTCAGTGTTCTGGTGTGTGGAGCTGGATTTCTTCTCTCTGGAATGCAATGAAGTGTCCAGTAATGAGTTATGAGATATCTGTGGGTTTGGAGTGACTTTGAGCAGCCTGTATTTTGAAGCTCAGGGCTACGTTCCTGTGTTGCTGGAGAATTTGCGTGGTATGTCTTGCTCTGGAGCTTGTTGACCCTTGGGTGGTGCTTGGTTTCAGTGTAGGTATGGAGGCGTTTGATGAGCTCCTATTGATTAATGTTCCCTGGAGTCAGGAGCTCTCTGGTGTTCTCAGGATTTGGACTTAAGCCTCCTGCCTGTGGTTTTCAGTCTTTTTCTTGCAGTACCCTCAAGACTTCTCCACTTGTCACTTCCAAGGAGGTTCCCTCTGTTTTAGCTTCTTCTGTTTGCTGGTCTCTTCAGTGTCTAATTTCCGCCCTGACACAAGCAGGCGGTGGTGGTCACCTTTTTAGGCTCACTTGTTCAGTAGTGCTGTGGGGAGGGACGAACACTGCAAAGAAATATCATTGGCATCTTTAGGGAGTGCTCGCAGTGTCTCGGCCACACTGGGTTTGGCCCCGCTCATGGAGTGTGTGCTTTCCCTATCTGTACTGCTCAGGCTCTAGGTTGCTCTGCCGGGAACTGTCTGAGGCCAGCGCTGGGTTGCATTCACTTCCCAGGTCAAAGCCGCTCAGGTTCAGGTACTCGGGTACTCCACAAAGGTGCAGACTTTGTTGGGCCTGCGTTTTGTGCCCTTCCTCCATCTGAGCAGCTCAAGTGACCAGGTGTTTGGTGAGCGCGGTTGCTGTGACTTATTGCCTCCCTGGTCCCTGCTGCTCAGTTTTCTGGGTGTACAACCAGTGTACCTTCTCAGACAGATGTCGACCGTCCAGAATCCCAAGAAGTCTTGGTTAGCAATGAAGATAGATGATGCCTCTCTGGGGCTGCGATTGTCCCCTTCTGGCTCTGGCTGCCCTCCCCTGCCTGTCTCTGGTGGGGGGTGGGCTGTCCGCAGCCGGCTAGCTCTAGTCAGTCCTTTGTTCTGTGGGCAGGTCTGGCAGTGTCTTAGGTTAGGGCTTTTCACCTTTTCATGGGGTAGCTATCCCACAGTCTGCTTTGATAGTTCAAGTTAGCTCCCTCAGATTGCCTTCGGGGCATTCAGGCCCGGTCCTTACTCTAAGCAATGCAGTCCCCACTTGCTAGTGGCGGATGCGGGCGTCTGTGCTGCTTCTCCACTGGGAGTTACCGTTGGGCATGTAATCTGTGGGTTTTGATTATTTATTTATTTTTCCTCCCAGTTGTGTTGCCCTCTGAGGTTCCAAGGCTCGCCACAGACTTGCCAGTGAGAGTGTTTCCTAGAAGTTTTTAAGACTTCCTTCCCAGGATGGCAACCCACTCCACTACTCTTGCCTAGAGAATCCCACGGATGGAGGAGCCTGGTAGGCTACAGTCCACGGGGTCACAAAGAGTCGGACACGACTGAGTGACTTCATTTTCACTTTCCTGGGACGGATCTCCGTCCCTACCTCTTTTGTCTCTCTTTTTATCTTTTATATTTTTTCCTACCTCCTTTTGAAGACAATGGGCTGCTTTTCTGGGTGCCTGATGTCCTCTGCCGGCATTCAGAAGTTGTTTTGTGGAATTTACTCAGCGTTCAAATGTTCTTTTGATGAATTTGTGGGGGAGAAAGTGGTCTCCCCGTCTTATTCCTTCTCCATCTTAGGACCACTGCCTCGGATAACTGCATTTGAAATGCTTAAACTTGATCAAAAATTTGCTGTACCCAATAGAAAAAAAAAATTCTTTTTTTTCTTTTGGTGGTGGTTGTTTAAGCTCATAATGAAAATCCAAAAAAACTAGGACATAAGAAAGATCATGGTGAAATTAAGCACTCTAGAAATGGGCAATCTTGCTCATAGCTTGAGAAAAATCCAAAAAGGAAAACTGGACAGCAACACTGCAATTGCTAAAATTTTACTGTGTTGAAGCTCAATACAAGGGAACTACAGGTACTTTTCTTGGTGCTTCAGAGAAGTCAGATGACACCATCAAAAAGCCCACATTCAAATCTTTTCATTTTACCTAAAACTTAAGTTGGTTTAAGAATACAGGTTAAAATTCAGCTGAATATCTTCCTAGAACATGATGCAGCAGTTGTCTGAACGCCATGCTTGGAGTGATCCATTTCTCCACTGTGACTTAAGTGTTCCCTGTACTTCTTCCCCCATCACTGCTTCCCTCCAACTTCTGAAAAAACTAACACAAAGCAAAAACTCTAGATCTTGGCCTCAGAGGTGGGCAAAAGACCAATTAGACCAATGAGAATCTCTTTAGGGATTTCTCCACCTGGGATGGCATCAGAGAGCTCTTTCTGCTTTCATCTTGAAGCCACTGAGTCAGTTGGTCTAGAGTTGACTGACAAAGAAGAGGTGGCAAACCCTGAGATGCTAGTCTCTAGTTCAAGCTGCTCTAAGACCAGTGTTATTGCTGTCATGGTTTAAGAATGTGGCCACCATATTTTCTTTTTTAAGCTAGATATACCTGGGTTTCCATCAATCAAAACTGAAAAACCATGTTTATTACACATTAAGTTCTTAAATGTCTTTGAATCTGTTTTAATTCTCTATTGTGTTCCCACTAATCTACTTTTCTTCTCTAGAGCTAAACTGTCAATTTCTTTATATTTTAAAATCTTTTAGGGCTGACCACCCATCACTACACCTGGTACACTTTCAGTTGGCTTGCCTTATTGACACACTGTTGGGGGCAGATGGCCCCAAACTGCAGGCACAGGTTTTCTAGTTTCTGAAAAGGTATCCCTCCAACCTGCCACCTCTAATCTTAATAAATTAATAAAATAAATTATATATCAGCCTCATAAATTGATTAGCAAGAATCAGGGCTTACTTACAGCCTTATTCACTTGGGCAAACTAATAGAGCTGGGGTGTCTAGATTTTAAAACACTGACGACTTGACTGTGGACCAGTGGACTATGGACACCTCATGGCTGAGCCCAAGCAGCCAGCAGGCGGCCAGCTGCTTTCTTACAACTTTTTTAGCTGCAACAAATGGAATACATGCAGTGCAGCCCAGGACTCCAACAGGGTATTAGGATGCTATCCTGTACTTCACATGAGGGGGTAAGGTGTGGTGATGTGATGTCATGCTGGAGACAAAATCAAGGTCAGGTGAAAGAGATACTCAGGAAGGACAAAATGGGGAAAATTCTACCAAGGCCAGACTAATGGTTAAGTGCACAGACTTCGGCGTGCCAGGTGGCTCAGTGGTAAAGAACCTGTCTGCCAATGCAGGAGATGCAGGTTTGATCCCAGGGTCAAGAAGATCCCCTAGAGAAGGAAATGGCAATCCAATGCAGTATTCTTGCCTGGGGAATCCCATGGACGGAGGAGCCTGGTGGGCTATAGTCTGTGGGGTTGCAAAGAGTAGACATGTTCATGCATGTATAGACATTAGATTGGGATTGCCCAGGTCTGAAGTCCCTGCTTTGCAACCAATATCAACAGTTCGCGACCTTGGTCAAATGACTCTAATTTTACCAGCATCATTTTTCCAGCAGCATTTGCTCACTCTTTACCTTTGTGTTACATTTTGGTAATTCTAACAATATTTCAAACTCTGTCATTATTCTTACATTTGTTAATGTGATCTTCGATGTTACTGTCGCAAAAAGATTACAACTCAGCAAAGGCTCATGTAATGGTTAGATTTTTTCAACAATATTTTTTATTAAGGTATATATGTTGTTTTCTTTTAGGTATAATGCTATTGCATGTTTAATAGATTCCAGTATAGTGTAAACATAATACATGCATTGGGAAGCCAAAAAATTCATATGACTTGCTTTATTGCAACAATCACTTTTTTGTGGTGGTCTGAAACTGAACCCATAATATCTCTGAGGTGCGCCCATATTACAATGAGCTAAAATGCTGAGGGACAAAGAACTTAGACTGTGGATCTATCTGCAAAGTTGCCAATGGATGTCTCTCAGACATGTGAGGAGAGCTTTAACTAAACCAGTTCAGTACTTATAAATAGTAATAGTTATTACTCTTTTCCCAGTTTAACCAGTCATCTACATTTGAGCTAAGAATTAGAAAAGAGAGGGGGGGAGAGGTAATATTTAAGTTGTGTTTAAAGAGAATCTTTAAATTATCAGTTTGAGTAAGAATTCATTTTTCACAGAGGTCCTTAGTTTGTGCAGCAAACTGTAGGTGCTACGTGGCATACAAAGACCACAACACAGGTCTCTGCCCTCCAGGGGATTTCAGACTAGCAGCATTAATAAAGACCTGGACATGAGTGAGGGGCTCACGATAATTAGAGGAGGGATAGAACCCATGGATGGGGTGGGGATAAGGCTGAACTTGGACAATTTCATACAGGAGACAGTATTTGAGCATTTTTAGTTGAAACAAAGTATATAATACATTTTAAAGATAATTTCCCATGCACTGGGACTAGCATAAGGCAGATAGGAAATGGCAGGTTTGTGAATCCCAGGGAAAATTCTGGGATAGTCCAGTTTGGTGAAAGAAATGGGTAAGAGGATAATGAAAGGTCTGGTTGCAAAAGTAGGCTGGGGATAAGCTGGGAAAGTTGGATTTCATTTTGTGGTGGACACCAGACTTTTGATCAGAGAAATAATGCGTAATTATTTATGCAAGTATGGATGAGAAGAATATTCAAACATCAGCCACAGTTCTTAATATATAATTAAAATATTTTTTTTTCATTTATAACTTATAGGAGAGATTTAATAATATGCATGTACAATAAATAATTCATACTTAAAAATGCTCATCAGATAACTTCATGCCTTTTCGGTGGAAGAGGCCACAATACCAGGGAAATCAGAAGGCAATCTTAGTAATTCTTCTACTTCTTCTTGTAAAGCCTCTGCTTTCTCATGCAACAGCATCTACAATAAAAAAAATCAAGATGTGAAGCAAAAATATGCATTGTTATGGAACGGCTAACATTTTACCGCCATCTATTGAATACCTGAATCCTTCTGTATCAGCATAATCTAGACATTAAAACTAATAATAAGATTGAAAAACGGTCACTTAAGAACAAGCAATTATAGTAAAGAAAGCTGAGGCATTTAAAGCCATTTTAGCTGATCACTGCATTTGGTATATCAAAAATAATGGAGCTTTAATACTCTCAAAGGTTTGTTTTATTGAAGACTCAGCCACTTAAAATTAACTTTTAACCTATAAAATTTAAGACAATTTTGAAAAAATTTAATTGGTTCTTAAAAATGTTACCCTTTATATATAGATTTTATTAATCCTCACAGTTTAGTATGCTATCTTTTAAAAACCTATTGAGTTAAAGCTTGGGGCCCTTTAGGGATCAAACCAGTCAATTCTAAAAGAAATCAGTCCTGAATATTCACTGGAAAGACTGATGCTGAAACTGAAGCTCCAATACTTTGGCTACCTGATGCGAAGAACTGACTCATTGGAAACGACCCTGATGCTGGGAAAGACTGAAGGCAGGAGAAGGGGATGACAGAGGATGAGATGGTTGGATGGCATCACCAACTTGATGGACATGAGTTTGAGCAAGTTCTGGGAGTTGGTGATGGACAGGGAGGCCTGGCAAGCTACAAAGCTACAGTTCATGGGGTCAAAGAGTCAGACATGACTGAGCAACCGAACTGAACTGAAGGAGGAGGTGAACATGCTGGCTCATGCTTTCCTTAAGCCTTGTGCGACAATGTATTTTGCCCGATATATTAGGCTTTCTTTAGGTCCTGAACTAATGATCACACCGCACAATGTCTTACTCATGGAAATGCTTTTCTTAGGCTCTATGTTAAACGATTATAACAAATCTTGCCTGGGAACCTGTTTCTCAAGACTTGTACCCCTGAACACAGTAACAGTGTATCTAGCCCAGAGACCTTGCCCTGAACCCATTCTTCCTGGCTAATCTTGTGCCAAAGTTATCTCAGGATGTATACCTTGGGGAAGGGTCTGGTGGAACTCTTGCAACCTTGAGGTATTCTTTTTATCTATTCTCAGCAGCCAGTTGAGAAGTATGTAAGGTCTAGCTTAAACTAGTGAGGCAGGTACTCTTTCTACCCACTTCTGATGTCTATGTCAGAAGCTTTCTCTGTTCTGTCACCTTAAAATAAAATTTTGCACACAAAGCTCTAAGTGATTGAGAATCTTCTTTGGTCCCAGACTTAAATCTTCTCCTTCAAAGACCACAAATCTGGCGGCACCATTTACCATAGCTGTCACTATCAGTGTTTCAAAGAAAACTTTTATTCAAGCTCCTAAAACTGATATGGTTAATTTCAAAAGGAGCATAATAAACAAAGCAAGTATTTCTAAACCTGGTACATAACAATGAATATTTGAATAATGATTTTTCCCCTTTCCTTAAAAACAACAGAAATCAAATGTTGGTATTTGTTGCAGATGGGTTTGTGTATATTGGTGAAATTCTTGAATTATTTCTCTTACATTATTTTATAACAAAAAGCTCAATAAAAATCATAGAAGAAAAAAACACTCTCTCTACCAATTTGATATAAAGCATAATATCATGAGCATTATTGTGCCTGAAGTTGTCTAATACTTTTAACATTTAAAGTCACTTATTAAATATTCTGGCCATTGATATTGCAGCTCCCTTTGTATCCTTTTTTTGGACCACTTTAAAAGTCTTTATTAAGTTTGTTACAATATTGCTTATGTTTTATGTTTTGGTATTTTGGCTGTGAGGCATCTGAGATCTTAGCTCCCGGACCAGGGATTGAACCCTTACCCCTTGTATTGGAAGGCCAAGTCTTAAGTCCTGGACCACCATGGAAGTTCCCCTTTGTATCTTTAATAATATACAGTCTAACACTACAGTCTTGCTCTACTACTTACTATCTGTGTTTTCTTGGGTAAATCACGTCATTTCTTTAAATCTCATTTATTTATTCAAATATTTGTTAAACATCGACTATAGGCTGAATACCGTGCTAGGTGCTCCAGCAATGAAATAACTACAATTTCAACCCTATCAACCCAAAGAACTCCCTATCTAATAGGACAAGTGGCAGTGTCCTGAGAGGGCTGCTGCGAAGATCAATCACAGTAATACAAACAACGGGACAGCCTTTCAAAAGAGTAAGCTGGAAACTTACTTTTCAGTCAGTTCTATTTATATATGACAATAGTATAACAAATGAACTTAAAAAACACACACACACAACTATACAATTTCAGACCACAAGGATGGAAATATAGTTGAGATCAAGAAGGAAATGATCCCTTGCTGTTTAGTTGTTAAATTGTGTCCAACTCTGGGACACAATGCCATGGGCTGTAGCCCACCAGGCTCCTCTGTCCATGGGATTTTCCAGGCAAGAATACCAGAGTGGGTTGCCTTTTCCTCCTCCAGGGGATATTCCCAACCCAGGGATTGAACCCATGTCTCCTGCATTGGCAGGTGAATTTTTTACCGCTAAGCCACCTGGGCAGTCCAAATAACCCCTAACTACTGTGTAATGGATTTACCCTCATGGACCAGGAGGGTAGTGACAAACTGGGTTGCACCTAGCAAAATGTAACCAGGATAGTGAACAACCTAAAAGTAGAGTGTTGACTACAGGTGAAAGAAACAGAAAAGAGAAACCTTTGGAGGCAACAAGAGTTGTTTTCAAGTATGTGAAAAACCACCAAATGAACAAAGGAAGAGCCTGGTTGCAGAGGGTAGCACTACCATACCATGGGAGGCGTTTTAAGGCAGCCTCATTATACTGGCATGCTCTTTGTAACACTGAGTCCAAAAATAGAACTTAGTTCTGGAGCTTGTAAATTCCTTGTCAGTGAGGGTGTTTAAAGGTGAGAAGACCAGATGTTGGGGATGCTGAGGAAAGGACTTCTGTGACAAGAGTAGTAGGAGGCAGATTTCAATGAGTTCAGAGTTCCTTATATTTCAACGAACTCCTAAAAGTGCCTTTATTTTTTAGGAGATCCTTTTCCTCTTTTTAACAAGCCTTGTATCACAATATATGCACTATTTTTATCCACATATCGTGAATATATATTTTTGTGCCTATAGTTAATATGTCTAAAGTATAAGGAGATTACTCTGTAAAGTATCATAAAGATTAAAAAATGCATTGTTTGCTTACCTTGGCTGATGAAACAATTTGCTTGGCCTGGCGTCTTGATAAATGATCAATTGTGCTTATCAGCACTTCAGGATTTGCATTAGCTAAGTGCGTTAGACTTTTATAACCTGCATTATATAACTGTCTTGCTCGACCCTGCAAAATATTTATAAAAATCATTAGGATCAGAATTGGGGATTAGGAAAAAATAATTAAGTGTTTTACTGAAGGGAAAAATTCACTTGCAAGAGACAGGAATAAACTAAGATAATAAAGCATATATGAAAAGATAACACATCATAATCTGAAGGAATTTTAAAAGTGTTTTAAAAGAATTTAAAAATAATTTGGGTGGCTCCAATCTGACTGCAGGAGAGCTAGCTTTCTGTGCAGCTGAAGTCAACTGATGTGTGCTGCAATCAGAAATCAGAAACCTGGGGACTTCCCTGGTGGTCCAGTGGTTAAGAAACCACCTTCCAATGCAGAAGATGTGGGTTTGATCCCTGATTAAGGAACTAGGACCCCACATGCTGTGGGGCAACTAAGCCCACGTGCCACAATGACAGGTCCCATATGCCACAGTGAAGATACCCCAACTAAGACCCAATTTATTATAAATAAATAAAATATTAAAAAAACAGAAATAAAAAACTCCTTAGGGCACTTAGGTGAGGGGCATTAGTTCAGATCCCCAGTCAAATGTCTTAGTTCAGTATTCCTAGAATGTTCTCACTATCTACACAGGGACCTCTGGAGTGTGTGTGTGAGTGTGTGTATGTGTGTGCATGCTTTCCCAAGCAGAATTCCTCTGGTTTAAGAACTGAATAACAGAATAAACAGAAAACAAGGGTTGATCAAAAATAGAAAGCTGAGAAAACAGCTGAGGAAACCTTCATCTCATTCTCTTAGAAAATGTAAATGACCCTCACTGCCACCGAGTGACCATCATCTTCAACAAGCCTGTCTAAACGGACAGAAGGCGAGTCTTCACTGGAGCGGAGGAAGGTATGGCACACATACATACTTGGAGGAAAGAGGGGTGGCACGCATACTTGGGGAGATCACCCTGTCTCTACTGTTACATTTATCCACAAATGTGATTTTCATCAGGACTGCTTCTGGATTGACAGGGATTTCGGGGAGGCCATGGCAGTAATTTATTAAAAACAAATAAAAAAGATTCCCATTATAAATGAGCAATATGGCTATTGTTGCCACTTACCCTGTGACACAACAGTAATACCTGATTTTTCTGTGAGCTGAAATCATCTCTGTTGGGGAGCTAAGAAGTTACTAACCTCTAAAACCCCAGTCACTTCCATGAGTGGGATTAGCTCTGCCTTTACACAGTAGGTCAGCTTCTTGGTGAGTTCTCCCAAAAGGGCCCTGTAAACCCAGAACTCCTCAAGCTCCTGCAAAACACAAAGAGATATGCAGAATTGAAATGTTGTAAGTTATTTCAGAATTCAGTATGTGTGGCAGGGGGCTCAGAAAGGACTTGCCCTTTGGTAAACTCTGGAAGTTGCATAAAGGCAGAGGTGAGCAATGACTCTGAGCAAAATTACTATGAGGAAACATGGCAGAGGTGGAGGAATTGGAGCAGAATGGTTTTAGGATGAGGGTAAAGAGTGTAAACGGAAAAATAAGTCAACAGGAAGACTGCTAGGGAGGGAAGTTCAGGAAAGAGGGAATACATGTATACCTACGGCCGATTCATATTGATGTATGGCAAAAAAATCACAATATTGTAATTATCCTCCAATTTAAATAAATATTTTTAAGAAGAAGTGTTCTGTTCACTTTGATCAAAACATCAACAAGATGTGCAAAGCGTGTATCATCTAGTTAACGAAATTACCTCACAGAAATGTAACACACAGGAGGAGAATGCCGCAGCTGCAGAGAGAAGGCTTTGTATATATCCTCGAGGCATGTTAAACTTTTCAGACACACTCCAAATGTTGGTCTCTTTGAGCAGAGCATAAAGAATGAAAGACAGGTATAGTCTGTTGACAACGTTCTTGTCCACCTTCTAGAAAGACACAAATAAATTCATGTTTTGGACCTGCTTAAAATATACATCCCATTCAAACTGGACAAAAGGTAATGAAAATGAAGCTGCATACAGCAGGGAGAGGACAGAGTGGTTCTACAGAAATAAATCTAAGTCATAACAAATGTACTTTAGATTTTTCAAAGTATTATTTTTTTCCAAGTCTATAAAAAAAGAGATATGTCAAACTGTTTCCAATTTAAATTTCCTTCTGTAGGGAGTGCGGTGAGTTGACCTGTCCCTCCCTGAAAGATATACTCAATTCCTAACCCTTGGTGCCTCTGAAGGTGACCTAATTTGGAAATAGAATCTCTGTAGATGTAATTAGTGAAGGATCTTGAGATGAAACCATCCTGGATATACAGGGGGCCCTTGAGCCCATTAGTCAGTGACTGATATCCTTATAATAGAGAGGACATGAGTGACAGAGAAAGCGGTGTGAAGACGGAAGGAGGCAGACTTTGGCGAGATGGTGACTACAAGGATTGTTGCTGCTGTGTCGCTTCAGTCGTGTCCGACTCTGCGACCCCATAGATGGCAGCCGACCAGGCTCCGCCGTCCCTGGGATTCTCCAGGCAAGAACACTGGAGTGGGTTGCCATTTCCTTCTCCAATGTGTGAAAGTGAAAAGTGAAAGTGAAGTCGCTCATTCGTGTCCGACTAGTAGCGACCCCATGGACTGCAGCCTACCAAGCTCCTCTGTCCATGCAATTTTCTAGGCAAGAGTACTGGAGTGGCTTGCCATTGCCTTCTCCGACAAGGATTGCTAACAACCACCAAATGTCACGAGAGAGGCAAGATGGTTCTTCCTCAAGCCTCCAGAAGGAACAACTCTGCCAGCATCTTGATTTCAGACTTCTGGCCTCCTGACCTGTGACAGAATAAAGTTCTGTTGTTTTAAAACATCTGGTTTGTGCTAATTCGTGATGGCAGCCTTAGGAAAAGAATACGGGAAGAGAAGCAGTTGGGGAAACCTTTACATTTACTGTAGTATTTACAGTGTTGAGTGTTAGTCGCTCGGTCGTGGCTGACTCTTTGCAACCCGATGGACTGTAGCCCGCCAGGCTCCTCTGTCCATGGAATTCTCCAGGCAAGAATGCTGGAGTGGGTTCCTATGCCCTCCTCCAGGGGATCTTCCTGATGGGTCTCCTGCATTGCAGGCAGATTCTTTTACTGTCTGAGTCACTGAGCCACCAGGGAAGCCCCTGGTAGTACTTACAGGTTGGCTGTGTATATATGTGTATATATATATATACACACACACATATACATATATATATATATACGACTGTGATTATAAATTAGACAAATGTGCTTATTTAGATAAATATGTTAATAAGCTTGTTTATATTGTAAACTAAGAGTAAATACTAGCTTCTATGACTTAAACCTGGTCATGGTAAATAATTAATGTTTCCAGAAGTTAAAACACTGAAAGAGAAATGCTTCCTGTAGTTGACAATTTCTATTCTGTATATCTGCTCTGGCCTGTGGTGCCTAGTGATTATTTTTTTAGCTAAAACCAAGCTAACTCAGAAACTGAGTAACACGTGCTTGAAATCAGAGGGAATCAGAGGGAAAAAAAAGAATGAACTATAAAGAGAAAAGGGAGGTTTAAAATATAAAATTATATCCTCTACTATAGTAAAAGAATGTTTAAGATGAGAACTTAGAATGTTTGAGAACTTAGATGAGCACATTGAAGGACATAAGAATTTTAGATTCTGTACGTTTGATACTAGATCACCCCTTTAAAAACTTAAAGCTGAAAAAGCATGATAGTTGAATAACAACTAGGAAAAGATCACTTTTTAATTTCCCAACGTTAGTGCACCTTCATTATTAACTATAAATTGAGTCAATGCAGATTTTTGCTTAGAATGTATTTTCTAAGCCAATAAAAATGACATAATTATATTACATGGCGGGATAAATCATTTTATGCCAATTTCAAAATCTTTTACAAGAAATTTTTAAAGAAAAGGTCCTTTTCAATGTGGAGAAATCAAGTAGATTTTAAGCAAATATGTTCCCTAGAAATTTGTTTAAAAAGATACTTCTAAAGTATTGAACTAGTAACTCGTTCATTTGTAATTAAGATAAATTCATGCTCATACTACTTTAAATAATTATAAATTGAACAAACATTTATTGACTTTTATAAAATGTAACAAAAATAAATTCTGATTCAAGTTTCAACAGATGCATTATTGAAACATGATTTTATAAGTGTTTATTACTTGGTAATGAGCTCCAGATTAATACGTTTTTTTAAAAATATATTTTAGACTTTGAAACAAAAGGTTTGGAGGCAGTCCTAAGATGGTGGAGGAATAGGACGGGGAGACCACTTTCTCCCCCACAAATTCATTAAAAAGAACATTTGAACGCTGAGTAAATTCCACAAAACAACTTTTGAATGCCGGCAGAGGACATCAGGCACCCAGAAAAGCAGCCCATTGTCTTCGAAAGGAGGTAGGAAAAAAATATAAGAGATAAAAAGAGAGACAAGAGAGGTAGGGATGGAGATCCGTCCCGGGAAGGGAGTCTTAAAAAACAGAGAAGTTTCCAAACACCAGGAAACACTCTCACTGGTGAGTCTGTGGTGAGCCTTGGAACCTCAGAGGGCCACATAACCAGGAGGAAAAATAAATAAATAATTAAAACCCACAGATAACGTGCCCACCGGTAACTCCCATCGGAGAAGCAGTGCAGATGCCCGCATCCCCCACTAGCAAGCCGGGGCTGTGCAGGGAGGCGCGGGCTGCATTGCTTAGAGTGAGGACCTGGCCTGAATGCCCCGAGGGCAATCTGAGGGAACTAACTTGAGAAAGCAAAGGAGACTGTGGGATAGCTACCCCGCAAAAAGCCCTAACCTAAGACACTGCCAGGCCGGCTCACAGAACAAAGGACTGACTAGAGCTACTTGAAAAGCCCTAACCTAAGACTCCGCCAGGCCAGCTCATAGAACAAAGGACTGAGCAGAGCTAGCCGGCTGCGGACGGCCCATCCCCCTCCAGAGACAGACAGGCGAGGGCAGCCAGAGCTGGAAGGGGGCAATCACGGCCCCAGAGAGGCATCCGATACCAAACTGCAAGCAGGCTTCCTTGCTAACCAAGGCTTCTTGGGTTTCTGGCCGGTCGACATCCACCTGAGAAGGTGCACTGGTTGTACACCCAGAAAACCGAGCAGCAGGGGTGGGGGAAGCGGTAAGTCGCAGCAACCGCACTCACCAAATACCTGGTCACCTGAGCTGCTCGGACCTGGGAAGGGCGCAAAACACAGGCCCAACCGAGTCTGCGCCTTTGAGGAGTACCCAAGAACCTGAACGGTTTAGACCTGGGAAGTGCATACAACCCTGGGATGGCCTCAGACAGTTCCTGGCAGAGTAACCTAGAAGCCTGAGCAGTGTAGAGTGGGACAGCACATACGCCATGAGTGGGGGCAAACCCAGAGTGGCCGAAACACTGTAAGCACACGCCAATGTTATTTGCTTGCAGTGTTCCTCCCTCCCCACAGCACGACTGAACAAGTGAGCCTAAAAAAGTGTCCACCACCACCCCCTTGTGTCAGGGTGGAAATTAGACACTGAAGAGACCAGCAAACAGAAGAAGCTAAAACAGAGGGAACCTCCTTGGAAGTGACAGGTGCAATAGATTAAAACCCAGTAGTTAGCATCGACTACATAGGAAGGGGCCTACAGATCTTGAGAAGTATAAGCCGGATCAAGGAACTATCTGAAAATGAACTGACCCCACACTGTCCACCACACCACCAGAGAAATATTTTTACTATTATCATTCTTTAATTAAAAAAAATTTTAAGTCCTCTCTTACTCCTTTAATTTTCATTTTTATAACCTACTATTACTTTGCAAAAAAAAGACCTTATTTTTTAAAGCAAACTTCATAATATGTATTTCATAATTTTTGTGACTTTTTTATCTTCAATACTGTATTTTTGAAAATACAACCTCTACTCTAGATTTTTAATCTTTGTTTTTTAATATTTGTTGTCAATTTTGTACCTTTAAGAACCCAATCCTCAGTACCCATTTTTACTTGGGAGCGAGATCACTGGCCTGATTGCTCTCTCCCGCTTTGGACTCTCCTTTTTCTCCACCAGGTCACCTCTGTCTCCCCCCTCCCACTTCTCTTCACCACCCAACTCTGTGAATCTCTTTGCGTGTTCCGGACTGTGGAGAACACTTAGGGAACTGATTACTGACTGGATCTGTCTCCTTTTGATTCCCCCACTTTTCCTCCTGGCCGCCTCTGTCTCCCTCCTCCCTCGTCTTTCTCTGTGTAACTCCGTGAACATCTCTGAGGGGTCCAGACTGTGGAGAGCACACAGGGAAATGATTACTGGCTAGCTGGCTCTCGCCCCTTTTGATTCCCCCTCATCTCATCCTGGCTGCCTCTGTCTCCCTCCTCCCTCTTCTCTTCTCTGTGTAATTCTGTGAACCTCTCTGGGTGTCCCTCACTGCGGAGAAACTTTTCCTCTTTAACTTAGATGTTTTATCAATGGTGCTGTATAGATGGAGAAGTCTTGAGACTACTGCAAGAATAAGACTGAAAACCAGAGCTTAAGTCCAAATCCTGAGAACACCAGAGAACTCCTGACTCCAGGGAACATTAATCAATAGGAGCTCATCAAACGCCTCCATGCCTACACTGAAACCAAGCACCACCCAAGGGCCAACAAGCTCCAGACAAAGACATACCATGCAAATTCTCCAGCAACACAGGAACATAGCTCTGAGCTTCAATAAACAGGCTGCCCAAAGTCACTCCAAATCCACAGACATCTCATAACTCATTACTGGACACTTCATTGCACTCCAGAGAGAAGAAATCTGGCTCCACCCACCAGAACACCGATACAAGCTTCCCTAACCAGGAAACCTTGACAAGCCACCGGTCCAACCCCACCCACAGCGAGGAACATTGACAATAAAGAGAAGTCCACAAAATGCCAGAATACGGAAAGGCCATCCCAAACACAGAAATATATGCAAGATGAAGAGGCAGAGAAATACCCAGCAGGTAAAGGAACAGGATAAATGGCCACCAACCCAAACAAAAGAGGAAGAGATAGGGAATCTACCTGATAAACAATTCTGAATAATAATAGTGAAAATGATGCAAAATCTTGAAAACAAAATGGAGTTACAGATAAATAGCCTGGAGACAAGGATTGAGAAGATGTAAGAAAGGTTTAACAAGGACCTAGAAGAAATAAAAAGAGTCAATATATAATGGATAATGCAAGAAATGAGATAAAAAACACTCTGGAGGGAACCAACAGTAGAATAATGGAGGCAGAAGATACGACAAGTGAGGTAGAAGATACAATGGTAGAAATAAATGAAACTGAGGGGGAAGAAGAAAAACGAATTAAAAGAAATGAGGACAATCTCAGAGACCTCTGGGACAATGTTAAACGCCCCAACATTCGAATCATAGGAGTCCCAGAAGAAGAAGACAAAAAGAAAGACCATGAGAGAATACTTGAGGAGATAATAGTTGAAAACTTCCCTAAAATGGGGAAGGAAATAATCACCCAAGTCCAAGAAACCCAGAGAGTCCCAAACAGGATAAACCCAAGGCAAAATACCCCAAGACACATATTAATCAAATTAACAAAGATCAAACACAAAGAACAAATATTAAAAGCAGCAAGGGAAAAACAACAAATAACACACAAGGGGATTCCCATAAGGATAACAGCTGATCTTTCAATAGAAACTCTTCAGGCCAGGAGGGAATGGCAGGGCATACTTAAAGTGATGAAAGAAAATAACCTACAGCCCAGATTACTGTACCCAACAAGGATCTCATTCAAATAAGAAGGAGAAATCAAAAGCTTTACAGACAAGCAAAAGCTGAAAGAATTCAGCACCACCAAACCAGCTCTCCAACAAATGCTAAAGGATCTACTCTAGACAGGAAACACAGAATGGGCGTATAAACTCGAACCCAAAACAATAAAGTAAATGACAACAGGATCATGCTTATCAATAATTACCTTAAACGTAAATGGGTTGACTGCCCCAACCAAAAGACAAAGGTTGGCTGAATGGATACAAAAACAAGACCCCCATATATGCTGTCTACAAGAGACCCACCTCAAAACGAGGGACACATACAGACTGAAAGTGAAGGGCTGGAAAAAGATATTCCATGCAAATAGAGACCAAAAGAAAGCAGGAGTAGCAGTACTCATATCAGATAAGACAGACTTTAAAACAAAGGTCGTGAAAAGAGACAAAGAAGGACACTACATAATGATCAAAGGATCAATCCAAGAAGAAGATACAACAATTATAAATATATATGCACCCAACATAGGAACACCGCAATATGTAAGACAATTGCTAACAAGTATGAAAGGGGAAATTAACAATAACACAATAATAGTGGGAGATTTTAATACCCCAATCACACCTATGGATAGATCAACTAAACAGAAAATTAACAAGGAAACACAAACTTTAAACGATACAATGGACCAGTTAGACCTAATTGATATCTACAGGACACTTCACCCCAAAACAATGAATTTCACCTTTTTCTCAAGCGCACACGAACCTTTTCCAGGATAGATCACATCCTGGGCCATAAATCTAGCCTTGGTAAATTCAAAAATATTGAAATCATTCCAAGCATCTTTTCTGACCACAATGCAGTAAGATTAGATCTCAATTACAGGAGAAAAACTATTAAAAATTCCAACATATGGAGGCTGAACAACATGCTGCTGAATAACCAACAAATCATAGAGGAAATCAAAAAAGAAATCAAAATATGCATAGAAACGAATGAAAATGAAAACACAACAACCCAAAACTTACGGGACACTGTAAAAGCAGTGCTAAAGGGAAGGTTCATAGCAATACAGGCATACGTCAAGCAACAAGAAAAAAGTCAATTAAATAACCTAACTCTACACCTAAAGCAAATAGAAAAGGAAGAAATGAAGAACCCCAGGGTTAGTAGAAGGAAAGAAATCTTCAAAATTAGGGCACAAATAAATGCAAAAGAAACAAAAGAGACCATAGCAAAAATCAACAATTCCAAAAGCTGGTTCTTTGAGAGGGTAAATAAAATTGACAAACTATTAGCCAGACTCATCAGGAAACAAAGGGAGAAAAATCAAATCAATTAAATTAGAAATGAAAATGGAGAGATCACAACAGACAACACAGAAATACAAAGGATCATAAGAGACTACTATCAACAATTATATGCCAATAAAATGGACAACTTGGAAGAAATGGACAAATTCTTAGAAAAGTACAACTTTCCAAAACCGAACCAGGAAGAAATAGAAACTCTTAACAGACCCATCACAAGCACGGAAATCGAAATTGTAATCAATTACAGCAAACAAAAGCCCAGGTCCAGAAGGCTTCACAGTTGAATTCTACCAAAAATTTTGAGACGAGCTAACACCTATCCTACTCAAACTCTTCGAGAAAATTGAAGAGGAAGGTAAACTTCCAAACTCATTCTAAGAGGCCACCATCACCCTAATACCAAAACCTGGTAAAGATCCCACAAAAAAAGAAAACTATAGGCCAATATCACTGATGAACATAGATGCAAAAATCCTTAACAAAATTCTAGCAATCAGAATCCAACAACACATTAAAAAGATCATACATCATGACCAAGTGGGCTTTATCCCAGGGATGCAAAGATTCTTCAATATATGCAAATCAATCAATGTAATACAACACATTAACAAACTGGAACATAAAAGAAATATCATTATCTCAATAGATGCAGAGAAAGCCTTTGACAAAATTCAACATCCATTTATGATAAAAACCCTCCAGAAAGCAGGAATAGAAGGAACATACCTCAACATAATAAAAGCTATATGACAAACCCACAACAAACATTATCCTCAATGGTGAAAAATTGAAAGCATTTCCCTTAAAGACAGGAACAAGACAAGGGTGCCTACTCTCACCACTACTATTCAACATAGTTTTGGAAGTTTTGGCTATAGCAATCAGAGCAGAAAAAGAAATAAAAGGAATCCAAATTGGAAAAGAAGTAAAACTCTCACTGTTTGCAGATGACATGATCCTCTACATAGAAAACCCTAAAGACTCCACCAGAAAATTACTAGAGCTAATCAATGAATATAATAAAGTTGCAGGATATAAAGTCAACACACAGAAATCCCTTGCATTCCTATACACTAGTAATGAGAAAATAGAAAGAGAAATTAAGAAAACAATTCTATTCACCATTGCAACAAAAAGAATAAAATACTTAGGAATATATCTACCTAAAGAACCAGAAGACCTATATATAGAAAACTATAAAACACTGGTGAAAGAAATCAAAGAGGACACTAATAGATGGAGAAATATACCATGTTCCTGGATTGGAAGAATCAATACAGTGAAAATGAGTATACTACCCAAAGTAATCTATAGATTCAATGCAATCCCTATCAAGCTACCAATGGTATTTTTCACAGAACTAGAACAAATAATTTCACAATTTGTATGGAAATACAAAAAACCTCGAATGGCCAAAGCAATCTTGAGAAAGAAGAATGGAACTGGAGGAATCAACATGCCGGACTTCAGGCTCTACTACAAAGCCACAGTCATCAAGACAGTATCGTGGTGGCACAAAGATAGAAATACAGATCAATGGCATAAAATAGAAAGCCCAGAGATAAATCCACGTACCTATGGACACCTTATCTTTGACAAAGGAGGCAAGAATATACAATGGAGAAAAGACAATCTCTTTAACAAGTGGTACAGGGAAAACTAGTCAACCACTTGTAAAAGAATGAAAGTAGAACACTTTCTAACACCATACACAAAAATAAACTCAAAATGGATTAAAGATCTAAACGTAAGACCAGAAACTATAAAATTCCTAGAGGAGAACACAGGCAAAACACTCTCCGACATAAATCACATCAGGTTGCGCTATGACCCACCTCCCAGAATGTTGGAAATAAAAGCAAAAATAAACACATGGGACCTAATTAAAATTAAAAGCTTCTTCACAACAAAGGAAACTATAAGCAAGGCAAAAAGACAGCTTTCAGAATGGAAGAAAATAATAGCAAATGAAGCAACTGACAAAGAATTAATCTCAAAAATATACAAGCAACTCCTGCAGCTCAATTCCAGAAAAATAAACGACCCAATCAAAACATGGGCCTAAGAACTAAACAGACATTTCTCCAAAGAAGACATACAGATGGCTAACAAACACATGAAAAGATGCTCATCATCACTCATTATCAGAGAAATTCAAATCAAAACCACAATGAGGTACCATTTCACGCCAGTCAGAATGGCTGCTATCCAAAAGTCTATAAACAATAAATGCTGGAGAGGGTGTGGAGAAAAGGGACCCCTCTTACACTGTTGGTGGGAATGCAAACTAGTACAGCCACTATGGAGAACAGTGTGGAGATTCCTTAAAATACTGGAAATAGAACTACCATACAACCCAGCAATCCCACTCATGGGCATACACACTGAGGAAACCAGAATTGAAAGAGACACGTGTACCCCAATGTTCATCGCAGCACTGTTTATAATAGCCAGGACATGGAAGCAACCTAGATGTCCATCAGCAGACGAATGGGTAAGAAAGCTGTGGTACATATACACAATGGAGTATTACTCAGCCATTAAAAAGAATGCATTTGAATCAGTTCTAATGAGATGGATGAAACTGGAGCCTATTATACAGAGTGAAGTAAGCCAGAAAGAAAAACACCAATACGGTATACTAACGCATATATATGGAATTTAGAAAGATGGTAACGATAACCCTCTATGTGAGACAGCAGAAGAGACACAGATGTACAGAACAGTCTTTTGTACTCTCTGGGAGAGGGCGAGGGTGGGATGATTTGGGAGAATGGCATTTAAACATGTATATTATCATATGTGAAATGAATTGCCAGTCCAGGTTTGACACATGATACAGGAGACTCGGAGCTGGTGCACTGGGATGACCCAGAGGGATGGGATGGGGAGGGATGTGGGAGGGAGGTTCAGGATAGGGAACACATGTACACCTGGGGCAGATTCATGTTGATGTATGCAAAACCAATACAATATTGTAAAGTAATTATCCTCCAATTAAAATAAATACATTTATATTAAAAAAAGGTTTGTTTTAAGAAATATTTTTATTCAACATTCTGAAGGTCTAAACAATAGTCACTTCTGAGGTAAAAGACTCAATCTAAATATTGACAACAGGAATACTGAAGTACCATGCATTTATACTTTTATACCTCAATACAGGGGACAGCTACACCATTTAATTCAATGTAAGTAAAACATTTTCCATTTTCCAAAATGAAAAAGTAATATCTATATACATTTAAAAGATATACAGGGAAATGGTAGGCAAGATAATTAGGCTTCAATGAAGATTAGATTACCAAAGAAAATGAAAACTGAAAAAAAAAGTGCAATTATTATGAGGTAGAAAATTATGTTAACTAAGGAAATGAATGTGTGTTTGCTAAAGAATTATTTTCACTTCTTGTACAGTTAGTGGCACATTCAGCACTTGATTCTTGTTTGTTGACTTAACTTTAAAAGACAAAAATATAAGATATCACACAAGATTACTTGGCTTCTCTGCTTTAACCTTCTAAAATGCTTTCTGTACTTCAAGTACATTGGTAGTTCTTTGGGACAACGAAATGCACCAACAGAAACAAAATCCAAAAACTCATCTTATGTTAGAATTCCTGATGCCAGGTGGATGCTTAAGAAAAAGTTTCTAGAAAACTTTTTTCCCATGAGCTGAACTTATTTCAAGATTCTTTTCTATAACATTGTGAAAATATTTTAGAATCGTTATAATTTAAACCATAATAAGTAGCCTAAGAAAAATAGATTAATAAGGTTTACCTTTTCCTATGCTAAGAGCCTTAGATGTGCATGACTATTTTAGAAATACAAAGGTACACAAAAAAGGTCCATCACAACCACGCAGAAATAACATTATTTTAAAAAAATACCTAAATTTCTGGTTTGCAGATGTTTTGAATAGTAAAGTGGGAATTATATTAAAGACAAAAAAAGTGAACCACAATGATCAAACCAACAAAGGAGATGAGATGACAGCATTAATTTTTGTTACGTGAACTTGGCTATTTAGGAAAGAAAAAAAAAAAAGATTATTGTACGTACCTTCCTAATAGCTTGACCTGATGCTTTCTTCCCAATAAAGTTCTCAGAGACTCCAACCAGAGCAGCGACATTTTGTTCTGCTGGACTGAGTTGGTTAAACTACACAGAAAAAGAATATAGAGAAAAATTAAATTGTAACTTTAAAAAGTCTGCCATTAACCAAATCTAGTAGTCATATCACATTTTCATTATTATAAAAGCTATGAAAAAATAACACACATTTCACTTACAAGTATTGCATTACAAGTAATACAAATAACACAAGTATTTACTTACAAGTATTTTAATTACAAGCTTGCAATACTTTTAATGTATTATTATCAAAATATAACAAACTTGAGTAGAATGAATTTAAAGACATGGCCACAAATATGTAACCATGGTCTATGATTTTCATGGACTGTGTTCATGTTTCATACGGGAGATGTCTGTGGGGAGGGAGAGGAGGGAAAGCTTTTGGAAGTAATTGCACTGTTTATATACATGTGTTCGTGTGCTTGTGCTCAGTCATGACCAACTCATGGACTGTAACCTGCCAGGCTCCTCTGTCCATGGGATTCTCCAAGCAAGGATACTGGAATGGGTTGCCATTTCCTGCTCCAGGGGATCTTTCCAACCCAGGGATCAAACCTGCATCTCCTGCATTGGCAGGTAGATTCTTTACCACTATGCGGGCTCAGATGGTAAAGCGTCTGTCTACAATGCGGGAGACCCAGGTTCAATCCCTGGGTTGGTAAGATTCCCTGGAGAAGGAAATGGCAACCCACTCCAATACTCTTGTCTGAAAAATCCCATGGATGGAAGAGCCTGGTAGGCTACAGTCCATGGGGTCGCAAAGAGTTGGACACGACTGAGCGACTTCACTTCATTATGCCATCTGGGAAGACCTGTATACTGCCTCTGCCTGTTCACAGTAAAATCATAGTAGACTGTACTCTACCACTTGCTTTTGTAACAGGTACAGCCAGCTCCACCTTGCTACTGGCGATAAAGATGATTATTTCTTCTCAGGTATCAGCATCACTAGGTTTCGTGTGACAGGACGTGACACCGTGTGTGACTCTGATACAGCTTTCATTTTATTAAACTCTCAACCACCAGCAATGGTTTTCTTTACATTTCAGGCATTAGAAAACGTAGTGGTCACCACATCGCAAGAGTAACCACCTTGAGGGGATGGGGACCAGACATGGTCCTTTTTTCTCTTCTGCATCTTTCTTTATATTTTCAACAACGAACATGCTTACATTTAACAGAAAATATTTAAGTAAAACAAACAAACAAAAAATGCTCTTGCCATAAAAAATATTAGTCGCTCAGTCATGTCTGACTCTTTGCAGTTCCCATGGACTAACCCACCAGGCTTCTCCATCCATGGAATTCTCGAGGCAAGAATACTGGACTGGGTTGCCATTCCCCTTCTCCGGGAGATCTTCCCGAGCCAGGGATCGAACCCAGGTTTCCTGCATTGCAGACAGATTCTTTATCATCTGAGTCTTTTTTCTGGCTATGAAAATATACTTGAACTTGGGCCCTTCATCTTTCAAAAGGCCCAATTTCAAATATATTTTCATAGCAAAAAAAATGAATAATCACATGATAAAAATCATATTGTGATTAATTATTTTAGCCTGTACTGCAGAATCTTATCTTCTCACCTGCCTGAAGTATATCATCCAATCAGGGTCACACTGAGAAGCCATATCATAGGGAGTTGTTAAGTAGATTAGATGAAGAAGGCTTTCGAGCATAAGTCCCTCAAGACCTTTCTTCAGGTCTCTGTAAAGAATGTCACAATAAGCCAAATCTATAGTTCCTAAAAGAAAGACACAAAGAGTTCATTTTTCATAATCACCAAAGGAGGAAAGAGGTGATTTTAAAGAAAGTCTGGTTTACCTAAACATAGCAAAAGTCTTGAGGGACTTCCCCGGTGGTTCAGTGGCTAAGTCGCCACACTACCAGTACAGGGGGCCAAGGTTCTACCCCTGGTCAGGGATAGATCCTACATGCCACAAATAAGAGTTCAAGTGCCACAACTAAAGATCCCTCGCAGCCAAATAAATTAAAAAAAAAATTCTTTACAATTTCTTACTATATAACTTAGCACAAAACCTAGGAGGTCATTTTGATATTATAGTACCCATCAACATTTAATAAATACATACCTTCTGACCTAATTAATCTATTCTTGGGAATCTAACCTAAAGAAACATTTCCACACATATCCCAAAATACATGAACAGAGATGCCCTTGTTCATAACAGAGAAAAATCAGAAACAGTGTAAATCTCCATCAATAGGGAAGTGGTTAAATACATTACGGTATCCATAGCTTGGATGACTATTGTACTAAAAGAAAAATGAGGTAGATTTAAAGGGACTGATGTGTGAAGATGCTCATGATATTTTATAAGTGAGAAAAGCAAGCTGCCTCCAAATACTTATACTATTCAATATGTATGTGTGTGCATGTGTGGGTGTTATATGTATAAATATATATAGTACATATATACATATGCATGCATACATGTAACACAAACATAAATATACATACACAAAATATTTGGAAGAATATGTACCAAATTGTTATGAAATTTACAGAAAATGTCTAGAAATTGCTATTGCTATTCTTGGTAGGATATTAAGGGGGGGGAGGACCATCTTTTCCTCCATGTATTTCTACAGTAGTCTCAATTACTTGCAATTCAAAACATTTTTCAACTTTTATTTATTTATTTTTATTATTTTTTATAAAGTTTTACTAAAGGATAAAGGAGATAGAGAAAGCTTCTGACATAGACATCAGAAGGGGGCAGAAAGAGTGCCCCTCAACTTTTAAAAACTGAAGTAGTCTGACAGTTTGTAAGATAAGATTATTATTATTATTAACATGAAATTACAAATCTAATTTAGAGTTACAGAAAATGTCTATTTTTTCCAATGCATTTCCTCAGATTAATAGTCAGATTCAGGTAAGCTCTTACCCTTAAAAGAAGCTCGTCCCAACTTTGTGATATGAAAATTATTTTGGAACTCTTCTTCAGATCCATATATAGTATCTTTTTGTAGAAGTCCTTTTTCTGTCAAGTATCTAAGTGATTCCACAGTTATTTCCCAGAGACTTTTTTCTTTCAACAAAACCTTTTGCTGAACTCCAAAAAATGTACCACTCATAAAACGATATATGTCATCCAGGTTTGTTGCAATCTGAAACAATTCAGGATACCATTAGAGCAGCTTCTCTAATTCAAGGCATCATTTTGAGTGAATAATTCATCAACATGAGGACTCATTTCCATACCTCAAAGCTATTCAAATAAAAAATCAATATAAAATCTATATAGTTGCATAAAGGTACTTTTATAATAATATTTTAAAATGACAAGAAAAAACAATGGAAGGGAGAATATAGTTATCATATTTATACTCTTAGTGAAGACATCTATACATTTCTGATTCAAAAACTCCTTAGGTTTTTGAGTAATTTTTCACAGTATCTCCAAAGCTGTGCCCTCTGCTCACTCCCCACCAGTTATCACTAACTCCCACTCGGCCTCCTTCAGAAATCCTCCCTCCGCCCCCTTCCAGCCACATGTGAAAATATTCTTTAGCTTTAAAAATTGTATTAAAAAAACACATATGGAAACACAAGTGAAAGTCTCCACTAAAGCAGGATCTGGCAATACTCTCCCTGACATTTTACCTGAAAATAAACAGCAGTTTTCTACCTCTTTTTATCTCTCTTATCCCCATCTCCTTTCCTTGTTCTTTTGCTTCCATTTTTGTCCCCCCAACTCATGTTTAAAACTTATAACAACAATGGTGGTATTCAGACATAGAGCTGACTCTGAGTGTGCAAAACTTACATGAGCCAATTTCAATGAAATCAGCATGTTATACTAAAATATAGTCAATCAATATTTCTCTCTGTTTCAATTCCGATGATATTTCAGTGGGAAAACTTAAGTAGCAATTTCACAGTAAACCAATATAAAGGATAACAAAAAATATTATGGAGCAGGGACATTTCCTAATGCTTTATCTCCTTTAAATAAAAGTCCATCCTTAACATAATATTCATTCAGACTAAAACTGCACTTTTAAGATATTCAAGAACTGATACTCAGTTTACAGATTATCAACATACTTAGTTTCTACATTGTTTTTTAACTGAGTACGGTTAACACTGGGGGTAAACAAACAAACCCCTTTACTTGATCCTTCTAGCTACCATCACATTATCTTTGTATCCCTCTGCAAGAACTTTTAGACATAGTGATTTTAACCCACTGGGATAGCTTCTCTCTCTGGCTTCTCAAAGCTGGGTTCTCCACTGCTGCCCCAACCTGCAAGTTCAGCCATGACCAACTCCAAAGCCAGACCATAATTCAAGTATTTACTGAGTGCCAACCACAAGCCAGGCACTATGCTAGTCACTGGGATTTGGTGATACAGGAGAATAAACGTGGACCAGTCCCAGGAATTCATTCCGGGGGGGTAAAGTTATCAGCCAAAGAAAGTCACTAACAAGAATACAACTACCAACTGATGGGTGCTACTAAAGAAGCGTGTTTCTATAAATAGCATCTGAGAGACTGACTGTGCTCGGTGGTAAAGGAAGGCTTCCCCAAGGAAGTGGTGGTGAAGTCAAAGTCTGACAGTGGAGCAGGAGTGGGGGAGGGTGAAACGGGACGGAGAGCCGAGATGAACGGGTCCCAGGCTTGCAGACCACTGCGGTAGGAAGGGCACAGAATATGCAATGAAACCAGGACAGTGTGTCTGGAGTGCAGAGTATACGAGCGTGTTGAGAGATGATAAGGATGCAGAGAGAGGCAGAGGCCAAATCTACACAGTGCTGCTGCTGTTGTTCAGTTGCTTAGTCATGTCTGACTCTTTGCGACCCCCTGGACTGCAGCACACCATGCTTCGTGATAAGGGCTCCCCAGGTGGCTCAGCAGTAAAGAATCTGCCTGCCGACGCAGGAGATGCGGATACAATCCCTGCGTTGGGAAGATCACCTGGAAAAGGAAATGGCAACCCACTCCAGTATTCTTGCCTGGAGAATTCCATGGATAGAGGAGCCTGGTGGGCTACAGTCCATGGAGTTGCAAAGGAGTCGGACATGACTCAGCGACTAAACAAGACCATGATAAGGGATCTGGACTAAACCCGAATAGCAGTGGGAAACAACCACTAACAAATTTTAGGCAGAAAAGGATTTATATTTGGAGAAGATCGATCTATTGAAGAATAATATGGAGGGGGTATGGGAAGGCAGGGCAGAGTTGATGCCAGGAGACCAGCTGGGCGACCATCGTAGGGATATAGGCAGGACTTCAGCAGCCTGGAAAAGAGTATGCAAGCAGCCTACGTGACCTCTTTTTGCCTCGGATTCTTTTTTTGTGAAAGCAGAACTATATTATTTCATTCAGAGGCATACAAAGATCAGAGATAAAACATATCAAGTGTCTAGCAGGGTGTCTGAAACATAGTCGTGAGAAATCATCACTGGAGGCTCCCTCCCTGTGTCCCAGGCCGCAACAAGTGCTATGTTCTAATTCCTGGAGTTTTCATCTCTTCCACCAAAACCCAGTGTCCCCAAGGATACCCATCTCCACCCTCCTGCCTCTTGACCTCACACTGCCCTTCTTGCCTCTCACCCCTACCCCACTGGTTGTTTCTGTCTGGAGGACTTGACTTCTCCTTCAATTCTAACTTCAAAGATTTTTCGGCCTCTCCACCCTGTCTGTAATTCCAGCCTCCTTCCACAACTAGGGCTTCCCTGGTGGCTCAGACGTCTGCCTGCAGTGCAGGAGACCCAGGTTCGATCCCTGGGTTGAGAAGATCCTCTGGAAAAGGAAATGGCAACCCACTCCAGTACTCTTGCCTGGAAAATCCCATGGACTGAGGAGCCGAGTAGGCTACAGTCCATGGGGTCGCAAAGAGTCGGACACAACTGAGTGACTTCATTTCACTTCACTCCCACAACTAGGGCCCTGTGGTGAAGCCCTACCCCAACATGCAGGAAGAACCCTGATGGCCTGTTCTTCTCAGCACGGGGCCCAGGAGCCTCTTAAGGGCAGGTTTGGAGCAACTGTTGCTACTGGCTAATCTGAGATGACTCTGCCTGGTCTTCTTGCTGCTGTACTTCAGTTGTTAACACAGAATTTAACTGAAACTGTTGAGCCCTGTGGATCTGGCATCACAGGCCCATAAAACTACACTCTTGTGGCCAAGTTGGTTCCCCCAGGATTCCTGTACCTGAGTGCACTGGTCTCAAGTGAAGCCTCAATTCCATTGCCTTGCATGGAGTCCTAACTCATGACATACATGTATTTGTCAGATGTATATTTTCTTCCCGCCTTTTCACTGCTAAAGTAGCATCTTTTGAAGAGAATTATAAAAATATAAGGTCTATTGAACTGATTTTTTTCTTTCATGATTTGTTTTTTGTTTTGCTTATAAGAAATTTTTGCCTACCCTAAGGCATTTCCAAATAAATTTCAGTATCGATCTGTAATTTCTAAAAAAAAAAAAAAGAACAAAACCTGTTGAGACTTTGATTGGAATTGCACAGAATTTATAGACCAGTGTGGGAAGAAGTAACATCTGAACAACAGTGAGCGTTCCAATTCATGAAGATGGTATCTCTCTCCGTTTATTTAGGTCTTCTTTAATTTCTTTCAGCAGTGTTTTATAGTTTTTGGTGAGTTTTAAGTGAGAGTAATTTACACAGGCTAACGAGACAGAGCTGTGACTGGGACACAGGTATGTGTGACATGAGAGCCTTTGCTCTAAACCACAACAAAACACTTTGACGATTTCTCCATTGATAGTTGACTGCTACTTCAGTCTAGTATTTAAGCACTCTCTCCCATCCTCTCCAACTATGGCACACAGTCTGGCCCAACTTTTTCCACCCAACTTTCTACTCTTAGGTTATCTTCAGCCTTCCTCTACAGCTACGATATCCAGTCTATTGACTGTTATTCTGCATCATCTTAAGGTTTCTCATCTTTCAATTTAAGTACCTGGAATGGCTTATTCCGTCCCTCTGTTTATCTAAAACCTCTATCTCCTTCAATACTCAGGACTAATTCCTCTTCTTTTCTGTAGCCTTTGGCTCTTATAAAATGTCAGGGGATAAAATATTACACCATTCATCTGCAAGGCAACCAAAATGGTCTCATAATATCTTTTACTTATCAATTACCTTTTGAACTTTCACTTACACCAATTTGGGATAATAAAGGTAGGCTATATGATAGATTGAGAGTCCTGGTTTTTAGTTAGATAAAGCTGAATTCAAACCCTGAATTTACCAGTTTGGGACTGAGGGATTTTGGGCACAAGAGAATAAGCTTAAAAAAGAGGTTTTACTCAAAAATAACCTGAAAAAAGAGAATCAATTTCTAATCTTAGGGAAAAGAGTGTTTTCCCATTGTGCCCCACCCAACTTTTTTTTTTTAAATTTTCTGCCTGATAAAGGCTATACTGACTTCACAAATGTTTATTATGGTCAGAGGACTTACAGGGGATCTTTTCTTACCAAGGCAGAGATGCTGGATTATCTGACATCAGGACCCATGCTTCTAAGGCTCCTTTATCCCCCTCAGTATCCACCAAAGTCTCTTACTTGTAATGGATGCCCAATTATTATTTGTTCTATACAATTCAAAGGATTAAAAATCCACATATAAATCCAGTTTCAGATATATCATATCACAGACTGCTCTTTTTCACATTATACAGAAGTGAACATTTTTTTCAACTTTCTTTACCATTTTCAAAACTTTTTGACTGCCACTGTCTCAAATAATAGCAATAAGATATAAAAATATTTTAAAAAATACCTTCAAACCAATCAAAGAAAGAAACAAAGTTTGGATTCCCTTGGTGAATTCCTGAACGAGATGGCTATAGCAGTTTTCCAATGGTCTGCTTATTAACTCCAATACCTACAAGAGTTAAAGCAATACTATGTTTCACATTATTATAAAAAATAGTGTTCCATATAAAATTTTATAATTTGCATAGATCGTGTGGAGGTTGGGAGAAAGAAAAAACAGAGAGACAAAAAAATAAGAATTTAGCAGGTATCCACATGAAAATGGAAGAAGATAGGGAAAATGCTTTTCATTGAAATACAGAGCTATTCAAGCTACTCTTTCTAACGCTTAATCACAGAGAAGAAGGAAACATTATTCAAAAGAATATTAATAATTAATTTTTAAAAGGTGATGTTAAAGGGCGAAATTAAAGACTGAGAAAAGACAACGAAACAACCAACCGACAACCAGATTATTACCTGTTGCTTGTCTTTTTCTTGCAATATAAGGATACTCTCCCCAACAGAATCTATTCCAGCACGGCCAGCTCTGCCAATCATCTGTTTATACTGATTCCTCTTTAAAAATTCCTTAGCAACATAGGGGGCTCTTAATATAACTCTGTGGAATTGATAAAATTAATTAAAAGTGATATTAGATCTATACCATTAGCATCTATTTTTAAACTCTGTTTCATTATTTTTATATGATATTCAACTTAGTGACATATTAACTCAAAATAATACATAAATGCTATTTACCAGTAATCTGTGTTATGATGTCCTAGGTTCTTTATGTACATTATCTGTAATCTTACAAAACTTGTGGTGGTAACATTTCCTTTACAAAGTCCTTGCTCAAAATTCTCCAAGCCAGGCTTCAGCAATACATGAACCGTGAACTTCCAGATGTTCAAGTTGGCTTTAGAAAAGGCAGAGGAACCAGAGATCAAATTGCCAACATCCGCTGGATCATGGAAAAGGCAAGAAAGTTCCAGAAAAATATCTATTTCTGCGTCATTGACTACGCCAAAGCCTTTGACTGTGTGGATCACAATAAACTGTGGAACATTCTGAAAGAGATGGGAATCCCAGACCACCTGACCTGCCTCTTGAGAAACCTGTATGCAGGTCAGGAAGCAACAGTTAGAACTGGACATGGAACAACAGACTGGTTCCAAATAGGAAAAGGAGTACATCAAGGCTGTATATTGTCACCCTGCTTATTTAACTTATATGCAGAGTACATCATGAGGAACGCTGGCTGGAAGAAGCACAAGCTGGAATCAAGATTGCCAGGAGAAATATCAGTAACCTCAGATATGCAGATGACACCACCCTTATGGCAGAAAGTGAAGAGGAACTAAAGAGCCTCTTGATGAAAGTGAAAGGGGAGAGTGAAAAAGTTGGCTTGAAGCTCAACATTCAGAAAACTAAGATTATGGCATCTGGTCCCATCACTTCATGGGAAATAGATGGGGAAACAGTGAAAACAGTGTCAGACTTTATTTTGGGGGGCTCCAAAATCACTGCGGATGCTGATTGCAGCCATGAAATTAAAAGATGCTTATTCC
Organism: Moschus berezovskii; assembly: GCF_049115385.1. NCBI lineage: Eukaryota > Metazoa > Chordata > Mammalia > Artiodactyla > Moschidae > Moschus > Moschus berezovskii. The sequence continues at coordinate 107,685,142 of NC_142464.1, forward strand.
TTGAAAGGACAGTTATGACCAACCTAGACAGCATATTAAAAAGCAGACACATTACTTTGCCAACCAAGGTCCATCCAGTCAAGGCTATGGTTTTTCCCATGGTCATGTATGGATCTGAGAGTTGGACTGTGAAGAAAGCTGAGCGCCAAAGAATTGATGCTTTTGAACTGTGGTATTGGAGAAGACTCTTGAGAGTCTCTTGGACTGCAAGGAGATCCAACCAGTCCTCTCTAAAGGAGATAAGTCCTGGATGTTCATTGGAAGGACTGATGCTAAAGCTGAAGCTCCAATACTTTGGCCACCTCATGAGACGAGTTGACTCACTGGAAAAGACTCTGATGCTGGGAGGGACTGGGGGCAGGAGGAGAAGGGGACGACAGAGAATGAGATGGCTGGATGGCATCACCAACTCGATGGAGGTGAGTCTGAGTGAACTCGAGGAGTTGGTAATGGACAGGGAGGCCTGGCATGCTGTGATTCATGAGGTCGCAAAGAGTCAGACACGACTGAGCAACTGAACTGAACTATCTGAAGCACAGATAAGCAGCTTATCAAAGCCAACAAGATTAGCAATTAACAGAACCATAATTTGAGCTTAAGTCTGCTTAGCTGCAAAGTTTATGATCAATCCACTATAGCAATAATCTCAAAGGTTTTTTGTTTGATACTCCATAAATGAAAAATCTGACCACAGGCCACTAACATATGCATATTTATTTATGAATTTGTATTGTCAACTACATGACATTGCAGATTTCAACTGTTTTTGACCTACAACATGGTGATTTCAATCCTTTTTATGTATACAGAAGTCTATAGCCAGTCTTCCTGTTCAAATCTGAGAGAAAACCTGTGCTATTTACCAAAACCAACTCCTTTATTTATAAATCTCAATGGACAGACAAGATTATTGAATACATGAAGAAAACAAATGACATAGAAGAAAAACAATGAGAACATAAAGAATATACATCTGACAGAGACAGATAATACAGGGAACAGAAAAGAACTTTAAAGAATTGAATTAGTATGCACAGAAAATTATGGAGGGTACTGTATTTATAGCAGAACAGAGTACTATAAAGAAAGGATAATAAAAGAAGAGAGTTCTTAGAAATAAAAAATTCATTTAAACAATTCAACTGAAGAACTGAATAATGAATGAATACTGTTCATTTCAGTTCAGTCGCTCAGTCGTGTCCGACTTTCCGCGACCCCATGAATCATAGCACGCCAGGCCTCCCTGTCCATCACCAACTCATACTGTTAGTGGGATATAATTAAAAACTGATTTTGTAATATAGAAAGTAAAGGAGTTACATAACTCATATAGACTGAAAAACATGTAAGAAAAGTTATGATAAATGAAAGACCAATTTAATTGTCTAACTGAAGTTATAAAAGCAGAGAAACAGAGAAAATGGAAGGAAAGAAATAAGACAAGAAATGACTGAAAATAATTACTCTAAGATGAAGAAAGGCATGAAACTTTATAGACTGAAAGCATGAACCCAGCGGCTAAGCCCTATGAATCATAAGTAGCTAGGGACTTCTTTGGTGGTCCAGTGGTAAAGAATCTGCCTGTCAAGGCAGGAGACACAAGAGATGTAGGTTAATCCCTGAATCAGGAAGATCCCCTGGAGTAGGAAATGACAACTCACCCTGATATCCTTGCCTGGGAAATCCCAAGGACAGAGGAGTCTGGTGGGCTACAGTTCATGTGGTTATGAAGTATTGGATGTAACTGAGCACACACATTACAAAATGTTGAGGTTAAAGAGAAAAGCCTACAAGTTTCTGCAGAGGGAAAAACAGCAAACCTATGTAAAAACAAAAATGGCCACCACTAGTTCCTTAAAGACATAGAAGAAGACTACAAAGGCTCCTGAGGGAAAACACTGAACCTAGAATTCTGTTCGCTGCAAGATGTTCAAGCGTGAGGCTAAACTAAAGATAGCTTCAACTATGCAAAGGTTCAATAATTTTTATTTCCAATGCATCATTTAAAAAGAACTACCCAAGGATGGCAAAATAAAAAATGGATCACAGAAGCAAGATGTTCGATACAAGGGGCAGTGGTAGGCAAAACAAAACAAACCACCCACATAAGTAAGATTCACTGGTAAGTTTAAACAGTCATTGATTATAAGATGAGAGGAGTTGTTTGGTAGAAACCAACACAACACTGTACAGCAACTGTCCTTCAATTAAAGATAAATACGTTTTTTTTTAAATGAGAGAAAATTTAAAATATAGACCTAACAACAACACACAAGACAGTGTAGAAAAAATACACAAATGCTAAGACTCTTGTAATGTTGAGCAGAGGATACAGTTATCAATTCTAAAATAATAGAAAAACACATTTGATTACCACTGTTAAAATTTTAACCATTGCTAACAAGAGAAATAAAATATATAACTTCCTTTTTTATTTCAACAATTGTCTGAAATAATGGAAAACTTCCTAAGTGACAGAGTTTGAAAACAAAAGAATAGAAAAAGATATAGTTGGCAAAAAAAAAAAAAAATAAAGTTCTAGTGTTCAAAATAAAGTCACTCTGAGGAAACCAAGGACATTCTATTGATAAAAGGTGTAATTCAGCCATAGGATATTTGGAGCAAACTTTTATATACCTAAATAGTTGTGAAATACAAAGCAAAACATTGAAAAATTTAAAGAGGAGAAGTTGATAACTCCATGATTACAGTGGAAAACTAATATACATCTCTGGAACTGACCGATCAAAGAGTCACAGAGAAAACAGAAGAGCTGATAACATGACTAATAACTGTGATCTCACTGAGATACATAAAAGTGCATACCCAACATAAAATATATAGTTTAAAGCTTTTGGATGATTTATAAAAATTGACCATTTATTTGGAAAAAAAAAAATCACAAACTTTAGTGTCATCAATAACTAAGAGTGGAAATCAACTGCATAGGCCCACAGATTTGGTAATAACTGAAAAGGTAAACAAGGATCTACTCTGAAAAAAAAAGATACTATTAACAGACTCAAAAGTCTTCATAGACAAGTTCTCTAAAGTGCCAAGGAAATCTCTATGTTAAATAAGCTCTTTCAGATTAAAAAAAAAAAAGATCGAAAGCTTGCCAACTGTTTCTACATAACTGGAATAATAAACCCTAATATCAAAACTAGATAGGGAGAGGACTAAAGAAAGAAGGAATAATACTAGCAAGAGATCTACTAAAGGACTTCCCTGGTGGTCCAGAGGTTAAGAATCTGTCTTCCAATGCAGGGAACACAGGTTCGATCCCTGGCTGGAGAACTAAGATCCCACCTGCTGTGGGGCAACTAAACCTGCTCACAACTAGAGAGAAGCCCACGTGCTGCAACAAAGAGGCCAAAAGGGGCAACTAAGACCAGACACAGCCAAATATAAACTTAAAAAAGAGAGAGAGAGATCTACCAATGTCATTTTTCATGAAGATATTAAAGGAAATAAACCAAACAATCACCTCAGCAAATGCTGAAGAAAACATGTGATAAATTCTCATCCATTACTGAGAAAGAATAAAACAATTAAAAAATAAAAAACCTGATGGCAAGCTGGGAACCAAAAAGTTTGGAGCCTGGCCGACAGTGACTTGTGTCTTACCTTCTCGCTGGTAGGTTAATACCTGCTGCGAGGGTGGATGTGCAGGTGAACAGGCAGAGGACCCCTGTGGAGTAGGCCTCCTCCAAGAGCTTCCTTTCATCGCTGGTTAAGCCACTGTGGTGATAAGCAACTCCAAACGGGATGGTGTGCTTTAACACGCGACACAGGTTGCCACCGCTGACATTCTTCAAGTTCGTAATCACCTCCTGTTTTTCCTTCTCTTTGTGCTTCAGATATTCCCTAGGGAAAAGATCTGTTAGAACCCTTTATCTTATAGGGACAGAGCACCTACCATTTTAATTTTAGTAGCGACATGTAAACATTCTCCATTTAAAATCGTGTTTCTTTTATTGACCTAGGTACATAAAACTTTCTTAGAATTTTAATTCTGATTTCATTAACAGGCAGTTTCTCTCAACCTATTTGTGGATCACAGAGCCCTGTGGGAAAAAACAGATATTCACATTAATACAACACTTTGCATATAATTTCAGTGGTTTTGTGTACTTCCTGAAGTTCAACCCTGTACTTCCTATGAATTCATGAATGCTGGGTTTAAACACCTGCTCTACAAGTTAAATTTTTTTTCCCACAAGAAAATACATCTTCAGTGAAGATGAATTGCTTTGTCATAAATTTTCTCCTCTGAAGAGAAATATAAATATATATTATTAAAGCATATGAATTATATGTAAAACACTATCTAAACATTAGCACTTCAGAAGCCTCAGTAATATCCTACAGTGGCTCCTTACCTAGGACCACCTATTTTTCTCAATTCCCTTCTAGGAAAGAAGAAAAGGAAAGACTAACTACTAAGTATAACTACTACTAATTGACTGTAAAGCAACAACTTCTGAATACCAGTAGCAAACAAATATAGTCTGTGGGTGTGCTAAGTGAGTTCAGTCATGTCCAACTCTTTGAGACCCTGTGGACCGTAGCCCATCAGTCTCCTCTGTCCATGTGATTCTCTGGGCAAGGATACTTGGGTGCGTTGTCATGACCTCCCCCAGGGGATCTTCCCTACCCAGGGATTGAACCATGTTCTTTTACGTCTCCTGCTTTGGCAGCTGTGTTCTTTACCACTAGCGCCACCTGGGAAACCCAAAAAATATAGTCTAAGATATAAATATAATACACGCAGCTTTTGAAGCAAGCTCATTGTAGCTTGTTGTATTGTTGCAGCAAGCTTCATGGAAAGCACAGACAGCTCTGGCTGGTGCCAAATGCACAAGTCCAGTAATTTCATAAGAAGTTGAGAAGTGGGTGGCAAGGAGACAGTGAAGAATGGGGCAGGGAGTGATCGAGAGTCAACAGTGCAAGAACCAGAAGTGACAGCGGGGTAGCGAGCTACAGACTTTGCTATGATTTTCCAGTCAGAGCCCGAGGTCCTGAAAAGGACAAACTCTTCCCAAGGAATTAAGTCTTAAGGACAATTACCCTATAATTTAAGAGAAGGGAGACACTGTTTGTAAATGACCAGACAAGACATGGATCTATGGAGAAGGGTTTTGTTGGGGGGAGTTGAGACGTGAGCTGGGTCCTGAAGAACAGGTTAGAGGTGGCAGTTGGTAGTTTAGCAGTGAACAGAGTTGCCAGATTCATCATCTCCGAAGAAGAAGATTTAACTCCGGGACCAAAGACAGTCTCAGTCACTCGGAGTTTTGTGTAGATTTTATTTACAGTGAAAGTGACAGAAAAATCTTCTGACAAAGACATCAGAAGAGGGCAGGAGAGTACCCGCCTCACTAAGTAGGGCCTTATACACTGCTCACCCAGCTGTTGAGAATAGATTAAAAAATACTTCAAGGCTATGAGAATTTTGCCCAGACTCTTTCCGTTAACATACACCCTGGGATGACATCAGCACGAGATTAGCCAGAAGGAACAGGTTAACCCAGAGCTCAAGTCTGTGGAAGTTTTTACCCAGACCTTCTCCCACAACATACATCCAAAGCTCAAAAAAAGGCATGTCCTTGAACAAGAGATACTGCGGCCTACAAGGCCTACTTGTCTACGTCAAAAGAATGCGAAAAAGAAAGAATGTCGGCCTGCTCCTTAAAGGGGCCTTAGGCTTGGACTCCTTATCAACCTGCCTAAGTTAACTCTCTCACAGTGAGGGGGTGGGGAAGTACAGTATTGGCAGAAGGTAAAGCATGATCACAGGCATGGAAATGGGTGGTTCAAAGCATAAACAAAGACGACAGTAGGGACGGCCTGGTGATCCTGTGATTAAGAATCTGCTTGCCAATGCAGGGGACATGGGTTCAATCCCTGGTCAGGGAAGATTCCATATGTTGCGAAGCAACTAGTCTGTGTGCCACGACTCCTGAGCTTTAGAGCCCATGATATGCAACAAGAGGAGCCACTGCAGTGAGAAGCCTGAGCACCTCAACCAAGAATAGCCCCTGCTCACTGCAACTAGAGAAAGCCTGTGCGCAGCAACGAAGGCCCAGCACAGCCAGAAATAAATGAATAAAAGAAGACAAGGAGTTCAATCTGGCTGATGTGCAGGGTGGGCAAAGAGTAGAAGAAATGAGGATGAAAAAGTAAATTGGGTCAGGTTTTAGCATGAATCTAGGCTAAGAAGCACTGTGGCATCACTATTAGGGAGATTTTTAGGGAAAGTGATACAACCAGAGCTTTGGCCACTGTCAGGAAATAGTGTTTAAAAGACATTCTTGACTTAGAAGTCCAAAGCACTAACAGCCATAAAAAAGATAAATTTTCTTTGAGGTTGAGACAATCACTTGGGGAAAACTCTGCTTTAGTCTTTGTACTTAAACACACATAAGAAGCATATTCTAGGAGATTGTACTGTACCTGCTTCCTGTGAAAGTTATGGTTAGGAGGCAAATAATTAAGATAAGGGCTGATACTCCATGATTTTCAAGAAATTATCTTTCGAAGATACTACTGAGATCAGAAACCATTTAGCCCTAGATTACATTCATCTATGCATAAATTACAGAAAAACAGAAAAAAGTATGCTCTACGTATGACAGCATTTTAGTTAACAGCCACCAAGATGGGATCTAAACTATCTTATTGTTTGTTGTTCAGTTGCTCAGTCGTGTCTGACTTTGCGACCCCATGGACTGTAGAATGCCAGGCTTCCCTGTCCTTCACCAACTCCCGGAGCTTGTTCAAACTCATGTCCATTGAGTCAGTGATGCCATCCTACCATCTCATCCTCTGTTGTCCCCGTCTCCTCTTGTTTTCAATCTTTCCCAGCATCAGGGTCTTTTCCAGTCATTGGCTCTTCGAATCAGGTGGCCAAAGTATTGGAACTTCAGCTTCAGCATCAGTCCTTCCAGTGAATATTCCGAGTTGATTTTCTTTAGGATTGACTGGTTTGATCTCCTTGCAGTCCAAGGGACTCTCAAGAGTCTTCTCCAACACTACAGTTCAAAGGCATCAATTCTTCGGCACTTAGCCTTCTTAATGGTCCAGCTCACATCCAACATGACTACTGGAAAAACCACAGCACTACATGGACCTTTGTAGGCAAAGTAATTTCTCTGCTTTTTAATATGCTGTCTAGATTTATCATTGCTTTTCTTCCAAGGAGCACCTTTTCATTTCATGGCTGCAGTCACCATCTACAGTGATTCTGGAGCCCAAGAAAATAAACTCTGTCACTGTTTCCATTGTTTCCCCATTTATTTGCCATGAAGTGATGGGATTGGATGCTATGATCTTCATTTTTTAAATGTTGAGTTCACTCTCCTCTTTCACCTTCATCAAGAGGCTCTTTTAATTCCTCTTCACTTTCTGCCATAAGGGTGGTGTCATCTGCATATCTGAGGTTATTGATATTTCTCCCAGCAATCTTGATTCCAGCTTGGGCTTCATTCAGCCCAGCATTTCTCATGATGTACTCTGCATAGACGTTCAATAAACACGTGACAATATACAGCCTTAATGTACTTCTTTCCCAATTTTGAACCAGTCCGTTGTTCCATGTCCAATTCTAACTGTTGCTTCTTGACATGCATACAGATTTCTCAGGAAGCAGGTAAGGTGGTCTGGTATTCCCATCTCCTTAAGAATTGCCCACAGTTTGTTGTGATCTACACAGTTAAAGGCTTTGGTGTAGTCAATGAAGCAGAAGTAGGTATTTTTCTGGTATTTTCTAAGGATTTTGAGCATTACTTTGCTAGCATGTGAAATGAATGCAATTGTGCAGTAGTTTGAACATTCTTTGGCATTGCCTTTCTTTGGGATTGGAATGAAAACTGACCTTTTCCAGTCCTGTGGCCACTGTTGAGTATGTACTCAGGAACTTTACCTTAAGAAAGCAGCAAGTAATATGGAAAATGTATTTTAGAGGAAATTTTTCTTAAGTCCTATCTCTTTACGAAAGTATCAAGGGTCCATTACAATTCACTAACTAAAGGTTCCGAGGAACCAAATTTTTAAGTACATCAATATTAAACATCAACATTTACAACCCAAATAAACTATTACCCCTGAAAAGCAAAATAAGTCAAGGGTGTAACTTGACCAACAATCAATCTCATTTCACATAGTCAAAAGTCTGTGTGCTTTTTCAAAGATCTGTCAAAAGTCTCTAAATTTCCCCATCACTTAGTCAGTACTATATTACTTTATTTTAAAAAAACAAATGACTCACTGAGCATCCCTCAATGATAATGTCATTTCCTTGCTGCTGCTGCTAAGTCACCTCAGTCGCGTCCGACTCTGTGTGACCCCATAGACGGAAGCCCACCAGGCTCCCCCATCCCTGGGATTCTCCAGGCAAGAACACTGGAGTGGGTTGCCATTTCCTTCTCCAATGTGTGAAAGTGAAGTCGCTCAGTCGTGTCCGACCCTTAGCGACCCCACGGACTGCAGCCTACCAGGCTCCTCCATCCATGGGATTTTCCAGGCAAGAGTACTGGAGTGGCTTGCCATTGCCTTCTCCGGTCATTTCCTTAGGTTTTTATAATCTACATCATTATTTTAAAGTCAGACTCTGTTACTGAAATGGGAAACACTCCTTGACTTTATCCAAAACATCTGTATCTTTGTGCTAGCCAATGAATTTAACTCCGTATTGGGCTAATCCATGACAGTAGGATTGTGGGGGCAGGTAGAGGAGGGCTGGGGTAGAATCCAGGGTACCGATCTGTGCATGCTCACGTAGCACTGGCTCAGGGGCCCATAAGAAGTCTGAAAATATGCTAAAACAACACATGGGACAAAAAGGTACAGAAAAAACTAAAACTGTTCATACTTAAGGTCATCTTATACTTATCTCTATAACAGAGCCAATGCTAAAATACTATATAATTATAAAGCAGTACATTTCTTTATTATTTAGCAAATTCATTTCCAATGTCCACACAATCCAAGTGTGAAGCTTACTAAGAAAACAAAGGCAACAGTATTTAATTACAGAGAAAGTTAAGCCAAAGATACGATTAATCCCTACACTGATAAGTCCTCTGATCACATAGGCCTTCATCCCTACAGTGATTATTGATTAGTCCTCTGATCCCATGGTGCTTCCCTGGTAGCTCAGATGGTAAAGAATCTGCCTGCAATGCAGGAGACCCGGATTCGATCCCTGGGTTGGGAAGATCCCCTGGAGAAGGGAATGGCAACCCACTCCAGTATTCTTGCCTGGAGAATTCCATGGACAGACCATGGGGTTGCAAAGAGTCAGACATGACTGAGTGACTAACACACTGATCACACAGGTCTTCATCCCTACAGTGATTATTGATTAGTCCTCTGATGACATAGGCCAGCAGTTGACCTTGGCTGTATGTTGGACTTGCTTAGAAGCTTTACAAAATAGTGGTACCTGGGTCCCATTCCAAAATATTCTGATTTGTCTTGGAGGTAGCTTGGGCACTGAGATTTTAAAAAGGCCCCAAGGTGACTCACTGTGGAGCCAAGCTGTTGTTTAGTCAGCATTCTCTTACATGTAGCCTTAGAATTTTTCTCTGGCCATTTCACATCTGTGAATTTCACAGTTCAGTTTTTTTCTCCCAAGGCCAGGACCTTTAGAATCTAGTATAATAACTTAGCATAATGTCTGCAAAAAGTAATCAGTGCTTGTTAAATAAACAGAATACAGGCATGTAGATCATGATAAAAATGAAACAGAATATTTTTAAAAGATTAACATACTTGCTTAAACTTTTGCATATCATTTCTGCTACGTTTTCACAGTTCTTCTTAGTGGGACAAAAAACTAAGCAGGAATAATTGGGAATAACTTCTGTAACCAGTGCTACCAAGTGATCAGGATCCATCTTTTTCAGAATATCGGAATACTGCATGACAAGATTTAGGGACAAAGCAGTTAGCAACCATGAAAGCCTTTCATTTTACCAGTGTGCTTTGAAAGTTAAGTAAATCAACCATAATTTTGAACTTTTCATTTAATAAATATGACCATTTAAAAGAAAAGATGCAACCGATATTACACAGCAAAATGTTAAGTCCCACTTTTGTTATTAGGGTTTTGTATTAATTTAGGTATTTAATTTTAAATAAAGGAAGTGAAAATAATCAATTAATAACTCTATGGCCCACCCATCTTCACCAAAGCAGAAAAAGTCCATAAAGAGAAACACAAATTGATCCTAATAATAGTCAAAGAACTGCATAAATAAGTTAAACCTCTTGCTATTACTAACAATTTTCATAAACATATTCAATCATACTGCAGGACATGTTTTCAGAAATACAAAATATATTTATCAAACAGACAGAAAGAACTCAAAGAACAAAGAAAAATGTAAAGCTATTTAAAATCTCCTCACTTTCTTCAACTTTACTGAAAACTAATTAAGATACAGATTTAGAATAATATACCTTTATGTTATTGTTTAGTCGCTCAGTCATATCTGACTCTTTTGCAACCCCATGGACTGTAGCCCACCAGGGTCCTGCGTCCATGGGATTTCTCAGGCAAGAATACTGGAGTGGGTTGCCATTTCTTTCTCCAGGGGGTCTTCCTGACCCAGGGATCGAACCCCTGTCTCCTGCATTGGCAGGTGGATTCTTTACCACTGAGCCACAAGGGAAGCCAAATATACCTTCATGGAAAAATAAAACTGCTGTAAAATTCCTTTCTCCCCTTTTCAATGTCCTCCATGAAAACCACAAAACATTAGCACAGTAGACATTCATATTTTCATACACCAATATCTGAGCTATACAGCCCACAAATATTTCTTCTTCTATTACTGTTGTTGCTGAATGAATAAACATTTATGGGAAAGGTCTCCAAGCTTTCTTGGTCCATGGAGCCCCAAGGTCAAAAGAAATACCTAACAGTTTGATTATTAGGTAGTCAGGTCCAAACAAGCATGCCTTTCTTCACAAATAAGTAGCCATCTGAATAACAACAAATGTCAGTTTAAAAAAAAAGTTTCATTTCATTCTTAAATAACTATCATAACCCACTAATGAGAAGTATGCACACCTGGGCCCTGCAGTCTTTCAAACCACGAAACCCTCATTTCCTGTTCCATATTGATTCCACAAGGTATTTGCTTACAGTAAGTGCAAAAAAAGAAAAAAATAATCACCAACTTCACAAAGATATACTATCCTAGGAAGTAATGTAGTGTGATTTAATATTGACATTGGAAACTGTCTTGAAGCAGTCATTTGTATGGTGTCCAACAGATGTCCAGCATCAGCTTTTTCTCTCTGCAATATCTAAACTTTCCCATGGTACCCATGTAACTCCTTTGCGGTGTCCCAGGGCAGCTGGGCACAAAGTCTAGGAACCTCACCATCAGGGATTATCAAGGTTACCTTATAATTAAGGAGGCGTGAAAAAGTCATGCCATTCTCAGCTCTGCTGTCAACTTCATATATTGTGTCATTTATTTTCAGATATTCTTTTAATTCAACCTTGAATTAAAAGGACATTTGCAATTAATATCATATAAATTCCTCTTTCTAGAGTTTCAAATTTTGTAAAATATGTTATAAAACAGTACAAAGAGTTTAGCTTTCCTAAGGTATGCAGAATGCTTCAACTTAAATTTCTTTCCCATTTAAGTTTCATTTTCCTTTTAAATCAAAATAGGGATTACTATCCTTGAGGAAATAGTTTTGAATTAAATAGCCACATATCTAAAAGGAAAATCAGACACTTGTATTTGCCACAAGAGGAAGTAAAGGTGAGCCAAGTGTTCACACTCTTATCTTTTATTAAGGAGTTATTTGGGTTACTCCTCCAGATTTAAAACTTTATTAGTCACCAGTTTTAATGTGAATACCACCAAATTATTTTCAACTTAAGTATCTGTAGACAAAAGAAGTTTGTAAATAGAGCTTATTGAATTTTTTAAAGAACAGTATTGAGAAGCTCAATGCACTATCCACTGTACCACATAGCCACCTACAGAACACCATCTAACTTGACAATTAAGGTCAGGAACTATCTCTTGAAAATTCTCACATTTGGTGCAAATGTAAAAACACCAAATTTCAAGTTAAAATTTGGTGACTCTAAGAAATTATTTTCTGAAAACCTATTTAGACACAGAGACTACGGAGTACATGTACATTATAAGCTTCTTTCAAATAACTATGAATAACATGTACTTACTTTCTTCAAGCCTTTTGGGAATACTGTTATTGGGGAATTTAAATTTATATCCATGTGAGGTCTTAATTTATTTTAAAAAAGCATTATAACTATCAAAACTTAAATCTCTGAAAACATTTTAATTTTTAAGATAAACTTTTTTATGTGTCAATAACACAAAACGTGAATCACTAAATTCTTACCAGATGAAAAAATTTACCTTACAGAATATAAAGTGGAAAAGCAGAATGGGTCTGAAAATGTTCATTCAATAAATATTCACTGAAGGTCCGTGAGCTGGGCACCCATCCCGGCCAAGCCCCCTGACCCCACAGGGTATGCTCTCTCCATACAGACTTGTTAGCGTTTAGACACAGCGAGTGGCATTATGCGCCTTCATCACTGTCAGAATTTTTGTATAGTATGTCTGCTACAAATGTGATATGTAGCAAAAATGATACGTAACAAATCAAACCTTAGGTACGTACTGGTCTAAACTGACTGGTGTAATATTCTGCTTGCAGGAACTTTTGAAGGTCTTCAACATTGTTTAACGTTGCACTCATACCAATAATTTGAGTCGTTTCTAAAAAAAAAAGTATTGAGAAAAATGTGTTATTTAGTACAGGACTGCAAGGAGATCCTACCAGTCCATTCTAAAGGAGATCAATCCTGGGTGTTCACTGGAAGGACTGATGCTAAAACCGAAACTCCAATACTTTGGACACCTCATGTGACGAGTTGACTCACTGGAAAAGACTCTGATGCTGGGAGTGATTGGGGGTGGGAGGAGAAGGGGACGACAGAGAATGAGATAGTTGGATGGCATCACCAACTCGATGGACATGAGTTTGAGTGAACTCCAGGAGTTGGTGATGGACAGGGAGGCCTGGCGTGCTGTGATTCATGGGGTCGCAGAGTCGGACACGACTGAGTGACTGAACTGAACAGTAATTTTAGCAAACTTTTTATGTTTGTAATTTTTCCAGAGTGTGGGAAAGAGGGGGCAGGTAAGACAAACACAGTTGACCGTGAACAAAATGAGGGTTAGGGGCACCACCCCTCTGTACAGTTGAAAATCCATGTAAAACTTGTAGTTGACCCTCCTTATCTTCAGTTCTGCATCTCTGGATTAAACCAACCACAGATCCTGTGGTACTGTAGCACTTATTACTGAAAAAACCCACTTACAAGTGAACCCATACAATTCAAACCTGTGTTGTTCAACAGTCAACTCTATAAAACCAGACGATTAAACTGGCAGATGACATTACTCAGAAGAGAGGTATAAGCTGGTCACACAAATTGGGAGCCATCAGAACACAGGAAGACTTTGAAGTCATGAGTAAGGATGAGAATTAGCAGAAACTGTATGAAGAAGGAAACAAGGGATGAATCCACGGTAACACCAAATATACAATGAACACACTCAGCAAGGAGTGTCACAAAGGAGAACAAAAGGAGAAACTGAAAAGAGCCCTTTTGTTCAAATATCTATTAAGTGTAAGGCACTGGTGACAGAAAGACATAAATATGTATCAGTATACTTATAAAAATAAGTATATAGCAGCAGTGTATACAACTATACACGTAAGTACACAGCAGCAGGGTACATAAGTATACACGTAAGTACACAGCTCAGTTCAGTTCAGTCGCTCAGTCGTATCCGACTCTTTGCGACCCCATAAATCACAGCACGCCAGGCCTCCCTGTCCATCACCAACTCCCGGAGTTCACTCAAACTCACATCCATAGAGTCGGTGATGCCATCCAGCCATCTCATTCTCTGTCGTCCCCTTCTCCTCCTGCCCCCAATCCCTCCCAGCATCAGTCTTTTCCAGTGAGTCAACTCTTTGCATGAGGTGGCCAAAGTATTGGAGCTTCAGCTTTAGCATCAGTCCTTCCAATGAACACCCAGGACTGATCTCCTTTAGAATGGACTGGTTGGATCTCCTTGCAGTCCTTCAAGGTTAAAAGTGAGCCAGGATTTGAATCCAGCTGCAGAGTCTGCCCTTAGCCATTACGCTGTTGTACCTCTCAGTCCTAAAACATGATCGGTCTTACAGAAAGACAATAGGGAAACGAAAAGAGAATGGTGTTTCAGCACCCAAAGGAAAAAAGAATAATGAATACTCAAATACTGAAAAGAAATTAAGACAAGAACTATCAGTATACACTGGATGTGATAAATAGATGATCATTCTTTCTTCCTCTGCTTTATGTTTTTCCATAGAATTTGTCACTATCTGACACACTGTTTTCTTGTTTATCTGCTTATAATCTGTTCACTCATTAAAATATAGGTTTGATAAAGGCAGGGTCTTTGCTTTATTCACTGCTACATCCTGAGCACTTAAAATAGGGCCTGACATGCAGTGGGTACTCAGTAAACATTTTTTAATCAATGATTATAAAGTGCTACAATCTGCCTAAATACCACTGTTACCAGAATTTTAAAAATAATTCTTAAAATCTGACCTTTAGGATTAATAATTTTCTATAAACTATTATAATACATAATAAGCTATTGCAATAGTAAATAAAAACAGAGAAGACATTTAGAATAAATATTTCATATACCTTTAGAGACTATCTGATGTTGCAAAATAACTCCTTAAAGTGACTATTTAGACATCGTTTTAAATGGTATTGATGATGGCAAAAGCAGCAAACCTTTACTGTGCTATGTGCTGAGCGTGGCTGAATGTGTTGGTCACATGTGTTACCTCATGTAATTCTTACAACAATCCCATCATGTTGGTACCATTATTGTGCCCATTTTACAGATGAGGAAAGAGCAGTTAAGTCACATGCCTAAGCACACAGAGCTAGTTAGTGGAGGATACTGATGGGGACATCTTCAAATGTTAACTTCATTTATCTTCATGATTCTACTCACACATCCAACAAAAATGTATAAAATGATTTTAGAAATAAAAAACTAAGACAGCTTAAGCATCTTACTTTAGGTTATATAATCTAGCTGGTGATAGGATTAAGTCTTTTATAGGTCTCTTGATTATAAATCAACTCGTGACCACATCTGAAAAAAAAAACTTACTGCTGGTGTAGAGGATTTTTGCCAGAGTCATTTCCAGTATAGCCCCACGGGTTCCTTCACCAATCATGTGCAACTTTGAGATTAAAAAAAAAAAAAAAGGATAAAAGTAAATCTGCATATAATACCTATATAAAACAAGCATATATTTGATGAAATGAAGCAGCAATGTATGCTTTATAACTTAAGCATTTTAGTTATGTACCAACTAGAGTACATAGACATTATTTCACTGATATTTTAAGTTACTGAAGTTATCCCTAGGACAATGTCCTGGGATCACGAATTCGTCAGTACTACCATAAAACTGAACATATGGACATATATTCACTCTTCAAAAAACAACTGACACAAAACTGAATTTAAGATTACCACGCATGAAATGCCTTCATTTACACATGGTCTATATATTAAAATAAACTACTCATCCTCATAAGGTATCAAACAGATACACATAGTGTTAGTATAATAAAAATGTTAATAAATCAACAAACAGTAACCAACCTCATCTACAACAACCAGACCCAGACTACTAATTCTTCCAGTTTCAATCAAGGAGTTCACCAGACTATGTCCTTTTTCAATAGTGGCAATATATAATGATTTCTTTTCCCTTCTTTTAATTGGAGGAAATTTTCCTTTGCTTCCAGCGTATTCCTCAACAAAGAAACCCAGTTCTATACCAAAACTTGACAAACCTGAAATCTACAACATTAAAATAAACAAAAAAGTCAGATAAATAAGAACTCTAATTATTAAATGTTCACAGGGATTTAAAAAAATCTAAAATAGTGTTTAATATAAATCAATGGGAATAAGGTTACAGATAAAACATATACATCTAAGAAATGTCATAATTAATGTATTGACCCTTGCAAACGAATGCCACTTTTAAACTATGTAATAAATGTAAATAAATAAATTCTGATGTTAAATAACATCAGAATAACTCATTTATTTTGATAAAATAATTGGTTAGTTTCTTCTTGAAAAAGCATGCTAAATATCAGTAGAACATTTAAAATGGAGTTTAATTCACAAGTTTAGGGGAAAAAAAACTCTTTCTTAAACAGGTAATTAGTATTAGAAGAGATTTTTAGTAAGTATACCACGCTTCTGCATATCCTAAAAATAATAATTCTCCATCAATATGGCTACCTCTTCTCAGTCAACAAAAAGTTTACATTTATTCTAGTTTTCATATCTGAACATCAAAATAACATTAACAAATACTATTTTTTTTTAAAAAAACAAAACACCTTTTCTTGAACAATTGCCACATATGGTAGGATCATTAAAACATCTCTTCGCCGGCATAGTAGTTCTTGTAGCATTAAAATCTCAGCCACGAGGGTTTTTCCACCACTTGTTGGCAAGGAATATATTAAATTTTTTCTTTCTTGCACAGATTTCAATGTTAAGCAAGTATGTTGCCATTCTGTGGAATTGCAAAAAAAGAAAAAGCCTTATTTTTCCCTTCTACAAAGTTTTCTAAGAAGAAAAAATCAAATTCTATCCTGTATAGCATCTTCTCATAGTAATGAATGTAACTATATATAAATATAAAAAATCTCCAACGCATGGTGTGTATACTAGTTCAGTCCTGGTTGGTGGGGTGGGCAACTAGTTTACCCAATTGCCAGCTGCAGACTGAGGTCTAAGATTTCACCAGGCATGCAGGCCTGCTGGACAAGAGGGACATCAGAGGGGTTAAGGGGCATTTCAAGGATCTATATGAATTCTAAGGTCTTTCTCTTATGTTCAGTAAGGACACTGTGTAAGCTTCCCTTCCTCATTCACCTAACAGAGAAACAGAGTGAAGAGGAAAAAAAAAAAAAAAGAATTTACACAAACCTAGAAAACTATTCAACCAACTTTCACAGGGAGCTGGTTTGAATGGTCTAAATACCATTTTAAACCGATGAGAGGGACTTCCCTGGTGGCCCAGTGGTTAAGACTCCACACTCCCAGTGCAAGGAGACTGAGTTTGATCCCTAATGAGGGGATAAGATCCCACATGCTGCACCTAAGATCTGGTGTGGCCAAAAAAAAAAAAAAAATCCTTAAACTGATGAGATTGCTTAAACCAGAAAAGACTTGGGTTATTAACCACGACATCTAGGGTTTCCCTGGTGGCTCAGTGGTAGAGAATCCACCTGCCAATGTAGAAGACACAAGAGACATGGGTTTGATCCTTGAGTTGGGAAGATCCTGTGAAGGAAATGGCAACTCACTCCAGTACTCTTGCCTGGGAAATTCCATGGACAGAGGAGCCTGAAGAGCTACAGTCGTAGAGTTGCAAGAGTCAGATATGCCTTAGTGACTAAACAACAAAATCTAGAGTTTCCACAAGTTAACAAGGTGGAATTCATGAAAAGGATCATATTAGATCCAAAACAAAATGTGAAAACTAGTATAAGCACTTTGTAGGAAAAGTACACAGTGTAGATCATCAAAAGTCTTCAAAATGTGCATTATATTTACCTCTAGAAAAATGGGCAAAAGATATGATAAGGCATTTCACAGTATGGAGAAATGCAGATGGTTTATAAATACATGAAAAGATGCTCTACTGTTACCTATCAGCTTGGCAAAAGAAATAAACCAATAAACAGCATTAAATAACTACCTAAACGAAAAGCCCCCCCACATGTAAAATACAGAGTTGACTATAGCAGGAACAAACAGGCACTTTTGTGTGTGGCTGATGAAAGTATAAACTTCTACAGTCTTTTTGGGAAGCCATCTATCAGCAACAAACATAAAACTGCATGCTGCCTTTGATCTAGCAGTATTGCTTACAGAACTCTACACTGACAGAAATAAAAAGCAAGTGCCGTGTAAAGGTTATGTGCAAGATGTTCACCACAGCATTGTTTATATAACAAAGAGCCAATAACAGGGTAAAGACTGAATTATTACACAATCATATGAACTAATTATTTGCAGCCTGAAATATATGCAAATGATTATATATTTTTTACTTTAAAAGTATTTCAGGATTTTACAGTACAGGGAAATAATAGCCATTATTTTGTAATAACTTTAAATGGAATATTTAACCTATAACAATACTGAATCACTATGTTGAACACCTGAAACTAATATGTTGAGTAGGCTGCAAAGTTTATTTGGGTTTTTCCACAAGCTGCTATAATGCTGTAAATCAACTATGATAAGAAATTTTCAAAAATATTTAAATACATTGAATATTTAATATCTAAATGTCAAAAATACTTTAGGCTAGTATCACCCATTAGTTATCAAACTACAGATGCTTATGTGAAACTACATGTCCACATTTTATCCAACTCAAGAGTTTTAAAGTATAAAATGACCAAAATAATAAATATTTAGAAATAACATTTATCTTCACATATTAAAAAAAGTTACATTAATTTAGTTCCCAATATTTTTATAAAACAGTAAGAATGTAATTCTATGCCTAAAAGGCAAAAACAACAGTACTGTATAAGGCTGAAGTTCTCTAGCTCAGGAGCTCTCCAACTTTCTGCACATCAGGATCAGGAGGGCTTATCCGAGCAGAATGCCAGATCCCAGCCCAAGGTGCTGACTCAGGAGGGCTGGGGTGGGACCTGGTAATGTGTACTTCAACAGATTTCCAGGTGATGCTCATGCTGCAGTTAGGAACTGCAGTTTGAGAAGCATTGCTTTAGCTCAATGAAAAGTAACACACATATTCATGCTTTAAATTGGTCATATCGTCATCAGATTTACAAATATTGAGATTTTAAAAATTATTTACTAAAGTTCTTATTTTAAAGCAAACAATATATAATTACTGACAGTCATAACCAAAGTCCAACTTGGCAAGTTCTTGACACAATATAACTGGCAAAAAAATTATTATCCCTTTTTAAACAGATCAGGAACTAAGGCTCAGAGTACAAAACTTGTGGTTAAGTGACAGTGCCAGAACTCATCAGGTTGACAACCCCCAAGATCCCACATGCCGCGTGACATCTAAGTCCACGTGCACAACCGCTGAGCCTGTGCTTTAGAGCCCGGGAGCCGCACTACTGAGCCCATGGGCCCTACAGCCTACGCTCTGCAACAAGAGAAACCACTGCAATGAGAAGCCTGAACACTGCAACTAGGGAGCAGCCCCAGCTCACTGTAGCTAGAGATAGCCACGCTCAACAATGAAGACCCAGTGCAGCCAAAAATAAAGAAAGAAATCTTAAAAGAAAAGGATGAGTTAGATAAGAGTCTTGTCCTGAGAGCAGGAGATGCAGCTGAAACACAGAACAAGTTGCTGGGAAAAAAGCAGAGGGCAGAAAAAGTAACACCTACTTCAAGGACAATACACACCTTTAGCTCTTGAACTGCAAAGCTCACAATTTAGTTCCTTAGACTCTTGCAAAGCCTTGTATTAGACTTTGTTTCCTGTAGTCCTACTTCTCCAACCTCAATGTCTTCCCCCTGAGATAAGAACCTGTTTTCAGGTGGTTCATGATACTAACTTAGGAGTTTCAGAAGTAATTATGAAGTGAGTTGTTGATAGGATGCTCTTTCAGGATGGCAGCAAGTGTCCCTTCTTTGTCTAAAATGACACATATTTGAAAATACAAGGAGCCAGGGTTTTTGAAAAAATGTTACAAGACAAATCAGCTATTATTACTACTATTTCTCTGCATTTAAACCCTAACTTAAGCTGTCTTTAAAGGTGCTTATTTTTAGTTAACGATATCAATACTGACTCACTCAAGACATCTGAGTAGTCAAAGGAATTTCAGCAACTAAGTTTTGGTAGCAAAGTAACAGTCAGCCAAGGAAGCTAAGAAGACTGAGGAGCAGCCAGCTATTAGAAAAAAAAACCAAACACCACGAGTGGAATGTCAAGAAATGGGTGTTTCAAGAAGGGTCTGGTCAGCTGTGTTTGGTAAAAAACTGAGAAGTCAGGGAAGAACTAAAGTCTCACTGGGTTTACACCCCAGTCATCATATAAGGGACAACACAGAACCCAGAGGTGGAATGGGCTGGGAATTATCTGAGGTGAGGAAAAGGGGACAGCAAGGATAACAGGAGGAGTGTGGCCATGAAGGGAAGAAAAGAAGTTCAACAGCAGTAGGATACGGATGGAAGGCTGAGAGGACTGAGTTTTTGATTTAAGGTGAGAAATAGGACCATGGACGCATCTTTTTTCTACTGATTTGCACCAGCATCATGGTAACGAGGATAAATGTTTTTTCACTCCAGCAAAAAACATTACCATATAATTTTTCAATTCCCTTGAACTGAACATAAAGATCTCTCACTTTGCTGGGTAATGAATAAAAAGGACCAAGGTCATCTGATGATGACTCAATTGTTTTCTTAGCAACATTAATTTCTTCAGATAGGAGAGTCTCTTTGAGCTGTTTAGTCCTAGAAAATATTGGTGTTTGGGCTTTGGCATTTCCAGTCATGGTACTTTTTAGATGATCTTTCAGACTTTTTCTCCTATTTGCATCTGAACTAGTTCTGATTTTAGAAGAGGATTCAACAGTCTGCTGGGGCTGCTCTCTGCTATTAACGGGCAATTCCTCATTCACAGTCTTAGGAGAGGATGAGTTCCAATCCTTTTCTTCAGTAGATGGATCACCCAAAGCACTGGAAGAGTTATGCAAATTTTCAAAGAATAAAACCTGAGAAGAAGGTACATCATACAAAATATCAGCATCAGGTTCAACAGAGACGTCTTCATGCCTGCTCTGGTTCTTTGTGTGTTCATCCATATTTAATTCTGTACGGTCACCTACAGCAGTAACGTTGAGAGTGTTATGTTTATCGCTTTCTGAACAAAGATCTTCAGTGGCATGGTCTGTAGCATGGTTCCTATGTTCAGGAAGTTGCAAACACTTTTGTTCCAGGTCATCAACTTGAGCTAAAAAAGAGTTCTCAGCAAAACTATCATAGTCACCAAACATGTCCTCTTCACTGTCAATAATCTGGAAAGAAAACAAAAAGATTTATCGTGGAGTCCAGGTTCATTAAGAATAAAAATTTCAGCCGAAAGCTCTCTTACGCATATAATTGTATGGTCACATACGGATCACAGACCTAAATGTAAATAATCCTATAAAATAGATATTATTGTCCCATTTTACAGATGGTGATACGGAGGCCCAGAGACGTTAAGTGACTGACATCAACTGTACTCCTAGTGATGCTGGGATCCTAATTCTTAAGCTACCGTTAAATCATTTAAAATGGTAGCAAGACCGACCAGCTATCTGCTGGGAGGGATATCATCTCACTAGGAGTTTCTGATAACCGCAGTGCTGTTTCCCGTCCCATCTGCAGACACTGGCCTGCAATAAAATCATGCTTGTGCCACTGGGCACTCCAAGAATATTGTTCTTAGAATAGAATTGAAAGGGAAAGTCTGACTTGGGACGGTCTATAAACAGAAGAGATATAATTTGGGGGTAGCAACATAGTGAAGATAAGAACACAAGATCTGGAATAGGAAGTGTAGTTTCTTAACTTCTCGGTCTAATTTCTGTTGTAAAACCTGGATAAAGCAAATAGCTTAACAAAGCCCATAACAGGTCTGGATACTTTTAGCACAAGGAGAGCAAGTACAGGACTTTGTGTCATGCCATTCCTCTTATTCAAAATTATATATATATCTGCGGGGGCTAACAGTGAGGATTAACAGCGATAACAAAGATGAGGTAAGCCCAAGAAGGCTAGTAGATGACCTGTCAATTGCTTGCACCTGAGACGGGAACGGCCAGACTCGGGAGTTTCAAGGTCCCCGCCTTTCAGGGAGCATGCGCAGTGGGGACCTGGGTGTGTGCCATCGCTCCAAAGGTGGGAAATAGAACGAGGAACTCAGGGGAATCTGAGAGGTGATGGGGCTGTACCTCGACCGGCTGCACGTCCACGGTTCTCCGCCGCCGGCTCCCGGCCACCATCTCCGCGTCCTCCTCCTCCTCGCTGTGCTTAAGCTCGGTCGCGGGGGAGGCGGCAAACACGCTCTCTAGACTAGGGCGGTTTCTTTTGCGGACGGACACCCGCCTGCGGATGCGGGAACCACCCTCGTCCATGGCAGGGCCTGAGGGCCCACCCCAGCTTCTTTTCCCGTGACCCAGCCGCCAACCCCCTAGTGGCGGGGTGAGTGCAGCAACAAGGGGCGGGTGGCAACAGGTGGGAGCTGCGCTCCCCTCTCCATCCAGCTCGTGGAAGGACCGCTTTGAGACCGGAAGCGGAGGCACAAACCTGGGCCGCCCTCTGCCCGTCCAATCGTTAAGTGTTTTGGGCTGGCGGCTCGGCAAGCGATGGGGGACGGGGAGGGAGGAGAAAGGGAAGGTACTGCGCAGGCGTATTGAAAACCCCACCTGCTCTTTGATTCCCGGTACACTGCGGAACCTTTGACCCGAGTCCGCGGGCCTCTAGGGGAACTACACCGGAAG
Source organism: Moschus berezovskii (assembly GCF_049115385.1). Lineage (NCBI taxonomy): Eukaryota > Metazoa > Chordata > Mammalia > Artiodactyla > Moschidae > Moschus > Moschus berezovskii. The sequence goes on from NC_142464.1 coordinate 107,707,814, forward strand.
GGACTTGTCAGGACGTTTTTGGAAACAGGAAAGGAAGGGAAGGAGCAAGGCACCATGGCTGCCGTGGCCGCTCTTTGCTGTGGGCTAGGGAAGAGAAAGTTTACGCGTTTCCCAACGGCTTTTGTCCGCCTCACAAATCCCGGGACTCATGCAGGTAAAGTCTCCATATCCTAGGTTCTTTTGTAGCATTGCAGCCATTGGTTTAGGTCTAATTAGGTCGTTGGAGTCGTCGCTATTAGCTAAAGGACACCGATGTTTAGGCGATTGTTTCTCCAAAAGTGGGCGTCTGTAATGGCCCGTATTTTATATGACTAGTATTTTAAAGCTGAAGAGGGCGTGAGATGTCGTCCAGCACAGTGTTTTAACGTACGAGGAGCGACTCTCAAAAAGAGGCAGGGACTTGCCCAGGATCTTAAGGTAGACTTGGTAAAGAAGGAGCATTTTCAGAGTAACTAGTTAGCAAATCGCAGATATCCGAGGGCCCCAGATCAGGGCGAAATTGTGACATAGGCCACGGAATCTATCACTTCTGCACTTTTATCTGCTTTGTGCTTTTTTTGTAGAGTCTGTTTTCATTTTCCCTTTGCTATGACAATGCCTTTCAGTTTGCATTAAAACCTGTCTTTACCCACGGAGAGAAGGGAAAATAAATTTCAGGAACAGGTGAGAGGTGGTATGGGTAGGGGAATATATGCCCTTTTCCCAACGCCCCAGAAAGTATATTTATCCTAAGTCTACCAGTGCCTCAAACCTAAAGGCCCTTTATTTTACTGTTAGTAATAATGAATATAAACCTTTTACATTGTGTCCCTTAGTTCATCTTGCCTCAACAGAAACACAATCTTTCCTTAGCTGCTGAGCTAACAAAAAATACTTTGTTGCTGTTTAATTGCAGTGCTGTGGAGAAGTTGTTCACAATATGAACAGGTAACCAGCAATGAGGACATGGTAAGAATTTTTTTCCTTCCTTGTAATAAGGCATTTGCAGCTAAGACCAGATTATGTCTTAGCTGTTTGAATAGAGTTCACCTGAAGGACAAAGACAATTGACGTTAAATAGTTTCTTCTAAACTGTAGATGTATGTTTTTTATGGATTTCAAGTACTAGCGTTGGATTTAGGCAGTATAGCTTTTCTTGCTACATACAAAGACAATTTGATACTAGTTAGACCACATAAAGGAGAAGGAAATGGCAGCCCACTCCAGTATTCTTGCCTGGAGAATCCCAGGGACTGGGGAGCCTGGTGGGCTGCCATCTGTGGGGTCGCATAGAGTCAGACACGACTGAAGCGACTTAGCAGCAGCAGCAGACCACATAAAACACACAGAGAAGGAATAGTCATTACTGGTGAGGTGAATGTAAGTTGAATTAGAAACATCTGAGGAATTGGAAGAAATGAAAGAACTGCTCTAGTCCCTTTGAGCATCCATCTTGGTCATCTTAATTCACACCATAGTCAAGAGAGTAAATGAAATTACTAGAGCTTCTTTTTAGGTCCTTAAATCCCAGTGAGACTCTCATGAAACTCTTAAGTGTTCCTCAGAAAAAGGCGCAAAGCCCCATTTATTTGAAGTTTTGCGTACAACTACAGGGGTTCAAGACGTCAAAGCCATTTCTAGATTCATTATCTGTATACTGGAGACACCTAAAGTGATTTTAGGACAGAGGCCTTGTGATGGAAGCTTTAGCAGTAGCAGTGAACAAAGAAAAACCAAAAAGGCTGACACAAACCTATAAAAACAGTCCGGGACTGTTTTAAATTGTTATAAAACAATTTATACTACTATAAAATTGTAGTTAAAAAAAAAAAAAAACCTGGGTAGTATTACAGTAAGCTGTGGAGACATTGGGGCTTCCCAGGTGGTGACAGAGTTAAAGAACCCACCTGCCAATTCAGGAGACATAAAGAGACGTGGGTTCAATCCCTGGATCAGGAAGATCCCCTGGAGGAGAAAATGGCAACCCACTCCAGTATTCTTGCTTGGAGAATCCCATGGGCAGAGGAGCCTGGCGGACTACAGTCCATGGGTCACAAAGAGTTGGACACGATTGAAGTAACTTAGCACAAACATGGGGGCATTGTTTTTTTATAATACAACAGTATCAGTGAAACATTAGAGAAATACAGGGATGGATTTAGAGATTATACTAGTTTAAGAATTGCATATGTTATCTGTTGTGGTGTTTTTCTTAAGTATAAGAATTTTTAGTCACCTAACAATCTGGCAAAGCATTTTTAATCACTTACTGAAGATTTTAGTTTTTTCCTCCGATAAACCTTTTTCCCCAAAGATTGTATTTTTCACAGAATCGTCTTCCATCAATTAATCCCTCCTTAGCCAAACTAAAACAAGATACTTGTACAAAATATATGAGTACACTCAAACCTTTAAAATGGTCTTTTACAGAAATAACTGTTTTTCTTTTGTAAGCCAAGCTGTTGTTATTCATTTTAACAGTAAGAAAGGTACAACTAATCCCTTGGAGAGATTTTAATGTGGTACCCTAAGATTTAAGTTTTTTTGATTCAGAGTTAACGCAAAAAACATCAGATTTTTGTTTTTTTCCTTTATGCTAGCCTATTCCAATGGAAAATCCTTATAAGGAGCCTCTGAAAAAATGTATCTTGTGTGAAAAACGCGTAGATTATAAGAATGTACAGGTGAGATCTGGTTTTACTTCACTGTGATACTTGATTTGGGACTTTTGTTCTTTTATTAATACAATAGAGAAGCAAGTCAGTTTTCATAATAGGCTTTGTGTAGGGGTGACTGTTTTAGCAGCTCCGTAATTTCAAATCTGGTTATACTTTTATGTATAAGGCATCGGTTTTATTCAAATAGGAACCTCTTGGCTGCCCTTCGTTTCTCTTAACCATCCCAGTGTTTATTGTGTTTTCTTCACCCCAGACCTTTTTAACAGTAGCTCCCTATGGCAGTGACTCTCAGTCGGGGGAGCTGAGTAGTTAGGGAAAAGCTCCTGTGTTGGAGCTGATATCTGTATCTCACCACCAGTATCACTATTTTGAATTTGTTTTATCTGTTGTCCAGGGCTCAGCAGATTAAAAGTGGCAAATTTGGGGGAGAAGATGGTGTCGGAGTTAAGTATACTGACAGTAGTATACAGTGATAGCTTCTTTGGTGGGAGAAAACCCAAGAAACTGTAAAATGCAAGTCTAGGATTAATAAAACATAAGTAACAGCAAATGGCCTGATACACCTGTATATCTTGAAGACTTCACTGTAGTCTGATATTATGGGATCGCCTATTATGACAGATAGAATCTGTACCTTAGCTTTAGAAAAGTTACCTGTGGAAAAGTCAAGAAAACAGCTGTAGCACTGAAAGAACGTGCTCATTAATCTGTTGTATAGACTTTTTGACACACTGGGGAAGAGATGTTAACTTTTGCAATTACCTTAGTTATTTTTAAAAGATGACCTGTTAATAGAATGAACATAATTCAGTGTTTTTATTCATTATTTTTGAAGTTTGTCTAAAATTAATAAGCCTTTTATAGCTTGAAGGCGACATAAGGTTTGTGTTTTGAAATTTACACAAGGTTGAATAACAAGTTTATTAACAGAATTTTTTTCCTTTCCAAATATAACTCAAACCAGCTTTTATCCCAGTTTATTTCTCCATTTACTGGATGCATTTATGGAAGGCACATAACAGGTATTTTGTTTTCTATTACAGCAACTTAAATGTAGATATGCCTACTTCTGTTATTTTTTAAAAAACTGGCAGATTTTCAAATATTGCCACAAATTACTATTAGACCAAAAACTATGGGTACTTTGAGAAAGTCTCTTCTGAGGCCAAAAGGGTAATTATTTTGCGTATCTTCTTACACTCAGTTAACTATCGGGTGACAGCATGTAGAGAACTCGGGCTTTGCTGTTTTGGAAGACGTTGTAGTCATCCTCAGGCTCTCATTTAAACCAGGGGCCTGTTGCCTACAGGCCAAATCGTATCTGCCACTTGCTAAATAGCTAAGTTTCCAATGTCTGAGCTACAAGAGCAGAATTAATGATGGCAGAGTGTGTGGCCCACAAAGCCCGAGATACTTACTCTCAGGCTCTATACAGTTTTCCAGCCCTTCTGTGACATAACTGTCATGCATTTTGAATACTGGTATTTTTTTATGAATAAGAAAATATCTTCTTTTATAGGTCTTTGTGGGAAGAAACAAAAAGAAATCACAAAAGCAATTAAGAGAGCTCAAATATTGGGTAAGAGCATCTGAAAAACTGAATTATGCTAAACAAAATTTTGTTCATTGTCTTTTGTGTAAGAACTTTCATTCTCTCTTCACAGGGTTTATGCCAGTTACATACAAGGATCCTGCCTATCTCAAAGACCCTAAAGTTTGTAACATCAAATATAGGGAGTAAATTATATAAAGTTATCATCAATAAACGTATTTTACAATAAGTGGTTGTGTGGTGCTAATACTGGCTCAAACTATAAGATTTAATAACTACTGAGTAGAAAAACTAACAGGCTAAATCTTGTCAAACTATAAAGTATTAAGTTTTTAATTCTTATAGTAATTTGCAATCATGAAAAAGTGTTTCAGGAGTGAAGCTTCCTCTTCACATCAGAATGTTCACTAGGTAAATTAGATTATTTAAAATGTTAATACTTGTCACATTTACATACACATATATTTTAAAATGCTAACACGTTACAATTAACGTACACATACATTTTAAAAATTGTTACTGTGGGGTCTTCACTTAGATCTGGCCCCCCAAACAGTTCATACAACACACTCCTGACAACGCGATGTCAAACATGGCAGGGCTGACTTCAACTTGACTTTATGTCCAGATTCTGTGTTGTAAACAGGATTGTGGAGTATGGGTGCAGGACAGTGGAATGCTTATGTAACGTACAAATCCCACAGGACAGGGTGTGGATCTGAAATTGTTAAGATTTCCTAACAAGCAGGTTTAAGTACGCCTGATGAGGACTGGGCGTCTTCTCTCTGCAGAGATGTCATATGGGGATGGACAGTGGTGCAGTCCATCACAGGACCCAACACTCAGCTCTCGACTAATCTATCATAAACTAGTAGTATCCTCTAAGCCGATCCATAGGCAATCTGTTCTATGTCTCTTATTCCAGTAATACAAACAAATCCCCAAAAGACAGATAATGAGAAAAAAAATGTCTTACAAGCATTCTTTTTCTCCTTTTCATTCCCTGAAGGATGGGACATCAAGCTTAGGGTTCAAACAGAACTCTATTTCCTCTCCTCTCCTGTGCTTCTTACGTAACCAGTAAAGCAATCTCAACAGCAACTCATGATTTGCACACATCATCCCAGGTACTAGGTGGGCTCCATAAGCACCCCACAGTAACTAATATATGTTAACACATAAATAAAAGATGACAGCACATTCATAGCTAATAAAACATCACTTAGGAAGTCACTAATGGAAAAGCAATGGTCAACATGTGGGTTCAGCATTTCACCGAGAGTAAAACATGAAGGCTTCATGTGATGTGTCTTCATGGGAAATTGTTACGGAAAAGACTTACAAAAATCAAACCATAAAAGTGCTCTTAACCAACCTCCACTTAACCAACTCACTGAACAGGGGCTTTACATTCTCCTTAAAAACCACATGGAAGCTCACAACTCTCTCTTATCTGTTGAGTTCTGTATTACCAAGAATCAATTATTTTGTTCCCAGACCTGTGTCAGTTCTGTTTTATACTAATGAATATAGCATTAAATAGAAGTCACTATTGCAATGAAAACCAAGTAAAATGCTTTGAGAAGACCTGATTAAAGACAACTAGCTTTAAAAGAAATCAGGTGTGGTTAAGACAAATAAGTTTGGGAATGGGAAATGAAAAAAGCCTAGTAGCATTTTGTTCTTAGGGTGCTTTGCAAATTTCTTTAAAGAATCTAAAACTGGGGCTTATATAAGTAATGGGTGTGATTTACATAGGAACTCCAATAGTGTTAGTTGCTCAGTTGTATTCTTTGTGACCCCATGGACTGCAGAATGCCAGGCTTCTCTGTCCATGGCATTCTCCAGGCAAGAATGCTGGAATGGGTATTTTTCCCTTCTCACGGGGATCTTCCCAACCCAGGGATCGAACCCAGGTCTCTTGTACTGCAGGCAGATTCTTTACCATCTGAGCCACCAGGGAAGCCCAGGAACTCCAATACATTCATAAAAATGTTCCTGGCCCTACAAAAGTTTGACAAATGAATATATACTTATGCTTTATGTTAAAATGAAATCTGTGATAGATACCATCCATATTTATTTATATGTATCATTGAGTCCCACATTTAATGGGCTTTTTCACCTAACTGAACAAGTGCTGATCCAAACATCCTGCATTACCAGGCTTGTTCTGTACTCAAATTCTGGACTGATTCAATTTAAAGTACTTTATAAAATAAATGCACTAGAACTTCCCTGTGTGTTATGCAAAGAGCTGAACACAGTAAAAAAAAAACATTTGGCTTTCCTCTTCAGCTGATCAAAAATCTCCTTTGGGCTCAAAAGAATCAGAAGGTAGGAGACTGTGGATATTCACCAGAACCCTTCATTCTGTCAATCTCTTCATCTGTTTCTGGGCTGCTCACTGTGGATGCTTTTTCTTGATTACTACTATTGGCATCTGTTTTAGAGGGTCTGTTCTGTATCTCTCCCAGCCGTGACTTCTTTAACTGCCACCTATCATCCGTGTCTGAGGCTTTCCGCTTGGTAGCCGGCAGGGCACTACGAGCTGGACTAGCTTCAGGAAAGTCTGTGTATTCCACCATTAGGGTTAGGTTGTCTACCCCACTGAGAGGGTGGGTGGTAGTACAGCTACTTCCAGAAATGCGCCTATTTTTCAAGGAGATCACACATGAATGAAGAAGTTCACAATCTGGAAAAAAGGTCCGTAAAGCTTGACAAAGCAAAATGTTCTCCTGAGGGTCTTTTTGGACATTCTTCTCTCCTAAACAAGCAAACAAACAGTTCAACATATGGGATCTGAAATACAAAGCTCTTGTATTTATTTGTAAGTAAAGTCAAAAGGACCTTAAAAATTCTACCAGATTACCTAAATTAAGAAAAATTATAATCCCAAATTTGTATGTCACATTATCCTAATAGGAAATTAAAGTTATATTTCTTAGTATCAAGATAGTATAGCTACAGTAGTACCATGTTCTTTGTTGGGTGGGATTTAAGAGTATTAATAGAAGTTATTTTTAATCCTCAGGTGGCAAGTTCATCAGTTACTGCAATCACCTCATCCATAATTCCAATCAGTAAGAATTTTTCTTTAAAGAAAACAGTGATGATGTGAACTTTTTACTTACGTGTTGCTTGCATCTGTGCTTGTTTTCTTTTTTTAATTTCTCCTTTTAATCTGTTTACATCATTTAGTAGTTTTTCTACGGCTCTCTCACTGTGTTCTACTTTTTCACATATACTCTGCAAAAATAAAATATTAAGGGCATCGCTAAAGTTCCAAATTATTACTACAGTCTAGGTTCACAAATAATTCAAAATCCTTCATGGTATATAACATCGATTATTTCCCTTTAACATTTTATTTTGCAGTTTTCTGAAGGAATAAGTTCCCACTTATACAGTTTTATAATTCAAGTTATTTCCTAGATAATACACAGAAAAAAGATATTTAACTTGCTTTCAAACAAATTATTTTGAGATGCATAGTTACTGAAAACATATAAAGAAACTGACAATAAATATGAAAAAAGTAAATTGTTTTACTATTACAAAATAAAACTGATGATGTTCATTCCTGTAAAGCTATTTCTGAAATGCAGAATGGTCTTAATGTGTCATCAGTTTTTAAGTACTAACACCCTTTGACTCAGTGATTTCATTTTGGGACTATATCTTAAGAAACAAAAATTTATATATGATGATGGTTCTCAGAATAGTATCGGATCAAAAATAACAAATTTCCAATTATAGTGTAGTAAGCCTGTTAAAGCGTCTGCCTGCAATGCAGGAGACCTGGGTTCGATTCCTGGGTCGGGAAGATCCCCTGGAGAAGGAATGGCAACCCACTCCAGTATTCTTGCCTGGAGAATCCCATGGACGGAGGAGCCTGGTGGGCTACAGTCCACGGGGTCGCAAAGAGTTGGACACGACTGAGCGACTGTTTTAGTGCATACTTTATGGCACTTCTACCCAGCCTATTTCTCATGAACTAACGCACCCTGCCCTAAGAGTTCACCAGTAACCTTTCACCAACCCGACCCAAGCAGAAATACTACAACGGCCAACTGGCAAGTCCTAATCTCGCGAACAGAAGGGATCGAAATGCAGAAGCTATAGGTTAGCTGCTCTCTGGTCAGCCAGTGGGTGAGGGAACAAGACCCGCAGAGACAATGGAGGAACCCAGTGTGCAGATACAGGAAGTCCAGATGGCACTCAAGCTCCTCATTCTAGTTCCTTCCTAGGCTCAGCGACCTGTCGTCTCTTCCTCTCGCAGACCTCTCCATTCCCTAAATTAGCCCAAGTTGGTGCTTTTAACATAAGAGTTCTAATATACTGCTCTAAGAAATATACTATTAAAATGAACTAAAATATGAGAAATTACTTAATGATACATCAAATAGAAATCATGATACAAATTTCTATGTCCCCATCAGGGTCCACAATATAAAAGCATGTATGTGTTAGGGGAAAACTGAAGAATGTGACAGAGTGCAATCAGTTCAGTTACAATGGTAAGATTCTTGACGTTTCTCTATTTTCTAAAGTTCCTATGTCATTCATATTTTTAAAAAGTACAGTATTACTAGTGTGTAAAATGTATTAACCCCATTTCTCTTGGTGCACTATACTGATGAGTACGGTGGCCATGGAGCATGCTACTCAGATCCCCATCTGCAGGAAGCAGAGCTGACAGATGGCTCCTGCTGCTATCCTTTTAGTTCTACTGCTGTGTGCGCGCTTAGGTCATGCTCCCCCTGGGCCTGTTAGCCAATGACTGAGCACAGTAAGGATATGAGTCTATTCCTATAGGACACCTTTGCTCAGACTCTGCATCATCTGGCTGAAGTTTTTCTGGCCATGTAGTCCACAGCTCTTCCTACCCACCTCATCCTCCTTCTCCTGTCTCCTCTCTCAGGTGTCAGACTTAACATGGCAAGTCTCCCTGCCACTCTTGGGCTCTCCCCTTTATTCTTCAAAGGCCTAACAAGCCACTTGCATGTCTGAATTCCCATGCTGATGTCTACTTCTCAAGGGACCTGAGTGGACACAGTGAGACAACTCAGTACTGTGGCAGACTGTTTTGTTCTCAAATATTTGCTTCCCTTTTTATCCTGTAAAAGGGTCATACATCCCTGCCTACTATCATGGCACCCTCTGGCCAGGAAAATGTGAGTGGAAGTAGGTGACATGCCAGCTCTGAGCAGAAGTTCTAAGAGCAGCTGTGAATTTCCACCAGTTTTACCGCTCTTTTCCCTTTGTCATGAGATGAACATGTTCCACACAGGGCTGGACCCCAGAATGAAGAGGACATTTAGAACAGGAGCAGAGATGCAGCCAAGACACAATGTGAGAGACTGAACTTTTATTTCTGTTGATCACTGATATGGAGGTCTTCATTAATGAAGCTAAACGAATACAAAAACTTATGTCTAGTCAACTATGAAGCTGTCCCTGAGTATATATTCAGTGATCAATGTGATATGAACTCTGTAAGAGATTTAAAAAAATTTTTAATTGGAGGATAATTAATTGCTTTACAATGTTGTGTTGGTTTCTGCCATATAACAACGTGAATCAGCCATAAGTACATGCATGTCCCTTCCCTCCTGAATCTCCCTCCCACCTCTCCACCCCCATCCTTCCCCTGTAGGTTGTCCCAGAGCACTGGGTTGAGCTCCCTGTTATACAGCAACGTCCCACCAGCTATCTGCTTTACATATGGTAATGTGTATGAGTGCTACTTTGTCAATTCGTCCCACCCTTTCCTTCCCCCACTGTGTCCACAAGTCTGTTCTATAAGAGATCTTTAAATGTTTTAACTTACCTTTAATTCATCTTGTAAAGAAGTATACATTTCATTTATCTTCTGCACTTCCTTTAAAGATCCATCTTCTTTAAAAAATTCAGAGCTGTAAAAAAATTACCATTTCTTCCAGGCAAATGTACAGAACTCATGTTAATAATACAATGAAAAAACTTCTTTGCAGTTGAGGAACAACAGAAGATTGTTTATATTGGCTTTGCAGGGACCACGATTTTGTTAACCTATCTGTATACAGCAAAACCAACCAGAAAACCTAGTTCATCTATCTTCACCTCAGCAAACTTTTTAGCCTCCTAAATACTATTTCCAGGACCCAAAAGAGAGGTTAAGTGAAAGTAGATAAAGACTGAAGCAGAGGGGTAGAGGACGAATCTGTCTTGGCAACGCCATCAGTCAGTTCTTTTACTAAGTTCAAGTCATCACTGATTGAAAAAAGCAACATTATATATATATAAAAGAAAAACAATTCTAAGGCATGTTTCATAAAACTCCCAACTGAGATAAATATAAAACTTTGTGCCTTAAAATCAATGAAACGTGGTATTCAATTTCAATAAGACACTGTTAAGCACTGTGGAAACAAATAAATAAAATCAAGTTCATTAGTCTCATAAAATTTACATTTAGTAAGTACCCTACAGTACCAGGGTTGTGATTCCTGACTTCGTTATTCCCTTACTGCTCACAAAATTTACAGCTCCACAGTCAACAGTGTGAGTCTTGACTAAAGCCTCATTTTTTTTTCTTTATTTAATATACAATCTAATTTTTCGCCTTTATAATCTGAACTGCTGCCTTAGAAAATTATTATTTTGAGGCTAGCTCCTTATTCTAAGAGTAAGTATGTCACAGGAGGTAGGCTGTACACTACCATCCCCTTTTGTATTTGATAAATGGACAGATGCTGGAAGGAAATACAGCAAAGTTAAATCGTTTACTTAAGTAAACTTGAGTAATGTGGCCATTAGTCAGTTTTCCTTTCATTTTTATTCTCTTGTGTAATAAAAAAATTAACTTAAAAAAATGAATAGGAGTTAAGTTTAGTGGGAAAGCAGTTGAGAAATCTCACCTGTGTGCTTTTACTGCTCGACTGAAACCAGCAGACGTACAGGAACCAGATGCAGTTTTATAACCCAGCTGTTCGGACATGCCCAGATTGGCCACCACTAAAGGTATCCTATGAAAAAGTCTGAAGAAATAAAAATGTTTAAAATAAATTTAAAATAACGTGAAAAGCTAGCATTGAGTTATTAGTATAGACTACCTTTTCCCTACAAGATTAAAAAACAAACAAAAACCCCATTCCTTACTACTTACCCAAGAAAAAATTTATTGATTTGAGGCAAATAGCTTTTAAAAATTGTGAGATGTGCATAGTGTAAGATTATTGTGTGAAAAAATACTTTAATGGTTATTTTAACAGATCACCGCATGTGAAAATAAGGTATTACCATTGCGATTCATCCTATCTTTCATGAACGATAGAATTACTCTTCATTGGTACTCTTTGAACTTCATTTTCATACTCCATGAAAACGCTGTCTGTATTTCCTGTGGAGAGTCCTATTAACTCATTTTGGTGGATCAACAAGAAACACTTTGTTTCCTTGCAGAAGTTAAGAGAAGCTGCTCAGGTACACAGGCTTCAGTTCTACATTATATTCCTTAGCAACTGATACCTAAAGCATGCATATTTTTTCCACCTTATGGCAAATAACAGCAAATTCTCAGTGTCAGAAACACAAGTTATCATTCCACTGTTGTTTGGTCACTAAATCGTGTCCAACTCTTGTGACCCCAGGGACTGTAGCCCACCAGGCTCCTCTGTCCATGGGATTCTCCAGACAAGAATACTGGTGTGGGTTGCCATACTGGACTTCTAATTTCCTTATCTGACCTTCATTTTCCCATCTATAAAGAACCAATGTTAAAACAAAATTACTGTGACAATATAATGCCAATATACGAAAACAGTAAGCCATAAAAAGTACAATGAAAATACTGAGCACTGATAACATTCTGTTATCTGAAAATAGGCAGTAACTGGCCAACATTTACCCTTTCTGAGGTTTATATAAGGCATGCTCCAGTCGATGAGTAGAGCAGCTTTCTGTTATTATACTTGGTGTTAATAACAGAAAAACAAGTTCCCGGCTTGAAAGATGCTGCTGTAAGTTTCTGTGAAGCAGTCTCTCTCTAAAGGTCATGATCTGGTCTGAATGACGTCGGAATTTGTACCAACCAACCACATCCTGAAAGAAAATAATTTATCAGGTGTTTACCTTCATGGTTACAATCATTATGTGTCTTACTGTCATAATTAAGTAATGAAACTGACAATCTTAAAAATGGTTTTCTTAATATTCAGCAAGATTTGGGGCCTAAATAAGGTCCCATCACTTCATGGGAAATAGATGGAAAAACAGTGGAAACAGTGTCAGACTTTATTTTTTTGGGCTCCAAAATCACTGCAGATGCTGATTGCAGCCATGAAATTAAAAGACGCTTACTCCTTGGAAGGAAAGTTATGACCAACCTTGATAGTATATTAAAAAGCAGAGACATTACTTTGCCAACAAAGGTCTGTCTAGTCAAGGCTATGGTTTTTCCCGTGGTCATGTATGGATGTGAGAGTTGGACTGTGAAGAAAGCTGAGTGCCAAAGAATTGATACTTTTGAACTGTGGTGCTGGAGAAGACTCTTGAGAGTCCCTTGGACTGCAAGGCGATCCAACCAGTCCATCCTAAAGGAGATCAGTCCTGGGTGTTCATTGGAAGGACTGATGCTAAAGCTGAAACTCCAATACTTTGGCCACCTCATTCCAAGAGTTGACTCATTGAAAAAGATGCTGGGAGGGATTGGGGGCAGGAGAAGGGGACAACAGAGGATGAGATGGCTGGATGGCATCACTGACTCTGTGGACATGAGTTTGAGTGAACTCCGGGAGTTGGTGATGGACAGGGAGGCCTGGCGTGCTGTGATTCATGGGGTCGCGGAGAGTCGGACACGACTGAGCGACTGAACTGAACTGAAGCAAAACATACACTTAAGAATATGCTTTAACCTTGTATATAGTGTGCAAACTGATTTGCAGTTAAATTACTTCCCATTCAGTTAACAGGGCTACAATTTTATTCAATATGGATTAAAGGAAAAATTCTTAACTTCCTCTAGTTCTCTTATGGCATTTTCTATCTTAAATCTTAATCTTTAGTCAAAATTTAAATGAAGAAAATGTCAATGAAAAGCAATTAACTTCCTGTCTTGATCCTTGGTTTGCTAAGGAAGTAAACTGAAGCCAATAGCTTTTAATTGAAATTTATACAATAGGCATGTTATCACAGACTTCATTGCAAGATTAAGATCATATGAAAGGGTTTTGTAAATTATAACATGCTAAACAAATGTGTTGTTAGGATCACTAAACCTTTTTCTTCAAACTGGAAAAAGTCTCATTTACTGGAAACTTAGTACTAAGAGAAAAACCACCACTTTGGAGTTCTCTGACAGTTTCAGCAACTAATTTTAATGTTTGCCTGTTTAAATTGAGGAAATTATAATTACTTTTATTTAAAACTAAAACATTTTTACAAGTACATTTAAAAAAATTTTTAATTTAAGGATAATTGCTTTACAATATTGTGCTGTTTTCTGCCATCTATCAACATGAATCAGCCACAGTTATACATATGTCCCCTCTCTCTTGAACCTCCCTCCCACCTCCCACTCCATCCCACCCCTCTAGGTTGTTACGGAGCCCAGGTATGAGTTTGCTGAGTCATACAGCAAATTCCCATCGGCTATCTATTTTCAGTATGGGAGTGTATGTTTGCATGTTACTGTCTCCATTCATCCTACCCTCTCTTTCCTCCCCTCACCTCCATGTCCATAAGTCTGTTCTCTATGTCTGCGTCTCCACTGCAGCCCTGCAAATAGGTTCATCCGTACCATCTTTCTAGAGTCCATATATGTGCATTAAAAATGATACTTGTTTTTCTCTTTCTGACTTACTTCATTCTGTATCATAGGCTCTAGGTTCATCCACCTCATTAGAACTGACTCAAATGCATTCCTTTTTATGGCTGAATAATACTGCATTGTATATATGTACCACAGCTGATTTATCCATTCATCTGTCGATGGACATCTAGGGTTCCTCCAAATCCTAGCTATTTACAAGTACATTTTAAAACACCCAAATAAAATTGGAGGAAAAGCTCAAGGACTTTCCATAAGGGATGCTTTTTGAAGAACTTCTTTTATCAAATCTACTTTTATTCTGGACTAAGAGATCAAGAAGTTTTAAGAGGAAATAAGTACCAACAAAAAATGTTTGTCTTTGGACAAAAATGCTTTTTGATCATTCAACAAGTTTTAACTGAACACCGAGCAGGCTGGGGAGGATCCAGATTAGGTGCTGTGTGGGAAACCATCCCCGCAATAGGAGAAACTAACTGCTGCCATGGAAAAGGACGGCAGTGGAGTGAGTCCCTAGTGATAAGTGGTGTGGGAAGGGGCATGGTGGGGATGGAGAAAAGAGACACTATGTAAGCCAGAAGAGCCAGGAGAAGGAGAGAACAAGATGAAGACTCTGAGTGACTAGCTCTGCTTTCAGAGAAACCCCTCTGAACTTCTGGAAAGAACAAGTCTTTCCTCACCTGCTTTATAGAAGACATTGTGAAGACAAATGCTGCTTGAAAGTTCTGTCAAAGTATTACACGTTTTCAGGAGCTTAAAATAATACTGCTACTGCTGCTACTGCTAAGTCGCTTCAGTCGTGTCCGACTCTGTGCGACCCCATAGACAGCAGCCCACCAGGCACCCCCGTCCCTGGGATTCTCCAGGCAAGAACACTGGAGTGGGTTGCCATTTCCTTCTCCAATGCATGAAAGTGAAAAGTGAAAGGGAAGTTGCTCAGTCGTGTCCGACTCGTAGCAACCCCATGGACTGCAGCCCACCAGGCTTCTCTGTCCATGGGATTTCCCAGGCAAGAGTACTGGAGTGGGTTGCCATTGCCTTCTCCGTTAAAATAATACATATAATACAAAAAAAGAAAGGGTAAATCAGGGAATACCTTCTTGACATTTGATAATATTTTCTTCAGCGCCTGCTCATTTACTTCACCAGAAGAATTATAAAAGCTATAAAAGACAAAATTAAAGGCATTTGAAATAAACTAAAAATATGGATTATTTTATTGGCACTTTTAATTTTAGTTACTCCTAGCCCAACAACCCAACATTCATAGACTTACCTGTTGGATGAAGTTCTAAAATAAATAGGAGAGAAAGTTCTCAAATCAACAGACTTAAAAGTGGTAGAAATATGTGGTCCATAAGCAATTAAAAAGGAAAAGGAATGGAGAAACTTCAAGGGATAAATATGGGCACCACATTTTTTTAAACCTAAAACAAAACAAACTATCCATTAAATACAGGTATTTGTAAGTTCACATAGCTAATTCACAAGTTACATACTAAAACATTTTTTACAATAATGACACATACAAAAAAATGTGTAATGAAGCAAAACAAAAAGAAAACAATTTATTCATTGCTAATTCCAAAAGCTATACTTAAATTAAGAGAAGTGGTTTAGGAGTTGGTTGTGTTGTAGCTGGAATGTTAAATATAGATAGGAAATGTGGGGAGAACTGGAAAGTATTTCTACAAGATTCTAAAGCATTGACTTACAGCTTTCTTTCCCCTCCAGGGCTGGCAAATATTTTCCTCCTTTTTAACTTCCATTCTAAGATCAAGAATATTCTTTTTGATGATGAGGTATCTGTTATGCCAAATTCCTGACAAACACTATTCACTGTAATAGGCTTTTACTGGTAACTCTAATCTGCACACTGAAAAAATTCAGCTACATAACAGTGAAGAAATATATCCTAATAGGCCATATACTTTTTCTTTTTAACTTACAAAATAGACAAAATAAAGTGTTCTCCCTCTAAAGGGGAACAGTTCAACTCACTGAACAGACTCTTCTATCTCACCTATTCATTCCAACATGAAAAATCTAAATACAAGAGTTTATTCCTGTATTTTCTCTAGGATGATCCACTTCTGAGCTTCTCAAACTGGGGAACAAGGCAACCTACCAGAGGGTAAAAGAAATAGCAGGACAACAGTGTACATCTTCTGTGCAAGCACTAATTTATGTGAAGCTTTTGGGAAAAGGGGCATTTTTTAAAAATAGAAATACACTGTGCAGTAGAATTCAAGTTAAACTGCTTAATTTTTTTTTAAATGACTTTCAGTTTCAGGCTTCAATGGGCGTTTTTCAGATTTCTGAGGTAAGAGAATCAGTATATTTCAGTAGAAAAATTAAGAAACAATGTATCAGAGCAGTGTTGATAAACTTTTGCTGTAAAAGGGCCAGAAAAGTAAATATCTTAGGCTTTGTGGAACAGTCTGTTACATATTTGTCCGTCATTTTAACTGTTAAAAAATATGTTATTTATGGAGGGCCACTTAAAAACAGGTCATGGGGCCACAGTTTGTCACCCTGTGTATTAGAATACAAAACTGAGTACTAAGGCTTATCCAGCTCAGATTCCATGAAGTATGGTATTGAAAGACTGTTTTTAACACGTGCACCTATATCATTTATAACAAGAGAGAAACAGTACAGCATGCTGTAGGATTAGAACTTAAGAAATCTGGATTCTTCTAGTTTTGCCCTACTGCTAACCCATTAGTTATTCCGTCCCCTGCCCCACAATTCTGTAAACCTAAAAGGCTGAGGCATGGGTTCCTTATCACTGGATCAGATGGCATCCTCAGCTCTAAGACTCTATTAAAAGCTGGTCTAATTATGCAAAATGGTTGCCAGGAGATACTGAATCACTTTTTTTTTTCATTCTCCCTCCTTAATCCATTCCTGCCCCAGAGTTCCTCAAGAAAATATTCTTTATGAATCTCCACCAAGAATCCCTCATTCTCATACCCATGGTATATTAGGCAACCCAGAAGAGCTGTGCCCCTTTCCAGTACAGCAGTTTAAGACCACCCTAAGCCTCCAGGGGTGTTTCTCACCTTAACACTCTGCTCCACCGCAACTCTCACACAACCTCGGAAATGGCGAATACACTGTGACTCTAAGACATTCACGTACCGTTTACATAAACCATTATTTCACCAAAACCACACCATATTATTTTATGGTTATAGTTGCTTACTTTATGGAAGTTTTGTGTACTCTTCTATGTATTATAAACCTCAGTGAAAAGTTTTTAACAATATCACAGCCTATCAGGGCTAAGAGTACTACTACTATCTGTAGGGATAGGAGTGTAAGTTTCCACCCTTGAAAAACAACAGGAAGCAGGTTAGATAAAGAACCTAACCAGTTAATAGACAAAAGGTAACATTAAAAAAACAGAAGTGAGGCAACAGATGATAAAATAAACCGGAACAGAAAGATAGGAAAAAAGGGCTGCTGTTGATGCATGAGAACTTGTCACTGAGTTTATAGTGTGCGATGAGGTGATGGGTGGGAGAAGGAAAAGCAATCCTCAAGGTAAACTGGTACCTGGGAGAGGCAGTGAGGACCAGCTGAAGGAAGCAGATAAACAGAGAAAGAACTATTAGACAGGGCTGAAATGAAGAGGTGAACTTTCAGGTATTTAAAAAGTCTTTATTTTAATCTGTATCACCATGTATAACTTGTAACTAAGATACTTTGTTAGTTTTAAAGATTCACTTGCAGATAATAATTTTCACAATGGACTGCTGAGTTGCCCTTACTACTCACCTAAAAAGCTGATAGCATGAAATGTATTTCTGAATGTCTGGGGGGAAGAAAAAAGAATGTTTAGTTATGATTACATTAATGATCACGTGAATAACACATATCAAGCATTTCATGCCAGCATTTACATTACTGTTATCTCATTTAATCCTGAGAACAAACCCACATGATAGACGTTATTATTCCTTCCGTTTTAAAGATGAGGCAACAGGCAGAGAGATTAAGTAGCTTACCCAAGCCACTGGTGGAGCCCGAATTTCAACCCAGAGCCTCACTCGTGATTAGAATGCTATATTCTTTATAACTAGGTTTAACAATGGCTACACAAAAGACAAAGTCACAGTTCCTATATTCACTGAGTTCTGAAATGGTTATACTCCAATTTTACCCAACTGATAAAAGTAGCTGTTAAAGGAATTATCTGTTATTCCAATTGGTTGTTTTATAAAGGATGTGTCAGTGTTAATTGTAGACTGGAGAAAAAATGTTCAACATCTCTTAAGAGGTGAGTTTTATTCTGTCTGTAGAAATACTACATCTAAATACATCAAAATTCTGGTAGTTGCAGATGCTGTGCACACATTAAATTCTATCATATGAGACATCATTACAGATTACATAGGAAGCAATTCATGTAAGAAGTATCAAGATGAATACGGTGTTTCCTCTATCATTGCAAACTTTCAGATCCCTCAAGATTCAGCAGGGAACAGTGAAAGGAGTGAAAGTCTCACATATGATCACACAGAAAGTCATCAAGACAATACAAGCTCTTCTAGGCACCCCATGTTTCTGTGTTTGTCAAACAGCATTTGCAGGATCACCGCAACAATCACCATCAACCTCTCAGACAGCTCCTGTGGCGTGTCTTCTCCTTGGGGAGAGCCTAGCCAATCTACCTGACATTTCCTAAGTCACTTAACTCAAAGACATCAGTTTGGTTATGGAGAATTTGTGAGTCTTCATCTATATGAGAAAACCCAACACCAAACTGCTGTAGAAGAATCTTTCACGTAAACATCTGCAGGTTGTACTTTTTTTCACTTATCAAACTGGCAAAGACTGAAAGATTTGATAATACCGAATGGGGATAAGGCCCGACCCTTGGGCTTCCCTGGTGGCTCAGACAGTACAGAATCTGCCTGCAGTGCAGGGGACCTCGGTTCGATCCCTGGTTTGGGAAGATCCCCTGGAGAACGGAATGGCAACCCACTCCAGTATTCTTGCCTGGGAAATCCCACAGACAGAGGAGTCTGGTGGGCTACAGTCCAGGAGGTCGCAAAGAGTCGGACAGGGCTGAGTGACTAACACTCCAGTTATTTAACCAGTAAGTTTTTTTAGTTCTCATCTTCCTAATTTTCTGCACCATTTTACGTTTTACTCCAACCTGTTTTACCTTTCTTCTCTTGGTTTTGCTTATTCGTTCCTTCTTTTGCTGGACCATCCTCCTGCCACTTACATATACGGAGGAACTATGATTCATCCTGTCTCCCGACAGTAACTTAATCTGCTTCCTGTATCTCACACTGTTTCTTGCTTTAGGGTATAGCCATAACTTTAAGAAATGAGTGCGATATATTGTTCTAAAATTTGCCTTTAAAAATTCTTATCCATTCCTTAACAACTTAAAAGGAAGTTATGCTGATCCCTTTCAGCATAAACTATCAAAATAGGAGACACAGAAATAAGTGACTCACCAATTGTATAAATAACTTCAACATCATCCATCTGGGAATCAGTTATGCTGTTCTTGGCTTCACCTTTCACTTCCCCAAGGAGAAAACCTTCCTAGGAGGATAAGAATAAGCAGTATATGGAATACACCAATAGGATTACCATTCAGTCACTTAATTAACCAGTATTTCCCAAGACTTTTACAATATGTGCAAGTGTGTGCTCCCAACTGGGGCATACTCAAAAGACCAGGTGCAGTCCAGTTTACATGGGACACATGACCAGTTTTAAAAACATGACTGTAAATACCACTGTGACTTTAGCACTCTTGGAAGCACAAAAGGCTTAAACCCAGAAATGAGAGCACAATGTTTGTGGAAGGAGGAGCAGCACAGTTAGCCTTGGAAAAGAGGACTCCCATTTGTAAGTGAAAGTCGCTCAGTTGTGTCTGACACTTTGCGACCTCATGGACTGTAGCCCACCAGGCTCCTCTGTCTGAATTCTTCAGGACAGGATACTGAATTGGGTACCTGTTTCCTTCTCCAGGAAATCTTCCCAATCTAGGGATGGAACCCAGATCTCCCGCATTGCAGGTGGATTCTTTACTGGCTGAGCCACCAGGGAAGCTCCACTTGTAAGGAAAGCTTACAAAGAGTCTAACTGCCACCGCCAGAGACACGGGTTCGATCCCTGGGTTGGGAAGATTCCCTGGAGAAGGAAAACCGCAACCAGCTCCAGTATTCTTGCCTTGGAAATCCCAGGGACAGAGGAGTCTGGCGGGCTACAGTCCATGCAGTCGCAAGGGTTGGACACAACTTAGCGACTAACCCACCACCCATCTGTAAGGTAGAGGAACAGTGCCAATAATCAACCATCCCAAAGGACTAGGGGAACCAACGGCATGGGCTTCTGAGTCCATGGTGGCTCTTGTGCTGTGACGTGACACAAGATGGGCTTTTTAAGTTAAGAACTGTGCTCACTATTAACGATTTGGAAATCAATATCAGAGTCTGCTTTATAAAAGAGGAGCTTGGTTCTTTTTAAGATGAAGGTATCTTGGAGAAGGCAATGGCAAGCCACTCCAGTACTATTGCCTAGAAAATCCCATGGACAGAGGAGTCTGGTAGGCTGCAGTCCGTGGGGTCGCTAAGGGTCGGACATGACTGAGCGACTTCACTTTCACTTTTCACTTTCACACATTGGAGAAGGAAATGGCAACCCACTCCAGTGTTCTTGCCTGGAGAATCCCAGGGACAGGGGAGCCTGGTGGGCTTCCGTCTATGGGGTCACACAGAGTCGGACACGACTGAAGTGACTTAGCAGTAGCAGTAGCATCTTGCCACAATAGCAGTGACTTCTGTGAATTTCAGAGAATTCAATTATTTCTCTTGGTACATTTAGAGACCCAATGTGCGTGACAATGAATTTTTAATCTTTATAATTAGTTAAGACTACTGATTGCAGCCATGAAATTAAAAGACGCTTACTCCTTGGAAGGAAAGTTATGACCAACCTAGGCAGTATATTAAAAAGCAGAGACATTACTTTGCCAACAAAGGTCCGTCTAGTCAAGGCTATGGTTTTTCCCGTGGTCATGTATGGATGTGAGAGTTGGACTGTGAAGAAAGCTGATCGCCAAATAATTGATGCTTTGAACTGTGTTGCTGGAGAAGACTCTTGAGAGTCCCTTGGACTGCGAGGAGATCCAACCAGTCCATTCTAGAGGAGATCAATCCTGGGTGTTCACTGGAAGGACTGATGCTAAAACTGAAACTCCAATACTTTGGCCACTTCATGCAACAAGTTGACTCACTGGAAAAGACTCTGATGCTGGGAGGAATTGGGGGCAGGAGGAGAAGGGGACGACAGAGAATGAGATGGCTGGATGGCATCACCAACTCAATGGACATGGGTTTGAGTGAACTCCGGGAGTTGGTGATGGACAGGAAGGCCTGGCGTGCTGTGATTCATGGGGTGGCAAAGAGTCGGACACAACTGAGCACGACTGAGCTACTGAACTGCATTGAAGACTACTTTTAAAAATTCATCAAAAGAACACAAAGCAATGGTTCCACAATGTGAGTCTTCATTAGAATGAAAAGGGAACAATCCAGAACTCTACACTCTACAGTGTTCTAGACAAACTGCCTGAAAAGAGACAACAGAAGACAATACATCTACCCAGAAAACCACCTTTTAAAGGCTTTAGGAAAAAGATCTGAGAAGCAAAGTCCTAACAGTATGGTACTGTGCAAGTGCTAATCCTTTAAGCTACATAGGATTAAACCCATTCTGTTTATATTTACACTAAGATATTCGAAGATAATTTCCACAACCACAAGCATTTTAAATCATCATATATTTGCTCTATGCTAGGTGTTAAGCTACAATGTAACTTAAATTTGCATACACGAAAGCTATCAATTCCAACTTTATTAGGACTGCGCCAAAAAACTATTTTGGAAAAGACATGCCTTTATTACAAAATGAAAGGCACAAAATTTAGCAGAAATCACAAGGCGCGGAACAGTACGATATTCTCTAAACAATATTGGCAAGTTACTAAGCACTTCCCTGGTGGCTCAGACGGCCACGAATCTGCCTGCAATGCAGGAGGCCTTGGTTCGATTCCTGGGTCAAGAAGATCCCCTAGAGAAGGGAATGGCAACCCACTCCAGTATTCTTGCCTGGAGATCCCAAGGACAGATGAGCCTGGCAGGCTACAGCCCTTAGGGTCGCAAAGAGTTGGGCAGGACTTAGCGACTAACACAAAACACTTACTCTAGGACACTACTACTTGGGCTCAAAGTTTTACAGTGGTTTTGTTTCATAAAGACATCCGTTCTGTTCCGTCGCTCAGTCGTGTCCGACTCTTTGCGACCCCGTGGACTGTAGCTTCTCCGTCCATGGGATTCTCCAGGCAAGAATACTGGAGTGGGTTGCCGTTTCCTTCTCCAGGGGATCTTCCCGACCCAGGGATCGAACCCGGGTCTCCCGCATTGGAGGCAGACGCTTTAACCTCTGAGCCATAGGCGCTATTAAAAAAAACAAAAAAAACAAAAAAAACAACTACTTCACTACTTAACTTTATCTAGAGATTCTGAACCTAGGCAAAAGCGTGAAATCAGCATTTAAACATGTAGTATTGGAGACTATACTTAAATGTTTATAAGCGAAAGCTGAGGCCATAGCTTAATAAATTTGACACCAATGTAAACAAAAGTCAGATACCCGATGTCTATCTTTTCTTCGTACTAAGACTGAGGCCAAAATAGCCACCGGTGGCATCATCCATCTCTCCTTTACAAGCCATCCATTTGAGCAAACGCGCCCAGCTGCGGCTCCGCAGGGCAAACCCCGAGTTGTCTGCGAAAACCGCGGCCGGGAGTGAGGAGCAAGTTAAGTCGCGGCGGGAACGCTGTGTGAACTTTCTACTCCTTCGCGACCGAGTTCGACCAGAAAAGGGGGACTGCCGAGAGACACGGGGGCGTGCGAGGCACGGAAACGCAAACACTGGTCGCGAGAGGGGAGCTGAACCCGGAGGAGGCGCCTCCCGGAGCGCCCGGGAGCGGGAGAAGGCAGCTCCGACGGCAGAGAGCCGCGGCGGCGCGGAGCCCCCGGGCGGGACCCGAGCTGAGGCGGCCCCGAGGTCGCCCGAGCGCGGGGGTTGGGGGACCCTTCCGAGGCGACGCCGGATCCCGCCCCCGCCCTCGGCTCACCGTGTCCGAGTCGGTGTTGAGGTGCTGGAAGGCGAGCGCGCCGAGCACAAATCCAGAGAGCACCGCCGACGTGCTCTCGCCCTCCATGCTTCCGTCGCCGCCGCGCGGCTCCAGGGGGCGGGGCGGGGGCGGGGCCGAGTGAGGAGGCGGGGTCGCGCGAGGAGGCGGGCCTGCGCCTGCGCAGTGGTGCCGCGGTGCCGCGGGCCGGCGGGAGAGGCTTGGGCGCCCTCTGGTGGGGCGGCCCCGGCGAAGCGGTTGTAACTAGATCTCAGGTCCGTCTTTCTGGGTGTTGGGCAACTTGCTCTGCCCAGGGCCTGGAATAGCGCCTTAGCAGCTAACTGCTGGAGAAGGAAATGGCGACCCACTCCAGTGTTCTTGCCTGGAGAATCCCAGGGACGGGCGAGCCTGGTGGGCTGCCGTCTCTGGGGTCGCACAGAGTCGGACACGACTGAAGCGACTTAGCAGCAGCCGCAGCAGCAGCAGCCGCAGCAGCAGCAGCCGCAGCAGCAGCAGCCGCAGCAGCTAACTGCTACTGAGGGGCCCTGGCATACAAGCGAAAGTATGGAAGATGAAAACAGCTGACAGAATAGAAGCATTGCCTAGTGGCATAATATCACAATGGAAATGCCACGTTTGGAGTTTTCACAGTGTCAGATGCTGCACTTTACTGTTTGAAACTTCTAGAATACTAACGACAATTTCAGAGAATGTCTCTTCTAGACCTCTCTAGCAATGTTCCATCTCGTGGAGTGAGGGAGGGAGATGGATTTCTTTGAGTGTTTGCTTTTAGAAAATTGAGGACTCAATTCAAAGAATATACAGACTGTTTAACCATGTTCTGACAAGTTAGTTATAGTTATAAACACGCTGATGATCATTTGATAAGAGTGCTGCAGAAACCAGTAATCGAGAAACCAAGCACCACAGTCAGAGAGTTGGAGAACTCAGGTTTGTTACGCAGGCGGCCCCGAGGAGTTAAAACTCCAAGCTCTGAGCCCCAAACAAAGGGATTACAGAGTTTTTATACACAAACTACAGTGGGCATCACTAGCTGCTAGTAGGCTGGTTTAAACTACGGGGTTTTGCACACACGGAAACAGTGGTCAAGATGGGGAGGGGGATGCCTGACCTTTTCACAGACAGACATGATTAAGCAGGTTTGCAGGGGCTGGACAATTGCTCCCTATAACTCAGATGGTAAAGAATTCACCTGCAATGTGGGAGACCCGGGTTCAATCCCTGGGTCTAGGAGATCCCTGGAGAAGGGAGTGGCTACCCACTCCAGTGTTCTTGCCTGGAGAATTCCATGGGCAGAGGAGCCTGGCGGCCTACAGTTCTTGAGGTTGCAAAGAGTTAGAGAAGATGGAGCGAATAACACACACACACACACACGCACACACTGATATTATAATCTTTATGTCAGAAATCCCCATCAAGTCTTTGAAATTCTTATAGGAAGTCTCACAAAGCTTGGCACGATTTCTACTCTGATGGATTCCTCCTAGATACTTTCCAATCTTGTCAACTATTTTCAAACTATGATTTTGTTAGGTAGTTAGGAAAAAGGAGTCCAAAATGG
Source organism: Moschus berezovskii (assembly GCF_049115385.1). Lineage (NCBI taxonomy): Eukaryota > Metazoa > Chordata > Mammalia > Artiodactyla > Moschidae > Moschus > Moschus berezovskii. Next base: position 107,732,586 of record NC_142464.1, read on the forward strand.
CGGTGGTTGAAAGACAAAGAAGGGAAAAGCTGCAAATATAGAACAAAGGAAGATCTGAGGACCTTAGTGAGGTAAAACAAATAGCCCTCCTGGCTAGCCCAGTTTACATAGGGCAGTCTCAGGGGGAGGAGAAAAAACACATAAACAGAAGAGCCAAACTTGAGCTGGGGGCGTCTCTTCTCTTCACATATTTTGGGTCGACCTGCCCTCATGCCTCAAAGATGTATTTTCTTTTGCTTGCCAAAAAACAAAAAACGGAGCTGTAACACAGAGATGTAACACTGGTCTGTTCATTGCTTCAAATTTTTGCTGCAGCAAGACAGAACCGAGGAAATTACACACTCCCCCTATAATTTCAACAGTATATGTCCAATAGATACACAAACATATATGTCCAACAGGTACACAATATGTTTCCAAAAAGAACATTACCATACCCTTCCCTGGTGTACCCCCAGGAGATATAAGAAAAGATACCAGAAGAAGTCAGCCTTAGAACATACTAGGAAAGAACATAGATCCTAATTATGTTTCTTAGCACCAACACACACTCTTGCTTCCCAGTTGTGTTTGTTGACTAGGGCTACCATAACAAAATTCCACAAGACTGGGTGGCTTAAATGACAGAAATTATTTTCAGTTCTGGAGGTTAGAAGTACAAAGTCAAGGTGTCAGCAGGATTTTTCTTTTCTGAGGTCTCTCTCCTTAGTTCGTAAATGGGTGCCTTCTTGCTCTGTTTTCTCATGGTCCTTCTTTTTCAGGGATGCATGAGCATCCCTGGTGTCTGTATATCCAAACTTTCTCTTCTTGTAAGGACACCCTAATGAACATATTTTAATACAGTCGCAGTTTGAAGTACTGGTTTTTAGGGTGTCAACATAAGCATTGTGGGGACATAATTCACTCCACACCAAAAGCCTGATGCATTTAGGACCCCAGATATCTAGTTCACTGGAGATCTGGTTCTGAGGCTCCTTAAACAGTCTCCATGAGCAGATGACTTCCAGAAGTAGAAAGCTTTCTCCTATAAAAAAAATTAGTAAACAGAAGACTCAGTTAAATATAATCTGGAGACCAGGAGGGGGAGCTCTCACACCCTGTGACAATAGGCAAGCCCAACAAGAGCAAGAAAAACGTTTCTTTGACTCAGCATATGAAAAACACTGGGTTCCTTGTTTACAATTGCCCTCCAAACTGCCTTTTCCTCTTGATAAAAATGTTCTCCTTCTCTTGCTGTGTTGGGGCTTCCATGTGGCTTGCCATGGCTGCAGATTCCGAATTGCAATTCTCTCAGTTCAGTTCAGTTCAGTCGCTCAGTCGTGTCTGACTCTTTGCGACCCCATGAATCACTGCACGCCAGGCCTCCCTGTCCATCACCAACTCCTGGAGTTCACTCAAACTCACCTCCATCGAGTTGGTGATGCCATCCAGCCATCTCATTCTCTGTTGTCCCCTTCTCCTCCTACCCCCAATCCCTTCCAGCATCAGAGTCTTTTCCAGTGAGTCAACTCGTCGCATGAGGTGGCCAAAGTACTGGAGCTTCAGCTTTAGCATCAGTCTTTCCAATGAACACCCAGGATTGAGCTCCTTTAGAATGGACTGGTTGGATCTCCTTGCAGTCCAAGGGACTCTCAAGAGTCTTCTCCAGCACCACAGTTCAAAAGCATCAATTCTTCGGTGATCAGCTTTCTTCACAGTCCAACTCTCACATCCATACATGACCACTGGGAAAACCATAGCCTTGACTAGACAGACCTTTGTTGGCAAAGTAATGTCTCTGCTTTTTAATATGCTATCTAGGTTGGTCATAACTTTCCTTCCAAGGAGTAAGCGTCTTTTAATTTCATGGCTGCAATCAGCATCCGCAGTGATTTTGGAGCCCCCCAAAAATAAAGTCTGACACTGTTTCCACTGTTTCCCCATCTATTTCCCATGAAGTGATGGGACCAGATGCCATGATCTTTGTTTTCTGAATGTTGAGCTTCAAGCCAACTTTTTCACTCTCCTCTTTCACTTTCATCAAGAGGCTCTTTAGTTCCTCTTCACTTTCTGCCATAAGGGTAGTGTCATCTGCATATCTGAGGTTATTGATATTTCTCCTGGCAATCTTGATTCCAGCTTGTGCTTCTTCCACCCCAGAGTTCCTCATAATGTACTCTGCATATAAGTTAAATAAGCAGGGTGACAATATACAACCTTGATGTACTCCTTTTCTTATTTGGAACCAGTCTGTTGTTCCATGTCCAGTTCTAATTGTTGCTTCCTGACCTGCATACAGGTTTCTCAAGAGGCAGGTCAGGTGGTCTGGTATTCCCATCTCTTTCAGAATTCTCTACTGATCTCAAATAAATACATCTTGGCTGGAGAAATGTCTGGCAGTCTTTTTATTCCATGCCAAATATTTTATACATCAAGAAGATGGCATTGGCTACTGTCAAAGGTAAACAAAGCTGGACATTCATTAAAGGAGTAAAAACAGACTTTACGTAGTAAATACTATCATAGGAGAAGATCCCCTAGAGAAGGAAGTGGCAACCCATTCCAGTATTCTTGCTGTGAAATCCCATGGCCAGAGGAACCTGGTGGGCTACAATCCACGGGGTCGGAAGACCCAGACACGGCTTATTGACTAAACCACCACCACCACAACCATAGAAGAAAAGACCTGAGCTCCACTCCAATTCATGCAGAGGAAGAATGAGGAGGTACAAAGGGCTGAGAAGGGGCTGATGCAAAGGCAGGAAAGTGAAAAATTACTGGAAAAAGGTAAGAAGATAGGTCAATGTAAATATGATTTGACCTGGACTGCTAACTGGCATTTTCTTGAAATGAGGCTTCTACCCTCCCAAAGGAGGCTTCTCTGGTAGTTCAGCAGGTAAAGAATCCACCTGCAATGCTGGAGACCCTGGTTTGATTCCTGGGTTGGGAAGATCCCCTGGAGGAGGGCATAGCAACCCACTCTAGTATTCTTGCCTGGAGAATCCCCATGGACAGAGAAGCCTGGTGGACTACAGTCCATGGAGTCACAAATAGTCAGGCATGACTGAGCGACTGAGCATATAGCACCCTTCCAAAAAGACTGGGAGACAGTTCAGTTCAGTCAGTCAGTCGTGTCCGACTTTGCAACCCCATGAACCGCAGCACGCCAGGACTCGCTGTCCATCACCAACTCCTGGAGTCCACCCAAACCCATGTACATTGAGTCAGTGATGCCATCCAGCCATCTCATCCTTTGTCGTCCCCTTCTCCTCCTGCCTTCAATCTTTCCCAACATCAGGGTCTTTTCAAATGAGTCAGCTCTTTGCATCAGGTGGCCAAAGTATTGGAGTTTCATCTTCAACATCAGTCCTTCCAAAGAACACCCAGGACTGATCTCCTTTAGGATGGACTGATTGGATCTCCTTGCAGTCCAAGGGACTCTCAAGAGTCTTCTCCAACACCACAGCTCAAAAGCGTTAATTCTTTGGCGCTCAGCTTTCTTTATAGTCCAACTCTCACATGACTCTATCTTTCCTGGTGATTACATTTTAAAGGAATAGTTTTCAGGTCCTTGAGAAAGATACTCAGATTGTAGGAAACACAAGTACGTCTAAAAGGGATAGAGGAAGGATTTATAATTGTAAGCTCTTTTAAGTAAATGCTCTAAGAAAGGGAGGTCACTCCTCAGCTTTTCAAGACAGAAATTCAAGGGCAGCTGGGTCATCCCAGGGACATGGCCTTAATCTGCTAGAAGCTATGAAGTTTGTTCAAGTGTCCCAGTGCATGAGTTTGGATGGAGCCTTTTGTGCCAAGAGTTTTTGCAGTTCTCAGTATAATTATCTTTCTCTCATGACCTTTGGATCAAGACCCATTATCTGACAATGGACTTTAACATCCTTAAATATCATTCTTAAACAATCAAAGTGACTGCAAATCTTTCCAACAAATGGACTTACCAACCACTGGACTTTGCAACTATTGAATTAACTGACCCTAGAACACTCTAGAATATTATCAGCTCTCCACATCTGCACACCTCAAGTGTACTCCAAGCTTCCATTAATTAGCTCCTATTACTGTAATCTTCCAGAGCCTTAAAGAAACCCAAGAGACATCAAGAATAGAAAGAGACAAGGGACTAATAATGGATGCTATTATCTAATTATTTTCTCACAAAGTCATATAGAGACCATTATGTGATTTATTTAACACCATTCAGGGCATTTATCCTCCACAATCAGACCAAAACATCAGACAGCAACTTATACCTTAAACTGGACATTTTTGTCTCCTCAATGAGAATCCTGTGACATTTCTTTCTGTGATGACCTCATCAAAATGCAACTTATAATTTAGACATAATTCTGGAGAACAAGACTTCCTATTTCAGCTGCCAAGGTTTCTTTTAGCTCCAGGAAGCTACCTTGTCCAAGGACCTGCCCTTTCTAGGGTGACTGACATTTAACTGATTGTGCAGGGGTTTAAGGACCATTTTGGCTCAATGAAGGATAACTCTTGTGGGTCATATGTGCCCCAGAGCTCCCTGTGGCTTTGGTTGGGCTGAGGCTTTGCCAAGTCTACATGACTGTTGGATTCCACCTTCTGCCTAATCCTTTTCCCCTCCACCACTCTCCAGCCTCCCAGGTGTTGGTGTTACTGGACCAAACTTGGGTTTACTCCCCCATGGCTTTTAGGGAAGGATTTTTAAAGGCAACAATAGGGGTGAGGGTCAAAAGTATCTGATCAGCTTGTGGACATACTTCTGATTAATTGGTGGTGAAGTAACAGGGTGATGTTTTGGGAAACTTAATAATTAGTTTTCTGCTTTCAACCAGTCTGGGATCTATGTGGGTCAGCTTGTAGTCACCATCTGCCACCAGGGGGCAGGAATCTCAGTTTCTGCAGAGCAACTCCAAGATATGCCTCAGATTATTATCTATATCCCTTCCAAAGGAACTAGGGGTCCTGTGACTCTGTTGTGACTGAACTGTTGTTTCCTGACTGCTTTTCCTTTGTTTCTCTATTCCCTTGATTCTCTAATTATTAACTTCTTGAGTCTGCTCTTTGGAACTTGGGGAAGGCCTAGGAAGCTAAGAGTTTTCTACAAACAAGAAGTGAGGGACATGGGGGAACTTTTGTACCCAAGAAGGCCCTGCAGGGTCCTGCTTGGCTTCAGTGATCCTTAATAAGTGCCCTATGGACCAAACCTCACCTCAGTGGTGGCTGTCAAAGAACCCACCCTATATCAGTGGTCAGTTGGACTTTCCAAAAATACTCAAGCAAACCCATTTCATCAGGATGATAAACTACCAGGAGAGGTCTGAAACACTGGTTTGTGCAAAGATTTTTGACCTGACTATAAGTTCTTGAACAAAACTCTGCAATACATAGTTTAACCCTGACTGTGACTCAAGCTGGCTAGTCCTAGGCTGACTAGAGAATTGGTTATAAAAATAGGTTCAAAGTAATTCTTATGATAGTCATGATTGCCATTACACTTTTTGCCTTTCTCTGTTGTCTGATGTACGTTCCTATAAAGTCATTATCCCCGTTCCTATAAAGTCATTATCCCCGTTCAGTTCATTCGCTCAGTCATGTCCGACTCTTTGCGACCCCATGAACCGCAGCACGCCAGGCCCTCCTGTTCATCACCAACTCCTGGAGTTCACCTGAAACCATGCTCATCGAGTTGGTGATGCCATCCAACCATATCATCTTTTGTCGTCCCCGTCTCCTCCTGCCCTCAATCTTTCCCAGCATCAGGGTCTTTTCAAATGAGTCAGCTCTTTGCATCAGATGGCCAAAGTATTGGAGTTTCAGCTTCAACGTCAGTCCTGCCAATGAACATCCAGGACTGATCTCCTTTAGGATGGATTGGTTGGATCTCCTTGCAGTCCAAGGGACTCTCGAGTCTTCTCCAACACCACAGTTCAAAAGCATCAGTTCTTCAGCGCTCAGCTTTCTTTATAGTCCAACTCTCACATCCATCCCAGGGATGGTGGAGCCTGGTCGGCTGCCGTCTATGGGGTTGCACAGAGTCGGACACGACTGAGGCGACTTGGCGGTGGCGTGGCGGCTCACATCCATACATGACCAGTGAAAAAACCATAGCCTTGACTAGACGGACCTTTGTTGGCAAAGTAATGTCTCTGCTTTTTAATATGCTATCTAGGTTGGTCATAACTTTCCTTCCAAGGAGTAAGCGTCTTTTAATTTCATGGCTGCAATCACCATCTGAAGTGATTTTGGAGCCCAGAAAAATAAAGTCAGCCTCTGTTTCCACTGTTTCCCCATCTATTTCCCATGAAGTGATGGGACCAGATGCCAGGATCTTTGTTTTCTGAATGTTGAGCTTTAAGCCAACTTTTCCACTCTCCTCCTTCACTTTCATCAAGAGGTTCTTTAGTTCTTCTTCACTTTCTGCCATAAGGGTGGTGTCAGCTGCCTATCTGAGGTTATTGATATTTATCCTGGCAATCTTGATTCTAGCCTGTGCTTCATCCAGCCCAGCATTCCTCATGATGTACTCTGCATATAAGTTAAATAAGCAGGGTGACAATATACAGCCTTGACGTACTCCTTTTCCTATTTGGAACCAGTCTGTTGTTCCATGTCCAGTCCTAACTGTTGCTTCCTGACCTGCGTACAGGTTTCTCAGGAAGCAGGTCAGGTGGTCTGGTATTCCCATTGCTTTCAGAATTTTCCACAGTTTATTGTGATCCACACTGTCAAAGGTTTTGGGATAGTCAATAAAGCAGAAATAGATGTTTTTCTGGAACTCTCTTGCTTTTTCCATGATCCAGCAGATGTTGGCAATTTGATCTCTGGTGCCTCTGCCTTTTCTAAAACCAGCTTGAACATCTGAAAGTTCACGGTTTACGTATTGCTGAAGCCTGGCTTTGAGAATTTTGAGCATGACTTTACTAGCGTGTGAGATGAGTGCAATTGTGCAGTAATTTGAGCATTCTTTGGCATTGCCTTTCTTTGGGATTGGAATGAAAACTGAAATTTTCCAGTCTTGTGGCTACTGCTGAGTTTTCCAGATTTGCTGGCATTTTGAGTACAGCACTTTCACAGCATCATCTTCCAGGATTGTGTCAAAAAGCAGACCTTATGGACGATTTGTTTCCTTTAGAAGCTGATATTGACCAAAAGGGTGAAATGGAGAATTTCTGATGAGGAAAGGGTACAATCCTGGTTTACCTAAAATAGAGATACCAACAGAAAAACAGCAAGCATTTCACACTACAGAGAAAGCTCTCATGGTTTTTCAGAGCAATGATTCTCCAAATGCTGGAGCAGCAGCATCTTGGACGCTGTTAGATATGCAAATTGTCCAGCCCCACCTCAAACCTAAAACATCAGAATTTCAGATGGTGGAGCACAGCACCCAGGGCCTTAACAACATCTCCACGTGCTTGCAGTAACATTTACAAACTGCTCTTCAAAAGAATCTGCAAGTAACTGGAATTGTTTTCCCCCTCAGGACTCAGTCAGCATGTCCCAGGGTAGACTCCTGGATAGGCCCTCAGTGATGCTTTCCACTCAGATGACTTAAATAAAAGAAAATTTGTCATCGCTTTGCTGTTTAGTTGCTAAGTCATGTTTGACTCTTTGTGATCCCATGTGATCCCATGTCCACCAGGCTTCTCTGTCCATGGGATTTCCCAGGCAAGAATACTGGCATGGGTTGCCATTTTCTTCTCCAGAGGATCCTCCCAACCTATGGATTGAACCTGCATCTCCTGCATTGACAGGTGGATTCTTTACCACTAGAAAACTCTAATAAAAGAAAATAGAGCCCATTATTTCTAGACTATCTTTTTTCTTCCCATCTTGTCTCCCGCTTTATATATTCGTTTTTTACCTTTGTTTAATTGTAACCAAGAGTGAACTCCTAATATGCCAATTAAGTGAAAGTCTCTGAATTAGTCCCAGGAATTATTTATTAATTTTTCTGAAGTTACTATTTTGAGCCTGAGAGAGCTAAACGGGGATTGCCAGACTGATCATATAACCTGGACCAGCTTGCAACCTTCCAATGGTGAGTTTAATGTATTTGATAATAGAAGCAACCACGTCATTTTTTTAACTTTTAAAATATATTTATTTATTTTGCTGTTCCGGGTCTTGGTTGTAGCATACAGGATCTTTAGTTGCAGCGTGCAGGATTTAGTTCACTGACCAGGAATATGGAACGTGGGCCCCCTGCATTGGGAACACAGAGTCTTAGTCACTGGACCACCAGGGAAGTCCCTTCCTTGACTCTAACCATAGTTTATGGTTAAACTTTTATCATTTTGTATTGCTTGGCTGCTTTCCTTTCTGCATTTTTTCGTTTTTCTGATTAAATTTGCTCTTAGGAATTCAGGGAAGGTGTGGGAGGCTGAAGTTTTTCTGCAAACAAGAGGCAGGTCATGAGGAAGGAGGAGTCTGTGCCCTGGAAGATCCCTGCAGGGCCCTGATCCGTTTCAACTGGGCATTTAGGAGGGAGAATAAGAGAGTACCGAGGGGTAGTCACAGGGGGCTCAAGTAGAGTCAGCAAAGTGAAAAATTACAAAGGGTTGATCAACATAAATATGATTAGGCAAGTCATGCCTGCTAGCTTGCTAGTATCCGAAGCTGGGTTGTCCCTTTCCACAGAGACTAGGAGACAGTCCCTCCCTTTCTGATAATTGCATTTCAAAGGAGTGGCTTTCAGGTCCTAGAAGAAGATACTCCTGAGTTGTGGGAAATACAAATATGTCTCAAAGGGACAGAGGAAGGCTTTACAACTGTAAACCATTTTTAGTAAATGCTCTAAGAAAGGTAGGTCAGGAGTCTATCATCAAGTATTGCTGGGACAAACAGTAAATCTCTTGGCAGCCTTGGACTTTTTTAGACAGTAACTCAGTAGGGGACTGAGTTGCCTCAGGGAGTAATCTTAGGTAGCTTTGTTGTTATTGTTCAGTCACTCAGTCGTGTCCGATTCTTTGCAACTCCGACTCTTTGCAACACCATGGACTGCAGCGTGCCAGGCTTCCCTGTCTGTCACCATCTCCTGGAGCTTGCTCAAACTCATGTCCATTGAGTCAGGGATGCCATCCAACCATCTCATCCTCTGTCATCCTCTTCTCCTGCCTTCAATTAAGTTGCTAGGAGCTGTGTAAAAGTTTGGTGGAGTTTCCTCCTGCAGGAGTTTGAATGGAGTGTTCCAGGCCAAGAGTTTTTGTAGTTCTCAAAGGTTTTAGTCAACCAAGTCCTTTTTCCCAAGAGATGCAGTGTTGTCAATTGGAATTTCATTCCTTGGAACCTGTTTCATACTGCAAATATATCAGGACTGATGAAGACATGAAGTAGAAGTAAACAAATGGAAAGGTTTGCTTTTATAAACATGAATTAACAAAATACACTATTTAATTCATAATCACAGAAAATGTTTTGAAGCACTTACCTGTGAGGCATACTGTTGAGAAGCTCCCACATTAGTGGTTCTCAAATCACTTAAGAATCACCTAGGATTTAGATTTATTTCATTTCCGTTCCGCTCCGTCGCTCAGTCGTGTCCGACTCTATGTGACCCTGTGGACTGTAGCCTACCAGGCTTCTCCGTCCATGGGATTCTCCAGGCAAGAATACTGGAGTGGGTTACCGTTTCCTTCTCCAGGTGATCTTCCCGACCCAGGGATCGAATCTGGGTCTCCCGCATTAGAGGCAGACGCTTTAACCTCTGAGCCATAGGTTTTGCTTATTATTTTAAGTAATGAATACATCATTTGATAGAAATTTAACCATGTATATAAGTAGTTCTGCATCTTTTCACTATTCCTGTCCCCCGAGACTCCCTGCATCCCTTGAGCATCTTTTAGAAATTGGTTCCTAGATCTCAGGATAGAGCTAATGAATTGACATCATCAGAGATGAGGCCCAGGTGGGGGCAGTTTTGAAGAGGTTGTTCTGATTGTCCTCAAGTTTGTAAACCACTGCTTTAGAGAAGATTATATGTGATTTATTTTTATTTTTTAAAGGGTACTCTTTAAAAAAATATATTTATTTATCTGGTTGTGCTGGGTCTTAGTTGTGGCACGTGGGATCTAGTTCCCTGACCAGGAATTGAACTCAGGGCCCCCCACATTTGGAGTGTGGTGTCTTAGCCACTGACCCACCAGGGAAGTCTCAGATAAGCACTTTTATTATCCATGTTTTAGAGATGAGGAAACTGAAGTTACCTCAGAGGGTGGGACCCTACTTCAGTATGACTGGTGTTCTTAACAAAAGAATGCCATGTGAACAGACAGATACACACGGGTAGAACGCCATGTAACCATGAAGGAGGAATGGGATGATACAAACACAGGCCAGAAGCAGATTGCAGGCAAAGCGCCAGAAGCAGGAAAAAGGCACAGTCAGGCCTTCCCTCCTGACTCTCAGAAGGAACCAGCCCTGCCCTGCTGAGTCTGGACTTTTAGCCTCCAGAACTGTGAGACAGAGAGTTTCTGTTATTTAAGCCAACTGGTTTGAGGTCATTTGTTAAGGCAGTTCTAGCACATTAATACACTTTCTAAAGCAGATTACTCTGCTGTTAAAAAGCCTCCCTGTGTAAGCCAACTCATCTCCTACTGCCCTAAAGCACAATCATTCCTCCAATCTCTGCCAAGATCATGCTCTTGCTCTATAAAATTTTATTTTCTTATATCCCTGCTTTAGTCTGTTCGGGCTGTTATAGCAAAAATACAATCAACTAGGTAGTTTATGGACAATAAACATTTATTTCTCACAGTTCTAGAGGCTGGGAAGTCCAAGATCATAGTGTCAACAGATTTGGTGTCTGATGAGTTCTTCTCACTGTAACCTCACATGGCACAAGAGATGAGCTGGCTTTGTGGGGTCCCTCTTGTAAGGGCTCTAACCTCAGGTCTGAGGGCTCTGCTCAGGCCTGACTCAGTCAACTCCCAAAGGCCCCACCTCTTAATGCCATCGCCTGGGGGTTAGGACTAAAAATATGAACTGGCTGGGGCATACAAGCATTGAGTCCATAGCAATCCCTTTCATGTTTTCTCTCCTGTCTGCAGTTTGTATCCCACCTATTGAAGTTCTGTGTTCTCCTTGACTCTCTCCATTGTAGAAAGTTATTTTTCTTTTCTTTTTGTTGGTATGAAGAATCTTAGTTCCTTGACCAGGGATTGAACCTGTGCCTCCCAGCATGGGCGTGTGGAGTCTTAACCACTGGACCAGCAGGGAAGTCAGAAAGCTATTTTTGCTCTTATAGAATTTTTAATCAATATCAATCACTTTGCTAAAATGTGAGCATCCTACAGATAGAGATTATGTATCTCTCCCCTATCCCCACTTTACTTTCAATCTCTAGAATAGGTCTAGATCAAAGTTGACACTAAATAAATATATGTGGGAATAAATACATTTTGGTAGTTAATTATTGACTGTTGGGCTAGTTAGGTGTTTCTTATTGTTTTTTTCTTTCCTCAGTAAGAGTCTAAATTCTCGGAGGGAAAGAATCGTGCCTTATATTTACACTTTCCTTGCATTCATGAATTCACTCTTATTGAGAGTGTGTGTGTGTGTGTGTGTGTGTGTGTGTGTGTCTGTGCACATGTGCTCACTCAGTTATGTCTGACTCTCTGCAGCCCCATGGACTGTAGCTCACCAGGCTCCTCTGTCCATGGGATTTTCCAGGCAAGAATACTGGAGTGGGTTGCTATTGCCTCCTCCAGGGGTTCTTCCCAATCCAGAGACTGAAGCCCCACCTCCTGCACCTCCTGCATTGTCAGGCAGATTCTTTACCACTGGCGCCCCCTGGGAAGCCCTCAGTCTTACTGATACCTGCTTTAAGTCAGGTACCATGCTAACTTCCAGTATTCTTGCCTGAAAAGTCCCATGGACAGAAGAGCCTGGCAGGCTACAGTCCAAAGGGCTGCAAAGAGTCGGACACAACTAAGCACACACCCCATGCTAACTACTGAAGGTACACTGAATAATAAAAACCAGTGTCTGCTCTAATGGAATTTATAATCTAGTTGGAGACAGAAACATCAGAGACATAATCTCCTTTGTGATGACATAATTACAATTCTGATCAACACTTTGTAGGAAAAATATAGAAAGCTAGAAGCAAGGATAACTAACGTATCTACTCCCCCTGGTATTGGGATCAGGAAAAATCTTCTCGAGGATCTAAAAGGAAAGAAAGGGGTCAGGGAAAGAACCAGTGCCCAGGCAAATATCAGAGGTAGGAGCCCTGACCAAAACTTAGGGAAAGGATTACGTGAGCTGAGAGAGAAAACAAATATGTATTTCAGAAACTTATTTTGACTCATCTGAGATGAGTCTCTTTATTCTGAAAAATCACCTGAATGAACCCTTTGATTACACAAATGTTAAACAAGTAGTTACCCTTTGTTGATAGAAGAAAACTGAAAGAAAAACAAGCATGTGGATTTTTATTTTGTATTGGGTTAGAGCCGATTAACAAACAATATTGTGATGGTTTCAGGTGAACAGTGAAGGGACTCACCCATACGTATACATGTATCCCTTCTCCCCCAAACTCCCCTCCCAAGGGATACAGATGTTTTAGACATAAGTCTTAATCAGTACTTGGACTCTAAGTAGATGTAGATAACTGAATCTGCAGACTGAGGATCTTTTGCTTTGGTGGTGAGAAATGTTTCTTGATTTTATTTATACCTAGAGTTCATGGTTACAGCAAAGGGGGCTTACCTTGGGGAGATGGGTGTGGGCTTATTCAAAAATTGCTTGCAGGAGATCCAGAGCTTTTGCCCCAGGGTAGAGGAGTCAGAGTTTTCACCTTATACTGGAAGAGACAGTAATGAGGAACAGGACTGAACTTGGCAAAACCTAATCTATACTGGAATGTTGATATTGTACACAGGATTCTAAGACTACATAACCCCAAATATGCTGATGTTTGCTTTCAAAATGACTGCTCCAATAGCAAAGTGGAAAATGGATTGGGAGGGGCCAAAGGGGATTCTTTCTGTGTTGTTCTGCATTTACGGACCTCCTTAGTTAATTTCTTCACATCACTGGGTCATTTTACTCTTCTTTAAATTTCCAAAATTAATCCTAATATCTGGCATATACATAGTAATACCTCCATATTTGTTATTTAATGAATGGACTTTTTCATTAGGAGATTATTTTAAAAATCATTGTGTAGAATATGGAGTAAGACATCCTCAGATTATCAGAACTCAGAAATAAGAACATCCTTTGAGAATGAAAATAATGTACATGTATATATTTCTTTGCTAGCCTTTTTTTTCTCTTGACTACTTATTCCCATTTTTTTCCCCAAAAATGCTTTGAGGGGATGAATGAAACTATGCAGAGTCATTGGTAGTGGGGAAAAAAATAAAATACATCAGGAAGAAAAATAAACAAAACAAAGCTAGTCAATGTGTTACCAAAGAGATGTGAGGAATGTCCATGAAGGTGACTAGAATAAATTTCCCAGAAGAATGACTAGAAAATGACTAACATGAAAGGAACCTGTGACCTCACTATTAAGAAACCTATTTAAATAAAGAAGGCAGGGAGTCCACGTGGAACCAGGAAAAGGAAAGAAACCAGAGAGGCTGACTTGGGTGTCTTTGTGTAGGTTGACCAGAGGAGGGAATAGATGGTGGTCACTCGTCTTTCAGCCCCGCAGCAGTGATTCTGCTCCAGGTTTCTCTTGGCCCTGGATGAAAAAACATTCTACGGCTCTTATCTCTTTTGCCTGTGAGTTTGGCTTTCCATCTCTTTGACACAGTGAAGGAAGAGGCACTATATTTTGAAGATGTCCTGTCTACTAGAAAAATACATACAAGACCATACATGGCCCTTGGCATTCTGAGTCATAGCCCAGTCTTCTGTGAATTTGATTGTTATGAACTGGCCACAAAAGCCTGACCAAATCAAGCTTTTGATTTTAAAGCCAAGGGTCATTTTAGCTGTCTCAAAAAGAGATGATCAATGCTAAGGTGGTGGTGGGTTGGGTCCCACATTTTGATATTCTGTCTCATCCTCTCTAACCCCATTTTAGTCCTAAGGAGGAACCTTACTCCTCAGGGTAGCTCATTCCTAGACACTCTTGCAAAATCTCTGCTGTGGAATCATTGGTGTGGCTTTGACTTTAGGAGGGCTGGGGAGACTGCTATTTTCTCCAGTCATGGTATTTTCATGGAAAATCATGGTATTTTCCAAATAGGAGTCATGGAGAAAATGCCCTCTGGATACATTTTTGTAAAGGCAGGTCAATAGGAAAATCTAGAAGGCTGAAGCTTCAGTCAACAGTAAGTAAGCTTATTGTTAGTAAAAGTTTGTGGGGTTCGGTTGCTTGCTGCGCAAAAGCTAATAAACAGGCCAGGTTGGTGGAAAGTGTTCTTTATTTCAGATGCTGGCAGCTGGAGGGGGCGGGTGGCAGACATCTGTCTGAAGGAAGGCTGACTCCCCTACACTGCTGACAAGCAGGGGCTGAGAGCTTTTATAGACAGAGTGGCAGCAGTGGTATTGGGGAGCGGGCGTTTGCTACATGCAGAAATAGCACAGTCATCTTCAAATTGGACTGCCAGCGTTATCTTGATCACATTAGGTATGGTTAATCTTCAGTTCCAGGGTCCATCTGTTCCTATTTCTTGGAGGCCAGTTCTCAGAATTGTGGCAGCTCCTGTCCTGAGTACAGTCTGGTCATCATTAACTTCACCTGATGCTTTTAGTACCTGTAAGAAAGCTCATAGGGTATGGCTCAGGATATTCTCTGTAACCCTTGAGAAAGAACTAAAGGTCCTTGACTCTGCTTAATGACAACATTATTATTGTTTGGTCTCCTCTGACTGTTTTCCTTTGTTTCAGCATTTCTAATCTCTCTGATTAAACTTATTCTTTGACTAAAGCTTTCCACTGACAAAAGACAGGCAGAAAACATGGTGGGGTGGTAAGGACCACAGGGTCCTGCTCCATTTCATGACGTTCTCTTTAATTCAGTCAACACGCATATGTAGGTGAACCATCTGCTTTTTAAGGTCTTCAGAGACAGATTCATAGGCTGGGTTTTCGCTGGTTCCAAAGAATACTTCCTCTGGCTTTAAGTTCATCAGATTCAGAATCACATCACCATCTTCTTGGGTTGCTCAAACCAGAGAATTTTCTGATCACTAGCATGTTTGTTTATGCTAACTTAAGAAATATTAGATAAAAGAGTGGATGACCACTACTTACTCACAGAGGATTTATGGACCCCCGAGGATACGTCTATGTCCCCTGTGGGTTTCAGGGACTCCAATTTGAGAAGCACTGGGGAGATGATGGTCTCCACCTGACTGTTGACTGACTCATGGACAAGGTTGGCTTACCAGTTTTCTTTGTGTTTATGTTGAGGTTCTGCCCAATGTGTTGTTAGACTTCTAACAAGAAAAAAAAAAAATATGATGGACTTAAATGTAAGTAAAACAAAAGCGTTTTTGTTTGTTAAAATAACAATAAGAATTGCAGAAATAACTGAAGCTAAAAATCAACCAGAAGGTGCTTGGCACCGCTATCTCTTTCAAGTTTTGCTCAACTAAACTCTGGCTTGATCAGGGGGATGGGTGTTTTTCTGCAGGACTATAGCGAGGAGATACCAGTAGGGGACAAATGAAGAGTAATGGGTGAAGCATTATATAATGATCAGACTGTGTTATAACAGTCATCATGGTACTTGAAGAGATTTTATTTTTAACAGAGGTCAGAGTGCATTGAAATTATTAATTAGTCAGCAGGTTGTTTTCTTTTTAATTATTGTTGGCAGGCAGTTGCTGTCTGCACAAAATGCAGAAGTGAACTTTAGCACTATATATTGCAGGGTGGTGGCAGCAATTCATTAATTAAAGGAAACTTACCTGATTTGAGAAGCTTTTAACTTATAAACTTGCAGAATGAAGACTTCAAGACTAATTCTGGATAAAATTGATTATTGTCTTTAACTACTAATTTACTTATTTTTATTCTGTCTTAGTGAAGGGAAAGATGCTCCTGAATAATGTTTAAAATATTAGTTTCCATTTATTACCATTTCTTCAAATATATAATTCAGAGCTGCATTTGGTCTTTCAAATTTTTAAATTTGTTAACAAATTTTCCCTGAAATGTGAATCCTTTAATGAGAGACAGAAAATCAGTCTCTCTGACAGCTTTTCCAATCAAGTATAAATTTCAGAGTGGGACTGATTATACTATTACAGAATTATAAACCATGCCTGAAATCACCAAGCCACCAAGACCTAGGTACATGCATACATGTGTAAGCATGTAGATACGGTACAATACTTGCAGACATGAGGTCTTGACCCACTGTCTCTAGAGTGCAAAATGGTGCTATTGCCAGGAAAATTGAAATATAAAGCCAATTAAAAAAACCTGTTAAAAGTTTAGTGGTTATTAAGATAATGTAATGATTCTTACAAATTTGGAGAGATATTTTGGGAAGATTGATAGACTATGGATGCTACTGGGGATAAAAGTGATTACAACTGCCTGAGGAATAAGACCTTCCCCTTAGTAAGTGAGCTGTTTCTTAATGGAAACCTTTGCCAACATTCTTGTAACCTCCACTTGTATTTTCCTTTGTTCTTACCCCTTTCCTCTTCCCCAGAGTTGCCAAACTCTATGATGAGTTCTTCTGTCTTAATACTTTTCTGGAGACGCAGGGCACTTGGCCATTAAACTTTAATCTTTCTAACAAAAATATAAAATGAGAAAGAATGGAAGAAAGAAGGGAAAAGAAAAAAAAATAATGAAATCTAAAGTTTTGGTAGTAAGGGGTAGCATCCCTAGTGGAAGAAATTCTGACTAACCAAGACGAGTTGAAATATATCTGTATTCAAATTTAAATTATCTACGGAAAGAAGCTGGGCAGGTAACAAAAACGAGGAAGTAGACTGGGGTTAAGAAACGTTTGGATAAGTACTTAAGTACAAAGGACATGCCATTTCCCCCTTATGTCTATTCTACTATAAAAAATACACCAATGCCATGGTGATGAAGAAAGACCATGAGACGGTGAACACAGATTACACAGGAGAGGGTATGTCCTATAGGAATGGGTGCTCAGTGCTTCCTGATTCTAAGAGAACCCAGAATTCTAATCTTAGTGTGAATATATTAACGTGTGGGCAATCAATTCAAATTTTCTAAAAAATATGTATGGATCATCGTGAAGGCCTTCTAGTTTCTGACTGCTGATTTACATATACCCAGTGAATAAATGGATTAGGAAGAGAGCCTGGACTTCCTGATCAGAGATTTTTCCCTCTCAAGGTACATAATCGTTGAAGCTGCATTCTTGCCCTTTGAGGGCATTCCGTTCAATTTCGCAAATGTATATTGAGTGTATCTCTATATCATAACAATATGCCTTGGGACGAAAAATTTTCACCACTAGTTTATACTGCAACTTTGGAGATTTGATATAGTAAGTTTGATATCATGTCCTATGAAAGTGATTCTATCAGACTCTAGATTAGAAACCAGGGAGTCACATCCTGATCCAAGAATTAGATTCTAAACCTATCCATAAAGAAAAAGTTCTGTGTGTCAAAATTATTCTTGAAAAATTCCCTGGGAATGCTCCATCATGAAGACAGACTCCATCTCCATGTCAGTTTTCCCTTTGATATTGGAATAGATTCATTGCTTCCTGGACTGAGCACTGAGGAAGTAAATGATGTGACTTTCAGGGTTAAGCTTTTGAAAATATGCCCTCAACCATCAAACACCAGAATCACATTCAATGGAGGAAATCTCACACTTTGAAGGTCCTCTCAGGAACTGATACCTCCAGAAGGAAAAGCAGATTTATATCCTCCATCTCAACATGCTACCAACCATTCAATTCTGGCTCTTTTTATTATTTAATTTGATTTGTTTATTAAAAATAATTTTTTGGTTGTGCTGTGCAGCTTGCAAGATCTTAGTTTCCTGACCAGGGATTGAACCCTGGTGAGGGCCCCAGCAGTGAAAGCACTGAGTCCTAATCACTGGATCACCAGGGAATTCCCTCTTTTCATTATTTTCATCATCTAATTTACTTCAGGGCTTCCCTAGTGGCTTAGATGGTAAAAGAAACTGCTTGCAGGAAGATACCCTGGAGAATGGAATGGATACTCATTCCAGTATTCTTCCTGAAGAATTCCATGGACAAAGGATCCTGGCCGGCTACAGTCCATGGGTCTCAAAGAATCAGATGTGATTGAGTGATTAACACTTTCACTTTCATAATTTATTTCAAATAAATGAAATGAAGCATGAGGGATTAGGCAGCTCCACTGTAAGTGATGTGCCTTCATGTGCTACCATAGTTTTGTTGGAGAAACACTTTTATATTGCTAAGTAGTTCATAAAGTTAGCCCAGGGACTCCTGGAGGTCCCTGAAGCTCTTTCAGGGGGTATGAGGTCACAGTTGTTTTCATAGTGATGAAATGAAAGTCACTCAGTCGTGTCCGACTCTTTGCGACTCCATGGATAGTCCATGGAATTCTCCAGGCCAGAATACTGGAGTGGGTAGCCTTTCCCTTCTCCAGGGAATCTTCCCAACCCAGGGATCGAACCCAGGTCTCCCGCATTGCGGGCAGATTCTTTACCAGCTGAGCTACAAGCTTGGAGGTTATTTTCCTTTGGTGGGGGAGGTGGGGGAGGTGGGGGAGGTGGTGGTGGTGCTTCCTTGGTGGCTCAGTGGTAAAGAGTCTGCCTGCAATGTAGGAAGCGTGAGTTCGATCCCTGGGTTGGGAAGATTCCCTGTAGAATGAAATGGCAACTTACTCTAGTAATTTTGTCATGGAAATCCCATGTACAGAGCAGCCTGGTGGGCTATAGCCCATGGGATCACAAAAGAGTCAGACAAAATTTAGTGACTTAAACAACCGTTTTTTCTCTTTTCACCCTGATTTTCTCACCCTTGTGATTGAGAGTCTTTTGATGTCTGCACCTGGCCAGGCTCCTCAGTGACTAGGTGCTGCTGTGACACTACTTTGTATAAGGGATTAAAGTCCATAGTCGACATGGGGAGATTATTCCAGGTAACCTGGGTGGGCCTGAGTCAATCAGTCCAAAAGTCTTAAAAGCAGAACTGATGCTTTGCTAAAGGAGAAATTCCACCTGTGATTGCAGCTTTCTGCGCCTGAGATTTTCAGCCTGCCCTTCCTGACAGTTTGTCCTATGTGTTTCATACTTGCCTAGCCAACCCCCATAACTGTGCAAGTAATTCTTTGCAGGAAATCCCTTCATGTATAATCTCCTTCTATTCTGTTTCTCTGATTTAATTTTGGTAGCAAAAGTGGTTAAGAAGAACAGAATATTAAGGATGAGTTTTCTGGAGTTGGTTTTCTAATCTGTATGTGGGTGCTAAACCACTTGAGTCATGTCTGACTCTTTACAATCCTATGGACCATAGCTTGCCAGGCTCCTCTGTCCATGGGATTCTCCAGGCAGGAATACTGGAATGGGTTGCCATGCCCTCCTCCAGGGGATCTTCCCAACCCAGGGATCGAACCTGCATTTTCTGTAGCTCCTGCAATGCAGGCAGATTCTTTACCACTGAGCCACCAGGGAAGCCCTTTTCTAATCTAACTAGATTTACAGGCACTAATGCTTCTCTTTTCCATGCTAGAGAGGGCGCTGTTAGTCCACTTGGTAATATGTAAAGAGATATCCAAAATATGGCCATTGGATACTTCTAGGCAGTAGAAGCCAAGGTTCTAAGTGACCATGTTTAGTCAAACTGAGGAATACAATAAGTCCCCTACATATGAACAAGTTCCATTCTGAAAGCACATCTGTAAGTCCAACAAAGTTAGCCTAGGTACCCAGCTAACACAATTAGCTATATAGTACTGTATGCTGTCATATGTTTACAATACTTTTCACACAGATAATACATAAAAAACAGACCAAAAAAAAAAAAAAAAGGAGAACATTTAAAATCCTATAGTAAAGTATCTTGAAAAGTACAATGGTACAAAACCTGGCATACAGAGGTAGCTTCTCATCTTTGAAAACTCGAAACTTCAGTTTCGTATGTAGGGGACTTACTGTATAATGAGATTGGCTAGTTGCTCCTAATTGCCCTTCTCCAGTAGGGAAAAGAAAAAGGTTAGTTGAGGACTTCAAATTCATTATGAAGGTTGAGCTCTACATAATGGTCTGAAAGCTTCTATATCTGCCCGGAAGGACAATCTTATCTCTTAAAGCTATAAGCCACCATTTCTGAAAACAGAACCTAGAGTCTCATGCTTCAGAGGCTGACCTAATGACACAAAAGTGAGGGTGTTGCTTGGGAAAAGCGAGGATCCTGAAAATTCGCATGGGGATGTCTGTGGGCAGATCTCAAAGCTAGGGACATTGAAGCCCCAAATTCTGCTAAGTCATTTTTGCCAGTAGAAGCAGCTTTCTACCTCTGCCTGGAAAACCTGTAATGAATGCCCTCCCCTGAAGTACCTGCCCTGCAAGACACTGCTGATCCTTCTCAGGACCTGCCTCTATCATTCTTTGCTTCTAGACCTGTAACTAAACTCAAGTCCTGGCAGGCCAGAGGTGAGGTACAAAGTGTGAGGTATCTCCATAAGAAGGTGCGCTATACTCCAAAAGAACTGTGTGATTTTTCTAATTTTTACAGGCAGAAATCTAGGGGATATGAGTGGGAATGGATATTAAGGGTGTGAGAGCATGGTGGAAGGAATAGAAAGTTGGGTCAGGTGGAATTTATTGAGATGACCCATTAAGCAGAAATTCTAGACTTGGTTTTGGCTCATGGGGTTAGAAAGGACGCTAACAGTTTGATGGGTTATCTGAAACATGCATCCCCATGCATCCATCAGTGGTCTCCAGAAAAAGTTCAGTGCTAGAGAACTTCGTTGGTATGCTATAGAAGAAAATATCTAGAGGCTTAGGGAGATGGAATGCTAGCGTGTGTTTATCATGTAACACCTGCTCATTCACCCTTGGGAGGGTCCAAAGGTGTGCCTTTTACCTCAACTCTGAGAAATAAATTTGTGGGAGGAGCCCCAGCATCTTTGAAGAGTTCTGTGGTTGTTCTTCTCTGTAGGTCAGGATTTTCAGAGGGAACAGCTACCATTCAACTATGATCCCTATAGGCATTGGGGATAATGGGACTCCAGGAAGGCAGGTGCCAAGTGGCTGCATTTAATCACCAAAGACAAAGGAGTATAATTATTGTAAGGGACAGAAGAGTCAAAGTAGTAATCAGTATGGTCTGACTCAAAGAAACCTGTGGTGTTGAATAACTGATCAAATGAAATCAGATGGACAGTCAACTAAACTCTCAATTGTATAAGTGGGAAAGTTCTAGGTTAGTAGAAGTCTAATTTGAATCACAGAACAGTCACAATCTCTCAATTGATTCCCAAACTTTAGCTAATTTACAGAATTTGAACCACTTGAAAGAAAGGAAGGTTGGGTCCCCTTGAAGACTGCCAAAGATTTATATTGTTGATCTGTCTTCCAATCTTCTGCAAAGGGACCTATAGCCATTTATCAGGGTGACTGTGCATTGAAGAAAGGGAAATAATCGGAATTTTCAGGGACTACTGGACACTATTTCTAAAAGACACTAACTCCTAGAGACTTAAAATGTCACTCTGGAGTATCAGTGAAAATAGGAGCTTGTGGACATCAGGTGAACAATGTGGTTTTAGCTCAGGGCCATCTAACACTGGGCCTGGTGAGTCCCCAGGTCTGGGACGCATTGTTGTAACTGACATACTCAGTAACTGGCAGGGTCACCATGTTAAAACCCTAACTTGTGAAATGAGAGATTTGGACTAGACGTCAGGAGAGCAGCGTGCAAAGGGGAGTGACTTGGAGGGGCGTGGTGACGTGATCAAGTATCTAGAGAAGAAAAGGCTCTGCAGCAACCAGGGGAAGGTGAGAAAGGTTTGTTTGGAATGTAAGGGAGAAAAAGGTGGAGTCCTTTAAGATCTAGCCTAAGATATTTGAGATGTTTGCACTTTAATATGTGGCCGTTAGGGGATAACTGCTGGCTTTGAGCAATAGAATGGCATGTGGTAAAATTACGTGCCAGTGGAAGGGGTAGAATAATGGGAAGGAGTCACAGAGAAACGATATGGTTCCTGGAATTAAGCAGTTGACAGTGTGATGATGAAGCAAACACACACGTCAAGGTGGGTTATGATGAAGGCCCAAGAAAAGTGTGAAATTAGAGGAAAGAGAGGTCTCACACAGAGACAGAGGCAAGAAATGCAAGACTTACCTATTAAATAAAATGCTTCAGCAATCTCCTTCACCCCCAGATTTCCCCTTTGCCAGTATGGATTCCTTCCTCTTAAATCAATATTTGCCATTTGACCCCAACTATGATATCTTAATTGCCATAGGCATCTATTCATGAGTGTATTGACATTTGTTCAAAGCTTTTAAGCCTAAATTACTCTGTTCACAATTGCCCACAATTGCTGTCAAAGCAGGGGTATGAAGAAGGTGCAGATAATACAACAAATCCTCAAATAAGAAGGTGTTTTTCAGAATCAGTTCTTCCTGCATTGGCTCCTGGAGACTTACCTGGACTCACTTGGCCTTTTCCTGTTCTGTTTATTTATTTAGTATTATTTAAGAAGTAATTAACAATGTCAGTTTCAGGTACAGAGCAAAGTGGTTCAGTTATACATACGTTTGTGGATATATATTCTTTTTCAGATTCTTTTCCATTATGAGTTATTATAAGATATTGAATATAGTTTGCTATGGTGCACAGTAGGTCCTTGTTGTTTATCTATTTTATGTATAGTAGTGTGTGTCTATTAATCCCAAACTCCTAACTCATCCCTCCTCCCACCTTTCCCCTTTGGTAACTGTATGTTTATTTTTCCCCATGACCTTTTGCCATCAGTTAAACACAAAAATCTCTCCTCTTTGTCCACACTCTTAAGGGCTTGCTGTTCCAAGTGTGTCTGTACACCAACAATAACAGTGTCACCTGGGAGCTCCTAGAAATGCAGACTCTCAGGCCCCATCCCAGCCCTAGGAAGAATCTTCACTCTCAGGAGTCCCAGGGATTCCTACCCACTTTAAAGTTTGAGAAGCTCTGGACTAGATGCTAACCCTTTTCTTCATTCTCCTATACAACTTCATTTGGCCTCAGGTGTTGACAAGGGGTCATGCATGGAC
The DNA here is from genome assembly GCF_049115385.1 of Moschus berezovskii. Classification (NCBI taxonomy): domain Eukaryota; kingdom Metazoa; phylum Chordata; class Mammalia; order Artiodactyla; family Moschidae; genus Moschus; species Moschus berezovskii. The sequence continues at coordinate 107,755,740 of NC_142464.1, forward strand.
TTGACAGTTTCATTAAAAAGTTTAATATTTTAGGACTGGAAGGGATCTTAGAAATTACATAAAAATAAGGGAACCATGCGGAGAAGGCAATGGCAAGCCACTCCAGTACTCTTGCCTAGAAAATCCCAGGGATGGGGGAGCCTGGTGGGCTTCCGTCTATGGGGTCACACAGAGTCGGACACGACTGAAGTGACTTAGCAGCAGCAGCAGCAAGGGAACCATGGGATTTATCACTCAAACCAGGACATTTTTTGAGAGTGAAAGGAAGTGTTATGTATGGCAGAACAACAGGTGAAAACAGGATTGTCCTAAACAACCTCATTATTGAGTATTTACTATCAGCTAAAGTTTAAATGGATTTTCTCAAATCCCAATAACAACCTGCCCAGGTAGGTGTTATTAACCCTGGTTTACAGATAAAGTAGGAGCAGTGGGTTGAACTGTAGCCTCCCAGAAGATATGCCCAAATTCTAACCTGTGAACGTGAACTCATTTGGAAAAAAATTATTTGCAGATTAAATATAATTAAGTAAAGAATCTCAAGATGAAATTGTTCTGGGGACTTACCTGGTGGTCCAGTGGCTGACTCTGAGCTCTCAGTGCAGGAGGCCTAGGTTCAATAACTGATCAGGGAACTAGATCTCACATGCTGCAACTAAAGATCCCAGGTGCTACAACTGAAGATTGAAAATCCTGGGTGCTGCAACTAGATCCAGAACAGTCAAATAAATAAATAAATAATAAAATATTTTTAAAAAAGAAATCATCCTGCATTACAGTGAGCCTTAAATCTGGGGTGATGGGTATCTTTATAAGAGAAGAAAAGGCCATTTGAAGACTGAGGCAGCAGGTATGCTGCCACAAGCCAAGGAACACTGAGAAGTACCCACGAAGCTGGAAGATGCAAGAACGATTTGCCCCTGGAGCCTTTGGAGCGAGCTTGGCTCTGCAGACACATTGATTTCAGACTTCTGGCCTTTAGAACTGAGAGAATAAATTTATGTTTAGTCACTAGGGGCTTCCTTGGTGGCTCAGTCAGTAAATAATCTGCTTGCAATGAAGGAGACCCAGGTTCAATCCCTAGGTTGATAAGATCCCCTGAAAAAGGAAATGGTAGCCCACTCCAGTATTCTTGCCTGGAGAACCCCATGGATGGAGAATCTTGGTGGGCTATAGTCCGTGCGGTGGCAAGAGTTGGACATGACTTAGCGACTAAAGCACCACCAAAGTCACTAAGTTTGTGGTAATTTGTTATGGCACCCTAAGACAGTGAAAGGAAAAAGGAAAGTGAAGTGGCTCAGTTGTGTGCGACTCTTTGCGACTCCATGGATTGTAGCATACAGTGAAGTGAGTCCTAAGTGTCGCACGGAGGGAGTACCCTTCCTAGGTTGAAATGATAGAGCCTTAGGGTGTGCAAGGAAAGGAGAGAAGTGAGAAGACTGAAAGAAAGCAAGGAGACCACTTGCTATGTCTTGTCTCCCCTCTCCCTTCCCCATCACTGCAAAAGTGAGCCTATCTCGGTTCTCCTGTTTTAGGCAAGAAAACGGTGATCTTTTATTTCGCTCATTGAAGCCCCCTTCAATGTCTGCACAGAGCTTTGCTGTTTACTAAATGATTTCAAACTCATCATCACATTTGACCCTAAAAAGAATCCATTTTACTGATGAGAAAGCTGAAGCACAGAAGACTAAATGAATTGTTCAAATTTATGTGCTGGAGTCAAAAGCCTTCAAATTCTACGTTATTGCTGAGGCAGGAAATAGACGAGCCCCAGGCTGAACAGTTTCTCCCCTGTGGATAGAAACTCTGTAATAGCAGAAATTCCATAAAAACAGAACGATGGAGGAAGCTGGACCCTGTCCAGATAAAACATGGAAGACCACATATTCCTTATTCTTCAAGTTGAAGAGACCTCCCAGATCACACATGCGCAGAAAGGCTCCTTGGGTGTCAAAAAGGGAGGGGGCGTCACCTCATAGTAAGTGATAATCAACTATCCAGCAGCCTCTTCATTAGACTCCATAATTTGCCAAGAAATGAGCCTGTACACATGGGAGAGTCCTGAGATATACCAAATAACGACTCAGAACCAGGCAAATCTAAATGATTGGCCATAGGAAACCGGGAAGAAATGCCCCATAAAAGTAATTAAAACTGCCAAGAGGGTTTTAATTCAGTGACTCTGAGTGACTCTCTGAGCCCGACTGTGTGTTCATCCACATTACTATTTTCCTCCTAACGAACACTTTACATGTTTCACCACTTGCCTTCTTTGTGGGAATTATTTTCTGCAAAGCTGAGAAGCCAGGGTCTTGTCACTGAGGACGGCCTCCATCTGTGGCAAGGAACCGAACCCCCCTTTCTAGCTGCTGCAGGCAGAGGTCACTCGAGAAAATAGCCATTTTACCATTCCTTTGTGGGACAATACTTCTTCTGTGAAAAAACAAACAAAAGTCCCCCCAAAACAAAAGAAGCAAACCCAGTTCATGAAATTTGGTCATGAGCAACAGAAATCATTGGAGATTGTGGGCGCTCAGCTTTTGGGTCTCAATGGGTAGAAAAAGTCCATCCTTAAAGCTGCCTGCACTGGGACTTGTTGGGTAAACTTCGCTATAATCGCTCAAGGTCCCTTAGTCATCTTCCTTTGAGGAAATAAAAGGAATGTTTAAGAGTTTTTGCCTGAATGTATAGTGTTGAGTCAAAATAATCTTTGAGGGTTTGGATTAAATATGTGTTTGTTTTCAGCAAGGACTTTGTAAGGATTTTGGCAACTGTGTTTTTCTTGTTTTCATAAAATGGCAGACCAAACAGAGGTTTAACGTTGAGAAGCCAAGCGCCTGAAACTTCTTTATTCCTAACTTGAATTTTAGGCAATTTCTTTGCCCCTCCTTAGTGGGGTGGGGGTGGGGGGGAGGGGCTTGTGATACCCGCCAGAGAGAGGAGCAAAGGCCGAATATTTACACTCTTTGCCAGGGGATTGTCCTTCCTTCCGCTCCTAGTTTCCGCTACACCTTAGGCCCCGGCAGCCTCCTTGACAGTATTTTCGATCAGCCCTCTGAATTCAGTTTTTCCTGCCCTCCGCGTTTTTCCAGCTTGAAGTGACACCCGAAAGAGACTGCTGTGAAATTTTCTGGTCTCATTGAGTGACGATCTGGAAATCCTGGGGAGCCTGATTTTCTCACCGACTACACAGTCTCCCCATCCCTTCTCCCGCTTATTCTTAAAAACAGATCAGGTTTCTAAGAGGCGTGAAGCGCAGGAAGTCAATACCCCTCCAAGGTTGTTCGAAGGAGGGCCAGCCAGACGGTGGTGCGGGGACTGAGTTCCCCGGCAGCGCGCGTCCGCGGGGTGAAGCCGGCGCGGGCCCGGCGTTCTTCTGTGGTTTCTGTGCCTTGAGTGTGGGGTGAAAGGAGAGGCGAGCTGTGGTCGGAATTTTGCCCCAGGAAGAGAGCGACCCTGGGCGGAAGGATTTCGGGACGCGGCGGCTGAGCCAGGTGAGCGGGCGGAAAGAGCTTTCCCCTCCGGGGATGAGCCGGGTCTCTCCCCAGCGGCTCAGCGGAGGAGGGAGGGGATCGGGGCTGGGGGAGGAGGAGGCGCGGGAGGCCTGGAAGCGGAGGAACCGAGGCGTTTCTCTCCCCGCCCCGAAAGCCCGGCCGAGAGGTCGTTTTATACCCAAACAGGACCTTCTCAAGCGTCCCGGACCCATCCGTAGTCCGTCCTGGGCGTGAGCAAAGGCTCACGTTTTGCAGATGAGGATTCTGCTCCCAAAGCGACCTGGGAGCGTGCTGGGAGGCGGCGCCCGGCGACGGCGGGAGGCCGCGCGGGGAGGCTGCGGCGCTTTCCGCGTGGATCCCGCCTGGAGGCTCCGCGCTGGGAGGCGGAGGAGGTGGGGCCAGGGCAGGGCGCAGAAATAGGGACTCGGGCGTCCGCGCGCAGCCTGCCGGCGGTGCAGTCCTCGGCCCGGCGCCAGGTCCGCGGCGGGGCGGTGCGGCGCGCCTCGGGATCCTCGCCCGGGAGGGCCTCCGTGAGTCACCGCTTGAGTTGTCGCAATCGCCCCCCAGCGAAATCGGACCCGGGGTGGAGCCCGTTCCCCGCCGCGCTCGCGTGTCTCCGCGCTCGCTCCCCGGTCTGCGCTCCGGGCGACGGCTTCGGCGGGGGGCCTGGGCCTCTGGCGCAGAGAGAGTTAATCGGCCGCGGCGAGGAGGAGCCCGAAGAGGAAGGAAGGAAATTGCTGTCCTTCTGAAAGTTTGTTGTTTTTTTTTTCCTTCCTCTCTTCTTTTTCCCCGCAGAGGTGCGTGCCGGGAGGCGGCGGCGTTGACTCCCTGGAGCCGGGCTCCGCGCTGCTGCTCCTGGAGTGGCCTTCGGGCTACCTGCAGACAGGGACGGCCATCGCGCTCGGACCTCCTCCGTGGAGCCCCGTCGGGGTGCGCCGAGCCATGGATGGCGCGGAGCTGGCCGGGCAGATCCTTTACACCTGGCTGACTATGGTGCTCGGCCTCATACTCCTGCCTTCGGTCTTTGGGGTGTCTTTGGGCATCTCTGAGATCTACATGAAGATCCTGGTGAAAACTTTGGAGGTGAGTCCGTGGAGGGATGCTGCGCCCTCTCCTCGGAGTGCTTTGCGGGGTGGGGGGACCCGGGGCGATGGGGAAAGAGGTTGGAGCTGAGAGCCGAGGAGACCCCAGGAGACCAGGAGGAAGGTCAGTGGTCTGGAGGGAGGTGCGTTTTAGTTTATCCTCGGCCGTATCCCGGCTTCCCCAGCAGAGCTGGAGGGATCTTGAGACCACTGGACCACCTTGTTGCTGTGGTTGGAAGTAGAACGACCCCCACCCCCTGTTATTATGATGATGATTTTTACTCATCTCAGTAACAACGCTACCGCCTTTTCTATCACCGCTATTTCTTTATGTTCTTCAAGCGAGGCAGCCGCCACCTCGTTCTCCTTAGTTTTTACAACCTCAGGTTTCAGAGGTCCTTCTGTGGACTAAGGTTTCCCGTCCAGAAAGGCATCAAGTTTATGCACAAGATAAGAAACCGATTGCTGGATGGTAGAAAGAAATCTGATTATATTTTAGGAGTTATGGAAATTTAATCTAACCAATGGCACTTGACATATTGAAAATCCATGTTTTCTTTGACTTCAGCTTTCCCTACCCTCCTGTTTCCAAATTTTGCAAAGAAAGGTGTTAGATGGGAGTGGCGCTGATGGAACAGCTGTAACTTGCCCTTCATACAGGGTTTTATTAAGTCACAGAGGGTTCCCTGTGGACTCTCATCAGATGTAGGGAGAGCAAATGTTATCCCCCCTTTACAGGTAAGGACACTGAAACTCTTGAGAAGTTCAATGGTTTGCTTGAATCAAGCAGTGGAGACAAGTGTCTAACTGAAGAGAGGTAGCCTAAAGCTTAATAGTGCAGACTCTGGGTACAGATTTGCTTTGACTTGGTACCAAAATCCCAGCTCTGCTTTTCAACAGGGAACTCACCTACTTCTTATGCTTCATGTTCCTTATCTATAAAATAGTAGTAACAATAAGAACTACTTTCATAGGGTTGTGAAGTGAGTTAAGTGAGTTAAAATATGTCAAGCACTTCGGATTGGTATCTGGGCATGTTAGGTGCTGTGTACATGTTTGCTGCTATGAAAAGAATAATATTATTGGGATTTGCCTGGTGATCCAGTGGTTAAGACTCTATTCTTCCACTGCAGGAGACAAGGGTTCTATCCCTGAGGATCTTACATGCCTTGTTTCTCTAGCTGCTACGGAAGCTTCTAATGTGCCTATGTGCCTGCTCAGCGGTGTCCAACTCTTTGTGACCCCATGGACTGTAGCCTGCCAGGCTCCTCTGTCCGTGTGGTTTCCCAGGCAAGGATACTGAGTGGGTTGCCATTTCCTTCTCCAGGTTATCTTCCCAACCTAGGGATCAAACCTGAGTCTTCTGTATCTCCTTCATTGGCAGGTAGATTCTTTACAGTACCTTCTTACACGGGTTCTCATTTTTCTGCCCTTTTCCTCTATCTGCCCAGGGCTTGGCTTTATTTGCTCTTCTCCCTCAACCAGGAGAGTGGCTTTCAGATACACATCTCTAATCTTTTATCTCCTACATGGAGATTACCTGTCACCTACCAGCTAATCTGGAGATTTCTTCTACCTACTCATCTGTTTTATCTCAAATTTTTGTTGCACTTTGTGGTTGATTTTCTGTCTGGTCTTTAAAAGTTATATTTGACTGCTCATCAGCCCTCATGTTTTAAAAGTTCTGTTGTTTCTACTTGGGAGATATTTCAGTCTCGAACCTTCCTTGCTGATGTCACACTTTGGACATGGTCACAGTCTACTGTGAATTTCCTAGCTGCCTCTTGCCTTAGATCTTCTTCAGAATACTCTCCCTGTAGCAGAGGATTATCTTCAGCTGGTGTTCACTCTTAGAACTCTGAAATGACCGAACTATTCTCCCATAAATTAATATCTTTTGGAATTGATACTCCAAGTGAGAATAGAGTAAATCGGACACTCTATCTTCCAGGTGTTGACTCTTGAATGCTTGCATAAGTCAGGTACAGCTAAAGAGACGTCAAGGAGACTGGCCTGCTAGTCCCTGTAGTGTGTGTGAGTGCTAGCATGCTCAGTAGTATCTGACTCTTTGTGACCTCATAGACTGTAGCCTGCCAGACTCCTCTCTCCATGGGATTTTTCAAGCAAGAATACGGGAGTGGGTTGCTATTTCCTCCTCCAGGGGATCTTCCCAACCCAGGGATTGAACACGATTCTTGGATTCTTTATACCACTGAGTCACCAGGGAAGCCCTCTAGTTGCTGTTAGCTTGGCAAATAACTTCTACACTTTGAAGAGATATCTCCAGTCCAGGATCTGACTTTCAGTGTGCCAGGGCATCAAGATTTAATTTTTGTCCATCTAGATTTGAAGAGATTTTTGGAGATGCATTCCTTGTTAGTAAAACTCTTAAGAATGCCAGTTTTCTTTTTCTGCATTTGCGCCGGGTCTTTCTTGCAGCTGCTGGATCTTTGTTGTAGTGGGCTCTTCTTCAGTTGCAGAATAGGTTTGTCTTATTGTGGAGTATGGGCCCTACTGTGCACCCGTTCAGTAGTTGCGGTGCATAGGCTTAGAATTAATTTAATTTTAAATTAATTGAGAATTAGTTAAGTTCTCAATTAATTTAGAGTTAAATTCTTAGTTCCCCGACCAGGGATCAAACCTGAGGTCCCTGCATTGGATGGTGAATTTTAACCACCAGACCACCAGGGGAGTCCCACCAGATTTCTAATTTTAGTGGAAGATATACCAACGAGCTTGGAAACCAGGTAGATGGCAGCATAAGAAGCCATCCTCTTTGCTAAGACCAAAGTTTATTAGGTCAGACAGATGCTGGGCATATATGTAGTTAGAATGGGGGTCATTTTGTGAGCCATCTCTGATTTGGTGGTAGCTGCCGAGTTCCTGTGTTTGGGAACAGCTGGGCGCCTCAGGGACACGCTGTGATCCAGTAGCGAGGTCTGCTTTGGGCACAGGAGAGGGAGATGGTAACCCGGGGCTTTGTCTCCTCCAACCAGAATAGCATTGTTGGAAGTTGACAATGTTAGTTGCTCAGTCGTGTCTAGCTGTTTGCGATCCCATGGACTGTAGCCCGCTAGGTTCCTCTGTCCGTGGAATTCCCCAGGCAAGATCATTGGATTGGGTAGCCATTCCCTTCTGCAGAGGATCTTCCTGACCCAGGTTTTGAACCCGGGTCTCCTACATTACAGGTAGATCCTTTACTGTCTGAGCCATCAGGGAAGCCCAGGACTTTTTTGGTGTTTGAAAGACGTTAAGGCAGAGGTTGGTATAGTGGATTGTTTTTCTGCCAACTATGGGAATAATTACCTTAAAGATTATGCTGGTTGTTTAATATTAAAACATTTTTATATTTGGACAAATACCCTACTCTTTGTTAAAGTCCATTCAAGGTCCAGACTTTCGGTTACTCATTATTCCTTAGTATATTCTCAACTGACTCGGTACTTTCTTTCTTTTACTTGCCAGTCCCAAGAATATATGGCTTCCCAGGTGGCCCTGTGGTAAAGAATCTGTCTGCCAATGCAGGAGACTTGAGAAGCTTGGGTTTGATTCCTCAGTTAGGAAGGTCCCCTGGAGTAGAAAATGGCAACCCACTGCAGTATTCTTGCCTGGAAAATTCCATGGAGAGAGGAGCCTGGCTGGCTATATTTGTAGTTCTTGGGGTCCCAAAGAGTTGAACATAGCGACTGAGCACACACACAGCCCCAAGAATATTGTTTGAACTCTTTAAAAAATATAGTTATTTAATTAATTTAAAAAAATATTTATTTGGCTGCGAGGGGTCTTAGATGTGGCATGTGAGATCTTTGGTTTTTGTTGCAGCATGTGGGATCTTTTATTAATAGTTGAGTCATGTGAACTCTCTTAGTTCCTGCATGTGGGATGTAGTTCCCCAACCAGGGATTGAACCTGGGCCCCCTGCATTGGGAGCTCAGGGTCTTAGCCACTGGACCACCAGGGAAATCCCTCTTTGGACTCTTTAATTAGAATTGGATATTTCTCAGATTTCCTTGGTTACAGTTGACATACCATTTTAAAAGGTAGTTTAGTTTTATACATTGTGTGTTTACTTTGATAAGTTTTCTTGACAATGGGTAACTTTTTTGTGACCATAAACTCAAATTCTGGAAGTCGCAGTGTGAGGGGGTAATTTTCAGAATAGCTGACTATGAAAACGACTAATTGTCAAATAACTCAGCCTGCTGAGGACTCTTGTTAGCTCTCCAGTTCAGGTAATAATTATTTATTAAGTACCTGCTGAATGCTGCCTTCTGCATTGCTGAATATCTTTATATGTATTCATAAGTCCTTGATATGGCAAGTTACTTGAAAAATAGGGCTTGAGTTCTTATCATAGAGTAAGTGAGTGATTCTCTAAACCAGTGATTTTCTTCACTTCCGTTTCTTTTTTTGGTAGTTTTTATTTTTGTTTATTTATGTATTTGGCTGTGCCAGCTCTTAGTTGTGGCATGCAAACTCCCAGGCCCCCTCTATTGGGAGCGCAGACTCAGCCACTGGACCACCAGAGAAGTCCCTCTAAACCAGTGATTTTCTAGGGGTATATAGTAATTTTTAGGAAGTAGATGTGTCAATTGGAGAAGGAAATGGCAACCCACTCCAGTGTTCTTGCCTGGAGAATCCCAGGGACGGCGGAGCCTGGTCGGCTGCCATCTATGGGGTCGCACAGAGTCGGACACGACTGAAGTGACTTAGCAGCAGCAGCAGCAGATGTGTCAGTATTTTTAATTTAATTTTTTTTTAGATGTGTCAATATTATGACTTTATATTGGAGAAAGTTGTTTTAGGAGTGCAAACTATGAAAAGCAAAACTTCTGACTGAGGGAATGCATAGTTCATCTGCCTGGTAGGGTGTATTAATAATATATATTTAGATCTCTGGAAGAGAATATGAGTTTTGGGTTAAAGGTTGAATTATGCTGTTCTCAACTAGGAAGGGTTAATGATGCTTGTTATTCATTGGCCTAAGGACTGTTATTCTTTGGCCTGAAGTTCACAATTAGAGGGTAATAAAGAATGGAAAGAGAATATAGGATTAATGGGGAAAAAGATACAGGGGAGTGATCCATAAATTGCTGAATCTAACTAGATATTGCAAGCAATAGATAGATAAAAATAAATGTTAATGGACTTAATTTTCCCCTCAACTTTTGAAGAATAAGTTGGACACATGAACAGCTGCCTCCAAATTTCTGGTGTTGTAACCTTGGGCAGGTCATTCAACATCTCCACCTTAGTTTCTTCCTGTGTATTTAGGAATATAGCTCACAGAGTTATTGCACAGATTGAATGAGGAGAAGTGAATGAAAGCCCTTAGTATACACGAGGTGCTCAAATATTAGTGGAGTTTGAGTTGGAACACTCATTGGGTGTGTGTGTGTGTGTGTATGTGTGTGTTTGCTCCTGTGTAGCCAAGAATTAATGTACCTTCAGATCTGATGGGTCAGCACACACGTATTCAGAGCAGACTACTCCTGCCTTGTGTTTTAGTTACTGTTCTTTCCCTTACTGTCTCCTCCATTCGCTGGTTATTTTTCTGTCTTTTAAAAAAGGCAGGTCAATAATTTTCAGATGGTTAACACTCTTGTTGTTATAATACTCAGGTATTACCCCCGGTGTTGGAAATACAGTAAATCTTCTAGAAGGCCGTGACTGTTTATGACAGAGTGTGCTTAGTCGCTCAGTTGTGTCTGACTCTTTGTGACCCCACGGACTGTAGCTCTCCAGGCTCCTCTGTGCATAGGATTTTCCAAGGAAGAATAGTGGAGTGGGTTGCCATGCCCTCCTCCAGGGAAGCTTTCCTACCCAGGGATCCAATCACGGCTCCTGTGTCTCTTGCATTGCAGGCGGATTCTTTACCCACTGAGCCATTAAGTCATAATAAAAGAAAACTACCAAAGCAATGTGCTTCTTAGTTAACTTAATTCCACAACATCTCTCTGGGATAGGATGTGTTGAGTTGACTGGACAGTGGCATACAGCTGTCAGTGGTAGAATCAGCATTTAACTTGAATCAAGAGCCTGAGTTCTTACTCCGCCAAGAGACCATTTTACTTTGCTACAATTGATGGCCAGCCATTGAGTAGGCCTGACTCGATGGACATGTGTTTGAGTGAGCTCCGGGAGTTGGTGATGGACAGGGAGGCTTGGCGTGCTGTGATTCATGGGGTCGCAAAGAGTCGGACACGACTGAGCGACTGAACTGAACTGAACTGAACCTTTTGAAAGTGAAGCCGCTCAGTTGGGTCCGACTCTTTGAGATCCCATGGACTGTAGCCTACCAGGTTTCTCCGTCCATGGGATTTTTCCAGGCAGGAGTACTGGAGTGGGTTGCTATTTCCTTCTCCAGGGGATCTTCCCAACCCAGGGATTGAACCCAGGTCTCTTTTGCAGGCAGACACTTTACCCTCTGAGCTACAATTTGTACATTTTTCCTTTTTCCTTTCCCTCTCCTTAGTTAATTCTTACGTATCTTTTTAGCATGGAAACTGGAAGTTGAATTGTCTAGCTGACAGTGTCACGTTTTTGCAAACTTTTGGCCCAAGCTTGAAAAATTAGGCTTACCCATTTCTTTACTGTGAATTGTGGACAGCTACTTGTTTTCTTTCAAGAGGATTTTGAAATTAAGTGAAATGACAATCTGATTGAAAGTTGTCAGGACTTCCCTGGTGGTCCAGTGGCTAAGACTGCTTGCTCCCAATGCAGGGGGCTAGGTTTGACCCCTGATCAGAGGACTAGATTCCACGTGCTGCAACTAAGACCAGACACAGCTAAATAAATAAATAATCATTAAAAGCAAAAGCAAAAACTGTGCTCGTCTTGATCTGTGTTTTGGAGGACAGACTTCGGAGCTAGCATTTCAGGAGAGGGTCTTTGTTCTGTACCTCGTGTGATGACAGAACGTGAAGTTCTTTGGAGTGCATCATGCTGTTGGAGCAAAGTACCCCTTTTAGTTTGTGGCCATAGCAGAATCCCATAAATGCGGTAGCTTAAACCATGGAAGTTTATTCCCGCATAGTTCTGGAAGCTAGAAGTTCAAGCTCAAGGTGTCAGCAGATTTGATTTCTGCTGAGGCCTCTCTCCTTGGCTTGCAAATGGTGCCATCTTGTAGGTAGTGACCTGGATTGTCTGTCTTGTGTACATGTGTCCCTAGTTCTCTCTGTTCTTATAAGGATAGCAGTCATACTGGATTAGGGCTTCACCCTAAGGGCTTCTTTTTAACTTAGTCACCTCTTTAAAGACTCAGTTTTCAAATACAGCCACATTTTGAGGTACTGGGGGTTAGGGCTTTAACACATGAATTTGTGCAGTTCAGCTCATAACAGCCATGCGATGCTGATATTTTCCATCCTGTCAGCATGAACTGATTGTCCTAGTCTAAGGTAATTCCCACTTATATAATACTCAAAAGCGCATGCCCACATTAACAAAAAAAGAGCTCCAAGATAAGGATGTATGTTTATTTACAAAATTGTATCTTAATCATATCTTTAGTCTACTTACAACCAGTGATAGGTACCAAGACTGTAAAGTGAAAAACTCTTCCCCCGTGGCTCAGTGGTAAAGAATCCGCCTGTAGTGCAGGAGACGTTGAGACGTGTGTTCGATCTCCGGGTTGGGAAGAACCCTGGAGGAGGGCATGGCAACCTACTCTAGGATTCTTTTCTGGGAAAGTCCTATGGACAGAGGAGCGTGACGGGTTACAGTCTAAGGTCACAAAGCATTGGACATGACTGAGTGCGTGCACGCACACACACGCACACACACACCGCTTCACACACACACCCCTTCACACACACACACATACACACACACACACACCCCTTCACCTCTACTGAGACCAGATGGGAGGCATAAAGGTCCAGAACTTGAGAATTCCTGCCTGCGATCAGCAAGGAGGAGAAAAGGACGCAACCAAATTAAGACTCTGAGCCTGTTACCATTTGTGACTTGCCACTTGAAGCTGGGAAGATTAGGCATCTATTTATAGGCTGTTTTCTAAGCACAAATGGCATGTTCCTGCTTTGCTGTTTGGGGTGTGGTGCAGGGGTCCTGATACAGTCAGGTTATGCCCTGCTTCTTGACCTTCATGTGCATGTTTTAGGTTATTTATTCTCTAGCACTTATTTTCTTATTTATTATTTTTTTAAAAAAACCTTTTATCTTTCTGCTTAATCCCTTCAAGCCCTGCAATAACTGAAGTGTGTTTTTTTGTTTGTTTGTATTTTGGAAGGGGATTGTGCGGGGTCTTTGTTGAGGTGCACAGGATTCTCTTGTTGCCTGTGGGCTCAGTAGTTGCGGTGCTCAAGCTGTCTAGTTATGGCACGCAGGCATAGATACCCTGCAGCATGTGGGATCTTAGTTTCCCAACCAGGGATTGAACTTGAGTCTCCTGCACTGGAAGGCGAACTCTTAACTGACCAGCAAAGTCCCAATAACTGAGGTTTTTGCCTTGATATGCGTAATAAATACTGTTGTTTTGCCCCTTCAAAGGCACTGAACTCTTAATTATAATTATTATAGTGGCCTTTACTTCTTGTTTTGCCCTTCTCTTACCTCCCTGAGTCAGTTTAGGCACCAAGCTTCTAGAATTGTAATCATCTAGATGATATTTTATTTGATCCTTTCTCAACTGAAGATGGTAGCCATTGGGTTTTCTGGAATGCTGTCAAGAGTTCACTTACTGCTCTTGAACTGTGATGTTAATGGTAGAGGATTTGGGAAATAAATAAAAAAGTATAAAGAAGAAAAGAGCAAATCACACCTTGCTGTATTTCTGGGAGTTAATTTTTTCTGTTCTTAAATTCTCTCAAAACTATGGTTCCTCTTAATCATAATATTTTCTTTATCTTAGTAGGTAAGTGACCTCATGGCAGATTTTTTGTTTGTTTGTTTGCTTTTGTTTCTTTGCTGTTTTTAAAAATTTTTATTGGTGTATAGTTGCTTTACAATGTTGTGTTAGTTTCAAATGTATAGCATAGTGAATCAGTTATACATATCTATATTTTACTTTTTTTAGATTCTTTTCCCAAGTAGGCCGTTTGCAGAGTATTGATTAGAGTTCCCTGTGCTATACAGTAGGTCCTTGTTAGTTATTTATTTTATGTATAGTAGTGAGTATATCGGAGAAGGCAATGGCAAGCCACTCCAGTACTCTTGCCTAGAAAATCCCATGGATGGAGGAGCCTGGTGGGCTGCAGTCCGTGGGGTCGCTGAGGGTCGGACACGACTGAGCGACTTCACTTTCACTTTTCACTTTCCACTTTCACACATTGGAGAAGGAAATGGCAACCCACTCCAGTGTTCTTGCCTGGAGAATCCCAGGGACGGGGGAGCCTGGTGGGCTTCCGTCTATGGGGTCACACAGAGTCGGACACGACTGAAGTGACTTAGCAGCAGCAGCAGTAGCAGTGTGTATATGGCAACACCAGTTTCCTTAGTGATTTCTTGAATTCCTTTCTAGCTTTCCAAGTCTCACAATAGTCCTTCTGCAAGCTTCTGTCTGATATAGGCAGTTAGGCATCTTTGAGAGTGTCTCATCCTTAAATGCCTAATTTGTTATGAAATTAATATTCTTTGTGTCCTGTGTTTGTATCTTTACATGTATTAATCTCATTTAATCCTCATGGCAACCTTGTGGGATCGGAACTGTTATCCTCATTTCACAGATGAGGAACTTGAGGCTGAGAGGGATTAAGTAATTTTACACCCAGACAGAGTTGATGCTATAGTCTGTGCTCTTGTCCTTCATACTTTCTGACCTTTTCAAGGAGTAATTTATTGGCTGCCAGGTGTGTGTGTTTACCTTATTTTAAGGTAAACGTGATGTTTTCCTCATTTTTATTTGGGAATTATTGGTAACTAATTTAAGAGTATACCTGGGACTTGGAATGCTATTATATCAGAGCTTTAGTGGGGTATCTCTTCAATTCACATAGCACGAGGGCTTAATGATTAATTTCATGTTATTTAAGCATGGTTTAAATATGTTGCATCCTATCTGTGGCACATTTTACATTAATAACTTCTTGTTTTTTGGACAGTGGGCCACATTACGAATTGAAACAGGAGTTGCAAAGCAATCAGTCCTTAAAAACTCAGCTTCTGTCGGTAAGTCTCCCTTTTCATTTTGATGGTTAAAATATCCAAATTGAGTAGACATGTGTCTACCCAACTTGAACTTGAAATACACCCCAAATAGTGCATTTTATGGGCCTTGGATTGTTCATAATTCTGTTCTTTATGCAAAATAGCAGCCTTCTGAGTTCTGGATGACTTTTCACTGTAAAGGTAGTCATACCATGCTGGTTCATCTATGTGTTCTTACAGGGTATTTCTAAAGGTATGCATTTAAAAGTGCTTGCCCATGGTATTTAAATGGTCTTAAGAAAAAAAAGAGGGGGCTAATTGGACCACCTGGGGTTAAGTTAAACCTATGTTTGAGATTTCATTACCACCTTATTCTAACTTTGGTTCTCAAAGTATGTTCCTTAAAATATTATTTCCTGCTAAAAACCAATTAGTAATTCATGAAAAAGAAAAGAACTCCATTGTGATGTAAGCTTGGGAGTCACCACATGCTACAGATTCCTTTTGGAGACTAATAATGTCTAGTAATAAAGGCTCAGAAAATTCAGTAGTAAAGACACTCCTTAGTTTTTGTTGGAAGTGAGTTACCAAATCAGCCGAGCTGACCAGTCTCTGCTTCTGTTTGTGTTTTTCCTTTGTCCCAAAAAGGGACATGTGAGTTAAGAATTTTAAGGATTTTTTAAGACACGGGGTTCATAGGGCAGTAGAATTCTATGGAAGTGATGGCAATGAAATTAGGAAGAAATAAACCCTTGATTTAA
Source organism: Moschus berezovskii (assembly GCF_049115385.1). Taxonomy (NCBI): domain Eukaryota; kingdom Metazoa; phylum Chordata; class Mammalia; order Artiodactyla; family Moschidae; genus Moschus; species Moschus berezovskii. The sequence goes on from NC_142464.1 coordinate 107,771,184, forward strand.
TTAAAAGAATTAGGCTGTGTGTGTTTTCCAAAACTAAATGTATAGAAACAATATTGTGCCCATGTGACTTAGGGTTCAACATGGTCAAAATGTCAAACACTTCACTAGATGGAATTTGTCTTCTGAAAGCTTGTCTAAGAGGAATTGTAGAAATTATAGTACATTTTGGAAACAAAGAATTTGAATGAACATATCTGTGCATTTTTGTATAATTAGATTGCTATGTTCTAATGATTGAAGCAACTGGTGAGCTTTGTGTTGTCTATGTAAATAAACACCAAAGGATTAGCACTGATAACATTTTTACCAAGATTGGGTATTTCCGGCTATACTTGATCTTCTTTTTATTGCCGGATACCCTCTCTGATCTCTTTCAGAATTTTCCACAGTTTATTGTGATCCACACAGTCAAAGACTTTGGCATAGTCAATGAGGCAGAAATAGATGTTTTTCTGGAACTCTCTTGCTTTCTCCATGATCCAGCGGATGTTGGCAATTTGATCTCTAGTGCCTCTGCCTTTTCTAAAACCTGCTTGAACATCTGGGAGTTCACGGTTCACATATTGCTGAAGCCTGGCTTGGAGAATTTTGAGCATCACTTTGCTAGCGTGTGAGATGAGTGCAATTGTGCAGTAGTTTGAGCATTCTTTGGCATTGCCTTTCTTTGGGATTGGGATGAAGACTGCCCTTTTCCAGTCCTGTGGCCACTGCTGAGTTTTCCAGATTTGCTGGCATATTGAGTGCAGCACTTTCACAGCATCATCTTTCAAGAGTTGAAATAGCTCAACTGGAATTCCATCACCTCCACTAGCTTTGTTCGTAGTGATGCTTTCTAAGGCCCACTTGACTTCACATTCCAAGATGTCTGGCTCTAGGTCACTGATCACATTATTGTGATTATCTTGGTCGTGAAGCTCTTTTTTTGTACAGTTCTTCTGTGTATTCTTCCCACCTCTTCTTAACATCTTCTGCTTCTGTTAGGTCCATACCATTTCTGTCCTTTATCGAGCCCATCTTTGCATGAAAAGTTCCCTTGGAATCTCTAATTTTCTTGAAAAGATCTCTTGTTTTTCCTATTCTGTTGTAGTCCTCTTATTTCTTTGCATTGATCGCTGAGGAAGGCTTTCTTATCTCTCCTTGCTATTCTTTGGAACTCTGCATTCAGATGCTTATATCTTTCCTTTTCTCCTTTGCTTTTCACTTCTCTTCTTATCACAGCTATTCGTAAGGCCTCCTCAGACAGCCATTTTGCTTTTTTGCATTTCTTTTCCATGGGGATGGTCTTGGTCCCTGTCTCCTGTACAATGTCACGAACCTCCGTCCAGAGTTCATCAGGCACTCTATCTATCAGATCTAGTCCCTTAAATCTATTTCTCACTTCCACTCTTGAGAGTCCCTTGGACTGTAAGGAGATCCAACCAGTCTATTCTAAAGGAGATCAATCCTGGGTGTTCATTGGAAGGACTGATACTAAAGCTGAAACTCCAATACTTTGGCCACCTCATGCGAAGAGTTGACTCACTGGAAAAGACTCTGATGCTGGGAAGTATTGGGGGCGGGAAGAGAAGGGGACGACAGAGAATGAGATGGCTGGATGGCATCACTGACTTGATGGACATGAGTTTGAATGAACTCCGGAAATTGGTGATGGACAGGGAGGCCTGGTGTGCTGTGATTCATGGGGTCGCAAAGAGTCGGACACAACTGAGCGACTAAACGGAACTGACTGACCCTCTCTGATAGCAACTAAATAGCACAACTTTCTCTGAGCTATAGCAGATCTACTTTTTTTTCTGGGTTCTCTTTAAATGTGTGTCCTGTGATTTAATGAGAGAAGAAACTTTATTGCTGATTTTTTTGTTGCACTCGGTAAGACTTTGGGCTGTTGTTGACCTTGGATGAAATTCTGTGGGACCCTATAGATTGGGGTGGCGGTGGCCTATGTCTTGGGCCGTGAATTTAAAAGAGCACAAAGTCTTTCAACTTGGTAGTTAAGAGGATTAAAGTCACTAGGTAAGGATGTTTGCAGCATTGTTTTAGTTTTGTAAAAATTATTTGTTTTTGGCTGTGTCAGGCCTTAGTTGCAGCATGTAGGCCTCTCTAGTTGAGGCACACAGGCTTAGTTGCCCCAAGGCATGTGAGGTCTTAGTTCCTGGGCCAGGGTGTCGAACCCAAGTCCCTGTATTGGAAGGCAGATTCTCAACCCCTGGGCCACCAGGGGAGTCTCTGTTTTAGTTTTTTCAGCCTAATGGGAATGAATATTTCCACTTGGATTTATTTATTTTTGTCACGCTCTCGTCTTTTCTGTCTTTGGTCTTTGCCTGTTCCTGGGTACCCCCAGGAGACAGTGGAAGTAAGCAGGAGGGGAAAATACACATCACAATGGTTGAGAGTCATGTGTTGACTCCTTTGAAGTCATCAAACACTTGATGTCTGCAAAATTTATCCTTTTTCCTTCAGAGTGACTGCTCTTCCTTTTCAGCCTGTGCATTTGGGAATTGACTATTGAAGAGACCAAGCATTTGTTGCCAGTGAGGTTGACAAGGGATCACAATGGGTGATTAAGACACGGTTCCTGTAGGGAGATGGGCATCCACTGCGATAAATGCTAAAATAGTTGTATAAGCAGAGGATGATGTGAGATCTCATGTAGGCTTTGCCATGTGCTGATTTCATCTCTGTTAATCCCACAACTGTGCTTGGTATGCCCCTCTCCTCCTGACTTATGTCCTGCTTGGGTCGCCCGGTGGCAGGGTGTGTCCCCTGTGGATACATTCTGGTGCTTGGAGTCAGCTGGGAGGCAGTGTCACAGTCCTAGACAGAGGCAGAGGGTGATGAAACCTTGAGCACTTGTATGTCTGGCTGGTGCAATCTCCTGCCTTCGGAGCGTCCTGCCTCTGTCCCGCAGCCAACTAGAGCACAAGTCAGGGTTGAGCCGGGCAGAATTTAGGCAAGGGTCACTGGCAGGCCATGGGCCGGGGGTACGGGTATGATTTTGAGATGCAGTGCTGATGAAAGGTTTGGGCAACCGAGAGGAAGAGATGAGCTAAACAGGGACGAGAGTTATGTTTATTTTCTGCATCCAAAAATCTCTCTGCTGCTCTTACTTGGTGAAACGCATTTTTGGAAATGCTTCAAATCTCCCTCTCTAGTTAAACCCCTCTTGTACAGCTTCCCTGGTGGCTCAGACGGTAAAGCGTCTGTCTACAATGCGGGAGACCTGGGTTGGGAAGATCCCCTGGAGAAGAAAATGGCAACCCACTCTAGTACTATTGCCTGGAAAATCCCATGGACAGAGGAGCCTGGTAGGCTACAGCCCATGGGGTCGCAAAGGGTCGGACACGACTGAGCGACTTCACTTGTACTGTATTGGGTTGGCCAAAAAAGTTCTTTTGGGTTTTCTGTACTGGCTTATGGAAAAACACAAATGAACTTTTTGGCCACCCCAATAGTTTTTCTGTGCCTTATTGAATAAGCTGATTGAAAGCTGAAATTTGGGAAGTGTTATCTTTGTGCTTAAATACTTCATTGCCGTCCTTGACTGTACTCTACCATGACTCTTATTAAAACACTGTCTTAACTCATTGAGCTTTAAATATACTCACGAAGAGGCTCTTTAAGAAGCTCGATTATTGTGCATTCCTCTTCTAGGTTAGGGTTAGTGTTAAAACAGTGGTGAATATAAATTTTCTCCTCCCTTCAAGGAACCATGTTATAAAGGAAGCACTCATCTTAAGTGGAGAGTACAGAGTTGCCCTCTAACCTAGTTTTTCTTCCCTGAGAGCTGATGTGCTCAAAGGTAAAATAAGAAAAGAGTCTTGGTTTCTTTGCATCAGCTGTGCTCTAGCCATAGGACAAATGCATCTCCTTGGAACCCTGGAATGTGATTTTTAGCAACTTTTATTTTACTCTGTTGTAAATAGTGGAAGGGACCTTTGGACTGTAAGAAGCCACTCGCCTCTTTCTTTGGGTATCTGATTTCCAGGACTTAGACTGTCAGACTTGAATGAGTCAGTAACTGTGATTGTCATTGAAACAAATGTCGTTGATTATGTCATTTTCGTGGCTCAAGATAAATTCCACTGTAATTGCCTTGTGGTGCTAGGACACCATGATGATTACCAACTGAATGTTGACAGGTAGGAATTAAGGGCCTGCAGTTGCCCTTGCCTGGGGAGTGAGTCACAGACAATACACACAGAGGCTGTGGCTCAGACCTGCTGGGTGTTCCCTGGTGCATGTTGCTGGCCTGACTCAGCATTATCGTCAGCGGGGAATCACACTTGCCTCCTCCGGTCCTCCACCTTGCTCTGTTCCAGCAAGGATTTGGGGTCACGTGGCCTACCGTTAATTAAGCCCCTGGGCTAAATTTTTCTTCTGCCCTACCTCTCCTGCCCCTCAGCACCCCCACTCCACCTCTCCCTCCTCCCAAACAGACACAAAGGACAAAACGTTGTGCTGAAGCTTCTGAGGTACCTGTTCAAGGAGAATTCAGCCCCACTAATGTCTCCCACTGATTTCATTCACATTTGGAATTCTTTTGTGAGAACTGACTAACCATGTTGATGCCAGCACAACATTATTATTATTATTAGTAGTAGTAGTTGCTGTTTCATTGCTCAATTGTGTCCAACTCTATGTGACCCCGGGACTGTAACCCACCAGGCTCCTCTGTCCATAGGATTTCCCAGGCAAGAATACTGGAGTGGGTTGCCATTTCCTTCTCCAGGGGATCTTCCTGACCCAGGGATTGAACCCAGGTCTCCTGCCTGGCAGGTGGATTCTTTACCACTGAGCCACCTGGGAAGCCCTGTAATTCCATTTATATAAATCGACCAGGAGAGGTGAATCCACAGACACAGAATACAGACAGGGGCTGGGGTGGGGTGGGGGGTAAGGAGTGACTGCTCCCTTGGTGGGAATGAAAATGTTCTGGAACCAGATAGAGGGGCAGCTGCACACTGTGAATGAGCTAAATACCACTGAATTAGACACTTGAAAATAGTGAATTTGGTGTTAGATGAATTTCACCTCAATTTTTTTTTTCTTCTTGCCATACCACAAGGCATATGGGATTCTTTACTGCTGAGCTATAATGTCAACTTAGTTTAGCGACACTTTGGAGGACAATTTGGCAATTTGTAGCAAAGTTGAAGACCTATTTATTACCTGTTAACTCCTCAATTCCTGTGATATCAAACCTATCCGAGCTCAGCATGTATGTGTTAGGAGACATTTTATGAGTGCGTGGAAACGTGGAAATGTGGAGACGACCCATTTACTCCTGAGGAAGGAAGATTATGTAAGCTGCTTTATTTATACTGTACAGCAATCAAAATGAATTAACTGGATTTACATGAAGAAAACAGAATAGACAAATCTCAAACAACGTTGAGAGAAAATAAGTGTACAGTATAATAATATTAATTTAAAATTGAGTACCTTAAACAGATAAAAGGTTTAATTAAGTACCTTAAACTATATATTTATGTAGATGTATGTTGATGAGTAATAAAATACTTACAGAAATGATACATCAGCTAGAAGGAAGGTCAAATGGAGAGGTGGGCTTTAACTGTACCTATAATTTTTTCTTTAAAAATAACTGAAGCAGATAGGCCAATGGGTTTCTTTTCTTTGTTGAACTTGTATGTTTTGGTTAAACTTGTATCTTAAACATGAATGTTACGAAAACCAATCAAATAAGTTATTAATGTCAATAATCATTCAGCTAGAGTCTGTAGTCTGATGAATGGAACTAGTTTCATGTGAATAGAAAACAGACACTTATCTCAGGGGTGTGACTGGTAGATTCAGGCTCCAAAATTCATCTCTAGTCAGTATGCCCTGTGCTGGAATTCAAACTTAAACCTGTGGAACAGAGGCACTAGTAACTGCGTTAGAGCTGAGTTTCACAGCCTTAGTACTACTGACATTTTGTTGTTCAGTCACAAAGAATCGGACACGACTGAGTGACTTCACTTCACTTCAGTCACTTAATCGTGTCCAGCTTTTTTGACCCCATGGACTACTGCCCGCCAGGCTTCTCTGTCCATGGGATTCTCCAGGCAAGAATACTGGAGTGGGTTGCTATTTCTTCCTCCAGGAGATCTTCCCGACCCAGGAATCGAACCAGGGTCTCCTGCATTGTGGGTGGATTCTTTACCAACTGAGCCATCAGGGAAGCCCCAAATGAAGGCTCTGCCCTCTCTGAAGCTGAATCATCCTTTGTTGCAGGGAGCGGTCCTGCAGAGGGTTCTGGGTCTCTACACACTGTGTGACAGTAAAACACTGTTACTGTGACAACCAGCAGTGTCCCCGGATACTGCCCACTGTCCCCTGGGGGCAAAACCCTCCTCTTTTCTCCCCGACCCCGCCTTCCACTTCTCCTAGTGAATAATATGTTAATCTATTGGTACCCCCTCTCATTGGAAGAATTTATTTAGTTTTCCATTTCTCCAGTTTGTGGCGACTGGTTTGGGGGAGATGGAAGGCAAGGTAAGGCCTGAAAACCGCAGGGTTAGCGGGGTCGCTGGATGGTGGGAGAGGCGGCGGCAGGTCCTTCAAGGAAGGGGAGAGGCGAGTGGAGGGAATCCTCCTTCAAAGTTCACCTCATCATCCGATGAAGATAGACGTCCTCTTTTAGAGGAATCCTGACTCTGTTACCTCTGAATGCAGATGACTATGCGTGTAATTCTGGCCAACAGTGAGTAAGCGGGATAGAGTGGGTCTGGCAGGAAAGAGAAGACAGGACTTCAGAGCAGACTAATGGTCTTAACTGCGTGGTGAGGGATGGGTGGAAAAAGAGCAATTTGAGCCATCCGTCACAGAGAGGAAGGCTCCTAGCCTAAAAAACCAGTTTTTCCAGTATGTTTTAGCCCATAAAACATACTCTATTATTTTTCAAGATTGTTTTCCTTTTCATATAGCTGTAACAAAGTGGATGACTTGCCCTCTGCCCTGTCCCTATTTTCTGTGAAATTAGGTTTTTAAAAAAAAATTTATTTACTTTTTAAATGAAGGATAATTGTTTTACAGAATTTTCTTGTTTTCTGTCAAACATCAATAAGAATCAGCCATAAAAAAAAGTACCTAATCTAAGCAGAGTTTTAATCTAATGGCAACCCACTCCAGTTTCCTTGCCTGGGAAATCCCATTGACAGAGGAGCCTGGCAGGCTGCAGACCATGGAATCACAGAGTTGGACTGCGTTTTCCAGGTGGCTCAGTGGTAAAGAATCTGCCAATGCAGGAGACACAGGTTTGACACAGGGGATCTTCCCTGGGTTGGAATGATCCCCTGGTGAAGGAAGTGGCAACCCATTCCAGTATTCTTGCCTGGGAAATCCCATGGACAGAAGTACCTGGCAGGCTATAATCCACGGGGTCGCAAAATAGTCAGAAACAACTTAGTGACTAAACAACAACAAATCCTCAGTTGTTGGAAGTCTTGTTGGTGATTTCGCTCTCTTCATCCCAGTTCCCTCAGTTGTTTAGAAGAGGGTATCTGCATTTCAAAATTATGACATTTGAAAAAGCTGGGTGTAAACGAAGACTCAAGGATTCTTTGAGAGGGAAAAGAATGTAGGATCAGATGATAAGACAGTCAACTCAAGAGCACGTCTCCTGTTTATTTAGAGTTCTCTTTACTGCTGGGAGGGGTGGACATCTCATTGGGGACTCATCAAATTTAAAATGCAACTTGTCATTTTAGAAGCGTTCCTAAAACCAGCCTCCCCACCCACCACATCCCTTCTGGCCACCCTACACCACAGAGAAAACCCTGATCAAAACTCAAAAGGTTTTCCATTTTGTTTCTGCCTTATAGATGAGAACCTATCAAGAATAATGATAGTCACCACTCTTAAACACTGACTCTATTGTGCAAACTTAATTTACATTGTTTATGTCAAGATAGTATCTTGTTAGAGCTTCCCATGTGGCTCAGTGGTGAAAAGAACCCACCTTGCAAGGCAAAAGAGATGGAATCGATCCCTGGGTTGGGAAGATCCCCTGGAGAAGGAAATGGCAACCCACTCTAGTATTCTTGCCTAGGTAATCCCGTGGACAGAAGAGCCTGGCGGGCTATCGTCCATGAGGTCTCAAAAGAGTCAGACACAACTTAGGAACTAAACAACATTTTCTTTAATCCTCATTTTATGGATGAGAAAACTATAGATGAAGAAGCTCAAGTAACTTGCTTCAGATCATGTCACTAGTCAAAGGTAGCCTGGAAAGGAATCTCAATTTGTCTTTCCTACTCAAAACCTCTTGCCACCACTCCCTACCCTAATCCATTCCTTCCTTACCAGCCTGTCTGGTCATCGTCTTCTGATTCTCCCTTTGAACGTTGAGGTGACTCTTGCATGAATGGAAGCTCCTCTGCTGGGTGTTGGCTTTGTCAACATCCTAGGAAACTCATAACATTTCAATCTCAAGACATCAACAAAAATTTTAAAGAAATGAATCCGTTCAGACTATTCAACATTATGATCAAAGCTATTGTACGTAAATGCCAAACCCTAAGACTGACATTTTAATTGAATTAATGGTTCATTTGATGATGAAGTTTTATGGACACTTCTGTGTTGTGGAATTTCTTGCTTAATCTGATTAGTTATGTCCAAAGCAATGAATAATGTGTGTCAGTTTATGAGTCAACAGTGTATTGAATGAGATGTTAAAATGTTAGTTGTTAAAATGAAATTATGCCTGTTATTCCAAATGCCTGTTGGTTTCTCTGCAGTGTCAATTGACAACTGATTATAGTGTCTGTACTTTTACCCCATTGATGCCTTGAAATGGGTATAAATACATAATTCATTCCATGATTATATATCTGGGGCTAAAATCCTCCCATTTTATAATCAGTATTGGCTATTTTGTAAGTTTCTGAACTACTGAGGGATATAATGATGGAACTGATGGTAGGTTTTCTCATCCATGTTTCTCAAGAGGTGCTGCAAGTACAATTCCAGTACTTCTGGCTTAGTACTTTTAGTCTTGATAACTAAGACACTAATAGAAAATTATTCACAATGAAAATGGCAAATTATTCTATCATAGATATATGAACCATGTAGAAATCAGGAAAACAGAACATTTATTTCAGCAGAACTTTTGCTTCCATTTTAATCTCAAATAACAGGGTCAACAAATGCATTCTGTTGGGTTGGCAGAAAGTTCATTTGGGTTTTTCTATACACTGTTACAGAAAAACCCAAATGAACTTTTTGGCCAATCCAGGACCATGTTAATCTTCCTGTGACCCTGGAGACATCACTAAGTGGTGATGTCTTTGTCACCACTCAGCCTTCTTTACGGTCCAACTCTCACATCCGTATATGACTACTTGAAAAACTATAGCTTTGACTATACGGACCTTTGTCAGCAAAATGATGTCTCTGCTTTTTAATACACTGTCTAGGTTTGTCATAGCTTTTCTTCCAAGGAGCAAGCATCTTTTAATTTCATGGCTACGGTTATCATCTGCAGTGATTTTGGAGCCCCAGAAAATAAAATCTGTCACTGTTTCTACTTTTTTCCCATATGGGTAGTAGCTATTTTTATTCTTCTCCTGGATGACCGGGTGGCACTGGATTGCCTTCTGAACACTGCTGTACCCTTCCTGTACCATTCTATGTTTGGGTCCTGTACCTCCTCAGACAGAACTAACTTATGTGAATGGACCTGCAAACGCGTGTTCATGTTTGAAAGTTCGCAAGCTGAAGGTTATGTAGGGGACTTTCTGTACTTTGGAGACAGTGCAAATACATAGCAAATGACACCTTTCTTCAAGTCCTAAGAGAAAAGATTGTCACAGACGGTGATTTCAGATAGCTCTTTGTAACCAGTGGCACTCTCTTGGTTTAAGCAAAGTGGAGATTGATAATGAATTCCAGAGACCATCCCTTAAAAGGGAGAAAGAAAGGAGATTAAAATTGGATAGACAGTGCAGATATGTTGGCTGTGTGTGATTTATAGCGTGCACCTGCTTGGTAGACTGTGTAAAGTACTCCAGGTCTTTGCAGAGGGTTGGTGTTGTTGATTTTCTTCCCAAGTGTGGTAAACATTTTGTTTATTAAGTTGGTATCTGTTAGTGTTTCATGCAGACTTGACTCCCCTTCCTTCCTCTTCCTGCTTCTGCCACAGCATTCGCACAGATTTACTTGAATAAATGAATGTCCCCATTTTCAGTGACTCACATATTCACACAGTGAGTTTTCTTGCCAGTCAGTGGCAACCCACATGACCCTCTGCAACAGTTCTCGAGTGTGTGACGCCAGCAGGCGTTGTGAAATCCCAGCGTGGCAGCGCTCAGCTCAGCCTCTGATGCCCCTCTCAACGAGCCTGTGCCCAAAATCGTGAATCAGTAGGGAAGCTTGCGTCTCAGCGTACCTGTGCGAGAGAAGAACAGGCATTTTGTAATCAACAAAGAGAGCCGACATCCTTTTCTTTTTTTTTAAAAAAGGCAGGACATTGCTTTGCCATTTCACCCTCATCTTTTTTTAAAAAATTATTATTTATTTATGGTTGTGCTGGGTCTTTGTTGCTGTGCGTCAGCTTTCTCTAGCTGTGATGATGACGAGGCTACTGTCTAGTTGCGGCACGTGGGCTTCTGATTGCGGGGGCTTCTCTTGCTGTGGAGCACAGGCTCTCGGCACATCAGCTTCAGTAGTTGCGACTCACGGGCTCTAGAACGCAGACTCATTAGTTGCAGCGCATGGGCTTAGTTGCAGCATGCGGGATCTTCCCGGATCAGGGATCGAACTTGTGTCCCCTGCATTGGCAGGAGGATTCTTAACCCCAGAACCGCCAGGGAAGTCCCCATCCTCATCTTCACAGGGCAAGCCATCCATTGTGTCTTTTAGTATAAGCCTGATTTAGTTGTAGTAAAAGCCTGATTTAAATGCTGAAGTTGAAATTGTAATACTTTGGACACCTGATGTGAAGAATTGACTCATTGGAAAAGACTCTGATGCTGGGAAAGATTGAAGGCAGGAAGAGAAGGAGAAGACAGAGGATGAGATGGTTGGATGGTGTTACCGAATCGATGAACATGAGTTTGAGCAAGTTCCGGGAGCTGGTGATGGACAGGGAGGCCTGGCAGTGCTGCAGTCTATGGGGTCGAAAAGGGTCAGACATGACTGAGTGACTGAACTGAACTACTGAACTGATTTAGATTTAGAAACTTATAAGCGATATTTTGTAAATTTGATGAAACATAGTCTTTCCCCTCCTTATCTTTGCAGATAATCAGTTAAAACAACTCCTGCATCATATGAGTGGGGTTGGTGGTTCATGGGCTCAGGGAAAATGAAAAGGGGAAAGTGGAGTTCTGCTGATGTGAAGAATTTTGAGTGATTTTGGGAAAAAAGAGTATCAGGTGGAAGAAATTGTAAGCAAAGGCAGAAGTGTAGGAGAGTCTAAGAGGTATTAGGGGCCTAAGAACTAGGGGCCTAGCCTGGCTGGAGCTAGGATGAGGGAAGATGAGTTGGAGGTGGAAAGAATCGAGATTGGATGTTTCAGTTGTGAAAGATCTTGAATGCCAGGCCAGGAGATTATTTAATTAAATTCAGGGCAAATCTGGTAGCCTTGTGGAAGTAGGGCTAGACAGGAAGAGGGTGGGGGAAGTGGAGAAAGGATGGTGGTAGATTGAAAGCCATTCTGGATGGTAAAGTGGCTTTGAACCAGAGCTGTGGGGCTGGTGCGGAGGTGGAGGGTCTGGGCAGCCATATATTATAAAATGTGAGCCTTGGGGTAGAAGTCAGGACTAGAGTCGCATGTTTGGCAGTTGTGTGCAGAGGGTGGAAGTTGAAATGGTGGACTGAGGGAACTCACTTAGTGAAAGACATTTTATTGAGGCTAGAGGAAAAAGAAAAAATAGTAAAGGAGCATGAAGAGATAAATGAACAAAATGAGGATTCACCAGGGAAGAGAATAGGAGCAGAGAGAGTGGAAATTCAGAGGAGAGGGAGTTCTAACTGTATTATTTTCTCTCTGTATTTCTCTGCCCACTGATACTCTTTTCTCCTTAGTTTTAATTAATTTATTTGACTGGCTGTGAGGAGTCTTAGTTGCAGCACGCAGATCTTCGATCTTTGTTGTGGCCTGCAGGATGTTTTAGTTGAGGCATGTGGGACCTAGTTCCCTGACCAGGGATCCAACCAGGGCCCCCCTGCAATGGGAGGGCAAAGACTTAGCCACTAGACTACTAGGGAAGTCCCAAAACCCTTTAGTCTTAATTTGCATTGCTTTTATAGAGAGTGTGATTTGGTACTTGTTTCATGTTTTTAAGGGCCATTTGTATTTGTTTTTCTGGGAACTGTCTACTCCCATCTTTGGTCATTTTTCTTTTTTTTGGCCACTTTTCTATTTCTCTTGATTTCTGTTTCACTTTGACATCTAGGATCTTCTCACACTTTAAAGTGGTAGCTTTTATCTCTGAGGAGATAAAAGTACTGCTTTCAGTTTGCAATTTGTGTTTTGTCCTTTGCTTATCGTGCATCTTACTTTACGAATATTTTTCATCTTTATGTAGTCAAACATATCAGTATTTTCTTTTTATAGCATCTGGATTTTGAGTGTTTTAGTAGAAAGATTTTTCCCTCTGCCAAGTCCTAAGGGAATTCCCTAATGTTTTCTTTGATTACTTTTATGGCTTAAAAAAAATTTAAATCTTTGATTCATTTATTCTGGTCTGTTTGTCCAGATGACTATCCAGATGTTGCCAAGTCCCTATTAAAAAGTCCATCTCTACCCAACTGATTTTCGATGCATCCTGCATAGTTTCCTGTGTTCTAGTATATTTTTGGATCTATTTCTGAACTTTCTGTTCTGTAACATTTACTTGTCTTCTCTTGCATGGGTATCTTGCTTTAATTATTGACATTTTAACAGATTGTTTTAATATCTGGTAGGGATTGCTGTTTGGTCACTTTTCCTTATAGAAAACTGTCTTGATAATTCTTGCTCTTGACCCACATGATCTTGAGATTTAGTTTGTCTGTGATCAAGAGGAAATACAACATCTGTTTTTATTGGCATTGTGTTAAATTTATAAATTTCCTGAGGGTGGTTTGAAATGATCAGTGTTGAGTCTTCCTTGCCAAGGATATTACATCTTTTCATTTGTTTAGGTGTTTATGTATCGTCCAGAGGTGTTTGAAAGTTTTCCTTAGATAGTGTACATTTCCTCTTAAGTTTATAATTCTAGCTGATATTATAAATGGAGCAAATTCTTCCATCATATCTTCTAACTGGTTATTGTTTGTATATTGGAAAGCTTTTGATTTTAGTAAGGCAGAAGGATATAATTAAGTAAGAATTCTCCTACTGTATGTAGATTTTCATATTTCCCTGTTTTTTTTTCCAAGTATGCAGTTATTTTATTGTCAAATAGTGATAGTTTTGCCACCTATTATTCAACTTTAGTTTATATTTTATTTCTTTTCTAGTTGATTTTCTTTATTTTTATTTTTTTTGATTACATCACACAGCATGTTGGATCTTAATTCCCTGACTGGGGATCAAACCCGTGCCCCCTGCAGTGGGAGTTGTGGAGTCTTAACCACTGGACTGCCAGCAAAGTCCCTCTTTTCCAGTTGATACTTCATTTCTTTCCCTGGTCTAATTGTTCTGGCTGCTGCTCCAGTACAGTGTTGACTAGTAGTGCTGTTGTCATTCCTACCAGGAACAGGCCTCCAGTGTCTTCCCAGTAAGCATCAGGTTGGGCTTGATCTAGTTTTCCATCTATGGTAAACACTTCTTGATGCTTGTTTTGTAAGTCAAGAACAAATGTTGAATTTTTAATGTTTTTTCAATATGTTTGGTGATGAATATACATTTCCCCCCCTTAGGCATATTTTGGTAAATTACATTAATAGCATAATATCTGAGTCATCTTTGAGTTTATGGACTAAACGTTGCTTGACCATGATATGGTACTAGAAACTCTCTACTAAAATTGAAGTTAGGACTTTCTGCTGTTGATCCTTATACTTGAGGTTAATGTATTACCTGCCAACTTACTTTTTCGCCCTCCTTCCCTTATTTCCCCTTGTCTCCCTTTCTTCTCAGAAAGGGAAACCTTGAATTTCTACCAAGGTTTGGTAGAATTCCTTGTAAAAACAGTTTGGGTCTGGGACTGATAAAGTTTCTTTACTCCCACATTATTTCATTTGTGCAAGTGGTTCTCAGTATTAGTAATTTTTTTTTTTTTTTTTAGTTTGAAAGCCAACACTTTTGCTCAGCTTTTTATTAAAATTTCCAGGACTTTGTGCAAAGTTGTTTCTTATTCCTTTTATGCTTTCTGTTTATATTATTTCTTTTTTTTTTTTCTCTTTTTTGGTTGTGTTGGGTTTTCGTTGCTGTGTGTAGACTTTCTCTGTTTGCATCACACAGGGGCTTCTTTAGTTGCGGTGAAGGCTTCTTGTTTCTAATTTCATCATTGTAAATTCTTATTTCATACTTATGTGACTTTCTCCCCTGTCCTTGTTTTTCTTGCTTGGATTAACTGATGGGATATATAGGTGTTTAAAGTAAACTTTACCCTTTTTATGTAAAAAGGAAAAAAAAAAAGTTGAATGAAACTCTTAAATGTGCCAACTGGGGAAACGTTACTAGAGGAGCATAATTTCATAACTCTAATGCTTTTTAGAAAACTAGGCCCTCGTGATAGAGTAGTGCTTAGGAAACCAGAAGAAGTGCTAAGTCAGCATTTATTTTTAGCACGTATCATGTATACGATAATGATAGCTTCATGATAGTTCTGATTTTCTTCACCCCTTTTTTTGGCCGCGCAGCTTGAAGGATCTATGTGGAATCTTAGATCCCCCACCAGGGATTGAACCCAGGTGCTTGGCTGTGAAAGCGCCAAGTCCTAACCACTGGACTACCAGGAAAGTCCTTGCTCCCTTTTCTTTTAATGGTTCTATTTTATGGTACACATGAATCTAGTTCGGAAGCAGGGACACTTGTGAAACTTCTGTGTAGTGATTTTGTTTTCAGTTTGCATTGTTTTTACATTTTTGCTTTTTATCTTTACCAATCTCTCCATTTCCAAGAAGACAGAAACTTCAGACCTTAAAACAACATCCAAATGACCAAGCAAACGGGAGCTCCTCTTACAAGTACATTGCTAATTTGACCATCAGATAGATAAAATATCAATAATAGGTGAAATTAAGAGAAAGATGTTAATGTGTATGAAATCTCAGTGTTCTGATACTTATTGGTAATAATGTGGTTTTCACAATCCTAAGTATTTCTTCTAAACCATTTTAGGGGGCTTCCCTGGTGACTCAGCGGCAAAAACTCCACCTGTAATGCAGGAGATGTGGGTTCGATCCCTGGGTTGGGAGGATCCCCTGGAGGAGGACATGGCAACCTACTCTAGTTTTCTTGCCGGGAAAATCCCATGGACAGAGGAACCTGGTGGGCTACAGTCCATAGGTCGCAAAGAGTTGGACACGACTGAAGTGAATGAGCACGCACTCACGTCAGTATTTTTATAGATACCAAAGATAGTCTAATGTGCAGCCAAGCTTGAGAACTACTGAGTTAGTTCAATTTTTTTTCCTTCTCCTTTCTGTGTATTTTAGTACCTGGCCTGGCACTCTGTCTGTAATGACTGAAGGAGCAAATGAATGAGTGCTTTTGATTTAGATGAGGAAACTGACTCCCAGCTAAACTGACTTTTCAAGTGAGTTTTTAGATACATTAAATATATATATAGCTAGTATTCATTTTTAAAAAGTAAAGAGAATAGTACAATTAATCCCATTATACCCATCGCCCAAATTCAACAAGGATTTGTTTCATCCATCCTTTTTTTGTTCAGTTTTTCCTTTGTGAAAGTTTTTTTTTCATTAAAAGTTTAATGAGAAGTGCAGTATGTAAGCAATGTAGAAAACCAGAGAATACAAATAAATAATCAAAAACACCATATTCTCACCCTAAGTATTTTATCTTTTTTTATAGAAGTATTTTAAAACCAATCTAGATACTATGTCATTTTACCTCTAAGTACCTTAGTATGCATGCACCTCAAAAACTTGACTTTTATAAAACAGGTACCATTATTATACTTAACTAAGTTGATAACAGTAAACTGGATTTTAAAAGGTACTTAAGAAGGAGAGCAGTTGTCATCAGAAACACAAAGAATTTGCTGTGAAAAAGCACAGTCAAATCGCCTAAATTATGTGCTGGAAATTGTGTTTTGACTAACAGCCCAGGGAAGTTTTTGCACATGGTATGTCTCAAGCTTAGCGTTGTCATATACAGGTAAATTATTTTGAAAAAAGATTGACAAAAAGTGGACTGGAAACCTGTGCAGTTGTGTGACTGCGTAGTTGGTGAACTGGTTAGTGTGTTAATATCCATGATGATTAATGAACTGGAGACACACGAGGACAGAGCTCAGTGGTCTCTTCAGGAATCCTTGGCCTTGGCCTGCTAGCATTGCATCAGGACCTTGAACTATGCCTAAGTGACTAAACATGGGTCTTATCTCTCCGGAGCTTGGCACTGAATATTTCTGCTCTTTAATCCCAGCAACTCTGACCCACTCTGCTCCCCAAACCCAACGGCATACAGTTAATTTTTACAGTTACTTTACCTTGGTCTCTTTAATCAAGCAGATTACATTTATGGATCAGAAAGGATATTGGGGCAGGGGAGGGAAGAATGTAGGACTGGCTTCCTTGCCCAGTCCAGAACCCCACAGAGGAGGTCCTCATAGCAGAAAAATAACCTTGTTACCAGGATTTGGTACTGGGACAGGTAGACTCCTTCCTGCCCAATTGCTTAATAATTGGGTAGGGGGATATAGAGTAAAGGACTTCCCTGGAGGCTCAGTGGTAAAAGAATCTGCCTGCAGTTCAAGAGATGTGAGTTTGCTACCTGAGTCAGAAGATCCTCCAGACAAGGGAGTGGCAATCCCCTCCAGTCTTCTTGCCGGGAAAATCCCGTAGACAGAGGAGCCTGGTGGGCTATAGGCTCGCAGAGTCAGACATGACTGAACGACTGAATACACACACACACACACACAGAGTAAACTTCTTTTAAAGGGAAGTAGTATTTACTTAATCCTGTAATAGGTAAAGCATGAAAATAGAGGATTAACAGATACTGTCTCCTTCGATTCCTTTTTTCCCATAGTTGTGGAAACACTTAACATAAGATCTACCTTATTTACAAAATTTAAAGTTAACCGTAGGCCATACTGTGCAGCAGGTCTCAAGTATGATTTTTTTTTAAAAATTGAAGCATAATATACACAGACAAGGGTGCAAAATTATAACTGTACAACTTGATGTATTTCCCAAAGTAAATGTATCCACGAACCTCTCATCTAGATCAAGAAATAGAACATCACCCGTGCCCGAGAGAGCCCTCCTTTTGCCCCCTCTAAGTCCCTACAGGATGAGGAATTTTTTGTTTTTGTTAATTCCAAACTAGGTTTAATTTTTAAATTTCTTGTGGAAATAGTGCTAAAGGAAATTTCTATTTCGTGGTTCTGTTCAGTCTCTCAGTCATGTCCGACTCTTTGAGACCCCATGGACTGCAGCACGCAAGGCCTCCCTGTCCATCACCAACTCCCGGAGCTTGCTCAAACTCATGTCCGTTGAGTCTGTGATGCCATCCAACCATCTCATCCTCTGTCGTCCCCTTCTCCTCCTGCCTTCAATCTTTCCCAGCATCAGAGTCTTTTTCAATGAGTCAGTTCTTCGTATCAGATGGCCAAAGTATTGAAGGCCAAAGTACTCCAAGTATGAATTTCATGGTACTGGTACTGTGTGATCTGTGATCATGTGTATTTTGAGTTAAGGAGACTTATGCTTGTCTAGGATTCCAGCTCAAACAGACTAATTTGCACAAAGTTTCCTTGAGAGAGTGTTTTAAACTCTGAGCTTCTGACGTTTGGAATACAGCCCATTGGTAGGTTAAGGATCAGTTTCTGTACATAAGCCGGTTATATCCACTTCCGGTGTGCAGTGGACCCTGATTTTCTGTAGTAATCGCTGACTCAGGAAACATACTTTACAGCTGCAAGATGGAAACAGTAGCATGACTTCTAAATGGGCAGTTATTCCAAGGGCTCACTCAGCTAATTTAGAGTTAATTATATTTGAGGTGGTTTTAACTTAAGCCTCCATTTTTTTTAACAGGCCTTTCATAGCTGGTATTATTTATGTACCAATGACTTGCTCAAGGCAGGGGGCACAGGAAGCTTGTGCAATTCATCTCTTGCATTAGGTGGAGATAGTTGTTCTAATTTTATCTTCATCCCAAGCGTGAACCTTGTTGGGTTGGCTGAAGCATTTGGTGTAAGGGCGAAGTTCAAATGTTTGCGGCTTTCCTTTTTTGAAGTTAACTTGTGAAACAAAAGGAAATAGCTCCTAGAATCAGGGTTTTACCAATTTAAGAATTGTGGGTCACTCTGAGTTTGAGTGAACTCCGAGAGTTGGTGATGGACAGGGAGGCCTGGCGTGCTGTGATTCATGGGGTCGTGGAGAGTCGGACACGACTGAGCGACTGAACTGAACTGAACTGAAGGATCAGGATTAATTTATTGACAATAGTGAGGTTTCCTTAATGGCAATAAAAACCCAATATTGAAACATCTGTGCTAGTTTGATTCATAATTATATTGCCCTGCCAACCCGTGAAACTACTACTCTGATTTGATGTTTATTATTTTTATGCATATTTTCATACTTCCCCTATACATGTGAAGTGAAAGTTGCTCAGTCGTGTCTGACTCTTTGTGACCCCAAGAAATTCTCCAGGCCAGAATACTGGAGTGAGTAGCCATTCCCTTCTCCAGGGGATCTTCCCAACCCAGGGATCGAACCCAGGTCTCCCACATTGCAGGTGGATTCTTTACCAGCTGAGCCACCAGGGAAGCCCCCCCCCATATATATGTATTATTAAATAATATAGTATCTATTGTTTTGCATTAGTCAGTTCAGTTCAGTCGCTCAGTTGTTTCTGACTCTGCGACCCCATGAACCACAGCACGCCAGGCTTCCCTGACCATCACCAACTCCCGGAGTTTACCCAAACTCATGTCCATTGAGTTGGTGATGCCATCTAACCATCTCATCCTCTGTCGTCCCCTTCTCCTCCTGCCTTCAGTCTTTCCCAACATCAGGGTCTTTTCAAATGAGTCAGCTCTCGCATCAGGTGGCCAAAGTATTGGAGTTTCAGCTTCAACATCAGTCCTTCCAATGAACACCCAGGTCTGATTTCCTTAAGGATGGACTGGGTGGATTTCCTTGCAGTCCAAGGGACTCTCAGGAGTCTTCTTCAACACCACAGTTCAAAAGCATGAATTCTTCTGTGCTCAACTTTCTTTATAGTCCAAGTCTTCCATCCATACATGACTACTGGAAAAACCATAGCTTTGACTAGACGGACCTTTGTTGACAAAATAATGTCTCTGCTTTTTAATATGCTGTCTAGATTGGTCTTAACTTTCCTTCCAAGGAGTAAGTGTCTTTTAATTTCATGGTTGCAATCACCATCTGCAGTGATTTTGGAGCCCCCCAAAATAAAATCAGCCACTGTTTCCACTGTTTCCCCATCTGTTTGCCCTGAAGTGATGGGGCCAGATGCCATGATCTTCGTTTTCTGAATGTTGAGCTTTAAGCCAACTTTTTCGCTCTCCTCTTTGACTTTCATCAAGAGGCTTTTTAGTTCTTCATTATTTTGCATTAAGCAAACTCTAAAAATTTAATCACCTTTCACGTATTATACTGAATTATCTGTTTCTTCTGATGTTTGCATATTATCTAAGTCTGTAAATGTTGAGTTGATTAAAAAATTATTTATTTACTTATTTAATTTTGGCTGTGGCTGGCTGTTCGTTGCTGTGCAGTCTTTTCTCTGGTTGCAGGAGCAGGGGCTACACTCCAGATGCAGTGTATGGGCTTCTCATTGCAGTGGCTTCTCCTGTGGAGTACAGCCTCTTGGACATGCAGGCTTTAGTAGTTTGCATGTGGGTTCAGTAGTTGCGGCTCCTGGGCTCTGGAGCACAGGCTGAATAGTTGTGCATCAAGGACTTAGTTGCTCCTTGTCAGTGAAATCTTCCTGGTCCAGGTATCAAAGCTGTGTCTCCTGCATTGGCAGGCGAATTCTTTACCATTAGCACTCCCTGGGAAGTCCTCTGAAAAAGCTTATTTTTAGAAGGGCTGGTGGCTCAGATGGTAAAGAATCTGCCTGCAGTGCGGTGACCTGGGTTCAATCCCTGGATCTGGAAGATTCCCCCGGAGAAGGAAAAGGCCATCTGCTCCAGCATTCTTGCCTGGAGAATCCCCATGGACAGAAGAGCCTGGTGGGCTCCAGTCCATGGGGTCGCAAAGAGTCAGAAATGACTGGGTGACTAAGCACATACGCACTCCTGTCTCCAGTGTGTTTCATTCAGCAATTTCCCAAGTAACTTCATCTCTCCCCTCTAGATTAAAAAAATAATCTGTACATTGGTAAATAATGAAACTCTAGTACTGGTAAATATTGGCCACTTTGGATAGAGTTACCTGCTCTGAGTGGCACAGCAGTACCTACAGAACACGAGGGTAATTCAGTAGAACGCTGGTTCATTCTCTAATAGTGACTAAACCCTTTGCAGAGATGAAGAAAGATTAAACTACTTGGACTGCCAACTGAAGAAGATAATCTAATGATCTTTCAAGAACCTACTTTACTGCTCTCATTCTTGAGGTGGTTAGGTATTAGCTTTGCTTTGGGCAAAATTGAAAGAAAACCCACCCCAAATCCCAAAAGTAAAATCAGAAAACTTTAGTCTTTGTAAGAATACTAAACACTTTCCCAACTGCTCTCCATCCCCATTTTATAAAGAAGGACACTAAGGTAGGTGACTTATCAGTTACACCTGGACATAGAGCTTACCTGGTGGTTGTCCTAATAGAACTTGACTTTGGACTTCACATCCGCTTTATTTTGTATTCCATTATACTGCAGTTTCAAAAAAAGAAAAATGGGTATATTATAGCTTTTTCTTCAGATGTACACCCAAGTTCTCCTGCAGGTAGATAACATAGCTCCCTCCATTGTCCTTATTGATTTCCTAGGAAATAGAAAAGTGAGGAGATCAAAGGCAGTCTTCTTTCAGGGAATTTAACATCTTAATTCTTGACTTTTCTAATTAAAGTTGGACGTAAATTTATTTTTGATACACCCCATAGGGACAGATGGGTAGCCATGTCACTGTGTATGCAGCTAGCTACTTTTTATTCTTTGAAGATCTTCTCATTTATTATTTTTATTATGTGGTTAGAACTGGGTGGTATTAGTCATTTTTCAATTTATCAAACTACGCTACTTTGAAAAATCTTTGAATTATTTTCTTTGTGGAAAGTACAATAAACAGTATAAAGAGGAAAACCTAACAGCCCAGAGTAACCTCTTAATTTCTTTCTTCTTGACATTTTTACTATATTTTTATTTCATAGAGTTGAGTAAACCAGAGTTTTAGATCCTGACTTTTTTTTACTAAACATTATAGTTTGTTTTTTTTCTAATGGATGCACTATATTGTGTTGTTTGGATCAATTATAATGGAAAATGCTACAGTAAACACTCTTGCCTGCATTTCTGATTATTTTCTTATGACAGTTTCCTCGAACTGGAATTATAATCATCAGCAAAACTACTTTTAGTCTCTTTATGCCAAACAGATTTTGACAAGATTGCTCCTTGACTGACTACCTTAAACCAAGCGTTCAGAGTTAAACGGCACAAGCATAGGACAAACCGACATCAGTGCCTCCGTCACGTGATTCACTGAAAATAATGCAGTTCCATACTCATACAAATTGAGTATGACAATACCTGTGTCATTTCCGCCTTTGAATTTTATCATTAAAAAACATGCTGCTGATTTGATCATGTAAATAGACCACTGTGTCTGACTCACGTTTCTTGGTGACTAAAAAAGGCATTGAATATTTATTAACTATGTTGTTTCTGTGAATTCAGTTCATGAACTTTGCTTTTTTTTTTTTTTCCAGGAGCCTGTGATTTTCTTATTAAATAATTTTTACAAATTAAAAACATCAGCCGTTTGCTATTTGTGGAAAATACCTTTTGCCATTTTGCTTACTTTCTGGCTTTATAGTTTTTCAAAGGTTTTTTACATCTTTGTTTCTACACGATCTCGGTCTATACTTGGGAGAGAGTTTGTTTCTGTGAGTTCTTTTGCTGATGGTACCTAGGGATGAATGCAAGCAAGAGGGTTACTGAGGATGACATTCCTCTGTAATGAACTGAAATAATCGGACAGAAGCCATTTCATGCGGACTGAGTGATTTTACCTCTTTTCTCACTGCAGTTGCTCGTCTTTTGTTTCTGAAATCTGCTTAGTGTTACCCAGTGGATGTATTTGTCTTCTGCATAAATTAGTAGCCTCTTTGATCACTTGTTCTTCTGTCCTATAGTGTTTTCTCATGTCCTAATGCTTTCTTTTAAGGTATTATCCAAAGAGATGAGTCACCCATGGAAAAAGGGCTGTCTGGTCTGCGAGGAAGGGACTTTGAGCTGTCTGATGTGTTTTATTTCTCCAAGAAGGGGTTGGAAGCCATTGTGGAAGACGAAGTGACCCAGAGGTTCTCCTCAGAGGAGCTAGTGTCATGGAATCTCCTCACAAGGACCAATGTAAATTTCCAGTACATCAGTCCGCGGCTCACCATGGTGTGGGTGCTGGGCGTCATTGTGCGCTACTGTGTTCTGCTGCCTCTGAGGTATGTCTCCCCGCCAGTAACTGATGGTACAACTCGTCCAGCTTTCGCTTTATGTACTTAGGATGGTTTTTATTTTTTTGAGGTGTACCATTTTAAAGTCTCTATGGAATTTGTTACAATATTGCTTCTACTTTATGGGGTTTTTTTTTTTTGACCATGGGGCATGTGGGATATTAGTTTCCTGACCAGGGATCGAACCCGCACACCCTGCATTGGAAGGCGAAGTCTTAACTGCTGGACCATCAGGGAAGTCCCCCAGCTTTCTTTTTAAATTATGCATGTAGTGATCACATGAGAGTATTAATGGCAGTAATCCCACCCCTTCCCGTTTATTAGTAGAAAACACTGAAAACATTGACTGTGACCTCCACAAAGACAAATTATCTCTTCTCTCGTAACTTCCTCAGATGAAAGTATATATTCAGAATCCAGTATATATCCATCTGGATCCATGTCGCTTTTTTAGTCATAGATAATTTGAGGATGGATTTTCATTATTGTTGAGTCGCAAAGTTGTGTCTGACTCTTTGCGACCCCATGGACTGTAGCCTGCGAGGCTCCTCTGTCTCTGGGATTTCCCAGGCAAGATTATTGGAGTGGGTTGCATTTCCTCCTCCAGGGGATCTTCCCGACCCAGGGATCAAACCCATGTCTCCTGCATTATCAGGTGGACTCTTTATCACTGAGCCACCCAGGAAGCCCAGAGGATGGATAGAAAAGGGAAGTTAGAAAAAAGAAGGGAAAATATGTACAGTTTCACGTCCCCCAGAGTGTCATCCAAACTGTGACTGCCTCTCTTCACTGGTCTGTAGCAGTTCATAACTGCACAGGAGAGAAGAAAATTCCTGAGAGTGGTTACCACATGGGAGAGAGAGATTTGGGAGGGTGGATCTGTTCCACCTCTTTCCATTTTGATCTCTCTTTTTTTGTATTAAAAGTTCACCAGTTGGGTCGACTTTGGTTCTAAGTTCGCGTGCCTCCTCATGAGGAGTTAGCCTCAAGGCCCAGTTTACTGGAGCCACAGTGTGGAGTGTAAGTAGAAAAAGCGATGAAGCCGGATAAGCTAGGCAGCAGGAAGAAGTGGTTGAGGTCTCTTTAGTATGATCGTGGCAGGTAGGAATGTGGCTGCCAGGCATGACATTGTCATTGATGGTCTGCTTCACTGCCCTAGATGTGGTCTCGGTGTGCTCGCAATAGGGCTTTCCAGGCAGTTGCTGCCAGCCAACTAAAATTGGCACGTGAGTTAACATGACTTTACCACCCCTAGGCTGGCTTATCCTTGCCTCACTCAGATTTGTTACAAGGAAAGAGGTTGCTTAAGTGTAAGCAAAGGCACATTTCTACCAAGCTGTTTCTCTTTTCTTTTCCTCCTGTTGCCAGTGTCTAGATGGTGGGGGTAGGAGGGAGGGGAGGGGAGAAGAAAAATTAGATGGTGGGGGTATCTTTGGGGAATCATTTCAGCTGTGATAACAGAGTGAAATTCGGACATATTTGCTTGAACATTAAGTCAGTGTTCCCAAAGTGGGGTTCATGTTCTCTGGGGATACACAAGATTATCCTTTGGTGTGTAAAAAGGAAATGGTTCTGCTTTGAGCTTCCCTGGTAGCTCAGTGGTGAAGAATCCACCTGCCAGTGCAGGAGACACAGGTTCGATCCCTGAGCCAGGAGGATCCCACATGCTTTGGAGGAACTAAGCCCTTGAGCCACAGCTATTGAGCCTGTGCTCTAGAGTTGGGGACCTGCATCTGCTTAGCCCATATACGCCAACGACTGAAGCCCGTGGGCACTCTGGAGCCCGTGTTCCACAACAAGGGAAGCTACTGCAGTGAGGAGCCTGCACACCACGACTAGAGTAAACCTGCGCATCAGAGACCCAGCATGACCAAAGAAAAAGTTCAGCTTTTATTAATTGGAAGTTTCCAGTCTGTTTCTAATTAGCACCTTCCATTGATATTATTTTGTTCTTATAAAGAAATGAAATTTCAGTAAAGTTGAATAATATATAGATGAGCTCTTACATCTTCACTTGGTCCATTAGTGAGACACTGTATCCAAGCAACCTGAAGAAAGAGTGAGGATTTTACAGTCCAGGGTGCTTGAGATGCTCTCCTGTGTTAGTTAGCTTCCACTTGCTGGAGGTGCCACCAAATAGTGATATGGTTCTGTTATCTAGTTTAAATTTATGCTCGTAAAATAGGTACATGACATAAAAGGTTCTTGCAAATAAACCACAGATTTGGGATAATCCAGTAATGTAAGCTCCCAGTAAAAGAGGAAAATGGCAGAACTGAAGCTCCTCCTCCTAGTCCACACTCTTCATGTGAAAGTACTGCTTTGTAAGTACGTTTTAGAAGAAGCAGGGTGAAGGACTTGTGGACGCAGTGGAGAAGGAGAAAGTGGGACAAACTGAGGGAGCAACGCTGACGTAGTTTATAGAATAGATAGCTGGTGGGAAGCTGCTCTGTAGCACAGGGCACTCAGCTGGATGCTCTGTGATGACCTCGAGGGGTGGGATGGGCGTCGGGGACTGGGACAGAGGCTGAAGAGGGGATATATGTATACACACAGCTGACTCATATTGTTGTACAGCAGAAACCAACACAACATTGTAAATCAATTATACTCCAATTAAAAAAAAGTAGTTTCTACCAAGTAAGCATTTCAAACACAGATTGTGCTAAAATTGATTGTGTTGATGGTGGTATAACTCTGTGAATGTGCCAGAAACCATTGAATTGCCACTTTAAGTAGGGGAATTGTATGACACGTGAATTGTGTCTCACTAAAGATCTTCAGCAAAACAGATTGTGCCAGAAAACTTGTGTCATCTGTGAGAACTCTCACGTTGGCTTACTGACACTGGAAGACAGAATTTTCCGTTAATTTAACAAATTAAAATGTACAGTAGTTTTGAACCCAGCTGTTAGGCGTGTTAAAATATATGACCTCTTCTGATTTAATGTGTTAGGAGCAAATGATTTGTTATGCAAGATGGCCGTATTTTAAAACATGTATAATTGATGGATGAGATTAAGCAGTCCTTTAGTTATTGCATTAGTGGCTGCCATGAAAATATGGTGTCCAAAGAAAATGAAAGAGACCTTCAAACTGCTGTCTCAAAAGGTGTTAAACCAAGACTTTAACAAGGTTTAAAACCTTAATAAAGAATTTATAAGGAAGCCCTATTTATCTTGAAAGATTTAAAATCTCAGCCTTTTCGAGTGATTCTATTTACATTTCTAAAAATAACTGTTTTCTTTTTGAAGTGATTAGCCCAGATATTAAAAGCACTTTTTAAAAATTAGGAAGTGTCTGTTGAGATGAGAGGTCCTGTCAATCACCTTGTTTACTAACTTCTGAGCTATTTAGAACCTCACGAAGGTACAGCAGTTTAATTTGCGTGGAAAAATATAATGTGCTGTTCTTATTATGAAGGAACCTTTAGGTAAAACTTACTTGCCATTTGCTATACATTTTAAATTTCTTTGAGGAAAATTTGAATTTTTCCCTTTTGTCCTCATGATTAAAAAATACCCTGATGCTGGGAAAGATTGAAGGCAGGAGGAGAAGGGGACAACAGAGCATGAGATGGTTGGATGGCATCACTGACTCAATAGACATGAACTTGAGTAAACTCTGGGAGCTGGTGATGGACAGGGAGGCTTGGCGTGCTGCAGTTCATGGGGTCGCAAAGAGTCGGAAACAACTGAGCGACTGAACTGAGCTGAACTTAGAAAATACAGGAAAACAAGTTATTTTTAGAGCTTTGCAAGGTATTTTCTTTTATAGCCTCACCAGGCCACACCAGAATAACTACTTTCAACCTAGAATGACTCCTTTATACGTTATGTGAAAGGAAAAAGTGAAAGTGTTAGTCACTCAATCCTGTCTGACTCTTTGCCCCCCCTGAACTGTAACCCAAAAGGATCCTATGAACCGGGATTGTCCAGACAGTAATACTGGAGTGGGTTGCCAGTCCCTTCTCTAGGGGATCTTCCTGACTCAGGGATCAAACCTGGGCCTCCTGCATTTCAGGCAGATTCTTTACCATCTGAGCCACCAGGGAAGCTTTATACACTCATATATGAGTGACATGTGTACACCCCGTGTAAACTGGATACTAGTGGGAAGAACAGGGAACTCAGCTCACTGCTCTGTGATGACCTGGAGGTGTGGTAGGAAGGCTTAAGAGGAAGGGGATACATGTATCCTTACAGCTGATTCAGTTTGTTATAGAGCAGAAACTAACACAACACTGTCAAACAATTATACTCTAATAAAAAAATTAAAATTAAAATATGAATATATTTTTTAAATTAAAAAAAAAAACTTTGGAAAAGCAGAAGAGCAAGATTTTATTCTCTTCACTAGCCCTATTAACGCTTTGATAATTTCATAGACCGAATGTGGTAGTTTTGTGAACACATTTCCAGGTCTGCTGTGTACATCTGTAGGCTGGTTATGTGCTTGCTGTTTTTCTGAAAATGGTGTTGAACCCCCCACAGTATTTTGAAAGTTGCTTTTTTTCTCTCAAAATGTACCAAGAACTGTTCTTCTGTGTCAGAATCTATAGTTTTGCATGATTCTTTGAATGACTGCA
This sequence comes from Moschus berezovskii, assembly GCF_049115385.1. Lineage (NCBI taxonomy): Eukaryota > Metazoa > Chordata > Mammalia > Artiodactyla > Moschidae > Moschus > Moschus berezovskii. Next base: position 107,798,548 of record NC_142464.1, read on the forward strand.
TTGTATTCTGTGGTGTGGATGCTCCACAACTTGCGGTTTTGTTATTCTTGAATTTTATGTTCCTTCTCTCTTCCCCCTGCTGTTCCACTAGCTTTTGCATTACCTTTTCTTTTCTCTTTCAGGCTTACCTTGGCTTTCATTGGGATCAGTTTGTTTGTTATAGGAACCACCCTGGTTGGACAGCTGCCGAGAAACAGGTGAAATGTTTTTTTTTTCCTCCCATCCATTTAATAGGATTATCCCTTTTCTTTTTTTACATTAAAAAAAATATATAGTTTTCTGGCTGCGTGGCATGCGGGATCTTAGTTCCCTGACCAGGGATTGAACCCATGCCCCTGCCTTGAAAGCACGGTGTCTTAACCACTGGACCACAAGGGAAGTCCTGGATTGTCCCTTTTTATTAGCTGTGTCCACAAAGAGAATATTTGTGTGATTCCTGTGTACTGCCTCAAATTTATGGCCTTTGCACACATATTAAAATGCCGCTCACTTCATCTTCAGAGTCTCTATGTGATTTTCCATCATGCTTTCATTTAAATTGACAGAAGTTGCTCTTACAAAAGAGAAAATGAAGAGGAGGAGGGAGAAAATGGACTGAGCGACTCAAGGAACATGAGAGACTCTTGTAGGATCTTGTGGGATCATCAAACTTGATGTAGGATCATCAAGACCATAGATGCCTCAGCTTATCTTGGTCAAGAATTTGTCACGATGGGAACCATTTTCCATTAGAGTTTTGTCTTAAATGCCTGCCTTGAGAATTGAACTGTGCCCATATTTCAGAACGTAGTATGCTGCTGTGAAGGTACACCCTGGAGCTTTGTGTTGCTTCATAGGAGAGCCCAGAGCTGCACAATAAAATGTTTTCTGTCTCTTTCAGACTCAAAAACCTGCTGAGTGAACTGGTCCACCTGACTTGCTGCCGCATCTGTGTTCGTGCCCTCTCTGGAACCATTCACTATCATAACAGGTGAGTGTGTACCACTTTCATACCTGCTTTCTCAGGTCAGTCCAGCATGTGATTGACAGGAGTGGGTGGGGGAAAACAAGGGAAGTAAGAGTACCTCAGGAGAGTTCATCTCTACCATGTAGAGCGTTGCAGACATAACAATGTACCTGAACACTTTTCAAAAGCAATCCAGGGACTTCCCTGGTGGTCCAGTGGTTAAGAATCCACCTGCTAATGCATGGGCGTGGCTTCAGTCCCTAGTGAACTAAGATCTCACATCCTGCAGGGCAGCTAAGCCCACATGCCACAACTAGAGAAGCCCAAGTGCTGTAACATAGACCAGCACAGTGCCCCCCCTTCCCTCCAAAAATGCAATCCATTTGCAGAAGGAACATGACAATAAACCTGTAATAACACCTGATAACTGGGCATTTACAGTGTGCAGGCCTGGCCTGTGATTCTTTCTCCTGCTGCTGCTAAGTCGCTTCAGTCATGTCCGACTCCGTGCGACCCCATAGATGGCAGCCGACCAGGCTCCGCTGTCCCTGGGATTCTCCAGGCAAGAACACTGGAGTGGGTTGCCGTTTCCTTCTCCAGTGTGTGAAAGTGAAAAGTGCAAGTGAAGTCGCTCAGTCGTGTCCAACTAGTAGCAACCCCATGGACTGCTTTCTAGGCAAGAGTACTGGAGTGGCTTGCCATTGCCTTCTCCGGATTCTTTCTCCTACATCATCTCTAAGAGAAGACGCTATTATACCATCTTACAGGTGAAGAAGTGGAAGCTCCAGGATTGGTTGTCGAGGGTCACGTACCTAGTAAATGTCAGAGTCAGGTTTGGAATGGGGTTAATTAAAATTTTTTTAAATGGTGGAGGTGATAGGGCTGTAGAATGGTGGAAAGAGGGCTAGACTTGGAACTCTGAGGCTGGTTTCTAATCTCAGCCCGGCCAGCTTCTAAAATCCCAGCACTGAGCTGAAAACAGAACCTAGCTTTTTGCTTCCCTCACCCCTTCATCAGGGAGGAGAAAGTTGGTAAATGAAGTCATTAACCACCTGAAGTTTGTTTTGATTGTTTTTGAATTACTTTTCTATAAATTCAGTTCTTTTTATCCTTAATATCATTAGCTTAAAAATTCTAGGACAAACATCTCTTTTCTACCGACTAGATCTTTTTTTAAAATTAAAAAATATTTTATCTTTTAAAGGTTACTTTCTACTTACAGTTATTACAAAATGTTGGCTATATTCCCCTTGTTGTACTTTCAATCCTTGAGCTTATCTTACAGCTAAGAATTTGTACCCCCCACTCCCTCACCCCCATATTGCCCTCCCCACCTTACACTTATATCCATTGGTTTGTTCTCTGTATCTGTGTGACTGGATCTTTCTGTCTAATTTATAGAAGGAAAACATTTTATCATTTGGCTTTACCATGTGTTACCAACTTAAAAGCCCTCTTAAATTTCTAAAATTACATGACTTTTGTGATTGGGCTATGAGTTTTGGGGTGAGAATGAGAAGAAAATGTTTTGATAAAAGTGTGATCAAAGGAGACACCTTCTTCAGAAATGAAATGAAAATGAAAGGTTAGTCACTCAGTCATGTCTGACTCTGCGTTTCCGTGAACTGTGGCCAACCAGGCTCCTCTGTCCATGGAATTCTCCAGGCAAGAATGCTGGAGTGAGTTGCCATGCCCTCCTCCAGGGGATCTTCCTGACCCAGGAATCAAACCTTGGTCTCCTGCATTGCAGGCGTATTCTTTACTGTCTGAGCCATCAGGGAAGCCCCTTCTTCAGAAAAGGCGCTTTGATTACATAGAGAGGAGCTCACGACTTACTGTAGAATTGCTTCTGATTTTAAGGAAAACATGCTGAAGTTGTCATGCATTTTGTTCCCTTTCTTCTCTCTTTAGGCTCAAAGAAAAGTACTCTGCTTCAGTAGTGTCAAATACTGCTTAAACTTTGGGACAGAGGTCGGCAAACTAAACTGTGAGCCTGTAGGCCGAATGTGGTCCATCCTCTGATTTTTGTAAATAAAGTTTTATTGGAACACAGCCATGCTCATTCATTTATGTATTATCTGTAGCTGCCATTGTGCCAAAACAGCGGAGTTCAGGAGTTTTGACTGGGATTGGCTGGCTTGCAAACCCGAGAGTATTTACTGTCGGGGCTTCCATAGGAAAAGTTTGCCAACTTCTGCTTTAGGGGGATAAGGCGAAGGAAACTACAGTACATTTACTCTGGATCACTCTGAAGCAATTGAAATTGATATTTATGAAGATTGAAATAATACAAAAACACTTAGGATAAAATAAGGAAAGCTTACATATCACAGTTTATTAAAGTGATGGAATCTTTGTATTGATAATTCAGTCTAGTATTTAAAAGGTTTTTTCATTCTAAAAGGACGATATGATCATTACAGAAAAGCGATATAAATATATGTAAAGGGAAAATCGTGGGCCCCTCCTCATATACTCTTAGCCAGCTCCCATCACACTGCCTAGAGACAACCCTTTTAAGATGAGCCCATATATTTGAAAGTTTATTTTTTTTTTAGTGTACTTTAAAAACAAAATAGCATGAATTTCTCCAAGTGTATTGTGAGTTAGTTGCTCAGTTGTGTCTGACTCTGCGACTCCACTGACTGTAGCCCGCCAGGCTCCTCTGTCCATGGAATTCTCCAGGCAAGAATACTGGAGTGGGTACCCCATTTACTTCTCCAGGGGATCTTCCTGACCCAGGGATCACACCCGCGTCTCTTGCGTCACAGGTGGATTCTTTATCATCTGAGCTACCGTGGAAGTTGCTGTTTTGCAAAATAGTGGACATTTTCCAATGTTTATTGTTGACCATTGTATGTAATTGCAGGCAGTACAGGCCCCAGAAGGGAGGCATTTGTGTTGCCAACCATACGTCACCAATTGATGTTTTGATCTTGACAACGGATGGGTGCTATACTATGGTAAGAACACCTCACTGGTATTTCAAGTACTTGCATGTTCTGTGGATTAGTCAGACTTTTGTTTTATTTTGGCACAGATTAGAAAGTTAGTTTTATATTAGAAAGTGACTGGGTTATACTATATAAGTAAGTCTATAAATTACTAATTGGAGAAGGCAATGGCAAGCCACTCCAGTACTCTTGCCTAGAAAATCCCATGGACAGAGGAGCCTGGTGGGCTACAGTCCATGGGGTCGCTACTAGTCGGACAAGACTGAGCGACTTCACTTTCACTTTTCACTTTCACACATTGGAGAAGGAAATGGCAACCCACTCCAGTGTTCTTGCCTGGAGAATCCCAGGGACGGGGGAGCCTGGTGGGCTACAGTCCATGGGGTCGCTACTAGTCGGACAAGACTGAGCGACTTCACTTTCACTTTTCAGTTTCACACATTGGAGAAGGAAATGGCAACCCACTCCAGTGTTCTTGCCTGGAGAATCCCAGAGATGGCGGAACCTGGTGGGCTGCCATCTATGGGGTCGCATAGAGTCGGACACGACTGGAGCGACTTAGCAGCAGCAGCAGCAGCATAAATTACTAATGCCTAGTTACTTCAGTCATGTAGACTCTTTGTGACCCCATAGACTGTAGCCTGCCAGGCCTGTCTGTCCATGGGGATTCTTCAGGCAAGAATACTGGAGTGGGTTGCCATGCCTTCTTCCAGGGGATCTTCCCAACCTAGGGATCGAACCCCGGTCTCCTGAATTGTAGGCTGATTCTTTACCGTCTGAGTCACCAGGGAAATCCATGAATTACTAATATATTTGCATATATTAATAATATATTTACATTATTTATATTATTAATATATAATTACATGAGGAATATATAGTGCACGAAAAAGAAAATAGTCATTATATTTAAGGTAGTAAGAAATTAATGTACTGAAATGTAGACACACTTAAACATGACTAGACTTTATAAAGTTGATTCCATCTTGCTTCTAGAATCCCTACACTGTTTAATGACACTTTGAGATGTTGAAGTCATCCTCTTTCAGTTCAGTTCAGTTCAGTCACTCAGTCGTGTCCGACTCTTTGCGACCCCATGAATCACAGCACGCCAGGCCTCCCTGTCCATCACCAACTCCGGAGTTCACCCAAACTCATATCCATCGAGTCAGTGATGCCATCTAGCCATCTCTTTCTCTGTCATCCCCGTCTCCTCCTGCCCCCAATCCTTCCCAGCATCAGAGTCTTTTCCAGTGAGTCAATTCGCTGCATGAGGTGGCCAAAGTATTGGAGTTTCAGCTTCAGCATCAGTCCTTCCAATGAACACCCAGGATTGATCTCCTTTAGAATGGACTGGTTGGATCTCCTTGCAGTCCAAGGGACTCTCAAGAGTCTTCTCCAGCACCACAGTTCAAAAGCATCAATTCTTTAGAGCTGTACAAATCCCTCACCAGCCAATTAGTTCTTTCTCCCTTCAGGGAGTCATATGAAATTAAAAAAGAAAAAGAAAAACAAAACCTGGCTCTTTAGTGAAGATCAAGCAAGAAAGGCTAATATTTCTACCCCATTGCCTTTGTCAGTTCTTGCTGACAGCCCCCAAAGAAAATACAAAGCCTACTAAAATCAAACACCTCTCGAGACCTTTTTGTGGCATTTCTTGCATTTTTTTCAAATCTAAGGTGTTTCAAGTCAGTGGGTGTTTTCTGTCACCCTGGAGAACTTGTCACGATTTCCTTCATCTCTTTCCTGTGTGTGTCAGGTTAAATTTGGAGAATCTCTAAAGGTGTTCTTTCCTGCATGGTGGGAAATATGCCCCAAGCCGGTGTGTGAAATGGGATCCTGAGGTGTGCTTGGTCACTATGTTGTGTCCGATACTGCTACCTCATGGAGCCCCACCAGGCTCCTCTGTCCACAGAATTCTCCAGGCAAGAATACTGGAGTGGGCTGCCATGCCCTCCTCCATGGGATCTTCCCAACTCAGGGACTGAACCCAGGTCTCCTAAATTGCAGGTGGATTCTTTACCACCTGAGCCACCAGGGAAGCCTGGGATCCTGAGGAGGGGAATTTCTTATCATATCTCATGTTGGTGATTTGGGCTTCACACAGAGAACAGATGGATTTTTTTAGTTTCACTCATCAGCTCCGGTAACTGATAGGAGGGGTCTGGTGTGTTTTTCTGTGAAAGCATTTGAAGAGAACCTTTATTTTATTTATTTATTTAGAGATATAGTTGATGTACAATATTATATAAGTTTCAGGCATACACTGTAGTGATTCACAGTTTTTTAAAGGTTATACTCCATTTATAGTTGTAAAGTATTGGCCATATTCCCTGTGTTGTGCAATATGTCCTTGTAGCTTATTTATTTTCTGGATGGTAGTTTTGTACCTTAGTCTCCTACTCCTATGATTGATAGTCATGGTCTGGTGTGATTTCCTGGGAAGGCAACTGAAGTGTCTGTAGGCCACCAGGGAGTCCTGGTAGTTTGATTGCCTGTGGGTTATACGTTCATTGAAGGGGGTTTGAAGACCTTTGTAAAAACTACTGTCTTATTGGCAGATATTGTCTGAAATATAAGTTCAGATATATAACTCTTGGACAACTACCTTTTAACAAGTTATAAATTTCTCTTAAGTTGTGGAGCTCTTCCTCAATCTAAGGAAGCTTTAACCACCTCTCTGGAAAGACTTAACAGGAATTGGTAGTTCTTGACATTTTTTAGGTTCACAATCAGTTAATATTTATGTATCCTTTTTTTTCATAAAAGCAATAGCATGAATTTGCTTTATACCAACAAATATTTTTATGTAGTTCCAAGGTGTTTATGGATTCCAAAAGGCCCATCCAGAAACCCTTATGTTAACAGTCCTTGATAGACCCCACCCAACTCTGGGTGTGTATAATTATTCCTTGCATTTAATTGGACAAGCACTTTCACATCCATTGTAATCTTTTGTGACCTTTCACATCCATTGTGACCTTCCCTGTAATCCAAAGAGGTTAGGGCTGAGATGTTTAGCTGAGAAAGCAGCTGTTTTCCTACAATACTATCTTTGTAAATTTCTTAACCAACTTGCCTAATCATGATTTTGTGTTTCTGAGACAATACTCATTCTGTGTCTTAGTCAACAAAGATTTGAGTATAACTCATTTGTGACTGAAGGCCTCAGAATTTTCTTAGCATTTTCCGTGCTTCTTGATCATATATAATTGTCATTACAGCTTCAGTACACAATTGTATAATTTACAGTATTAGCCAAGGATTAGAAATAGAACTGCAGACTTGGATGGGTTGAGTGATAGAAACCAAAAGCCTGTTGGATTTATTTTTTAACTTTTAATTTTTTAATTGTAGTTGAATACAATGTTATGGTAGTTTCAGGTGTACAATGTGATGATTCATCACTTATCTACATTGTGAATTGATCACCACTATACGTTTAGTATTTGTCTGTTGACCATACAAAGTTATTGCAACGTTATTGGCTGTATTCCCTGTGCGGTACATTACATCCCATGGCTTATTTTGTAAGTGGAAATTGGTACTCTTTAATCTCCTTCACTTATTTTGTCCTCCTCCCCATTCCTATCCTCTCTAAGCCAAATGGATTTTTCAAATTTAGGTATTTTCCAATATCTCACAATTATAAATAATGCTGCAATGTAATCGTTGTGCATATGTATTTCCATTATGTTTGGGGTGAATCTTCAGGGTAAATTCCTAGAAATGAATTATTGAGTTTAAGGATAAATGTTTATGTAAAGTGAAGTAAAAGTGTTAGTCCCTCAGTTGTGTCTGATTCTTTGTGATCCCATTGGTTGTAGCCCCCAGGCTTCTCTATCCATGGAATTCTCCAGGCAAGAATACTGGAGTGGGTTACCATTCCCTTCTCCAGGGAATCTTCCAGACCCAGGGATTGAACCCTGGTGTCCTGCATTGGAGGCAGATTCTTTACCATCTGAGCTCCAGGGAAGCTAATGTATGTGTAATTTTAATAGATATTTCCAGATTTCCTTCTATGAGTGTTATAAGCTCCCCATCCCAAGCACTGTATGAGAGTGCCTATTTCTCACAGCCTTGGTTCATTGTCATGCTTTTGAATCTTTGCCAGTCTTTTGGGTCTGAAATTGTATTTCAGTGTAATTTTAATTTGTATTTCACTTACTTTGACTTGGTTGGAAAACCTCTACTTTTAAAAGCTAACGTAAAGCTAGTACCACAACATAACTTAAAATTCAAAGGTGCTTCTCAAGAACATTTTGTGCTTATATTTGGCCAGTCATGTCCTTTGAGCAGGTGGTAAAGCACCTGCCTGCCAAAGCAGGAGGCAGCAGGAGATGCGGGTTCAATTCTTAGGTTGGGAAGATTCCCTAGTGGAAGAAATGGCAACCCATTCCAGTATTCTTGCCTGGAGAATCCCATGGACAGAGGAGCCTGGCGGGCTACAGTCCATGCGGTCGCAACAGCGTGGGATACTACTGCGTGACTGAGCATGCATGCGTGACCTTTGAAGAGACTAACAGCTTCAGTCAGCAGAAGGCCAGTCTTTTCTCTGAGTGGGGAATAGGAACTTACTGGTTAAAGAAAAGAAGCTTTCTTTGGACAGCTCTGCCTTTACATTTTTTCCATTTTCTCGTGGTCCTTGTAGGTTGGCCAGGTTCATGGTGGATTGATGGGAATTATTCAGAGAGCCATGGTCAAGGCTTGTCCACATGTCTGGTTTGAACGCTCAGAAATGAAGGATCGACACCTGGTTATTAAGAGGTAAGCAGTGACATTACTTGGTATCCATTGAGTTGGCATAAAATGTTGGCCTTCCCATCAAAGAGGGCAGAGCCAGAGGTACTAAAGGTTAACACTGAAACTAAGGGTTAAAAGTAAAATATATGGACCTTTGTTTGTGGTTGGTCATTTCCGGTTAGTCACCTGTCTTAACTGGATTTAAAAAATTTTGAATTCTGTAGTCGTGATGGTATAGATAATGTGGTTAGAAGACCCATACATTTAAACTGCCTTGACTTAGGTATTCCAGTCACTGAATTTCTAAAACTGAAAATTACTACCTTGAATGTAAATAATTGGTAATGGTTGGCTGAATAAATAGATGGTTGATTAAGAATTTGCTGGATGTTATCACTTACACGCATCTAGAGACTGACAGACAAAAAGGCAAAATGTTTGTCTGAAGAGGCCTTACAAATAGTTGAGAAAAGAAGAGAAATGAAAAGCAAAGGAGGAAAGGAAAGATATAAGTGTCTGAATGCAGAGTTCCAAACAGTAGCAAGGAGAGATAAGAAAGTCTTCCTCAGCGATCAATGCAAAGAAATAGAGGAAAACAACAGAATAGGAAAAACAAGAGACCTCTTCAAGAACATTAGAGATACCAAGGGAACATTTCATGCAAAGATGGGCTCGATAAAGGACAGAAATGGTACAGACCTAACAGAAACAGAAGATATTAAGAAGAGGTGGCAAGAATACACAGAAGAACTATACAAAAAAGCTCTTAATGATCCAGATAACCACGAATGGTGTGATCACTCACCTAGAGCCAGACATCCTGGAGTGTGAAGTCAAGTGGGCCTTAGGAAGAATCACTAAGAATAAAGCTAGTGGAGGTGATGGAGTTCCAGCTGAGCTATTTCAAATTCTAAAAGATGGTGCTGTGAAAATGCTGCACTCAATATGCCAGCAAATTTGGAAAACTCAGCAGTGACCACAGGACAGTTTTCAGTCCAATCCCAAAGGAGGGCAACACTAAAGAATCTTCAAACTGCCGCACAATTGCAGTCATCTCACATGCTAGCAAAGAAATGCTCAAAATTCTCCAAGTCAGGCTTCAACAGTATGTAAACCATGAACTTCCAGATATTCAAGCTGGATTTAGAAAAGGAAGAGAAACCAGAGATCAAATTGCCAACAACCACTGGATCATTGAAAAAGCAAGAGAGTTCCAGAAAAACATCTACTCCTGCTTTTATTGACTATGCCAAAGGCTTTAATTGTGTGGATCACAACAAACTGTGAAAAATTTTTCAAGAGATGGGAATACCATATCACCTGACCTGCCTCCTGAGAAATCTGTATGCAGGTCAAGAAACAACTATTAGAATGGGATATGGAACAACGGACTGGTTCCAAATTGGGAAAGGAGTATGTCTAGGCTGTATATTGTCACCCTGCTTATTTAACTTATATGCAGAGTACATCTTGCGGAATGCCAGGCTGGATGAAACACAAGCTGGGGTCAAGATTGCCGGGAGAAATAACAATAACGTCAGATATGCAGATGACACCACACTTATGGCAGAAAGCGAATAAATAAAGTCTCTTGATGAAAGTGAAAAAAGAGAGTGAAAAAGTTGACTTCAAACTCAACTTTCAAAAAACTAAGATCATGACATCTGGTCCCATCACTTCATCCAAGTAGATAAGGAAACAATGGAAACAGAAACTTTATATTCTTGGGCTCCAAAATCACTGCAGATTGTGACTGTAGCCATGAAATTAAAAGACGCTTGCTTCTTGAAAGAAAAGCTATGACCAACCTAGAAAGTGAAAAAAGAAAGTGAAAGTCGCTCACTTTCGTCATGTAAAGTGTCCGACTCTTTGTTATCGCATGGACTATATAGTCCATGGAATTCTCCAGGCCAGAATACTGGAATGGGTAGCCTTTCCCTTCTTCAGGGTGTCTTCCCAACCCAGGGATTGAACCCAGGTCTCCCGCATTGCAGGTGGATTCTTTAGCAGCTTAGCCACAACCAACCTAGACATCATATTAAAAAGCAGAGTCATTATTTGCCGACAAAGATCCATCTAGTCAAAGCTATGGTTTTTCTAGTATTCATGTATGGGTGTGAGAGTTGGACCATAAAGCTGAGCCCCGAAGAATTGATGCTTTTGAACTGTGGTGTTGGAGAAGACTCTTGAGAGTCCCTTGGATTGCAAGTAGATCAAACCAGTCAATCCTACAGGAAATCAGACCTGACTATTCATTGGAAGGACTGATGCTGAAGCTGAAACTCCCAGTACTTTGGACATTTGATGCGAAGAGTTGTCTCATTGGAAAAGACCCTAATGCTGGGAAAGATTGAAGGCAGGAGGAGAAGGGGATGACAGAGGATGAGATGGTTAGATGGCATCACCGACTTGATGGACATGAGTTTGAGCAAGCTGTGGGAGTTGGTGATGGACAGAGAGGCCTGGCGTGCTGCGTTAGTCCTTGGGATTGCAAAAAGTTGGACACGACTAAGCAACTGAATTGAACTGAAAGGCAGACAGAGCTAGCGCTCTTTATGGAACAGGAGAGGGAACTCCTGGGTCTTGGAGTGCAGTTAAGCTACCAGAAACCTTTGGTTGAAGCAGTTTTTTGCCTGAGACCTTTAACTGGAGGCACTCGAGTCATTGCTTCTGTAAGTATGATGGTGGGTACGCTTTTAAGAGAGAAATGGTACGTACCTATTGAAATGTCTTTAAGGTTAGAGAACTGTTCCCCATCTTGTGATTATTGAGTGAGTGATGTGCACGCTGGCAGTTGTAATCTGTCTATTTCAGCTATGCCAACTCTTACACTTGTTTAGAAAGGGACCAACTTGAGTTTGTTTCCTTTCTCTTCTCCTTATTGCTTTACAGTTATATTTGTGTTAGTAGAGAGTAAAGAATACCAAAGAGGGCTTGGGGTTGATGTGTGTACACTACCATGTGTAAAATAGATAGTGGGAAGCTGCTGTGTAGCACAGGGGGCTCAGCTCAGCGCTGTGTGATGACCTAGAGGAGTGGGCTCGGGGTAGGGTGGGAGGGAGGCTCAGGAGGGAGGGGATGTATGTATACTTACAGCTGATTCACACTGTGGTACAACAGAAATTAACACAATGTTGTAAAGCAACCATATACCAATTTAAAAAAATTTGCATGATTTAATTGAACCTAAAAGAAGAGATACCAAAGAGGATTCCCACCTCTCTCTTTTTGAAGGTATAATTTAGATCCTTTATTTTTCTTCACAGACTAAAAGAACATATTGCTCATAAGGAAGAATTACCCATATTAATCTTTCCTGAAGGTGAGAAGTGGTATTGCTTACCAAGCTATGGTTGATAGCAACAGGTACCCAAAGTATTATGGGGAGCTGGATTGTTCTGGAGCTGGCATTCTTAGTCCAGTTTTCTGCTGTCCTTTAGGAATGGCATGGTCTCTCTGAGCCAGTTATTCCCTGCTTTCTTATGAGGTTTGATAGAAGTCATGGTGCCTTTTTGATCTCAGAAGTTGTTTCTGAGTAATAAAATTTGATGGACTTCCCTGGTGGCTCAGATGGTGAAGAATCTGCCTGCAATGCAGGAGACTTGGGTTCGATCCCTGGGTTGGGAAGATCCCCTGGAGAAGGAAATGGCAACCCACTCCAGTATTCTTGGCTGGAGAATTCCATGGACAGAGGAGCCTGGTAGGCTACAGTCCATGGGGTTGTAAGAAGTTGGACATGACTGATCGACTAACACTTTCACTTTCAATGAGCTTAGATAGGTATTGTCCATAACTTTATAAAGGTCCTTATTTGAAAACATATTGAAATCGCCATCTGTTGTGAAGAAACTGTATCTCCAGAGTAGTCAATAAGAAAGTAAAATTTGTTGTTAAATCTGGTTAGAACTGTTGAATTACTACTACTTAAACATGAATAAATTTGTAAAATGATAGTATTTAAAATATCTGTAATTTAAAAAAAGTCTAATTTTGATGTGACCTGAATATTTTAAATTATTTTACAACAAAATATTTCCTTTTTAAATTGACTGCTTTAAAAAATTTCACTCCCTGTCGATGTCCTTATAGGAACTTGTATCAACAATACTTCAGTCATGATGTTTAAAAAAGGAAGCTTTGAAATTGGAGGAACCATCCATCCAGTTGCCATTAAGGTAAGACAGATTATCCACTCTCACACCCCTCCCTGCCAAAGACAGCGACTTGGTCACTTTATTTTGATATAATTTCAAACTTAAGATTTGCAAGAATATGGAATACTTGTGTGCTCTTTGCTTCCCTGGTTGCTCAGACGGTAAAGAATCTACCTGCAATGCAGGAGACCCGAGTTCGATCCCTGAGTCGGGAAGATCCCTTGGGGAAGGAAGTGGCAACCCCCTCCAGTATTCTTGCCTGGAGAATTCCATGGACAGTGGAGGCTCATGGGCTACACAGTTCATGGGGTCACAAAGAGTCGGGCATGACTGAGTGTGTGCTCTTAATTCATATCCACCAGTTGTTTACTTTTGTCCCATTTGCTTGATCTCTTTTTCTGTATGTTGATATGGATATAGACATGTAGTGGTAGGGGGATACTATGTGCCAAGCCAGTGTCTGCATACTGAGGACACTGTGATAAGCAATCAGATACTATTCCTACTTTCACCCACCTTCCAGTGAAGTGGGTAGACAGATATTTAAGAATCATGTCAATAACCGTCCAGTCTAAGCGCTCTGAGGCTCTAGTCAGGGGAGTTACCTGGCCTGGTTTATTCTTTGTTTCTTTTCTTTTGTTCAAAGTTTCATTGGAATAGAGTTGATTTACAGGCTGTGTTAGTTTCAGGTGTTCCTCATGTATATGTATGTATATACATATATCGAGTCTTTTAAATTCTTTTTCCATATAGGCTGTTACAGAGTATTGAGTAGACTTCCCTGTACTGTATAGTAGGTCTTTATTAGTTATCCATTTTATATATAGTAGTGTGTTTATGTCAGTCTCCCAGTTTATCCGTCCCCGCCTTTACCCCCTGGTAACCATAGGTGGTTTTCTACATTTTGTTTGCTCTTTGGATCCTGTCTGTCAAGTAAAGTAGCTTCAATTTTTTTTGGAGGGGGGCAGGTCTGATAAATGTTTGGCCTGTCAAGTACTGGCATGTAGAAGAGAAGCTGCCGTTTAATTCCTAACTGGAATGCCTTTTCTTTTCTCTTTTCTCAGTATAATCCTCAGTTTGGTGATGCGTTTTGGAACAGTAGTAAATACAACATCGTGAGCTACCTGCTTCGAGTGATGACCAGCTGGGCCATCGTCTGTGACGTGTGGTACATGCCCCCCATGACCAGAGAGGTATGGCATAATAACAGGTGCTTTATCTAATCAGATGAAGGCGAGAACACCTTTACCTGCACATGTGGGTGTCTCCCTCCCTCACATCAGTTGAAGTTGGACTTTCTGTTTTCTCGGCAAATGAGTCATTAAAAAAAAATGTGTCTAGCGCTCTGCAAAGTCACGCTGGTTTTAGGTCAGGAGAATTCTTTTCCATAATAGTTTTTACCATTATTGTTGATTTATCGAACCTACAGGTACTGTAGAATGTTGTGTCTTGAATACGTCTAGTAAAGAGCATAATATATTTATGGATAAAGATATTAAACAAAAACAGCACTGTATTTTCTTGATGGACAAATGATATTTTCTGTAATTCAGAATAGAGCATATTTGAGTTAAAAATGTGAATATTATACTTTAAAACAAATCTAAGTGATTGTGAGACATTTGAAAGCATTGTTTGAGAACTCTGCCTTCAGGTTGTGCTGGTAATTTTTTATTCCAGGAAGGAGAAGACGCAGTCCAGTTTGCTAACAGGGTTAAGTCTGCTATTGCTGTACAAGGAGGATTGACTGAGCTTCCTTGGTAAGAAATTTTTCAGAAGTATTATTACTTAAAAAAAAGATGTCATTTATTATGCTTTTTAGCTGGAGGTTTAGCTGACCTTGACAGTGGCTTATACAGCATAACGCTGGCTTAAGTAAGATAGAATTTTATCTCCCATACTTCATCATAGGTAGCCTAGACTTGTATAACAGTTCATTTTGTGTTGATCTACCATCCTCAGTATGGTCCAAGATGACTCTGCCCAGTGAGTACATAACATGACTAGCAGGGAAGAACTAAAGCAGGAAGGATGCATTCCTGTGTTTAAGAGCAAAAGCTGGAAGTTGGACATACCACTTCCACTTCTGTCTTTTGACTCGAACTCAAGTCATGTGATAACACCTTGCTGCAGAGGAGGCTCAGAAATGTAGTCTTTGTTCTGTTTGGCCACGTTAGTGGCTCAGTCATGTCCGACTCTTTGCAACCCGATGAACTGGGGCTTGCCAGGCTCCTTTGTCCATGTAATTCTCCAGGCAAGAGTACTGGAGTGGGTTGCCATTTCCTTCTCTAGGGGATCTTCCCGACCCAGGGATCAAACCCAGGTTTCCTGCATTGCAGGCAGACTCTTTACTGACAGAGCCACCAGGGAACCTCCTGCTTGGCCATATGTCTAGCTAAAATTTAGGGATCTTTCACTGAAGACGAAAGTGGGATTGGATTTGAGGAAAATGGATCTTTGAAGTCAGGGGGCAACTTACGAACTTGTTCTTATTTATCTCCAGCTGTAATTATAATAAAGAAAACATAAAAACTTGACAGGAAATAAGTGAATTATTTTCAGTATGGATATCTATGGCTTTAGTTTTGTGTTTTTTTAGGAAAGATAGAATATAGGTGAGAATATTAATCTGATCAGGCTGCCAGTACAAGCTCCCATAGACTGGGTGGCTTAAACAACAGAAATTTATGTTGTCACAGTGCTGAAGCTGGAAGCTGTCTGGTGTGTCTTCTTACGTGGTCACTGTTCCTGTCCTGAGGGCCCATCCCTGATGACCTCATCTATACCTAATTGGCTCCCAAAAACTCCATCTCCAAATACTGTATTATTGAGGGTTAGGGCTTCATTACCTGAATTTTGGGGGGCACATGCACACATTTAGCCTGTGTCAGTGAGGGTTGAATATCCCTAGGTTATAATGGGAGATTAAATTTGTACATATACCCAGACATTGTATTAGCATATTTAGCACAAAAACAGTCCATTCATTAAGTCCTGTGCGTTTAATAAAGTCCCTGCTATCTATCTATTTGGTGTTTTGAAAACACTTAACATGAGAAGTTCACTAGAGGCAATTTTGGGAGTGTCATGGAACAGGATGGCTAGCCAAGTCAGGCTGTTAGCTAGGCAGCCAAAACCTTCTAAACTGGCAGAGGGACCCAGGACTGCTTAGGGATTAAGCCTATGGAAGAAGGGCTGCCTGGATTCTTATATACTCTTTAATGCAAGGGTGGGGAATGTCTCTAAAATAATTTCATCAACTCACGTATCTTAAACACAACTAATTTCACCCAGGAAAGTCTGTTTCTGGCATCTGTCATGCTAATTAACAAGCCACTAACTTCTACAGTGAAAACCCATTTCTAAATTCACTATGCTAATTAACAAAGCTTGGAAAGTTGATGGGAGATCAAGATAGTGGAAGCCTTATAGTGGCACCTCTGGAGGGTGGCCTTCTGATTAAGTACCTGGCTGACTGTTCTGGGGCTATGAGTTCTTGATTTAGGGCAACTCCCTGAACTATGGTCAAGATAGGTTAGGACTAACATTCTTATTACACTCTCTAAACTGGAATATGTGAAACTAAATTGCAGACATCCTACTGAAACCAGGTAACTCAGAGTGGGACTTCAGTCCACGTGGCCGGGACTTGAACCCTTCCTAAACCTAGACTGGGGCTTGAGCCCACGGTCTTTTAACTAGAATCACTCACCTGATGTTTGGGGTTACTGAGGCTCAGGAACTTTGTGTCTCAATGCAGAAGAAATTCAGTAAGAGGCAAAGCGATAGGCAAGATAGATTTGTTACTATAGGACACTTGAGGAAATGCAAACGGGCATGTTGCCTGTCCCATGATTTTAAGTGGTCCACAATTTTATAATCAAAGGAAAATGAGGGAGAGGAAAAGACTGTCTTCTTTGAGTAGAGGTCAAGCTTACATCACTAGCTCCTCCTTTGTATTGGGCATGAGAGTGTCTGACCCTATGAGGTCAAACTGGAATCATCATAGCTTATTCAAATCAGTAGAAGGGTGGTAATGTTTTTCTTTCACCTACTGACCTGGGGAATGTCTCATGCTTTTTATTTATGGCTTTATAGCAAAACAAACCTGGTTCATTCTGTGATAATCCCATAGTTTTCTTGAGCAATCATTAACTTACAGTGGTCTCCCAAAGTTTCCCAAGTTTCTCTATCTATAGGCACATACTGGGACCTTTACAACTACCTGTTGTTGTTCCAACCAACAATCTCATTCTCTGTCGCCCCCTTCTCCTGCCCTCAATCTTTCCCAGCATGAGGGTTTTTTTCCAGTGAGTCAGCTCTTTGCATTGGGTGACCAAAGTATTGGGGCATATTCAGGGTTGATTTCCTTTAGGATTGACTGGTTTGATCTCCTTGCAGTCCAAGGGACTCTCAAGAGTCTTTTCTAGCACCACAATTCAAAAGCATCCGTTCTTTGGTGCTCAGCCTTCTTTATGGTTCAACTCTCATATCTGTATATGACTCCTGGAAAAACCATAGCTTTGGCTAGACGGACCTTTCTTGAGCAATCAGTCTCCCAAAGTTTCCTAGGATTCTGTATCTATCTGTAGTCCCCTACTGGGACCTTTATAACTACCTGTATAAGTATCCTATTCTTTCCTTATCACTGCCATCAGGAAATGAACAGGCTTACCAATGCTCTAGTTTACAGATGTCTTAGTGACCCATGTTCATATGTAAAACTGGCTTCCTTTTCCTCGTCCATTATTTTCTATTCTTTATCCCCCTTCCTTTCACTTGACATCCCAACCCTGCTCCTGCCCTGAAGCCATTATGAAAAGCTTAGAGCTTTGGATCTGTAGCCTCAGATACCAAGAAAAGGAAGAAAGTCTTGAGAAACAAAAAGAGCCTAAGGAAATTAGCTCCAGGACAGACTGTCCTCAGCCAGATTGGCTTGAACAGAATGGCAGAAATGAGCCTCATAGTTTTAAAACTGCCTTTTATCAGGCTACATGCAGTTTTCTAAAAAAAAAAAAAAAAAAGTTACTTTTAATTACCTAGACTCTTCTTTTAAAAGAAAATAAGATCACTGCCTTTCCAGTTGTATTTGTCATTCATCTGTTGGGTATGAATTAACATGTCTAGATTTTTTTTCCCCTCCTCGATTAACTGAGAACTTAATTGAATCATCTTTTTAACAATTATTAGGTGACTTTTTTTTAAATTTATTGATTTATTTTTGGCTCTGCTGGCTTGTTGCCGCAGGTGGGCTTTCTTCAGTTGTGGTGAGTAGGGGCTCTCTCTAGCAGCGGGGCATGAGTTTCTTATCGTAGTGGCTTCTCTTGTTGCAGATGTCAATTAAAAAAGATGCACCGCATGAGAGTTGCAAGTTAAGTTTTATTTAGGGCAAAGTGAGGACTGTAGCCCAGGGGATAGCACCTGATTGCTCTGAGAGAC
This sequence comes from Moschus berezovskii, assembly GCF_049115385.1. Taxonomy (NCBI): domain Eukaryota; kingdom Metazoa; phylum Chordata; class Mammalia; order Artiodactyla; family Moschidae; genus Moschus; species Moschus berezovskii. Next base: position 107,816,784 of record NC_142464.1, read on the forward strand.
TACTCCAAAGAGGTAATGGGGGAAGGTCAACATATAAGATTTTGGTGAATCAAGCACTTTACAAAAAAGGTTTTCTGCTCGTCCTGAAAAGCTGATGTCATCATGAAGGGACTTAGTGATTTTCCAGATATGAAGAGATGCAAAGATTGGGATCATGAAATCAGTTCCAGAAGGTATCTTAGCTATCTAAAGGCCTGTTCTGTCAGATTCCATGAAGCACCACTGCCTCACTGTCCACCCTAAACTCCCTCAGGGGTTGTTGAGGGCCAGCCGCTGCAGCTGCAAGGAGTTCAGTCTCCGCAGAGGCAGATGGCAAATGCTCTTGTTGTTCAGTCACTGGCAAGTGCTCTTGGCAAGTGCCAGTTTGTGGTCGACACAGAGCACGGGCTCTAGGCGCACAGGCTTCAGTAGTTGCAGCGCATGGGCTCAGTAGTTTGGTGCACGGCTTCGTCGCCCCTCGGCATGTGGGATCCTCCCAGTCCAGGGATCTAACCTGTGTCCCCTGCATTGACAGCTGGATTCTTAACCACTGAACCACCAGGGAAGTCCTCAATTGTATCATATTAAACTGGCTTTTATATTTGGCTGCTGCCCTCTTTAAGAACTAAGATCTCCTGCCATTGCAGAGAGGAATTGAATAAAGTTTTGAAGTCTCTTGTGGGTGATAAGTCACAGTTGGAGTGCTTGGAGCAGTGACTTAGATGGTAAAGGATCTGCCTGCAATGCAGGAGACCCAGGTTCGATCCCTGGGTCAGGAAGACTCCCCGGAGAAGGAAATGGCAAGCCACTCCAGTACTCTTGCCTGGAAAATTCCACGGATGGAGGAACCTGGTAGGCTACAGTCCGTGGGGTCGCAAAGAGTTGGACCTGACTAAGTGACCTCACTTTCACTTCCTTTAGAAGGGAGATGCTCAGGATTTTCAAGGACAGATGTTTTGGCCTGGACCTCAGAAAAGGAGGAATGGCCTTGCCTCTGGCTCTCCCTCCCTTTCTTAGTTCTTACCAACCATCCTGGATGGCATCACCGACTCGATGGACATGAGTTTGAGTAAGCTCTGGGAATTGGTGATGGACAGAGAACCTGGGCGTGCTGCAGTCCATGGGGTCACAAAGAGTCGGACATGACTGAGCGACTGAACTTGAACTGGTAACCCAGCTGGTAAAGAATCCGCCTACAATGCAGGAGACCCCAGTTTGATTCCTGTGTTGGGAAGATCCTCTGGAGAAGGGATAGGCTACCTACTTCAGTGTTCTTGGGCTCAGATAGTAAAGAATCCGCCTGCAATGTGGGAGACCTGGGTTTGACCCCTGGGTTGGAAAGATCCCTTGGAGGAGGACATGGCAACCCACTCCAATATTCTTGCCTGGAGAATCCCCACGGACAGAGAAGCCTGGCAGGCTACAGTCCATGGGGTCACAGAGAATTGGACTTGACTGAGCGACTAAGCACTGCACATGTTGCTTTTATGTGAATTCTGAATAGTAAGAACTAAGAAAGGGAGGGAGAGCCAGAGGAAAGGCCATTCTTCCTTTTCTGAGGTCCAGGCCAGAACAGGCAACAAGTCAATTAGCAACATCTCTCCTTGAGCAGCCAAAACAGGCAACAAGTCAGTTAACCAACATCTGTCCTTGAGCAGATGTTGGGTGGTACCAGGGAAGCCCCTAAATGCTATGTATAGTGAGAAGCATCTCCTGTGGATAAAAGAGGCTCTTGTGGACAATTCTGGAGGTCTCGCGACAGCGTCTAACCTTATTTCATGGAAATTTCCTACAGCTGACCCCCTGGAAGATTTGTGGGCCAAAGTCCATTTTAAAGTTGAGGACTTCGTGGTGGACCATGTCTTAGTTTTGACTCTAGAGGCCTGAAAGTTACAGCCTGAACTTCTCAGGCTGCCTTCTGTTTGTAGGTTAAGTTCTGTCTTCACGGCATTGAGTTCACTGGCTAACCTGTGAAACACCCATCATCATTAGAAAGCACTTGGTAAGCATTCATGCTTAGCTGGGTTAAAATTAAACAGGCAGAGTATAAAGTAAGTACCTTCTTGGCCCATGGTCTCCTGGGAATTAAAATCTAAAATGTGAGATTAGAAGAGAGTGGATCCGATAATCCAGTCTTCTTCCTGGTCTTCCAACTTGTTGTTTCTTTGTATTGTCAAAAGGAGGAAAGACATACACAATCCTTTTAACTTTGGTCTGATTTTTACCACCCTGGAGAGAGTTCAGAGATTCATAGGCTCTGAATTAAGGCATGCTGCTTACATAGGCACTGTGATTGGTTGAATGCCATTTATGTTTTTGTTGCTTGTTTTATTTATTTTGAGTCTCTTTTGGAATATGGAAGATTATCAATACTTACAATAGAGCACTTTGAATCAAAACATGACTTGTTAGACACAGGATTAGATTTGAATCATGAGCGCATTTCTTTTTGAGGAATTTACCCCACCCCACTCCCACACATAGCACGTTCATCATTTCTTATATGTATATTTATAGTGAGACCGGGGAAGCCCAGTAACTCAGACGGTAAAGCATCCGCCTGTAATGCAGGATGCCTGGGTTTGTTACCTGGGTCAGGAAGATCCCCTGGAGAAGGAAATAGCAACCCACTCCAGTGTACTTGCCTGGAACCTGGTGGGCTATGAGGTTGCAAAGAGTCGGACATGACTGAGCAATTAACATACACATAGGCTGATTTAGATGAAAAAATCTAGTACGTGGCTTTCCTTGGGGAAAGAGATAGATAAACAGTCCAAGTTTTAATATAGCATCCAAATATGGAAGATAGCAGTCCTAACTTCTGAAAAGAAACTGAGCAGGGAAATTGTGCTTAATTCTTACCAAACATCAAAGAGATTGTTCCTTCCCTTAGGTCTGGTTGAAGGGTAGGGCAGAGACTGAAATCTGGGTCTTTCTGCTTCCAAATCCATTGTACTTTGCCTCCTCTGAGCATCTGCTCAGTGCCATGGCACTGTGCAGCATGTATGAGTAGGTAGCCCTTGGAAATCGTTGCTGGGAGTATTTATGTGTCTTTCTGTTCTCAGGGATGGAGGACTGAAGAGAGCCAAGGTGAAGGACACCTTTAAGGAAGAGCAGCAGAAGAACTACAGCAAAATGATTGTGGGCAATGGATCTCTCAAGTCGGAATTGGACTGAATGCCATCCAGGCTTTCCAGAGCTAGTCTTCAGAGATGGAACGGGGTGGAGTTTTTTTTTTTTTTTTTCGGCGAGGGGAGGAAGGGAGTGCGTTGTTTTGTTTTACTTTTTTTTTTTAATTGTTAACCTTTTCTGCAGGATGGTTGTCTCTACCTCCTCATGCCAGAGGCAGGACTCATGGTACCCTTTTTGGCTTTTGTTGTTACAGCATTAGCCGCATGAACTGTAAAGCAGTGTACTGAGTCTGAACTGATTCTGCCTTTTGTGAAATGACTGTGGCCTTGTGGATTGAATGAAATATTTGTACTGGAAAAAGTTCTTCTAAAACACTTTGGGAACTCATTGTGTTTGGAACTCATTGAGAGGGCAGTTCTCAAGAAAATACCCCAAACTTTGTTCATGATTCGTTTTCACACACCCTTCCCTTCCCACTTTCCTTAATCACTTAAACAAGGATTGCACATTAGGTTTGAATGGCTGTCATGGTTTTGCTTTACTACAAGGTTGAAAAGAAAAATGGAAGACAGTCTTTAGGAGAAAGGACAGCTTTGTGGCCCCTTGATCTGAAAGTTGAAAGGAAATTAAATATTTTTTACTGGAGTGTTAGAAGAGACACCCTATTTGGTGAGCTTTACCAAAGAAAAGTGAATCTGCGTTACAGTGAGTGCATATTTATATGTAGGTGACTTTCAAATAGACCTGTTAGTCAGCAACTGGTGATAAAGCTTTTAGTTTTCCATGTTTGTATAGTAAAGATCTCTACCTGACGCCTCTCCCATCTACTGATTTGTTTGATCCTTGTCACCAACATTTCAAAGAGGAAGAGCCTCTGACAACCACCACCTATCTCACTGAGTGTCTTCTGCAGAGGTGGGGGTGTTGTGAGTGAAGTGTGTGGCGCTGTTCCTTCCCCATCACCCCTTTGTCCTTTAGTTCAGAACTTTCCCATTTTCTTAAACAGGAAAATAAGTGGTAAAATTACCTTTTGGAATCTGAGCCTTAAATCTTTAAAAGGGGAAAATCAATGTTTCCCAACTGTGCAGCATAAGCAATGTTGATAGCAATATAGTGCCATCAGAGTGTTATTTCTCTTCTGGGAACCATGTACAAAATGTGACACGTCTTATGGTGAATATAAATAAATTCTATATTTCTAAATGTGTGTTGCATTATTTTCTCCATACCTCAACTCTCTCGCCTTCTTTTAATTTTGAGTAAGTTAAATTTTTTCACATTACAATCAAGGTTTGTAATTTCATTTCAGTGACATAGTTAGATTTTATTAGACTGGAATGGCTGGAAAATGAGGAAAATGGACCATTGGTTTTGGTGTGTTTTCTCTCTCTCTCTCTCTTTTTAAGCTAAGTTGTCTGGACTCTGACTCTTGGACCTTGTCTTGTGCAAAGACATAGACTTGGGTTGTTTTGCAAATGAACGCAGGCACTTCTCTCTTAACTGAGATAGGCCTGCGCCAGCACTGTCAGTGTGTATTCTTCTCATCAAGCTACATGGATTTGATCCCAAAGGGAAATTTGTGAACAGGTGACCGTCACGGTCAGCGAGCCTTCTCTTCTTGCGTCCCCCCATCTTTTTCCTTTGTTCATGCTTTAACCTTTGCCCCCACACCCCCAAAAAGCTCTCCTGGGGGTAAGCTTTGACCCCCAATCAGTGAATTTGTATGTTGAGGTGACTCTTTTTCTCAGAAGATTTCCTTTTCTGTTTGTCATATTCAATACAGCTTGAAAATAAACTCATTTTATTAATTAGGTCAATTCTCAGAAAAGTTGGTAGAACAACTAACAGTTGTTTTATTTGGATACTGATAATATGTGTCTTTCCAAGGGCACCATGAAAGCAATAATACTATGACATATTCACTAGAAAATTTGATGCTGTTTTTTTATCAGAATATGATTGCTTTACAATGTTATCTTAGTTTCTGCTGTATAAGGTGAGTCAACTATATGTATACATATATCCCCTCCCTCTGGAGCCTCTCTCCTCTGCAAAACCTGCCCCCACCCCCCACCATTCCACCCCTATTCTCACAGAGCACCAGAACCTTTGTCTTGTAAGTTTTTGACTTACACAACTAGTTTTCAAGTTGTTTTAGAAATTACAGTATTACTGAAAACATGTTTTTAGAAAGCAAATACTGCTCAGATTTAGCTTATGTTCCCTAGAACGTCTTTTTTTTTTTTTTTGACTTGCCTTTCTTTATATTTTATGCCCACTTTAGAAATATTGTGCCCAGAGTTTAGTATTCCTGGGACTTCGTAACTATTGGTGTATGAAGGGTAAGCAGGATTTGGTAGAAAAAAGTTCCATTAGATAAGCCCTTTCTTCTAACACAGATTCATTCATTGTGTCTTGTGATGGGCCATCACCTAAAAAAATGTGATGGCCACTTTTTATTTGTACCCTTTGTCTTGGTGACCTTTATAGACACTGGGTTTCAAGATAACCAAGGGTTTCTGAAATCCTGGCACATACTGGGATTCGATGAGCAGCCTTGTCTGAATCAGCAAATAATCCTCAGAGCAGAGGGGAAACAGTCCTGGATCACAGCCTGGTGCAAAGAACAGTGGTGAGGAAAGTTTTCTAGTAGAGGCAGAGTTGCCAGCGCCTGCTGCATTTCGGGCATTCTGTTGATAGCTAGAAATACACAATAAGGGCTGTTGGTTTATCTACAGATAATGTACTGGGGTTACAAGGGCTGCCTCTGGACCAGAGTTGCTCTAAGTAGCTGTTTCTGAAATATGATACTTTTTAAAGTGTTTTACTCCAGATCTAACCTGTTTCTTGCTGTCTGAGTGGCTTATGATAGGAGACCACAGGGAGGATGAGGTGTGAAAACAAGGGACCTTATTAGGAACTTGACAAAAACTGTATGCTTGCTTTTTGTTTTTATTTGAATACTGGGTTCCAATGGATTGGTGCTACTGGTATTTGATGTTATTTTTTGGAGTAATGGTTAGGATGAGATAAAGAGTCATAAAGACACTTTATAATTGTGACTAGCACTCATCAGCTTTTCAGCCTTTGACCAATTGCTGCTCTGATTCTCATTGGTCGTCTTTTTATTGTGAGATCCTGCACATTTATGTGAAGGTATACTTTAAGGGCAATGATAAAAACAGATACTTTGTTATTGACATATTTGTTTCCAAGCCAATAAGTAAAACATGACTGTATCCTGGAAGGTATGAAAAATTCACCATTATTCCATTTATAGTCAATGGACAGTAGGGTTCTTTTCAGTATATTGAGACATGCTTGTGTATCTCTTGGTAAACATGCTCAGGAGTTTCTCTAGTTTTATGTGTAGTAGGAATTAGGATTGTTCTAGGATAAGGCATAAGCATTTCAACTTTAGCGTTGAAACAGCCATACATTTTCAAAAAGGTTGTACCATTTTATATAAATTGTACTATCAGCAGTACGTGAAAGCAACATCTACATTTAGTGTAGTAACATATTTGAATTTTATTTTTAATCTTATTTTGTGCTTTCTTGTTGTTCGTTGTTTAATCGCTAAGTCATGTCCAACTCTTTTGTGACCACATGGACTGTCACCCGCCAGGCTTCTCTGTCCATGGGATTTTCCAGGCAAGAATACCAGAGTGGGTTACCCTTTCCTTCTCCAGGTGACCTTCCCAGACCAGGGACTGACTGAATCTTCTGCATTGGCAGTCGAGTTTTTTACCACTGAGCCACTAGGGAAGCCCTGTTCTCTTTCTTACATTTAAAAAAATCTCTCTCTCTCCTTGCCTTTTTTTGGATTTATTTCTTTTTCTGCTTTCTCTACTTGGAGTTTAATGGTCTTGTTTGTTTTTGACTTGGTTACTTTATAAATTTCAACTTGCATACTTACCAAAGTCTGAAATTGATCACTATCCTTACACTCCTGAATAAAACAGTGACTTCAAATTACAGTCATTCATTCCTTCTTTAATCCCACAAAATATCATAGTCATTGTTGCCATCATAATCTTTTCTGTAATTTTATACAGTCAGTGTTTACCCATGTGTTGGCTACTTTGTTATTCCTTAACCTCTTTTATCTCAATCCTTCCGTGTGGGATCACTTTTCTGATTGAGAGTCTCTTGGTGGCAAATTTGGTTTCTGTTTTTCTGAAGGTTTATTTATTTTGTATACATTCTTGAAAGTTTTTGCTAGATGTAGAAGTTTATGTTCATATCAAGTTATTTTTCTCTAAAGACGTTAAGAATCGTCCCATAGTTGCTACTGAGAAGTCAGCTATGAGGCATTATTACTTCTTTAAAGGTAGTGTTCCTTTGAGCATATTTAAGATGACTTGTTATTTTACCCCTTTGCTCTGATGTACTTGGTGTGTCTCTTGTTATCTATCTTGCTTGTGCCTTGACTTCTCATCTGTGGTTTAGTATTTTTCATCAATTCTCAGATATTCCTTTCCAAAATATTTCTGTCCCATTTGCCCTCTCCTGTCTTTTTAGAAGTCTGATTAAGCAAATGCTAGACTTTCTCACTCTGTTCTGTATATCTCTTAATCTCTCTTTTTTATACTTTCCACTTCTTTGCCTCTTGCTAGACTTCTTTCTGGACAATCTTATGATTGTACCATTTCACTGATTCTTCACTTCTGCCTAATTTTCTATTCTGTCCCTTCATTGAGTCTTTAATTTCAGTTTTTATATTTTTCATACTTATGAATTATATTTGATTCTTTTTATTTTTTATTTTAATTTTTTAATGAGGCTGCACGGTATTTTATTACTTGAAGATTTTAAAATATAATTCTCTAAAGGGTGTATTGCTTAAAATCACAGTGTTTAATATTTTTTATTAAACTATAGTTTTATATTCATTTCAGTTTTACAGCATAGTGACTCAGTATTTTTGCAGATTATACTCCATTAAAAATTATTACAAGATGTACTTACCCTTGTTGCTTATCTGTTTTATACATAGCGGTTTGTGTCTCTTCATTCCATACCCTCAATTTGTCCTTCACCCTTTCCTCTCCCTGTTGGTAATCACTGATTTGTTTTCTATACCTGTTAGTCTGTTTCTGTTTTGCATATACATTTGTTCTTTCTTTTTTGGTCTAAGTTGCAGTGTAGTTGATTTACAGTGTGTTAGTTTCAGGTATATAGCTAAGCGATTCAGTTATTCGCGTATCTGTATCTGCATCTACCTATGTCTATCTGCTTCAGGTTCTTTTCTAAGCGATTATAGGATATTGAATATAGTTCCTTGTGTATTTGATTCTTTTTCAAGAGTGCTTGGTCCTCAGTAAGTTTTGGAGCATCTTACACATATAGATTTTATATGTTTTGCCACCTATTCCAAAATCTTACATCTTTCTTGAGTCTGAGTCCCACCCCCTCCCCCCCACCGTGGCTTCTCATTAAGGGAGTTATTTCTTGTGTGTTTAGAGAGTTTTCATGATGCTGTCATCTTTGGAATTTTTATCTTCAAGCTTCGGGCCTTCAGATCAAGGATAAGAAAACTATAGCCCATAGGGTGGACCTTGTGCAATACTCTTTTTTTGTAAGATTTTATTGGAAGACAGCCACACCTGTTTGTTCACTCACTGTCTGTTTGCTTCTGTGTTACAGCAGCAGAGCTGAGCAGTTGCAACAGTGACCAGATCGCCCACAATGCCTAAAATATTTGCTCTCTGGCCCTTCACCTGGAATGGTTTTCCTACCTCTGTTCTAGGGTACAGTCAACCTGGCGCCACTTTATACTAACTGACTAGCTTGAGATTTATTGAACCACGTATATCGTGAGAATGTTGCTTGTCAACCCAAATGAGGTCATCTGGTGGTTTTGAATTCTCTGCCTAATGTTTTTGAGATTCATCCATGTTGTTATGTTTATAAGTAGTTCTTTCCTTTTAATTGCCAAGTGGTTTTAAATCCTTAGGGGAAAACTATTTTTCCCTTTCACTTAGCACTAAGGTTTGACACAGGCAATTTATTGAGCTGGCATCTGGGAGTGAAGGATGGGTGATTTCTTCTTTCTCCTTACTTAAAGGATGTAGTCCTTTGAGATCCCACCCTTTAAGGAGAGAGTTTCTAGTTAGACTTCTCACCTTGGGCTGGCCTTCAACTTTTTATCTGGTCCCTTAGGTCCTTGCTGTTCAGTTGCTCAGTTGTGTCCGACACTGTGATCCCATGGACTGCAGCACGCCAGACTTCCCTGTCCTCTGCATCTCCCAGAGTTTGCTCAAACTAATGTCCACTGAGTCAGTGATTCTGTCCAACCATCTCATCCTCTGCCACCCCCTTCTCTTGCCCTCAATCTTTCCCAGCATCAGAGTCTTTTCCAATGAAACAACTGTTCATATCAGTCCTTGCAATGAATATTCAGGGTTGATTTCCTTTAGGACTGATTGGTTTGATCTTCTTGCTGTCCAAGGGACTCTCAAGAGTCTTCTCCAACAGCACAGTTTGAAAGCATTAATTCTTCTGCACTCAGCCTTCTTTATGGTCCCTGAGGCTCTGGAAACCACTGCTCAAGCTTGCTTGGCTCAGCCAACACCCTGAAGGTGAAGGCCAATAGCTGGCCTCTCCAGGCTGCTTATCTGCCGGGGTAATGTATCTTCCTTCAGTCTTTGGCGTGAGTACCTTCTTGCCAGTTAATGTGCTGTGCTGTGCTTAGTTGCTCAGCCGTAGATGACTCTTTACAACCCCACAGAGTGTAGCCCACCAGGCTCCTCTGTCCGTGGGGATTCTCCAGGCAAGAATAATGGAGTGGGTTGCCATTGCTGGTTAATGGAAGCAGTCAAAATAGTTTTCTTTTATCATAACAAAGAGGATGGGTACATGTTGGTAGAAATAAGAGTTCTAGAAAACAATAACTTTCTAAAAAGTTTCTCTGAGTCGTTATTTTAATATAAAGAGCAGAGCACTTCCTTTAGGATTAGAACTTAATTTACAAATTAAGTACTGTGCTGAAGGGTTTTTGTAAGATGAAGTGATAAACAGGAAGATATGGAACACAGGGAAAGCTCTGAGATTCTTAACAGTCACTTTGCATATGATAACCTAATGGCATGATGGCAGCTGAAAGCAGGTGCAGTGGTATTTTCCATATTTTTGTTTGAGTGACTAGTTCTCTGACTGCCTATGGTCTGAGTCAAAAGCCTCTGATTGCTCTTCACGGGGATCAAAAATCTCCTTGATGGGTACCCCCTGCTGTTGTAGGAAGCATACATCAGTTCTGACTACTCAATGGTCTCTTGGAAAAGATGCCCCCAAACAGCTTTTAAAATAGAATATTTATGCTGTCTTGGTGAACTGAAATACGGTGAATCCCTTTGAGCTCTAAGCTATGATTAGGGTGTGGGATGCCTGATAGACTGGGACCAAAAAGTCAGTCTCCTTGCAAGGTGACATATGATACTCACTACTTTTAAAAATAAGTGAGTTTATTTTCCGTTACTTGTGATTCTTAAACTGCCAGAGATGCCACTTGGGGATTTTGGAAATTCATCCGCACTGGAATTCTGTGTTATATATTTCTGCTTCTTGAATTAAGAAGTTCCGGGACTGAGGGGGGAAGGAACAAGATGGTGGAGGAATAGGACGGCGAGACCACTCTCTCCCCCACAAATTCATCAAAAGAACATTTGAACGCGGAGTAAAGTCCACAAAACAACTTCTGAATACTGGCAGAGGACGTCAGGCACCCAGAAAAGCAGCCCATTGTCTTCGAAAGGAGGTAGGAAAAAACATAAAAGATAAAAAGTGAGACAAAAGAAGTAAGGACGGAGCTCCGTCCCGGGAAGGGAGGCTTTAAAAAGAGAGAAGTTTCCAAACACCAGGAAACATTCTCACTGGTCAATCTGTGGCGAGCCTTGGAAGCTCAGAGGGCCACATAACCCTCTTTTTTTTTTTTTAAGATTTTTTAAAAAACCCACAGACTACCCGCCAAATGGTAACTCCCAGCGGAGAAGCAGCGCAGACGCCTGCATACGCCATTAGCAAGCGGGGGCTGGGCAGGGAGGAGCCGGCTGAACTGCTTAGAGAGAGGACTGGGCTTGAATGCCGCGAGAACAATTTGAGAGAACTGGGGAGAGCAAAGCAGACTGTGGGATAGCTTCCCCACGAAAAGGCAGAAAGCTCTAACCTAAGACTCGGCCAGCCCCGCTCACAGAATAAAGGACTGTGCAGAGCGAGCCGGCTGCGGTCGGCCCATCCCCCATCCCCCGCCGAGACAGGCAGGGAGCGCAGCCAGAGCCAGAGGGGGCAACCGCAGCCCCAGAAAGGCATCCGATACAAACTGCAGGCAGGCTTGTTGCTAATCAGGACTTCTTGGGCTCGGGCTGGTCGATATCCCCCTGAGAAGGTGCGCCGGTTGTACACCCAGAAAACTGAGTGGCGGGGACTGGGGAGGCAATAAGTCGCAGAGACCGCGCTCGCCAAACACCTGGTCCCCTGAGCTGCTCAGACCGGGGAAGGCACAAAACGCAGGCCCAACCAAGTCTGCGCCTTTGTGGAGTACCCGAGAACCTGAACTTGAGCCGCTCAGACCTGGGAAGTGCATACAACCCAGCGTCGGCCTCGGACAGTTCCCAGCAGAGCAACCTAGAGCCTGTGCAGGATAGACTGGGACAGCACACGCACTGTGAGCGGGGGCAAACCCAGTGTGACCGAGACTCTGCGAGCACTCCCCACAGACGCCAGAGATATTCGTCTGCAGCGTTCCTCCCTTCCCAGAACAGGACTGAACAGCTGAGCCTTAAAAAGTGTCCACCCACCCCCTAGTATCAGGGTGGAAATTAGACACTGAAGAGACCAGCAAACAGAAGCTAAAACAGAGGGAACCACCTTGGAAACGACAGATAGTGACGTCTAGAGGCTACTCTAAGAATAAGACCAAAAACCAGAGGCAAGAGGCTTAAGGCCGAATCCTGAGAACACCAGAGAACTCCTGACTCCAGGGAACATTAATCGATAGGAGCTCATCAAACGTCTCCATACCTACACTAAAACCAAGCACCACCCAAGGGTCAACAAGTTCCAGAGCAAGACATACCACGCAAATTCTCCAGTAACACAGGAAACTAGCCCTGAGCTTCAATATACAGGCTGCCCAAAGTCACTCCAAACCCACTGACATTTCATAACTCATTACTGGACACTTCATTGCACTCCAGAGAGAAGAAATCCAGCTCCACCCACCAGAACACCGACACAAGCTTCCCTAACCAGGGAACCTTGACAAGTCACCCGTCCAACCCCACACACAGCGAGGAAACTACATAATAAAGAGAACTCCACAAACGGCCAGAGCAGGGAAAGGCCACCCCAAGCAAAGCAATATAAGCAAGATGAAGAAGCAGAGAAATACCCAGCAAGTAAAGGAACGAGATAAATGCCCACCAACACAAACAAAAGAGGAAGATATAGGGAATCTACCTGATAAAGAATTTCGAATTTTGGTGGTGAAAATGATTCAAAATCTTGAAAGCAAAATGGAGTTACAGATAAATAACCTGGAGAAAAGGATTGAGAAGATGGAAGAAAGGTTTAATAAGGACTTAGAGGAAATAAAAAAGAGTCAATATACAATGAATAATGCAATAGATGAGATCAGAAACACTCTGGAGGGAATAAACAGTAGAATAACAGAGGCAGAAGACAGGATAAGCGAGCTAGAAGATAGAATTATAGAAATAAATGAAACAGAGAGGAAAAAAGAAAAACAAATTGAAATGAGAACAATATTAGAGACCTCTGGGACAATGTTAAACGCTCCAACATTTGAATCATAGGAGTCCCAGAAGAAGAAGACAAAAAGAAAGACCATGAAAGAATACTTGAGGAGATAATAGTTGAAAACTTCCCTAAAATAGGGAAAGAAATAATCACCCAAGTCCAGGAAACCCAGAGAGTCCCCAACAGGATAAACCCAAGGCGAAATACTCCAAGACACATATTAATCAAATTAACAAAGATCAAACACAAAGAACAAATATTAAAAGCAGCAAGGGAAAAGCAGCAAATAACACACAAGGGGATTCCCATAAGGATAACAGCTGATCTTTCAACAGAAACTCTTCAGGCCAGGAGGGAATGGCAAGACATACTTAAAGTGATGAAAGAAAATAACCTACAGCCCAGACTACTGTACCCAGCAAGGATCTCATTCAAATATGAAGGAGAAATCAAAAGCTTTACAGACAAGCAAAAGCTGAGAGAATTCAGCATTACCAAACCAGCTCTCCAACAAATGCTAAAGGATCTTTTCTAGACAGGAAACACAGAAAGGGTATATAAACTTGAACCCAAAGCAATAAATAAAATGGCTACGGGATCGTACTTATCAATAATTACCTTAAATGTAAATGGGTTGAATGCCCCAACCAAAAGACAAAGGCTGGCTGAATGGATACAAAAACAAGACCCCCATATATGTTGTCTACAAGAGACCCACCTCAAAACGAGGGACACATACAGACTGAAAGTGAAGGGCTGGAAAAAGATATTACATGCAAATAGAGACCAAAAGAAAGCAGGAGTAGCAATACTCATATCAGATAAAATAGACTTTAAAACAAAGGCTGTGAAAAGAGACAAAGAAGGAAACTACATAATGATCAAAGGATCAATCCAAGATGAAGATATAACAATTATAAATATTTATGCATCCAACATAGGAGCACCGCAATATGTAAGACAATTACTAACAAGTATGAATGGGGAGGTTGGGCACGACTGAGCGACTTCACTTTCACTTTTCACTTTCACACATTGGAGAAGGAAATGGCAACCCACTCCGTGTTCTTGCCTGGAGAATCCCAGGGACGGGGGAGCCTGGTGGGCTTCTGTCTATGGGGTCACACAGAGTCGGACACGACTGAAGTGACTTAGCATAGCATAGCATAGCATGAAAGGGGAAATTAACAACAATGCAATAATAGTGGGAGATTTTAATACCCCACTTACATCTATGGATAGATCAACTAAACAGAAAATTAACAAGGAAACACAAACTTTAAATGATACAATAGACCAGTTAGACCTAATTGATATCTATAGGACATTTCACTCCAAAACAATGAATTTCACCTTTTTCTCAAGCGCACACGGAACCTTTTCCAGGATAGATCACATCCTGGGCCATAAATATAGCCTTGGTAAATTCAAAAAAATTGAAATCATTCCAAGCATCTTTTCTGACCACAATGCAGTAAGATTAGATCTCAATTACAGGAGAAAAACTATTAAAAATGCCAACATATGGAGGCTGAACAACACACTGCTGAATAATGAACAAACCATAGAAGAAATCAAAAGAGACATCAAAATATGCATAGAAATGAATGAAAATGAAAACACAACAACCCAAAACCTCTGGGACACTGTAAAAGCAGTGCTAAGGGGGAAGTTCATAGCAATACAGGCACACCTCAAGAAACAAGAAAAAAGTCAACTAAATAACCTAACTCTACATCTAAAGCAACTAGAAAAGAAAGAAATGAAGAACCCCAGGGTCAGTAGAAGGAAAGAAATCGTAAAAATTAGGGCAGAGATAAATGCAAAAGAAACAAAAGAGACCATAGCAAAAATCAACAAAGCCAAAAGCTGGTTCTTTGAGAAGGTAAATAAAATTGACAAACCACTAGCCAGACTTATCAAGAAACAAAGGGAGAAGAACCAAATCAATAAAATTAGAAATGAAAATGGAGAGATCACAACTGACAACACAGAAATACAAAGGATTATTAGAGAATACTATCAGCAATTATATGGCAATAAAATGAATAACCTGGAAGAAATGGACAAATTCCTAGAAAAGTACAACTTTCCAAAACTGAACCAGGAAGAAATAGAAAATCTGAACAGACCCATCACAAGCACGGAACTAGAGGCCGTAATCAGGACTCTTCCAGCAAACAAAAGCCCAGGTTCAGACGGCTTCACAGCCGAATTCTACCAAAAATTTAGAGAAGAGTTAACACCTATTCTATTCAAACTCTTCCAGAAAATTGCTGAGGAAGGGAAACTTCCAAACTCATTCTATGAGGCCACCATCACCCTAATCCCAAAACCTGGTAAAGACCCCACAAAAAAGAAAACTACAGGCCAATATCACTGATGAACATAGATGCAAAAATCCTTAACAAAATTCTAGCAATCAGAATCCAACAACACATTAAGAAGATCATACATCATGACCAAGTGGGCTTTATCCCAGGAATGCAAGGATTCTTCAATATCTGCAAATCAATCAACGTAATACACCACATTAACAAACTGAAAAATAAAAATCATATGATTATCTCAATAGATGCAGAGAAAGCCTTCGACAAAATTCAACATCCATTTATGATAAAAACCCTCCAGAAAGTGGGAATAGAAGGGACATACCTCAACATAATAAAAGCTATATATGACAAACCCACAGCAAACATTATCCTCAGTGGTGAAAAACTGAAAGCATTTCCCCTAAAGTCAGGAACAAGACAAGGGTGCCCACTCTCCCCACTACTCTTCAACATAGTTCTGGAAGTTTTGGCCACAGCAATCAGAGCAGAAAAAAACATAAAAGCAATACAAATTGGAAAAGAAGAAGTAAATCTTTCACCGTTCGCTGATGACATGATCCTCTACACAGAAAACCCTAGAGACTCTACCAGAAAACTACTAGAGCTAATCAATGAATACAGTAAAGTTGCAGGATATAAAATCAACACACAGAAATCCCTTGCATTCCTATACACTAATAATGAGAAAATAGAAAGAGAAATTAAGGAAACTATTCCTTTCACTGTTGCAACGAAAAGAATTAAATATTTAGGAATTTATCTACCTAAGGAAACAAAAGACTTGTACGTAGAAAACTATAAAACACTACTGAAAGTAATCAAAGAGGACACTAATATATGGAGAAATATACCATGTTCATGGATTGGAAGAATAAATATTGTAAAAATGAGTATACTACCCAAAGTAATTTATACATTCAATGCAATCCCTATCAAGCTACCAACGATATTTTTCACAGAACTAGAACAAATAATCTCACAATTTGTATGGAAATACAAAAAACCTCGAATAGCCAAAGCAATCTTGAGGAAGAAGAATGGAACTGGGGGAATTAACCTTCCAGACTTCAGGCTCTACTACAAAGCCACAGTCATCAAGACAGTATGGTACTGGCATAAAGACAGAAATATAGATCAATGGAACAAAATAGAAAGCCCAGAGATAAATCCATGCACCTATGGACACCTTATCTTTGAGAAAGGAGGCAAGAATATAAAATGGAGAAAAGACAGTCTCTTTAACAAGTGGTGCTGGGAAAACTGGTCAGCCACTTGTAAAAGAATGAAACTAGAACACTTCCTAACACCATACACAAAAATAAACTCAAAATGGATTAAAGAGCTAAATGTAAGACCAGAAACTATAAAACTCCTAGAGGAGAACGTAGGCAAAACACTCTCCGACATAAATCACAGCAGGATCCTCCATGATCCACCTCCCAGAATATTAGAAATAAAAGCAAAAATAAACAAATGGGACCTAATTAAAATCAAAAGCTTCTGCACAGCAAAGGAAACTATAAGTAAGGTGAAAAGACAGCCTTCAGAATGGGAGAAAATAATAGCAAATGAAGCAACTGATAAAGGATTAATCTCCAAAATATACAAGCAGCTCCTGCAGCTCAATTCCAGAAAAATAAATGACCCAATCAAAAAATGGGCCAAAGAACTAAATAGACATTTCTCCAAAGCAGACATAAAGATGGCTAACAAACACATGAAAAAATGCTCAATATCCCTCATAATCAGAGAGATGCAAATCAAAACCACAATGAGATACCATTTCACACCAGTCAGAATGGCTGCTATCCAAAAGTCCACATGCAATAAATGCTGGAGAGGATGTGGAGAGAAAGGAACCCTCTTACACTGTTGGTGGGAATGCAAACTAGTACAGCCACTATGGAGAACAGTGTGGAGATTCCTCAAAAAACTGGAAATAGAACTGCCATATGATCCAGCAATCACACTCCTGGGCATACACACCAAGGAAACCAGAATTGAAAGAGACACATATACTCCAATGTTCATTGCAGCACTGTTTACAATAGCCAGGACATGGAAGCAACCTAGATGTCCATCTGCAGATGGATGGATAAGAAAGCTTTGGTACATATACACAATGGAGTATTATTCAGCTATTAAAAAGAATACATTTGAATCAGTTCTAATGAGGTGGATGAAACTGGAGCCTATTATACAGAGTGAAGTAAGCCAGAAAGAAAAACACCAATACAGTATACTAACGCATATATATGGAATTTAGAAAGATGCAAATGATAACCCTGTATACAAGACAGCAAAAGAGACACAGATGTATAGAACAGTCTTTGGGACTCTGTGGGAGAGGGTGAGGGTGGGATGATTTGGGAGAATGGCATTGAAACACGTATGTTGTCATATATGAAACGAATCACTAGTTCAGGGTTGATGCATGTTATAGGATACTCGGGGCTGGTGTGCGGGGATGACCCAGAGGGAGGATAAAGGGAGGAGGGAGGTGGGAGGAGGGTTCAGAAGGGGGAACTTATGTAAACCTGGGGCGAATTCATGTCAATGTATGGCAAAACCAACCAATATAATATTGTAAAATAATTTGCCTCCAGTAAAAAATAAATTAATTACTTAAAAAAAATAAAACACATGACTGTTTTGAAAAAAAATTAAAAAAAAAATAAGTGAGTTTAATTTTTTTGGAGATACTTTCAAAATTATATCCCTTCACTTAAGATATATTCTGGCCAGTTATACAAACCAATTGGGAACAATAGCTTTCTTGGGAAAGCCTTCAAATGACTGTTTCTCTAGGTTTATAAAGTAAAACACATACTTGGTGCCTGCTATGTGTGCCTGGTCCAAGGACACACAATGACAAGGAATGACAAAGTTACTGGGCTTACAGAAATCCACAGTAGCAGATGAGAAGCAAAAAATCAAGGCATATGTTTGAACAAAACCGTCACAAGGGATTCAACGTGATCTTTAATGTTTTCTTTGTATAAGCCTAGGATAGTAAATACCTATGCATTCTTTAGTGTAACTCTTTAGGGAGAGTTTGCAGAAAATTATATTCTTAGAGTATAGCATCAACTCAATGGAGCTCTGTAACTGGGAGAAGAGAGTGAGCCTAATCTCTATGGAATGCACACCTGACAGTCAACATTGCCAAATGGACTGAATATTTGACCTTGATACTTTGGCCACCTCATGCAACAAGTTGACTCACTGGAAAAGACTCTGATGCTGGGAGGGATTGGGGGCAGGAGGAGAAGGGGACGACAGAGAATGAGATGGCTGGATGGCATCACCGACTCTATGGACATGAGTTTGAGTGAACTCCGGGAGTTGGTGATGGACAGGGAGGCCTGGCATGCTATGATTCATGGGGTCGCAAAGAGTCGGACATGACTGAGCGACTGAACTGAACTGAACTGATCTGAAGACCTGCTTATTATAGCAGCCATCTTCTCGTACTGGAAACCCGGATGTCTTGTTTAGTCGCTCAGTCGTGTCTGGCTCTTTTGTAACCCCATAGACTGTAGCCCCCCAGGCTCTTCTGTTCATGGGTTTCCCCAGGCAAGAACTAACTGGAGTGGGTTGCCATTTCCTTCTCAAGGGGATCTTCCTGATCCAGGGACTGAACCCATGTTTCCTGCATTCTGTATCTCCTGTGTTACAGGCGGATTCTTTACCGCTAAGACCAATTGTTGCTAAATCGGGCACAAGTGAAAGAGTTCCAGACTTCCTAACTGGAAAGAATTTTCAGTGCTGGTTGTTTTCAAGGCAGGTTCTGAGGTTGTCCTTGAAGAGCCAGAATTTTGTTTAGGATGGGACAGAGGAAGGAATTTGAAACCCTGTCTTACCCAGTAGGTTCTACAATAATTTGGTTAATCAGTAGAGTGATGAATGAGATGCTGTGGCTTTAACCAATAAATCCCCTGGTTTAATGTGTCTCTTTGGGAAATGCTTTTTTTTAAATAACTAATTTATTTATTAGTTATTTTTGGCTGTTCAGGCTCTTCACTGCTGCCTGTGGGTGTTCTCCGGTTGTGGTGAGTGGAGGCTACTCTAATTGCGGTGTGAGGGTTTTTCATTGTGGTGGCTTCTCTTATTGTGGAGTGCAGGCTCAGTAGTTGTGGCGCGGGCTTAGTTGCCCTGTGTCATGTGGGATCTTCCCAGAACAAGGATGGAACCTGTGTCTCCTCCATTGGCAGGTGGATTTGTAACCACTGGACCACCAGGGAAGCCCTGGAAAATGCTCTTATTAAACAGTGGTTTTGTTTAGGTATTTTGAACATACTTTAGGTAATGCAGATGATGATTCTGACTCTGCTAGTACGAAGGCCCTGTGCTGCCCAAGATAGGAATCCGCACCACAGGAGTTTCAAATCTGGAAGTGAAAACAAGCATCACTAACCACAAGAGGAAGTGGCAAGACCGTTGTTTTTTTTTTTTTTTCGGCCCAGACTCAAAGGGCTGTGGAGTCTGAAGAAGTGGTTGCTGCAGGGGATGAGAGGGCGTGTGGAAGGGAGGACATCTGAGCCATCTCTGGAGGGTAAGTGCTCTCTGATGAAGTTAGGGCAAGAGTGGATTCCTCCCTTCCCTATGTGCAGCTAGGCCACCACGCCCTCCCTCCGCCCCCCCACCCCGGCCCCCACCTAAACAAAAACAAAACAAAAGCCTCAGTAGGAGAGGGTTGTTTATAACCACAGAACTGTTTGTCTGTGAAGTGTTTCCTGTCTTATTTTTAGAGTCATTTATTCTTTCGCTCCTGTTATTAATGCTCCCTGAGCCCAACCCATCATCATCTCTCACCTGGGCTACAGTAAGAATCTTTCATTGGATTTACCTGCTTCTGCTCTTCTCTCAAAAATAGTCTATTTGGTGACTGCAGGTCACCAAATAGCATCCTAATGAATGATTATGATCCTTTAGAATCATAATGGAATCATGTCACTTGCCTGTGAAATGAGCCCTGCGGTTCCTTCCTCCATGGACAGCTCTGCCCCTGTGCAGGTTCTGACACCTGCTTTGGTCCCCGCCCCTCAGCCTTCTGACCCCCAGTGTGGGGGCTGCCTTATTCTGCACCACCTGTGGCCTTAAGACCAGATGGTTTAGGAAAGGGAGAAGCAGAGAAAGCGGAGGTGGGAGAGCCATTCCTATTTTTTGTATTTTGAAGAGGGGACAGCAGGGGCATTGGTTAGTGGTTGCAGAGTCTATCTTTTTTTTTCAACTTTTGCTTTCAATCTTATGTGTTTCTTTAAATTACACATAGATAAGTGTACATATTTAAAGATCCCTGGTGGCTCAGATGGTAAAGAATCTGCCTGCAATGCAAGAGACCCAGGTTCAAGCCTTGGTTCAGGAAGATCCCCTGGAGAAGGGACTGTAACCCACTCTAGTATTCTTGCCCAGAGAATCCCATGGATCGAGGAGCCTGGTAGACTACAGTCCATGGGGTTACAAAGAGATGGACACGACTAAGCAAGGAGCCCTTTAACTTTCACTCTAAATAACTAGGTCATTTTCCTGCATAAATTCTTTTTTTTTTTTTTGATGTGGATCGCTTTTAAAGTCTTTATTGAATTTGTTGCAATATTGCTTTTGTTTTATGTTTTGGTTTTTCGGCCCCAAGGCATGTGGGAATAGGCTACGCTACCAGGGATCGATGCCTCACCCCCTGCATTGGAAGGTGAAGTCTTAACCACTAGACTGCCAGGGAAGTCCTCTCCTGGATGAATTCTGATTTTGCTTTAACAAACAGGAATGTCAAAATGTTTTAGGGCTATGTTTTCTTTTGAAAACTGAGATCTGATGGTGGTTTTTATTGTTCAGTTGCTAGGTCATGTCCGACTCTTTGAGACCTCTTGGACTGCAGCACGCCAGGCCTCCTGTCCCTCACCGTCTCCTGGAGGATTGGTAGTACTATGAAATAAACTGAGATCTGGTATTACTGTGCCGCAGGGGGGAAACGTTATCTTTACTTTTGCCCATATTCTTTCCTGTCCTGCTATGCTACAGTACTGAGCAAGCAACTTCTCCCATCACGGAGGTTGGAACGTCCCCTCCAGACTAGCCAGTTAGAGAACTTCCTTTGTTCCTGGTGTGAACAGATGACCCAAGTGTCAAGCAGAGTCTTTTGAAAGAGCAAAAGGCATATAGGGGAGATAAGTTCTTATTTTTTTATGAGGTTGTACATGCAGAGCTCAAGATCCTGGGGTCATCTCTGCTGCACATGGAGAGCAGCTTGTTGAGGATGAAGCCAACATAGAGGAAAGTAGACAGGAAAATAGGGATTCATCCTGATGGAACAGTTTGTTACCCTTCATTTGCTCATGCCTGAAGCCAGAAAACCCTATGAATTTCAAGATACAATAATCGATAAACTATTTTCCCCCTACTTAAGCTAGATGGGTTTATATTTACAGTGAGTTTAAATTTTTGGCTATAGTATGTTGACAGTGAAACAGTCCTAAAACAGATAGCTTTATAAATATATATGTATAGTTTATATACATATATGTGCACATACACAAGAACTTTCCAGCTAGGAATTTTTTTAACTTTTAAAAATATTTATTTATTTATTTGGCCATGCTGGGTCTTTGTTGCGGCAGGCTGGGTCTTCAGACGTGGCGTGTGAATGCTTAGTTGAGGCATGTGGGATCTAGTTCCCTGACCAGGGATCGAACCTGAGCCCCTTCCATTGGAAGCTTGAAGTCTTAGCCACTTGACTGCCAGGGAAGTTTCAGGAATTCTCTTTTTTCCCCCAACTGAAATCTTCTTTGGAATTCCAAAACATAATACTTTCACTGGATCAGGGATGAGCTTCCAAATGCCCAGAGCCTCATTCACTCTGTCTCCCTTTGCCTCCATCCATTCTCTCTGGGGCAATGCTGTGAAATCCTGGGGCTCTGTGAGACAAAAAGGAAAGCCCATTTTTGGGCAATGAATCTGCAATGTGCATTTTTAAGGAATTTCCCCTTTAGTTAAGTAGGGCCTAATTTTAGTGGTTTAAATATAAAACAAGTACAATAAACCTGTTATTGACTATTTATAGAGTTTAAATATCTCCCTCAGAGTACTTTTTGGACAGCATCAATTATCATGCTAATTAAATATTAATGTAATTAAACCCAAGTCCAGCTGAGATACGTAACTGTGCCTTGAGCTCCTGGCAGCTTCCTGCCTGCTGCAGAGCTCCTCTCTGAGGTAGAGAAGCCAGTGTGGGTGTTGCCCCTAGACGAGAGAGACCTCAGAGTCACCGATTCTTTCAGCAGCTGCAGAGCACAGAATCCTAGTTCAAAGTCAGGGCGGACAGCCAGCCAGTCTGAGCCTGTCCTGAGCAGTACAAAGTTATCGTACACTCACAGGAGCTAGAGGGAGATTTTTCAGAAGTCTCCTTCTCCCTTTAGGAGTGAGCTGGAGAGAAAGCATTTGAGACCCCAGGACCTCTTGTGATGAATCTATACCTGACTCCAGCCATCTCCTGAAGGAAGTCCCCATATTCAGCAGAACACACACACATTTTCTAATGCTGCAGAATGATAGGTTTTGGTATAGGGCACACTACTCTGCCTGCAATGTGGGAGACCAGGGTTTGATCCCTGGATCAGGAAGATCCTCTGGAGAAGGGAGTGGCAACCCACTCCAGTATTCTTGCTTGGAGAACCCCATGGACAGAGGATCGTGGCAGGCTGTAGTCCATGGGGTTGCAAAGAGTCAGACATGACTGAGTGAATAACACCCTTCACTTTCACACCACTCTGACATCTGAACAAAAAAGGGATAATTGAACAGCTTTTCAAAGGGATTTAATAATAAAATACTGGAAATTAGAGGTTCCACAATGCTGTAATTACACTTTGAGGGGGACCATGAGAAGGCTTGTGTCAGTGCTTTTCTTCTGTAAACAAACCCCTATCATTAGGAGAGAATGCTTTTGTTGTTGTTTAGTTGTGTCTGACTCTTTGTTACTCCTTGGACTGTAGCCTGCCAGGCTCCTCTGTCCATGGAATTTCCCAGGCAAGAACACTAGAGTGTGTAGCCATTTCCTTCTCCAGGGGATCTTCCCTACCCAGGGATAGAACCTAAGTCTCTTGCATCTCCTGCATTGACAGGAGGGTTCTTTACCACTAGTGCCACCCAGGAAGTCCAGGAGAGAACGCTGCATTGCAGAAGAACAACTCTCAGAATCTCAGAATGAGTAAACCATGGCAACCTTCTATAAAGCAACATAAGTAACCTATTTTCTCTCGTTATGACTCTGTATGACAGTCTCTAGGTCCATCCATGTCTCTGCAAATGGCACAATTTCATTCCTTTTTATGGCTGAGTAATATTCCATTGTATATTTGTACTATATCTTTATCCATTCCTCGGATGGACATTTAAGTTGCTTTTATGTCCTGGCTGTTGTAAATAGTGCTGCAGTGAACACTGGGATACATGTATCTTTTCAAATTATGGTTTTCTTCAGATATATGTGCTCAAGAGTGGGATTGCTGGGTCATATGGTAGCTCCATTTTTAATTTTTTAGCAACCTCCGTACTGTTCTCTATAGTGGCTGTGAGATAATATCTCATTGTAGTTTTGATTTGCATTTCTTTAGTAATTATTGATGTTGAGTACCTTTTCATGTGCCTCTTGGCCATCTGAATGTCTTCTTTGGAGAAATGTCTATTTAGGTCTTCCACTCATTTTTTTGGATTGTGTTGTTTGCTTTTTTTTTTGATATTGAGCTGCATGAGCTGTATCGTATATTAATGAATATATGTGGAATCTAGAAAAATGGTACAGATGAAACTATTTGCAAAGCAGAAAAAAAGACACGGGCATAGAGAACAAATGTATGAAGACCAAGGAGGGGAAGAGGAGTGGGTTGAACTGGAGACTGGGATTGACATATATATGCACTGCTGTTGCTGCTAAGTCGCTTCAGTCATGTCCGACTCTCTGCGACCGCATAGATGGCAGCCCACCAGGCTCCCCCATCCCTGGGATTCTCCAGGCAAGAACACTGGAGTGGGTTGCCATTTCCTTCTCCAATGCATGAAAGTGAAAAGTGAAAGTGAAGTTGCTCAGTCATGTCCGACTACTAGCGACGCCATGGACTGCAGCCTACCAGGCTCCACCGTCCATGGGATTTTCCAGGCAAGAGTACTGGAGTGGCACTATTATGTATAAATAGATATGAGAACCTACTGTATGCCTACTGTATACACCTACTGTATACCATAGTGCGGGAAGCTCTGTGTATAGCATAGAGCTCTCTACTCAGTGCTCTGTGGTGACCTAAATAGGAAGAAAATCCAAAAAAGAGGGGCCACATATATATACCCGTGGCTGATTCACTTTGCTGTACATCAGACACTAACACAACATTGTAAAACAATATAGTCCAATACAATTTTTAAAAACAGAAGTAACCCATTTTCTCATTGTAACCTGGGAATCCCAGTCTGTATTAAAGAAAAACATTTTGGTTTTTCCTTTGACCTTGTTTTGTTTTGCTCTTTTCTTTTCTTCTATTTATAGTGTGACTCCCTCAACACTCAGTCTGGCTTTGGTCGCCTGTGTTCAGTTCATTTAGCTTCGCTATTTTTAACACATTGTTGAGGTAGTTTTGGATCAAAATATGTGCTTTGGCAGCACAAGTCATTCAGCTAACAAAGGTGTAGTAATCACTGAAGCAAAGCCAAGTCAGAATTTTTTTTTTAAGAGTAGCATTTTCCAAGTGGTTATGTGAATTCTAGTGAGATTTGCTTTGGAACAAGAAGTATTTATTTCTCAGGACTGATCTCATTTCCTTCTAAAGTGGTCTCATCAAATAATTGCTTGCATCCTTAGAAGAAAATCCAGTTTCACAGGCACAAGCCAAAGTCTGTGACCATAAGTTCAACTTCATGTTCTACTAAGAAAGTAAATAATGTCATATTAGCAACTTTTTTTTTAATAATGGGAAATTGCTATATGATCAAAAGGTTTTACATTTCTTCCTTCTCTTGACTCCTAATAAATTCCAATTCAGGAGATTTTATTCTGCTGTTGTTATGTTATATTTACAGATGAAATCGAGAGAGTGGATCTTCTGGTGGCAGTTCAAAATACTTTGTGGATTAACCACCTGTCCTGTATCTATAGCCCGACGTTCTGAACAAAAGCTTAGAGACGGTGATTCATTCATTCACTCAGTGATCACTGAAACAGAACCTTTCCTGACAACCCTCTGATTGGGCAGAAACAAGCATTAATTTTTCACGTTGATTGTCATCTCACCCGTTGTCTGTGGGTGTGGCCATGGGGCAGGAGTTAAATCTGTCTTCAGATCTTCCTCCTGTCTTGGGCTACATGTCCCAGCCCCTCATTGTGGAGGTTGTAGGGGCAGGGCGTGGCCAACACTGGTGCATCAAGCTTTTGAGCATGGCTTGTGAGACTGGCTCCTAGTGCTCCTTGTGGAGGGGCTGGAGGTAGTCCCTGCCATGTTGGCAGATTTGTTAGTGGCCAGTGGAAGTGACTGGGCTTCCCAGGTGGCTCAGTGGTAAAAAATCCACCTGCAAAGCAGGAGATGTGGGTTTGATACCTGGGTTGGAAAGATTCTCTGGAGAAGGAAATGGCAGCATCCCTGCACCCCTGCAGTGGAAGTGTGACATCTTAACCACTGGTCAGCCAGGGCAGTCTCCAGTATTCTTGCCTGGAGAATCCCCATGGACAGAGGAGCCTGGCGGGCTACAGTCTGTAGGGTCACAGAGTCAGACATGACTTAGTGACTAAACAGCAGCAGCAGCAGTGGGAGTGGTTGGCATTTGAAGACTCCTGAGGTCAAATAGGGTTGAAGGAGACTGTGTTTCTTTGTTTATCCCCTGGTGTTGGATTTCCCACTAAAGCGGCTAGATTCATGCAATTTCCTGTAAGAGAAAGGAATTTGACCTGCAGCTGCTTCAATAGGTGGATCTGTCTGAGCCACACAGCCAAGCATGTGGTCACCTGCCAGGTGTGCTTCTCTTATTTTTTAAAAAATGTTTCATTGACATTTTTATTATTTAATTTTTTTTTTTTTTTGCCATGCTGCGAGGCTTGCACGTGAGGCTGGCTTGGTATGTGGAGTCTTAGTTCCCTGACTAGGGATCAAACCTGCACCCCTGCAGTGGAAGTGTGACATCTTAATCACTGGTCAGCCAGGGCAGTCTCCTCTCTGACTCTTCTGAGTTGTGAAAGTAGGTGTCATTGCTACTGTGTATTCTGTATACCAGGGACTCTGACCCTATGATGTAAGAATTATTATCCTTTTTCAGGTGACCAGGAGTGAAGGCCACAGAGGCTAGGAGGCTACCTAAGGCCCTACAGTTTTTGAGATGGAGTCACAGCTAGTATACATTTAAGATATTTCTTTATAAGTATTTTACTGCTATATTTTTCAAAATGTCTGCCACTCCTTATCACTTGTTTTCCTTAATTCTAATTCTTTGCCTCAGCATTCCAATTGCTTTTCTGATTCATTGATACTGTATGCCCTCTGGTTCTTCTCTCTCACCTTTGTCTCCCCATCAACCTGTCTGGCAACATCTGAACCTTTTACCCTCCCCTGTCCTATACATGCAATTGGATTCTTCCTTTAAGCTCACTCCTTTCTTATTCAGGCAGCGTTCAGACCTGTTCACTCTGGTGCTAGATTATAACAGCTTTGGAGCTAAAACTGTCCAAATCTGAAGCCACCATTAGATTCAGCTTCTTAAAATACCCTTTTGTCCGGTCCTGGTTCCTTCCGTTCCGTCGCTCAGTCGTGTCCGACTCTATGCGACGTGGTTACCGTTTCCTTCTCCAGGGGATCTTCCCGACCCAGGGATCGAACCCAGGTCTCCCGCATTGGAGGCAGACGCTTTAACCTCTGAGCCACCAGGGAAGCCCTGGTTCCTTACTAGATGCCAAACGAAGGTCATTTCCTTAGCCTGGAATTTTAGGCTCCCCACAGTATGGTTCCAAACTAATAAAATTGTTATTTATTTATTTATTTATTTACTTATTTTTTGAGGACCCCCTAGGTGGCTCAGAGGTAAAGAATCCGCCTGCCAGTGCAGGAGACACAAGAGACGTGGGTGTGATCCCTGGGACGGAAAGATCTCCTGGAGGAGGAATTGGCTACCCATTTGTTTTTGGCTGTGCTGGGTCTTTGTTGCTGTATGGGGACTTTTTTCTAGTTGTGGCAAGGGGGGCCTCTAGTTGCAGTATGCAGGCTTCTCTTTACTGTGACTTCTCTTGTTGTTATTTAATTTTTTTATTTTTATTTTTAGAGCATGGGTTCTGGGACACATGGGCTCAGTAGCTGTGGTGCACAGGCTTAGCTGCCCCACCGCATGTGGCATCTTCCCTGCCCAGCGATGGACCCCGTGTCCCCTGCATCGGCAGGCGGATGTTTCATCACTGGACTACCAGGGAAGGTCCAGCATCAATTTTTAAAAATCTATAAAATGGACATAAAGTTGTTACTGAAATAATATATTTAAACACTTATTAAATTATAAAATTTATACTAATATTATTTATTATATAAATTATTATAAAATAATATTAGTATATTATTATACTAATGTGAGGTCTTAATAGTATCTTCACAGAAAACTCTAAGATGTAAATAGGGAAGGAATTATTCTTTGTTTTAGAGGGGAGTAAATGAAAACAGATTGGTAACAGGGTTTGTGGTCACTGTGAATTAGTGATGAGGACAGGACTCAAATTTCTGATTTACTGTCTAACACTCTTCCATGATGTCACATCCAGTGTTCAGAGGAGTGGAAGGTGTACAAACCGGGAGAGATGGTAGGAAGATGTATTTTTTTAAAACATGAGCAGATGAATGTGGTGATTTCAGGGCTGTCCCTGTGGAGTTGAACCTAAGGCATCTCTCTGCAGAGGCTGTATATTTGGTTGTCAGTACATTGAAAAGAAACATAGCTACACCTTAGGTATGTTTTAGTTAAATTAAAAGATGGACGTGTATTTATTTTAAGGTGATGATTGAGATACCTTCCCCGAGTGTAATGGAATTTTCTTTTTTTGGCAATGCTGAAGACAGTTCATTTAGCTGCATATGTTGTCGGTGAAATTTCCCACATGCTTACACGAAACATTTGTCTTCTCCAGATGGCCTGTGTAAAGCCCAGTTGTTCTTCCAAATAAATTTATAGTTATGACAACTGTGGTATCTCTCTAGACTAGATGTAAATTTTTTTTCTTGGAAAAGGAAATGGTCTCTTTCCATTCAAACAGGCAAAGTGGGCACCCAACTGTTCTAAGGCTGAAACTTGATGGGGTCTGAATTCGAGAGGTCAGTAGGTTAGGGATCCTGCTTTTATTCCCTCTCCATCCTTCAAATCTGTGTGATCTTAAGCTCCCTCCATAAAAGAACCCAAACATAAAAGATCTCCAGAAAAGGGTCCACAGATTTTTTTTGTCAGTAATACCTTCCTTTCTATGTTAAAAATTCAAACATTTATTATTCAACAGTTAATATAAAAGAAGGAATGTCTGTACCACATACGTAATTAAGAAACCTACTAATAAGTTAAATATCCATGGAACCACCAATCTACTTCTGAGCCAGGACATGGTTAATGCTATTCAATTGATCTGTGGTTCATTTCCTTCCTCCTTCTTCCCTTCCCACTGTGAACCACATTGTGCTTTCCAAAATTTTCGTGAGCTGACTATATTTATAAAGAGTTTTGAAAACCTTTTAGGAGAATATGCAATGTGACTTCAGATGTATATTTATTAATATAGTAATTCTTCACTTTGTGCTGAGGGCTTTCAAGTCTGTGGTCTTCTTTGAAATTCACAATAGTTCTATGAACTAACTTGGATGGAAATTTTACACTTTTGCAGGTAGAGAAAAGAGGCTTACCTAGGACTCATAACTGATGAGTAGGTATCAGAGTTGAGGTTAGAACCAGAGCCTTCAGACCCCAAGTCCTGTGATCTTTGCTCGTAATGACATTGCCCATGAATGAGTAGTTGCCACTGAATAGATTTCTAAGGAGAAATCCATCTTCCTGACCTGATAGAAATATCACTGCGGGTCACAGTAGTAGACCACAGGAGCTTGTATTGTTAGCAGATCCAGAGACTCAAGGCCATGTAGGGTAACTTATTTTTCCTTTTTTTCCCTCAACCCTCAGCATCGTATCTGAAACACAGTAGGTCCAGGTTAGAAGCCTGGGTTCTGGCATCCAACATCATGGCATTGCAAACTGGCTCTTCATTCAGTAGCTATGTGACACTGGGCAGATAAATTAACCTCTGTAAGCCCCAGCTACTCCCTTGTAAAATGAGTTTAATCATACCAATTCTCAGGAGTGCTGAGGGGAGTAAATGAGACGTTGACTATGTAGTGACAGCAGAGGGATTGCCAGGGAGCAAGCACTGAATAGACTGTAGCTAAAAATAAAAAAAAGAGTGTCTGTTTCCATGTCCTTGGGCGAATCATTTGATTCCATCTGTTCCCCGCTTTCCAAAGCTTCAGAGCCTTATATGTGCAGGGAGGGGCTTAGACAAAGATGAATTCTCAGGTCTTTCAAGCTCTGACTTTCAGTGAAGCTAAATACAGTTCCCAAGACTTCTGCTGACTTAGTTGAACTTATTATTTGACTTTCGAAAGCCATATCCAATGCCTTCATTGTTTATACTTCCAAGTCCACGTGACACACAGACTAGTGTGACAAGATAGAACTGCAATATAATAACCAATGCTTTTCTTTTTGCTCCATAGGTTACTGCTAGCATTCACTGCTTTGGCCCTAGAAAGTGTAAAAATTGAGTTTTATGTGATTAAAAAAAAAAACACATAGCAGCATTCATTATTATATTGAAAATCAGGTTTCCTATTGGAAGAGTCAAACTTTTGAGAGAAAAAAGGAGGCCTTAAGCATTGAGTTACCTTTCTAACTGTGGTCTGGAAAGCATGCACAATGGTGTGGTAGTAGTTTCCCATCAGACAAGCATTTTTAAGACTTTCTAAGTGACCATTAGAAGCCAAGTTTCAGACAAAACATGAATGAGACTTTGATGCTATTGAGTGTCTGAGATGAGCCTTCTGCACTGAGCCATGTAGTGGAGGTGGAGGATGAGAAAGGAGACACATTTTTAATTTGTCTGGGAGGATGTCAGAGGAGAGAGGACCGTATTTGCCAGGTGAAGCTTAAGGCAACAAGCCTCGAAAGTCCCCCTGTCCCAGCCCCCATGCTAAGACGGCGCAGCTGAAGAAGAGCGGGATGGGGTGGCGTGTGTACACAGTCTCCTCCCAGGGCTCACCCACAGGCATGAGGGAAGTTGCGCAGAGCAAGTTACCAGCGAGGGTGGGGCATTGACTGGCAGCCAAGGAGGAACCTGGAGAAGACTTGGAGCGTGGCTGAGGAGGACCCACGATGACTTGCGTGGAGGTGGTGACTGCAGGAGAGGAGGGAGGCACCAGGCACTTCTGCGTGCAGAGGGAACTGAGGTCTGTGAAGCACAGGAGGATAGGATGAGTCGTGTAAGCAACGAAACCAGCCTGAGAGGAGCCCACTGGAGAATGGCTGGCGGACTGTATTCCTGTGGATGGTAGGCCAGTAGACTGCCCGGCTTAGCCTGGGAGACGGGTGGACACAGTTACCAGGCATGCCGGCTGCTGTGTGTTTTACTAGATTATATCCAAAGTGTTATTTTTGTTTTTTTCTTTTTTTGCCCCATCACATAGCAAGTGGGATCTTAGGTCCTGGGCCAGGTACCAAACCTGCAGTGGAAGGGTGAAGTCTTAACCACTGGATCGCCAGGGAGGTCCTCCAAGGTGTTATGGAAACCTAGCCACACGTTTCAGAGCCTTCCTGGGAACAGACCCCCATATCACTTGCTACTTAATATTAAACTGTAATCTTAAATTATTCAATTATATTTAGTCTGTAACTTTTCCTCTTGGGATTTGAGTTATCTGGCTGTTTGTTCTACCGTTTAAAAAAACAAAAACCAAACCACCATCTCCTCCCGCTAAACCACCACTGGTCATCAAGCTTCTGAAATTGAAGAAAGAGGAATGAAGAAAGGGGGAGTTAAAGCCCTGAAATGGAGAAATAGTTCAGAAATAATATTTTCTTAGCAATAAAAATACTGTCTTTTTTTTCTGTGCATGTAAGCAGCTTTGCATACATCCCCTCGATTGATCCATGTAAATTAGGCTATTACAGATGAGGAAGAAGAGACTCAGATTTCTAGATTGAAGCTCTTTCTGCTGCCTTTATGTTCAGAAACACAGTGCCTAGAGGTGTGTGCGTGTGTGTACTGTGCATGTGTTGGAGGTGGGGGAGAAGGTGTGGGGACTGAAGGCAGATTTTTCTAGAGGAAAATGTCAAAACAGCCCAATCACTCAACAAAGCCATGATGAATGAAGGAATAGTGATTTGCTTCAATAACTCATGAGGATCTGGCTTTAGATATACAGATAATGGCCCTTTTAATTCCCATTTTCCTTATGACATCATCACTTACTATTCGTCAAAATGTTCTGGGAGGAAAACTCCAGAGCTCAGGCCAATGATTGTGGAGACTCTTTTGAAAGAATATTATGCTTCACTCTGCTCAAGGGTACATGGTACACTGTAGGACCTAGAGGAATCTACACTAGGTTTACAGGCTCTGAGGGACATATGGACTCTTCTGTATCTTTTCCTTTTTTTGAGTAGCAGAAGCATCCCCCTTGACTGGGTTCTTAGTGGGCCTGTCAATCAAGATGCCCCTCCTTGGGTCAAGGGTTGATCACATGATCCACTCTAGGCCAATCAGATTCCCTCTCTGAAGTTGGAGTCTGGACTGAAATGTTCAGGTGGACTGAAATGATTCACTTTGAGGGAGACATCTTGAAGAGAATTTGGTCGTTATTTCCGCTACCGAGATCTTCAAAGCTGCTGTTTCCTCCTTGGGGCCTGATACTTCTCTATTTCTTTTGACTTGAGAAGTTACCACGTGCCCTTCTAATTTACTGCTTTTAGTTTAAGTCACCCAGAGTTAATTTTGGTTGCTTCAATCTAAATATCTCTAACAGGACTTTCCTAGTGGTCCAGTGGTTAAGACTCTGTACTTCCAATGTTGGGGGCAGAAGTTAGTTCCTGCCTGTGTCTTAGAGCAAGAAAGAAAGAGGAGGGGAAAAACTCAGGCTTCCTTCATTGCACAACATTAATAAAAAAAAAACTCTGGCAAGTACAGCAGTAGTACAGTGTTGCTCAGTATTTTCTTTGTTGTGGGCAGTCTTCATATTATATGCAAATACTTTGTACATTTGCTAACTTGTGGAGAAAAAGCCCTTTTCAGGCAGAAGACAAGCTGGAGCCAGGTTAAACAGTTATTAAAGTGTGGGAAATCTGAGCTCACCGGAAAACAGTGGGTTCAAGAAGAGAAAAGGTAGTTATAAAGATGTCTCCTGGAGAATCCCAGGGATGGGGGAGCCTGGTGGGCTGCCGTTTATGGGGTCACACAGAGTCAGACACTACTGAAGTGACTTAGCAGCAGCAGCAGCAGCATTGGTCAAGAACCCTGTGTAGGGACTGTTTACAATAGCCAGGACCTGGAAGGAACCTAGATGTCCATCGGCAGAGGAATGGGTAAGAAAGCTGTGGTACAGATACACAATGGAATATTACTCAGCTATTAAAAAGAATACATTTAAATTAGTTCTACTGAGATGGATGAAACTGGAGCCTATTATACAGAGTGAAGTAAGTCAGAAAGAAAAACACCAATTCAGTATATTAACACATATATATGGAATTTAGAAATATGGTAACGATGACCCTATATGTGAGATAGTAAAAGAGACACAGATGTAAAGAACAGACTTTTGGACTCTGTGGGAGAGGGTGGGATGATTTGAGAGAATAGCATTGAAACATGTATATTATCATATGTGAAATAGATCGCCAGTCCAGGTTTGATGCATGAGACAGGGTGCTCAAGGCTGGTGCACTGGGATAACCCTGAGGGATGGGATGGGGAGGGAGGTGGGAGGGGGGTTCAGGATGGGGAACACATGTATACCCATGGCTGATTCATGTCAATGTATGGCAAAACCCACTACAATATTGTAATTCAGTTCAGTTCAGTCGCTCAGTCGTGTCCAACTCTCTGTGACCCCATGAATCACAGCACGCCAGGCCTCCCTGTCCATCACCAACTCCCGGAGTTCACTCAAACTCATGTCCACAGAGTCGGTGATGCCATCCAGCCATCTCATTCTCTGTCGTCCCCTTCTCCTCCCGCCCCCAACCTTTCCCAGCATCAGAGTCTTTTCCAGTGAGTCAACTCGTCGCATGAGGTGGCCAAAGTATTGGAGTTTCAGCTTCAGCATCAGTCCTTCCAATGAACACCCAGGATTGATCTCCTTTAGAATGGACTGGTTGGATCTCCTTGCAGTCCAAGGGACTCTCAAGAGTCTTCTCCAACACCACAGTTCAAAAACATCAATTCTTCGACGATCAGCTTTCTGAAAAGTAATTAGCCTCCAATTAAAATAAATAATTAAAAAAAATAACCCTGTGTAAGGTTGGAGACCAGGTCAAGTTTGATCCATCTATGGCCAAGAGAGTTTAGGGAGAACTCTTGTTGGGACAAGAATAGATCAGAACTTCTTAGTCAGCCTCTACCTTGGGCAGCGTGTGTGCTGGAAACAGGTCGGACACCAGTGACTGCTATAGATCCTAGGCTCCCTGAGTTAGACTGTTCTCCCAGCCTGAATTGGACGAGACTCTGGGACTGTTCTGTGAACCTGCCATTGTTTATCAGGACATAGATCTTGTCCTGATAAATAATTGCTCCTGCTTTATAGTCAGTCTCTGCCTTCAGGAAATTGTCTCAGATTTGTGACACTCATTTGTTTACTCATTCAGTAAATATTTATTGAATGCCAGTCACTGATATTGATGCTAAGAACCTAGTGGTACAGAATAGATACACTTCCTTTCTCAAGGGGATAGTAACTACAGAGATGGGGAGAATGATATTAAGCATATAATCAGATAGAAATTTATAATTACAAATTGTACCATGTGCTAAGCAGGAATATTACAAATTGTGATCAGGATATAACATGTGATGATGTTTTACTATCAAAGGAAGGGCTATGGAGAGAGACTTTTCCCTGTAAAGAGGGTTCACCAACTTTCATTCTGATGGTAATATCTTTGCATTTTATCCAGGAGGCTTTGTGCGATACATTCTGTAAGACACAGTAGATTTTTGTGTTGACTTTATGTATAGTAGGTTGTAACTGAAAACTGAAGGCAAGCTTTAAGAAGACCTCTTGGGCCAATGATGTGTGTGTGTTCAGTTGCTCAGTTGTGACCAACTCTTTGTGACCCCATGGACTGTAGTCCTGCCAGGCTCCTCTGTCCATGGGATTTCTGAGGCAAGAATACTGGAGTGGGTTGCCATTTTCTTCTCCAAGGGATCCTCCCAACCCAGGGATCAAACCCGAGTCTCTTGGGTCTCCTGCACTGCAGATGGATTCTTTACCACTGTGCCACCTGGGAAGCCCCTTGGGCCATTTGGTGGGCATTAAATCTGGTTTAGAGACAGGGGACATAAACTTGTGAATCTAAGTTTCAACAGGGAAAGTGATTTAAAACTCATTAAAGTTGTGTTTGGCCATGAAGAAAGAATAGATATGAGGCTAATTTCATGGGTGCATCATAGGAATTTGGAGGTCTCAGCTGTCATATGACATGTTGATATGACTAAATAAAAAAAATTATTTAATTTTAATTGAAGGATAATTGCTCTACAATATTGTGTTGGTTTCTGCCATACATTAATATGAATCAGCCATAGGTATATATATATCCCCTCCCTCTTGAACCTCCCTCCTGCCTCCCACCCCATCCCACCTCTCTAGGTTGTCACGGAGCTTTGGTTTAAGCTCCCTGAGTCATGCAGTAAATTCCCACTGGCTATCTGTTTTACATATGGTTATATATGTGTCTTCATGCTACCCTCTCCATTCGTCCCACCCTCTCTTTCCCTTTCCCCCACTGTGTCCGCAAGTCTGCTGTCTGTGTCTGCATCTCTGCTGCTGCCCTGCAAACAGGTGATATAACCAAACTTCCCAAACACATTGTAGGTGCATCTGTTATCCTGAAAGAAATGACCAAACCTCACCTTTTTACATTTGTTCAACATGTTAGTGATTTGACCGTCAACTGAAGACCGTCTTTAAGGGCAGGACACTCTGTGAGGTACACTGTAACTACCAGAATATATATGGGATCATCTAGAATGAAGCAGTTTTGCTATCTAATAGGAATCTATGTGGTGCATAAATAAGATCTTGCTGCTGCTGCTGCTGCTAAGTTGCTTCAGTCGTGTCCGACTCTGTGCGACCCCATA
This sequence comes from Moschus berezovskii, assembly GCF_049115385.1. NCBI lineage: Eukaryota > Metazoa > Chordata > Mammalia > Artiodactyla > Moschidae > Moschus > Moschus berezovskii. The sequence goes on from NC_142464.1 coordinate 107,852,388, forward strand.
ACTGGCAGCCCACCAGGCTCCACCGTCCCTGGGATTCTCCAGGCAAGAACACTGGAGTGGGTTGCCATTTCCTTCTCCAATGCATGAAAGTGAAAAGTGAAAGTGAAGTCGCTCAGTCGTGTCCGACTGCGACCCCATGGACTGCAGCCTACCAGGCTCCTCCGTTCATGGGATTTTCCAGGCAAGAGTACTGGAGTGGGGTGTCATTGCCTTCTCCAAAATAAGATCTTAGACTTTGACAATCATCCTGAGTGGCTGAGAAGTCTTTGAAAGAATGCTTTAGGTGCCATCTTGTGGTCGGTATTATGAATGTATTGAATTCAACTCATCTTCAACTTTCCAGAAAGATTGTTAAAAAAGTTTATGAGGTTCCCACCAGCTATTTATTTGGTGCTCTATGATGACATAGATCGGAGAAGGCAATGGCACCCCACTCCAATATTCTTGCCTGGAAAATCCCAGGGACGGTGGAGCCTGGTGGGCTGCTGTCTATGGGGTCGCAGTCGGACACTACTGAGCGACTTTACTTTCACTTTTCACACATTGGAGAAGGAAATGGCAACCCACTCCAGTGTTCTTGACTGGAGAATCCCAGGGACGGTGGAGCCTGGTGGGCTGCTGTCTATGGGGTCGCAGTCGGACACGACTGAGCGACTTCACTTTCACTTTTCACTTTCATGCATTGGAGAAGGAAATGGCAACCCACTCCAGTGTTCTTGCTTGGAGAATCCCAGGGACGGTGGAGCCTGGTGGGCTGCTGTCTATGGGGTCGCACAGAGTTGGACACGACTGAAGTGACTTAGCAGTGACAGCAGCAGATGACTTAGGTGGTTGGGATGGGAGTAGGTGGGAGGGAGGTTCAAGAAAGAGGGGATATATGTATGCATATGGCTGATTCACTTCATTATACAGCAGAAGCTAACTCAACATTGTAAAGCAATTCTATTCCAAAAAAAGATAAAAGTTTGTGAGGACTTCTGGGCTGTTCAGACTTAAAACCTCACCCCATAGAACTAGTGTCTTAAAAGGAGTTTACATTATTTGGCTATGACAAAGCCTTGGTTTATTAATCGGTTCTCTTTCTGTGTCAGTTGATAGACACCTGTTACAAATTGTCTTAAACAAGAAAGGTGTTATCTTGTAGAACTGGGGAAGCTGCTGCAGGAGCCAAGGCCTTGGAGGCTAATTCCAGGTCCTATTGTCACCAGGACCTGCCCTTCTGTTTCTCATTTCTGTTGGGTTTTATCCCCTCTTGCTTCAGGGAAGAGTGCTGCTAGAAGTCCAGATTTCAAATAATTTCTTCGTTGTGACTCAGGTACAGATAGAAGAATCTTGAAGGAAGGACTTTGGCCCAATTTGGGTCCCATGCCAACCCTGGTACCAATCATGCCATAAGGGGAAGGGGGCACCCTGAACAGCCAACTTGAGTCTGTGATCACCCCCCATGGTTGGGGGTGGAGGAGAAGGCACCTTAGCAACATGAATATGTTACCATAGTGATGGGACCTGTGTGGATGCTTATAGGCAAATGAGCAAACAAAAGGCACAACCTGACCCACTACAACTCACTACTTGGAGCCCAGCACACATCCAAACCCTTCCTCAAATCTGAAAGGGCCAAAATACTTTAACTATCCTGAGTACATGCAACAGCACAAACTTACCTCCTCTTCAAGCGGAGGCAACTCAAAGACATACTGAGTTGACAAATTCAACACCAACAAGTTCAGGATTTCTAGACAATGTACATTCCTCTTAGGTCCAGATAGAGTGTCCAATCTTAACCCAACAGTCTGTTTCCATTAAGAAAAAAAAAAAAAAAAAACTCAGCCACAAAGTCAGTTCACTTGAGTTGATCTGTTTTGGGTTCCCTTATCTTTGAAATTTTCCTAAAGAAAAAAAATCCTCTGAGAAACATTTTAGTAAGTCAGACACTTCAGAGACATTCAATCATGTATTCAAATAAACAGTTATTTGAACCTCTAATGTTTGTCAGTTATTATTTTAGCTTCTGGGAATATGTCCCTGCTTTCTCTGAACTTAAAAATGTGAAAAATAATTACAATACTAAGCAGTAAGGGACTGTGATTGCAGAATGAATCGCATATATGTTCAACTTGTAGCATTTTTCAGAATTCTGTATATTTCACAAGTGGTCTTTATGGAAAATTAAAACCACTGAAATAAGAGAATCTCATTGGTACAGAGAATAGGGATACATATCAATAGAACCTCAAAGAGTTAGCCATATTACTGGGAATAATTTCAAGTGAAAGATACTTGGCAATGGTTTGTCCTAAAAGATTGAAGCATTTTCTTCTTCTTTTGAATTTTTCTAGTCTTTTGTTCCAAACAGAGTTTGTTCACTTGAGGGCTGATGAATCATGAAACAATGTTGAATCAATTTACATTATTCATTAATTAGTTTCAGAGCTCATTATCTTGTTGGTGTTTCTAATTTAAAGCAAATTGAATGATTTATTTTAAGACATACATTTAGCTTAATGATTAGAGAAGAAGGATAGAGTAGTGCTTAAGAGCATGGGTTTTGGCACTGTGTTGATTAAGATCTGAATCCTAGCTCCACTCTTATTAATTGCCTGCCTTTCAGCACATTTTTTAACCAAAGCCTCCATTTTCTGATCTGAGTAATGGGAGCAATACCAGTACTCACCTAATAAGATTGTTGTGAGGGTTTGATAAACGTATAACAGAATTAGTAACTGGTGCTTTCCTGGCTCAGACAGTAAATGATCTGCCTGTAATGCGGGAGACCTGGGTTTGATCCCTGGGTTGGGAAGATCCCCTGGAAGAGGGCATGGCAACCCACTCCAGTATTCTTGCCTGGAGAATCCCCATGGACAGAGGATCCTGGCGGGCTACAGTCCATGGGGTTGCAAAGAGTTGGACATGACTGAGCGGCTCAGCACAGCACAGCACACACATCCCTCACTGATTGAGGGTTGCTTTGGGGGTGTTAACTCCCTGAAACCTTTGGCTGACCATTTTGTACTCAGTGGAAATCTTTAGTTGGGGAGACGCAGGTATAGTTCTTGGTATAGAAAAGCATCGGTGTGGCTGGACCTCTCTGTGGAGGCCATGAGTGACTGAGTGTGGGCTGGGGGGATTTGGGTGGGGTACCAGAAATGTGTGCTAGAAACTTTTCCGTGAACCCCTCTTAACTATGTTGGGTGCCCTCACTCTATGGTTCCACAAGCTCTTTTTTTCTTTAAACTTTTAATTTTATATTGGAGTATAGCCAGTTAACAATGATGTGATAGTTTTAGGTGAACAACAAAGGGACTCGGCCATGCATAAACATGTATCCATTCTCCCCCAAACTCCACTCCCATCCAGGCTGCCACATAACATTGAGCAGAGTTCCACGTGCCGTACAGTAGGTCCTTATTGGTTTTCCATCTTAAATATAGCAGTGTGTACAAGTCAATCCCAAACTCCATAACTATCCCTTCCTCCCATTCTTCTCCCATGGGAGCCGTAAATTCCTTCTCTAAGTCTCCACAGATTCTTGTTTCCTCCTTTATAAAACCTCCCACATTGTACATGTCGCCTATTCTTTCTCCTGGGCTGTCATCTCTGTGTGTGCAGGGACGAGATCCACGTTGTTCGCTGTGGTGTCTCCAAGCCTAGGTGATCAGTAAATATTTGTTGACTGGATATTCTGATCAGGAATAAATAAATGTTCATGGCAAAAAAACTAACTATATGAATATTAATAAAGCAAGTTTTTGTACTTTGTGTTTTCTACACATAGAATAGTAATGCTGAACTCTGTCAACACAAAGACATGAATGCTTGGTTTGAATCCATCTGATCTGGTGTCAGACTTGAAGGAAACTTGTCTTTTACAATTTTATGTAAATGTAAAAGTAGAGATCATGGAAAAAGTAGAGATCAGATATTTCTTTCTCTTAAACAAATATGGTAAGCAGGGAGTAGCTTCCATGAAGGTAAGATGGAATAAAAATGTTATTAAGTTTGAAGTATTTTTAAAATTTATTTGTTTTTAATTGGAGGATAATTGATTTATAATGTTGAATTAGTTTCTGCTGTACAATGAAGCGAATCAGCTATGTGTATACATATATCCCCTCCCTCTTGAGCCTCCCTCCCACTCCCCATCTCACACATCTAGGTCATCACAGCACTGAGTTGAGTTCGTGCTATACAGCAGCTTCCCGCTAGCTGTCTATTTTAAACATGGTAGTGTATATTGGTTGTATTTGTGAAGTTACTTGTCAAAGTTTCCCAAAGGGAGTGTGCATGCAGGTTCAGTTACTCAGTCATGTCTGATTCTTTGCAACCCCACAGACTATAGTCCGCCAGGCTCCTCTGTCCATGGGCTTTTTCCAGCAGGAATACTGGAGTGGGTTGTCATTTCCTCCTCCAGGGGATCGATTAAACCCGAGTCTCCAGCATCTCCAGCATCACCAGGTGGATTCTTTACCACTGAGTCACCTGGGAATCTCATTCCCAAAGCAAGAGAGTTCAGCAATTTTGGACGAATTTTCAAGGCTGAGAATACAGTGGCGAAATGTGACAAATCTGCCAGTAGGTGGTGTGTTTCACGAAGCAATTGAGGTGGTATTTTATTTTGCTTTTGGACTGTGTTTGAGTTCACATTAATCTCAAAGTGAACTGGATTAGTTTCTGGAGGATTGATAAGATTTTAGCATCAAGCAAGCCATAAGGGGAGAAAAATCAGTCACCCTCTTCCACAAGCAAAAATTCAGAGGGAGATACAATCTTTGCAGTTCATACAACTACAGCCAGTAGTGTGGGGAAGAAGAAATACATGGAAATGACGGTGTGTACAAGTCTATCCCAAATTCCCTAACTATTCTATCCCCATATCCTTCCCTGGACAGGTAGTACACACTGCTGTATTTAAAATGAGTGAGCAGTAAGGACCTACTGTATAGCACAGGGAACTCTGCTCAACGTTCTGTGGCAGCCTGGATGAGAGAAGCATGTCAGGGAGAATAGACACATGTACATGTATGGCAGGATCCCTTCTCTGTTCACCTGAAACTATCACAACGTTGTTAATCATCTATACCAATACAAAATGAAAAGTTAAAAAAATAATGGTAATTGTAAGTTGGTTATATCCTCTTGTGTGGCCTGAACAATTCCAATTTTGAAAACTATTTTGGACAGGCACATATGCCAGGAATAATTCAGATTTAATGGTTAGTTCTGCTATAGGGTTAAGAGTTGTTTCAATGTACAGTTTTAAGATGAACTGGGAAGTATTTGACTTAGCTTCGTGAAGCACCACATGGAAGTGAAAGTGTTAGTCACTCTTTTGTGTCCGAATCTTTGTGGCGGTATGGACTGTAGCCCGCCAGGCTCCTCTGTCCATGGAATTCTCCAGATAAGAATACTGGAGTTGGTTGCCATTTCCTTCTCCAGGGGATCTTCCCAACCTAGGAATGGAACCCAGGTCTCCTGCAGTGCAGGCAGATTCTTAACCGTCTGAGCCACCAGGGACTTGACTTTGTGAATTACCACCTAAATACATATAAATTACCACGTAAATACCGCATTTATGCTTGCAAGTTATTACATTTAAAAATGAGTCATACAGTAATTTTTAATACTCTGATATGTGTAACTTGACAAACTGCTGAGCTATCTTAATATTTCAGTTGAATTTAATAAACATGTATTGGGGGTCTACTATGTGCCAGGCAGTCTGCCAAGTACTGGGAATCCGCAAATTAGTAAAACGGAGCCCTTCCTTCCATGTCAGCCTTCAGCCCAGCTGTTTGCAGACTGTGGAGACTCTGCTTCTCCTCCGTCACAGCTAAAGGTCTCAGTCCAAGGGCTGTGGTGCAAGCAGAGGAGCCAGTGCTCCAGTGCTAAATCCGTGCTCCCTTCTGTAGCGAGGTCCCTGCTTCTCTCACACAGAAACCTTGCCTAGTCAGGGGCTGCAGAGGAGTTAGAAGTGTTCGCCCTCTGATTATGCTCCAGTAGTCATGTATGGATGTGAGAGCTGGGCCACAAAGAAGGCTGAGCATGGAAGAACTGATGCTTTCAGACTGTGGTGTTGGAAAGGACTCTTGAGAGTCCCTTGGACAGCAAGGAGATCAAACCAGTCAATCCTAAAGGAAATCAACCTTGAATATTCATTGGAAGGACTGATGCTGAAGCTCCAATACTTTGGCCACCTCATGCAAAGAGCCGATTCATTAGAAAAGACACTATTGCTGGGAAAGATTGAAGGCAGGAGGAGAAGGGGAGGATGAGATGGTTGGATGGCATTACTGACTCAATGAACACGAGTTTGAGCAAACGTCTGGAGGTGGGGAAGGTCCAGGAAACTTGGCATGCTGCAGTCCATGGGATTGCAAATAGTCAGACACGACTGAGTGACTGAACATGTCTCTTGTACCACCACACATTTTTGTTGTTCATTTTTTAAAAATGTTTTTACCATTTTTAAAATGGGTTTGAAAGTGGTTTTATTTTTTATTTTGTTTTGGTTGTGGCACACAGCATGTGGGATCTTACTTCCCTGACTAAGGATGAAATCTGCAATACCTATATTGCGATAGCAGAGTCTTAACAACTGGACCACCAGGGAATTCCCTCTCACCCTGCAAACAGGGAAAAAATATGGTCATTTTGGTTGTATATTGAAATCCAGTGATAGGTTAAAAATACTCATGCATCACACTTGAATTTTATAATTATATCCTTTTCTAGGATGCTTGTAGAAGGTTCAAAGACATGGCAAAAAGGTCAAAGTCATATTCTAGGAGAAGGCTTGAAAATGACACCTCTTGTGCCAAGGCTCTAATTAGATTGTCCCCAGGTTTATCTGCTCCTCATCATCTAGAAAGATTCAGAAGGTAAAAGTTGCCCTAGGCAGTAGCAGAAAGATGCCCAGTTACTTTTTAGGAATCAGAGCTTTTAGAAGAAATGAGCAGCAACCATTTTGAAATGGGTCATAGAACAAAGACATCTTTGAAAACACACAGTCCTGGTTCAGATCCCAACTTAACCACATGTCAGCTCTGTGATTTGGGGTAATTTATTTAACTGCTGTGAGCCTTGGTTGTCTCACTTAAAAAAAATAGGAATTATAATTCCCAGCTCATAAGGTTGTTGCAATGCTTGAAATAGGATAATACATGGGAAAGCAACTATCATTCCTGGCGTATGAGGCAGTCAAGAAAATTTTAGGATTACTTTTTCCCTCTTTGGAAGGGGGTATGTGTGGTCAATTGGGTTTCCCTGGTGGCTCAGTGGTAAAGAATCTGCCTGCAATGTAGGAGATGCAGGAGACATGGGTTCGATCCCTGGGTTGTGCAGATCCCTTGGAGGAGGGCTTGGCAGTCCACTCCAGTATTCTTGCCTGGAAAGCCCATGAACAGAGGAGCCTGGCAGGCTATGGTCCAGTGGGTTGCAAACAGTTGGACATGACTGAAGCGGCTGAGCATGCATGCATGTGTGGGTGGTCAGTCACACAGTCATCAGACAATGTATAAGGATGTTTGGTATCAAAATGATGTCATCACCATTGGCCCATCATCTCTTGGTTTGCTAGCAATGCTCCTCATTTTGGTGGCAATGTCAATAGACAATTTCATTGTCTATTGAAAGTCAATGGGCAAAGGATTTCAAGGGCTGATTCTGAAAGTGTGCGTGTTTGTTGATGCTCAGTTGCTCAGTCATGTCTGACACTTTGCAACCCTATGGACTGTAGTCTGCCAGGCTCCCCTGTCCTTGGGATTTCCAGGCAAGAATACTGGATTACATTGCCATTCCCTTCTCTAGGGGATCTTGCCAACCCAGGGAATTGACTCTTCTCCTGCATTGGCAGGTGGATTCTTTACCCATGAGCCATCTGGGAAGCCCCAAGTCTGAAAGCATCCATAGGCAATCCAGAGTGGAAAGAGACCATTTATATTTTCCACACATGTTCTTGTAACTGGTAAGCTGGAAAGCTGGCATTCTCAAAGAAACTGATGAGATGACAGGTAAGGGTGGGGCATCCCAGAGCCTTCTCATTTGCTGTGTGATCCTCAGCCTGCTTGGCTTAAATGAAGTGAGGAACAGTTTCTCTTCAACTGCCATGGACAATATGGGAGCCCGACTGCTTTTGTTGCTGATGAAAATATTATGGCCTCAGTTCCCTGTAATCAATTTACTGCTTTATGGACCTAAAGTCCTCCAGAGAATTTAATAAATTCACATAATGTTTCTAAGTGCTGCATTGTGCATTTGGAGCGCTGATTTAGCTGACAAATGTGAAAAATTCGTGTAGCTAGACAAATCCCCAGTGATTAAATATGTGTAGAAGCTAAAGAGAGCACGTTGCTCCGGAGAAGGTCAGCATGAACATACGGCAGAGATCCTTCTCTCGTGATCAGCTTCGTGTCCCCCCGTTCTGACAGTTAATACCATCAGACTGAATATTTGCAGGGGGGTTTCCACTTCCAGCGGGGGTGCCCTTTTCGTTCCCTAACCACTTGCAGCTTCTGATCCGGGCAGAGCAAAGAACAACAAAATAAGGCAATGCTGGAGTGTGTGACAAGCATGGTACCCACTGGATTTAGATAATGAAATGGTCACTGAATTATGGACATTTGACCCCAAAGATGTCAGAGTTTTCTAAGGGAGATTTTTATGGGCTAATATCACAGGTCACTTGTTTAAAACTGCTTTCACTTAAGTTGTATTGAATCTTTCTGCACATCTTTTTCTTTCATTCTAATTTCTTTCCTTAAATTTACCAAAATAATAAATATTAAACAACTTTTATTGTTCAAGATAATCTCTTTATTGATGTACATATGAGCATTCTGCCTAGTTATAATCAAACCATCGATTGCTTTGTCTTAAAAAATACCATTTTATATTCCATTTTTTCTCCTTAATGTTATTTCATACAAGCAATAATGTTATTTTATATCCATCTAGATGGGCCACAGAGCTGTGGTTTCAAATAGCTTTTTAGCATTGAATTTCTGGAACTTATCTCTTAAAGTGGACAACTGCTGTGCGCTTCAAAGACCACTGTTGTTCACAATTACTGCAGATTTTATTGCCTGACTTTTAACTTGAATTTTGATTTTCAGCTTGAGCTATATTTAGGGTTTAGCTTCCCTGGTGGCTCAGTCAGTAAAGAATGCCTGCAATGAGGTAGACCCGGGTTCAATCCCTGGGTCAGGAAGATCCCCTGGAGAAGGAAATGGCAACCCACTTCAGTATTCTTGCCTGGAAATCCCATGGACAGAGGAGCCTGGTGGGCTACAGTCTATGAGGCTGAAAAGAGTTGGACATCACTGTACAACTGAGTGCATGTACACACACACACAATTTGCCGTTTTAGCCATTCTTAAGTGTACAATTCCATGGTACTAAATACATCCATAATGTTGTACAGTCATCACCACCATCAATCTCCAGAGCGTTTTTCATCTTATAAAACTGAAATTCTATACTCATTAAATAGTATTTTTCATTCGTCCATCCCCTCAGCCCCTGGTAATTACCATTCAACATTTTGTCTCTATGAATTTTACTCAGTTCAGTTCAGTCGCTCATTGTGTCCGACTCTTTGCGACCCCATGAATCACAGCACGCCAGGTCTCCCTGTCCATCACCAACTCTCGGAGTTCACTCAAACTCATGTCCATCGAGTCGGTGATGCCATTCAGCCATCTCATTCTCTGTCATCCCCTTCTCTTCCCGCCCCCAACCTTACCCAGCATCAGAGTCTTTTCCAGTGAGTCAATTTGTCGCATGAGGTGACCAAAGTATTGGAGTTTCAGCTTTAGCATCAGTCCTTCCAATGAATACCCAGGATCGATCTCCTTTAGAATGGACTGGTTGGATCTCCTTGCAGTCCAAGGGACTCTCAAGAGTCTTCTCCAGCACCACAGTTCAAAAGCATCAGGAATCTTATGGTATTTGTCTCTTTGAGACTGGTTTATTTCATCTTAGCATAATATCTTCAAGGTATGTCATAATTTTCTTCCTTTTTAGGGCTGAGTAATATTCCATAGTATGCATATACCACATTTTGCTTATCCTTTCATCCAATGATGGACACTTGGATTATTTCTGTAGCTGTATTTTTTGTATTTGTTAGTTGGGAAAATCCAGAATGGAGTCATAGACCATTTGCAGTGACACTGTAGCTTCTTGGGGATGCCTAGGATGGAAAACCACTGCATAAGCGATTTTCATTTTTAAAGACCTTTTGGTAAACTCTGACCTGAATGGCAGCATGATGCAATGCTCTTATAAACAAGATGTTTAACTGTGAAACTCTCTGTCACCCAGATATTAGCAGTAGATGGTAAGAAACGGAAAGTTTGGGGGTTAGTGAAGGTCTCTTTCAAGAGGACAGGAGTTGTTAATAAACATGCTTTCTAGGAGTTCCACTTTGTATGGAGAATGGCACCATGTGACATATCTAACTGTAGTGTATTCCTGTCACCCATCTTGAAATGGTCATGCTTATACCAGGCAGACAAGATTCTCCATTAAGACTCAAATTGTAAACCCTTGTGATGTTGTAATTTTATTTTTGCACTCTTTTGTTGCTGTCACTCCTGATAAGTATGTCTCTATACTTGCCATGTTAAATTTGTTGCCAGTTGTAATATATAAAACACATACCTCTATATGTACACATTTTTTCATTTTCTAAAACGAACATCATAAAAAAGACAGAAGCATGACCTCAAAAGGCAGGATACAGACTCAAAATATTGTACAGCAGCTTCATCTTTTTATTAGATTTTCTGTGTTTTCTCCCCCCTAGTTGCTGGATAAAATCCATACAAATGAAATACTGGCTCACTCAGTAAATAATAATGAAAAGGTAAATTCATTTTACAGAGAAGCCAGTACATGTAAGACATCATCTTGAATGACTGTGATTTTCTTGAACTGATCACCAGGCTATTATAGTCTCTCAAAAATAATATCTGGCTTTTAGGCTCTCCAATTGTGTCTGCGACCTCTCCTTAACCCTTTGGCTCTTAAGAAAAATTGATTTTTTTTTAACCACGTGCACTGTATGCTGCTAAAATTACATAGGTGCCATTTGGCTCACATCACTTTGGTGTTGGAAGAGTTGACAGTACATGCCAAAGGTCTTCTTTCTGCCATCATTTCCCCCTCAACTACAATTCCCAACTATTGCATCTTCAATAGTTATGAAGATATTCATATATAATATGAATAACTAATTCTAATTATTTTTTAAAAAGAAATAGAAAAGAAATACCTTTAGGACTCAAATTTTGTTTTCTTTTACAGTTTGTTTTGGACTTCCTTGGTGGCTCAGAAGGTAAGGAATCTGCCTGCAATGCTGGAGACACAGGTTTGATCCCTGGGTGGGGATGATCCCCTGGAGAAGGCAATGGCAATCCACTCCAGTATTCTTGCCTGGAGAATTCCATGGACAGAGGAGCCTGCCAGGCTATATATAATATGTTCATGGGGTTGCAAAGAGTCAGATATAACTGTTTTGTTTTCTTTTTAAGTTTATCTTGTAGCTAATTATGTGTTGAAACCTATTTTAGATTCCATCTTATGTTTTTTGAAAAAGTCCAAATGTGTGTGTGTGACAGTTTTGTTCTTTCCTCACTATTCTCTCAGACTGGTGGGAAGAACTACATTTAAATAGATGTTTATGTGCCAGAGACGATGACTGAGTGACCAGCTATCTTGGTTTGCTTAAAATGGAGGGATTTCCCAGGACATGAGCCTTTCAAGGCCAAACTTGGGAAAGTCTGGCAAACCCAGGTGAGCTGGCTACTCTGGAGAATGGGTTTATTCTGGATTTGCTACTGGGTGAGAGAAAGGTCAAATTCAACTCAATAACAGTTTTTCTGAGCAATTTCTATGTAAAGGGCTTCCGAAGGCAGAAGGTTAGCAAAACAAATAGGCTATCAATGAACTTTCCACCTGGAGGAGCTGGGGAGTCACATGTCCAGAAACCAGAGGTCGTGCCAGTACAAGCCAAGTGCCAGAGGAGCAGGCACACAGGCCATGGGCATCCAAAGAGGGAATGGCCCCTCAGAGTGGTCTGTGCTCAGATAGTCCTCTTCTATTCAGAAATAAAACCCCCAGGTCACTACAGAATGGGCTTCCTGGATGGCTCAGTGGGTGAAGAATCCACCTGCGATTCAGGAGACACAGGATACGTGGGTTCGATCCCTGGGTCAGGAAGATCCCCTGGAGGAAGGAAATGGCAACCCACTCCAGTATGCTTGCTTGAAAAATCTCATGGACAGAGGAACTTGGTGGGCTATAGTCCAACGGGTCACAAAGAGTTGGATATGACTAAGCACAAGCACACACCACAGAAGGCCGAGCCGAATTTGCTCTGCGATACAGCGGGTTCCCACCAGCCAGCTGTTTTACACTTGGGAGTGCACACATGTCAGTCCCAGTCTCCCAATTCATCCCACCCCTTCCCCGACCTCTTGCCCACATGCCCATTCTCTATGCCTGTGTCTCTATTTCTTCCCTGCGAATAGGATCCCCTGTACCATTTCTCTATATTTCACATATATGCATTAATATAGGATATATTTGTTTTTCTCTTGGGGGTGAAAGGGAAAGCCAAGAGGGAAGTTATATATGTATACATATAGCTGATTTCTGCCATAAGGGTAGTGTCATCAGCATATCTGAGATTATTGATATTTCTCCCAGCAATCTTGATTCCAGCTTGTGCTTCTTCCAGCCCAGCGTTCCTCATGATGTACTCTGCATATAAGTTAAATAAGCAAGGTGACAATATACAGCCTTGACGCACTCCTTTTCCTATTTGGAACCAGTCTGTTGTTCCATGTCCAGTTCTGACTGTTGCTTTCTGACCTGCATACAGGTTTCTCAAGAGGCAGGTCAGGTGGTCTGGTATTCCCATCTCTTTCAGAATTCTCCACAGTTTACTGTGATCCACACAGTCAAAGGCTTTGGCATAGTCAATGAAGCAGAAATAGATGCTCTTCTGGAACTCTCTTGCTTTCTCCATGATCCAGCGGATGTTGGCAATTTGATCTCTGGTTCCTCTGCCTTTTCTAAAACCTGCTTGAACATCTGTGAGTTCACGGTTCACATATTGTTTAAGCCTGGCTTGGAGAATTTTGAGCATCACTTTGCTAGCGTGTGAGATGAGTGCAATTGTGCGGTAGTTTGAGCATTCTTTGGCATTGCCTTTCTTTGGGATTGGAATGAAGACTGACCTTTTCCAGTCCTGTGGCCACTGCTGAGTTTTCCAAATTTGCTGGCATATTGAGTGCAGCACTTTCACAGCATCATCTTTCAAGATTTGAAATAGCTCAACTGGAATTCCATCACCTCCACTAGCTTTGTTCGTAGTGATGCTTTCTAAGGCCCACTTGACTTCACATTCCAAGATGTCTGGCTCTAGGTCAGTGATCACGTTATCATGACTATCTTGGTCGTGAAGATCTTTTTTGTACAGTTTTTCTGTGTATTCTTGCCACCTCTTCTTAATATCTTCTGCTTCTGTTAGGTCCATACCATTTCTGTCCTTTATCGAGCCCATCTTTGCATGAAATGTTCCCTTGATCTCTCTAATTTTCTTGAACAGATCTCTTGTTTTTCCTATTCTGTTGTTTTCCTCTATTTCTTTGCACTGATCTCTGAGGAAGGCTTTCTTATCTCTCCTTGCTATTCTTTGGAACTCTGCTTTCTGATGCTTATATCTTTCCTTTTCTCCTTTGCTTTTCGCCTCTCTTCTTTTCACAGCTATTTGTAAGGCCTCCTCAGACAGCCATTTCGCTCTTTTGCATTTCTTTTCCATGGGGATGGTCTTCGTCCCTGTCTCCTGTACAATGTCACGAACCTCCGTCCAGAGTTCATCAGGCACTCTATCTATCAGATCTAGTCCCTTAAATCTATTCCTCACTTCCACTGTATAATCATAAGGGATTTGATTTAGGTCATACCTGAATGGTCTAGTGGTTTTCCCTACTTTCTTCAATTTAAGTCTGAATTTGGCAATAAGGAGTTCATGATCTGAGCCACAGTCAGCTCCTGGTCTTGTTTTTGCTAACTGTATACAGCTTCTCCATCTTTGGCTGCAAAGAATATAATCAATCTGATTTCGGTGTTGACCATCTGGTGATGTCCATGTATAGAGTCTTCTCTTGTGTTGTTGGAAGAGGGTGTTTGCTATGACCAGTGCGTTCTCTTGACAAAACTCTATTAGCTTTTGCCCTGCTTCATTCCGTGCTCCAAGGCCAAATTTGCTTGTTACTCCAGGTGTTTCTTGACTTCCTACTTTTGCATTCCAGTCCCCTAGAATGAAAAGGACATCTTTTTTGGGTGTTAATTCTAAAAGGTCTTGTAGGTCTTCATAGAACCGTTCAACTTCGGCTTCTTCAGCGTTACTGGTTGGGGCATAGGCCTGGATTACTGTAATATTGAACGGTTTGCCTTGGAAATGAACAGAAATCATTCTGCTGCTTTTAAGATTGCATCCAAGTACCGCATTTCAGACTCTTTTGTTGACCATGATGGCTACTCCATTTCTTCTAAGGGATTCCTGCTCACAGTAGTACATATAATGGTCATCTGAGTTAAATTCACCCATTCCAGTCCATTTTATTTATTTATATTTTTTAGGCTTTTAATAAGGCCTTTATTGTGTGATTACCCTTTAAATGGCAATGAAAAAGGTCTTTTGTTTTTAGTGGAGAAAAAACATTTCGATGGAAAAGTAATCTCAGCAAGAATGGAATCATTTCATTTTCTGACCAGGAGGGAAAAAAAAAAAGAGTAGAAAAAAAAAAAAGAGAAAGAAGATCTTTCCTAGGATGTGGGAGGGGGTATTTAAATTCAAAGGAAAGTTTGCATGAAGAAATTTAACCTGCACTTCCAATTAGAAAATATTGACAGATAACTGTTACGGTGTGGAGGGTCTGGACCCTGGTGTGTGAGAGAGAGAGATCCATGATAGATGTTGTATAAAGAACTTATCATTTAAACAAACAAGAAAAAAGATGAAAAAGCACAGGCTGAATGAAATATTTGTCATGGTTTTATACTTTACAGGACGCCATTCTGCACTGGTTCTTTACTGTTTCTGGTAAAACTGACGTAGAACCATTAGTTTTCCCTCTGAAACACGTAGATGCTTTGTTGGCCCTGTCTTTTGCTTTTCTTTTTCTTTTTTTCTTTATTTTACAATATTATATTGGTTGGTTTTGCCATACATTGACATGAATTCACCCCAGGTGTACATGAGGGGGCGAATTCAGGAGGGGGATCTCCAGTCCATTTTAATTCACTGATTCCTAGAATGTCTATGTTCACTCTTGCCATCTCCTGTTTGACCACTTCCAATTTGCCCTGATTCATGGACCTAACATTCCAGGTTCCTATGCAATATTGCTCTTTACAGCACCAGACCTTGCTTCTATCATTGGTCACATCCACAACTGGGTATTGGTTTTGCTTTTGCTCCATCCCTTCATTCCTTCTAGAGTTACTTCTCCACTGATCTCCAGTAGCATACTGGGCACCTACCGACCTGGGGAATTCCTCGTTCAGTATCCTATCATTTTTCCCTTATGGCAGAAAGTGAAGAGGAACTCAAAAGCCTCTAGATGAAAGTGAAAGAGGAGAGTGAAAAGGTTGGCTTGAAGCTCAACATTCAGAAAACAAAGATCATGGAATCTGGTCCCATCACTTCATGGGAAATAGATGGAAAAACAGTGGAAACAGTGTCAGACTTTATTTTTTTGGGCTCCAAAATCACTGCAGATGCTGATTGCAGCCATGAAATTAAAAGATGCTTACTCCTTGGAAGGAAAGTTATGACTAACCTAGATAGTATATTAAAAAGCAGAGACATTACTTTGCCAACCAAGGTCCGTCTAGTCAAGGCTATGGTTTTTCCCGTGGTCATGTATGGATGTGAGAGTTGGACTGTGAAGAAAACTGATCGCCGAAGAATCGATGCTTTTGAACTGTGGTGTTGGAGAAGACTCTTGAGTGTCCCTTGAACCGCAAGGAGATCCAACCAGTCCATTCTAAGGGAGATCTATCCTGGGTGTTCATTGGAAGGACTGATGCTAAAGCTGAGACTGCAATACTTTGGCCACCTCATGCGATAAGTTGACTCACTGGAAAAGACTCTGATGCTGGGAAGGGTTGGGGGCGGGAGGAGAAGGGGACGACTGAGGATGAGATGGCTGGATGGCATCACCGACTCTGTGGACTTGAGTCTGAGTGAATTCCGGGAGTTGGTGATGGACAGGGAGGCCTGGCGTGCTGTGATTCATGGGGTCGCGGAGAGTCGGACACGACTGAGCGACTGAACTGAACTGAACTGAACTGATAGCTGATTTACTTTGTTGTACAATATTGTAAAGCACCTACATCCCGATTTTAAAAACGGAGTATGTTTAAAAAAATTAAAAACAGAAGAAATAAAATAACTATACCTCAGAAATGCCATGTAAATAACTATTTACTGAGCATCTGAGAAGGTAAAAAGCGAGTAAAGTCCTTGAGTCAGAAAGAATTTGTCATCAATTCAAGATGAGACTTAGTCATTATTGAAAGCTTTATTCAGCTTTATTGAGAACTCCAAAGATGGAAATAAATTGGAAGCTTTTATGTCTTCATCTCTAATACTGGGTGAGTAGTAGCCTGGGGAAACACTCCTGTAACCTTGAGAAGTGTGTCCAGGTTGAAATAGGCTTGAATTTGAGGGAAGGGAACTGTGAGCTTGACCAAACAGGCCTCCTATCTGCAGAGAAGCCAGGCTGGTGGGGTGAGGGTCTTCAGGAAGGAGTCATCAGAAATTCAGTGGAGTAGACTATGGGTGGAAGGTGAGGATGGGCAGGCCCTGGTGCAGTTATGATGTTGCTGTGCAGTCCCTAAGTTGTGTCTGACTCTTTGCAACCCCAAGTATTGCAGCGGCTAGGCTTCCCTGTCCTTCATTATCTCCCGGAATTTGCTGAAACTCATGTCCATTGAGTCAGTGATGCCATCCAACGATCACAACCTCTGCCACCCCCTTCTTCTTTGCCTCCAATCTTTCCCAGCATCATGATCTTTTCCAGTGACTTGACTCTCTGTATCAGGTGGCCAAATTATTGGAACTTCAGCATCAGTTCTTCTGATGAATATTCAGGGCCGATTGTCTTTAGGATTGACTGGTTTGAAATCCTTACTGTCCAAAGGACTCTCGAGAGTCTTCTCCAGCACCACAGTTTGAAAGCATCCATTTTTTGGTGCTCAGCCTTCTATATGGTCCAGCACTCACATCTGTACATGGCTACTAAAAAAACACAGCTTTTTTATAGTAGATAGTGAAGCTACAGACCTTTGTAGGCAAAGTAATGTCTCTGCTTTTTAATACACCATTTAGATTTGTCATAGCTTTCTTTCCAAGGAATAAGCTTCTTTTAATTTCATGGCATAGTTATAGTTGCCACAAAACAAGGAGAAAGGAGGCTGAGTGTGGGATGTCTGTCCTGATTTTTGAAGGTGTGAAGAGTGGTGGAGAGGAGAATGAGGAGAGGCTAAGGGTGGAGTCAGAGAGTCCTATATTGGAATCCCTTTCCCAGGGCTTTCTAGCTGTGTAACCTTAGACAATTAACTTAATCCCTGCAAACCTCCATCTTTTTATTTGTGAACAGGGACATAATTCCTTCATAATAGTTAGTCATTAGGATTAAATAAGATAATTAAGAAATTTAGCTCAATTCCTCTACATAATTCTAAACACATAGTAGCTATGAACACTTTCATTTCTAATAGTAGGTCATCCATCTCATTGATGTCATCAAACTGTGGTGCTGGAGAAGACTCTTGAGAGTCCCTTAGACAGCAAGGAGACCAAACCACTAGGGAATCAATCCTAAAGGGAAATCGACCCTGACTATTCTTTGGAAGGACTGATGCTATAGATGAATCTCCAATCCTTTGGCCACCTAATGCAAAGAGCTCACTCACTGGAAAAGACCCGGATGCTGGGAAAGATTGAAGGCAGGAGGAAAAGGGGATGACAGAGGACAAGATGGTAGGGTGGCATCACTGACTGAGTTTGGACTTGAGTTTGAGCAAGCTCTGGGAGATAGTGAAGAACAGGAAAGCCAAGCATGCTGCAGTCCATGAGGTTGCAAAGAGTCAGACACAACTGAGCCACTGAACAACAGCCAAGTCATCTCATTCACTTGCCATGATTCACTAACACTTGGTACTTCTTTCTCTTATCATTTTATAGCATTTTCCTTCTTCCTGAACTTTTAATTGATATGTACTGTAATTCTGAGAACTGTTTTCTAGCTGAGACACAGATTGCAAGCATAAAGTATCCATTTGAGAAATTCCTTAGGATTGAAGTTTGACCTGTGTGACAAACCAGCTAATCCAAGATTTCATCAGAACCAGTAAATTTCTTCCCGGGACTCCTCTGGTATACAGTTAATTCTGTCCTCCAAGGGCTGTCTGCGGTCCTCAGCTGAGAACCAGGATGGAAAGTAGAAGGGAGGCCTCATGGATAGCTGTCAGTGCAGTACTTGCAGGGCTTCCCCAGTGGTGCTAGTGGTAAAGAACCTGCCTGCCAATGCGGGAGACATAAGGGACCAGGGTTCGATCCCTGGTTTGGGAAGATCTCCTGGAGGAGGGTGTGGTAACTGATTCCACTATTCTTACCTGGGAAATCCCACGGACAGTGGAGCCTGGTGGGCTACAGTCCATAGGGTAGGGAAGAGTCAGACATGAATGAGGAGACTTAGCACGTGCAGCAATACATATGATGGATGGGAGCAGCCTAGTGCACACAAAGCCACTCTGCCCAGTGTGCTCTGCTCTCCTCTCCCTACAGCAGTTCCGTTGACTTTCTGAGCCAGGGAAAGTCATCCTGGGGTCGAGGATTCATCCTTCTCAAGTGTTCTGGCGGGGATGAGAGCCAGAAGCAGGTACAATGAAGGCCAGGTTTGTGTTCAAGGAGAAGAGAGACACTTTGAAGTACCTGCCTTGGGCAGCAAAGCAAATTTATAGCCTATCCTCCTTACCGGGCAGCCGGAAACTGTACCCAGTCCAGATAGTAAATTTGCTGAATTCACCTTCACATGGTTGGATTCTGCTGCTAAAACTGGGGCGAATTCATATCAATGTATGGCAAAACCAACCAATATAATATTATAAAATAATTTGCCTCCAATAAAAAATAAATTAATTACCAAAAAAAAAGAAACTAGGAATTCAGTCTTTTAAAAATTATAGCTACAGCATTGACATATACACACTGCCATGTATCAAACAGATAACTAGTGGGAAGCATCGCTGACTCACTGGACAGGAGTTTGAGCAAAATCCAAGAGACAGTGAAGGGCAGGGAAGCCTGGAGTGTTGCAGTCCATGGGGTCTGAAAGAGTCAGACACGGCTTAGTGACTGAACAACAAGTAGGGAGCTGCTGTATAACAGAGGGAGTTCAGCCCGGTGCTCTGTGATGAACTAGAAGGATGGGATGGTGGTGTGAGAAGGAGGCTAAAGATGGAGGGATATATGCATGCATGTAGCTGATTCATATTGTTATACAGCAGAAACTAACACAGCATTGAAACACAATTATACTCTAGTTAAAAAAAATTACAGCTACAGACTGGGCTGAATGAGGTTATTCTCTGCTTAGAAGGTGAATATTTATGGTCACCTAATACCAGAAAACAACATTTAACAGCTGGTGGTGAAATTTGTGGGCTGGGCAAGCAATATGAGCATCAGCCGTGTTGGTGGCTGGGGTTCGGTGGTGTCGACAGAAGTAGATCTGTTTATAGTGCTGGGGAGCCTTTTGGGAGAGGCCTGACCCTGAATGAGGCAGGAATCAGGCTTCGTGAGCCCAGTCCCTGACCAAGTCCGGGGTAAGGTTTTGGGAGGACCATCGTTTGAATGGGCCTCCCTAGTGGCTCAGTGGTAAAGAATTCGCCGGCAATGCAAGAGTCATGGGCTTGATTCCTGGGTTGGGAAGATCCTCTGGAGAAGGAAATGGCAACCCACTCCAATATTCTTGCCTGGAGAATCCCATAGACAGAGGAGCCTGGCAGGTTACAGTCCATGGGGTTGCAAGAATCAGACACGACTTAGTGACTAAACTACCACCAGCACCATTATTTGAATATATTCTACCTAATAGATGAGTAGTGAAAAAAAAAAAAAGCTCTAAAGCAGAAGCGGACAGAGTCATGATGCTAAAACATCTGTTTGTAAGCAGACTAGAAGTGCTTCAATGATAGAACGTTCATAAGAGAAACAGACTCCTGTGATACAAGACCCCATAAGGCCATACTGCTGATGCAGAAGCTCAGAGGCTGGAGAGGAGCCCATTGTGTTGAGCTGAGGTGGGGATCTGTGAGGAGAGCAGTTTTGCCATGTAGCAAACATGGAGTTTACATCTACAGAATGGATGTTGCGGGTTGGATTCCTGGAAAGGTGACTCTAAACCAGCGGTTAATGTGTGAGTTTGTTAGGGGTGCTATTGGGAATCAGGACTTGCTGGGGAGGGATTTGGTTGAAGGAGGGGTTGCATGGCAGTGTGGCTACCCCCATGGCGAGCTCTGCAACTACAATAGTCCTTTGGAGTTGACCCCATTTGGGGCTTGGAGGCTGGATTTTCATGACCCTATGTCAACCAGTCATCAAATGCAGGTTGGCCCTGGGAAGTGGGTAAGACTGTGGCTGAGGTGGTTGCATTCAGCCAACTTGAGGGCAGTTCCCAAGGGCTGAGGATTGGTGGTGGGCAGCATGCCCAGGAGGTGGGGGGGATAAATCCTTCAGTCCTGAAGCTGAGATTTAGGTGGGATAGCACAGTCTGTTTCAAAGGGACTTACTTTTTTGAGAGACCAGTGAAATGTACTGAATGAAGTGCTTCTGGTTTGGGGAGATGGAAGTCAGTGTGACTATCAAACAAACTGAGTGCTAGGTCACTCAGTCATGTCCGACTCTTTGCGACCCCGTGGACTGTAGCCCACTAGGCTCCTCTCTCCATGGCATTCTCCAGGCGAGAATACTGGAGTGGGTTGCCATGCCCTCCTCCAGGGGATCTTCCCGACCTGGGGACTGAATCCACATCTCTTACGTCTCCTGCACTGGTAAGTAAGTTGTTTACCCCTAGCGCCATCTGGGAAGCCCAAGCAAACTGTAGTAATCCTCAGATCTGGGAATAAGGGACTGACTGTGTCTTTAAACTAAGCTTTATATCAGGTCAGATTAAAATGAATGAGCTCCAATCTGTTCCTATGGCCTTCTCATTCGGAGAAGAGCATACCCTAAGATTTCTCATTCAGTTCAGTTCAGTTCCATCACTCAGTCCTGTCTGACTCTTTGTGACCCCATGGACTTTAGCACACCAGGCTTCCCTTGTCCATCGAAAACTCCCAGAGCTTGCTCAAACTCACGTCCGTTGAGTTGGTGATGCCACCCAACCATCTCATCCTCTGTTGTCCCCTTCTCCTCTCACCTTCAATCTTTCCCAGCATCAGGGTCTTTTCCAATAAGTCAGTTCTTTGCATCAGGTGGCCAAAGTATTGGAGTTTCAGCTTTAGCATCAGTCCTTCCAATAAATATTCAGGACTGATTTCCTTCAGGATTGACTGAAGATTTCTCATACTCCAGTCTCTGTGTACTTCTAATGTTGCCTGGTGCTATAAAAATAATAGCAGTAAAGATAACAGCAATCACAATTAACACAAATTGAGTGTC
Organism: Moschus berezovskii; assembly: GCF_049115385.1. Taxonomy (NCBI): domain Eukaryota; kingdom Metazoa; phylum Chordata; class Mammalia; order Artiodactyla; family Moschidae; genus Moschus; species Moschus berezovskii. The sequence goes on from NC_142464.1 coordinate 107,874,130, forward strand.
ACTATGTGCCAGCACTCTTCTAAATGCTCTATTTACTATTTTCTATTTAACCCTTACAATAACCCCATAAGGTAGGCGGTTTTATTATTCTCACTTTCAGGATGAGGAAAATTGAGGCTCAGAGTTTAAATAACTTGTTCAAGGCTATGTAGCTGATAAATACAGTGCTGGGTTGCAAAATCAGTCAGGAAAAGCAAAAGTGGAGAGATCAAAACCAAAGCAAGGTGGTCTTCAGAAGAGATGATCTCTGATGCTTTGAGATCTGGTCACATGAAGTTTTCTGACCAATGTTAGTGGCGTGACAGGCCACTTCTCTTTCAACAAGTGAGAGTGCTGTGTCTGAGCTATCCTGCATTAGCCCATGGAAGGCGTGGCCCCCTGAATAGCATGGCCCATTTAAGGTGTTCAAAAGAGATTTATTCAGTGATGGATGGAGTGAGTGTACTAGAAGGATTATTATTTTTTTTTCTTGGCTGGAAAGAAAAATCTCCCCTTGGAAAGAAGTTGCAAAGAGTCAGACAGAACTGAAGCAACTTAGCATGCACATGTGCTCAAAACAGAGTAAAAACCTGGGACAATTTTCTTTCTCTGAGCCTCAGGTTTTCATCCATAGAAAGGAAATGATGTCTTTGGGGAGATGTGAGGTTTGAAAATAATCATTGATGTAGCATAGAGTTTTGCACTGCATACACATTCAACAAGTGGGAGCAATTGTTGCTGTCATTATTATTATTATCGATTTTGCTCCACATGCTAGAAGGTGATGCTTGATTTAAGAACTATGAAGAAGAATGAAATGCCTCATTCTTTCAGCTTTGGAAGGCTTGACTACATCATCTCTAGCATTCTATTTTAAAACAAAGTCTGGAATCCTAGATTTTCATGTTTCTCAGGTTCAGAGTTTTTAGACAAATAATTTGTACCGAAGTAAAAATGGAGCTTCTTGGTTTCATCCGGCCCCACCTGGCCCCCTTCCGACATTTTCAAGGCACGTCTTGCTTTTATTACCCTTGCATTAACAGATCTACTTCAAGGAGCTTACCATGACCCAGGAAATGGAGGCTGATGAAAATTGGAGGAGGAGAGAGGGCAAGAAGACATAAAAGGGATTTTATGTTCTTTTTTAGGAGTCATTAAAGTAGTGTAAAAAAAATCCTTAAAATGCCACACAAAGTAGTGTTTAGATAAGACTCAGAGGACATTTTCTGTAGACAGATGGAAAAAGCCAGTCTCTGTGCTTTTGGCTGAGTTAATTCCTGGGTAAGGGATCTATCAGTCAGGGCTTGCTTGGATATCGGAGAAAACTCTTCAGTTATTTTAAGCAGAAGGAAATTTCACACAGGGAATAAATGCGCTTATGAAATCACTGGAGGGATTGGAGGAGGAGGTACTGGGTGGCCCTCCAGGAGCTAGTACCAATAGGACAACCCACACCAGCTTGGCAGAGGGCCATGACTTCAGCACAGCGGGGAAGTTGGAGAACCAGGAGGTTCCTCGGGCTACTGTTGGTTCTGAAGTCACGTTACCTTAGTTGTGAGTGCGGGGTCAGGGTGCTACCACCTCCACTGTCTGTTCACAAACACACTACCTCAACCAAAATCTAAGGGTCAGGAAGCTGGTCCCGTCATTGTTGGCTCTGGAGCTGTGATCGTCTGATAAATCTGCACTGGCAAAGTTGAAACAGGAGGCAAGGGGGCAAAGCACAACCTTTAAAAGAATGACATAGCCCGAAGACATGACATAAACTGATTAGAACCAAAGTAGTCCAAGGTGGTGGACAAGCTGACTTCCACTGGACCTTGAGCCTCAGAATAGCCTCATTGTAACACATCAGCGTCAGTATACACTCATTGTAACACACCAGCAAGCTAAGTGACACACCCACAGGGGCCATGACAGTTCCAGTTCAGTTCAGTTCAGTTCAGTCACTCAGTCGTGTCCGTCTCTTTGTGACCGCATGAATCACAGCACACAAGGCCTCCCTGTCCATCACCAACTCCCGGAGTTTACTCACACTCATGTCCATTGAGTTGGTGATGCCATCCAGCCATCTCATTTTCTGTCGTCCCCTTCTCCTCTTGCCCCCAATCCCTCCCAGCAGCAGAGCCTTTTCCAATGAGTCAACTCTTCGCATGAGGTGGCCAAAGTATTGGAGTTTCAACTTTAGCATCAGTTCTTCCAACGAACACCCAAGACTGATCTCCTTTAGAATGGACTGGTTGGATCTCCTTGCAGTCCAAGGGACTCTCAGGAGTATTCTCCAGCACCACAGTTCAAAAGCATCAATTCTTCAGTGATCAGCTTTCTTCACGGTCCAACTCTCACATCCATACATGACCACGGGAAAAACCATAGCCTTGACTAGATGGACCTTTATCGGCAAAGTAATGTCTCTGCTTTTTAATATGCTATCTAGGCTGGTCATAACTTTCCTTCCAAGGAGTAAGCGTCTTTTAATTGCATGGCTGCAATCAGCATCCGCAGTGATTTTGGAGCCCCCCAAAATAAAATCTGACACTGTTTCCACTGTTTTTCCATCTATTTCCCATGAAGTGATGGGACCAGATGCCATAATTTTAGTTTTCTTAATGTTGGGCTTTATGCCAACTTTTTCACTCTCCCCTTTCACTTTCATCAAGAGGCTTTTTAGTTCCTTTTCACTTTCTTCCATAAGGGTGGTGTCATCTGCATATCTGAGGTTATTGATATTTCTCCTGGCATTCTTGATTCCAGCTTGTGCTTCCTCCAGGCCAGCGTTTCTCCTGATGTTCTCTACATATAAGTTAAATAAACAGGGTGACTATATACAACCTTGATGTACTCCTTTTCCTATTTGGAACCAGTCTGTTGTTCCATGTCCAGTTCTAACTGTTGCTTCCTGACCTGCATACAGGTTTCTCAAGAGGCAGATCAGGTGGTCTGGGATTCCCATCTCTTTCAGAATGTTCCACAGTTTATTGTGATCCACACAGTCAAAGGCTTTGGGGTAAAAAAGTGGAGCAGTGGCCTGATTCCTGGAAATCTCCACCCCTTACCCGAATAAGTTGGAATAATCCTCCTACTAATTAGCCTATGAAATTACCCAGCCCATAAAAATTAACCATGCCATATTGTGAGGCCACTCTCTCCTTCTGAGATGGCCCACCTTCTGTGGAGTGCGTTTCTCTCTAAATAAATCCACTTCTTACCTACCTTCCTGTCTACTTTGTTTCTCACTGAATTCTTTCTGTAATAAGATCAAGAACCTGAGCTTCATTAAGTGCTCAAACCAGGGTGTGATCTCAGTTGGAAGACCATGGGTTCTGGCTGGGTTCAAGTCCCAGCGCTGCATGCATTCAAGTTCCAATCTGAGGCACATGGTTTCCAAATGAATATCTCCCTCCCTACTTGACTCAGGATGAAGTCCAGTTCTTGCCCAAATTCATCTTCAAATGAGTCATGGAAATGGAATGTTTATCTTTCCAGCTTCTGCAGTGCAGGAAAACATGGTAGACAGAGGTTGGGATGAATGAACAGCAAATCCATCCGCTGTTCCCACCACATAGTGGTTTACAGGGTAGAAAACTGGGAAGTCTTCAATTTTCTCTTCTTGCATAAGTTTGATTTTTCATGTGTATGGAAAGAATAGCACATGAGTGTTTGGAAGTGTAAACCATCCACTGTTAGCTTATGTTGATTCCATGACCTATTTCAGTGAACTCTAACACTAAATCTGAATTACTTGGAGGCCAGCACTTTGTTAACACCAGATACATTTAGAGAGAAAAGACAGTTTAAATATCATTGGAGGAACTTCCCTTGTGGTCCAGTGGCTAAGACTCCACACTCAGTGCAGGGGATCTGGGTTTGAAGCCTGGTCAGGAAACTAAGGTCACACATGCTGCAAAGAAGATATTGCACGCCGCAATGCATTGCAACCAAATAAATAAGTAAATATTAAAAAAAAAATTGGAAAAAGCAGTCCCTGTCCTTAAAACTATTTTCAAAAAACCCATACCCATTAAAATCTCGTTAGATAAATAGCAACTCCAATTCTTATTCACAAGCATATTCAATAGTAATGAGCTTAATGGAGCTGTTTATTTTGTAATACACTTGG